>NC_052160.1:96468278-97150238 GCF_902713615.1 Scyliorhinus canicula | reverse complement strand
CTTATCCTTTTTAAGCAACAGTGAAATCGATGCCTGCCCCAAGGTTTGCGGCAGCACTCCCTTCCCTATCGCCTCTTCAAACATCCCTACCATCAGGGGTGCCAACTTATCCTTAAATTTTTTATAATATTCCACCGGAAACCCATCCGGCCCTGCCACCTTCCCCGACTGCATCCTTCCAATCGTGTCTTTTATCTCCTGCTCCAGTATTGCTCCTTCTAATGTAGCCTTGTCTCCCTCTCCTAGCCTCGGGTACTCCAACCCATCCAGAAATTCCAGCATCTCACGGTCTCCCCTGGGTGGCTCTGACCTGTACAACCTCTCGTAGAATTCCTCAAAAACCTTGTTAATCAGCTCCGGGGCCACCACCAACTTCCCGGCCCAATCCCTTACCTGAAGAATTTCCCTTGCTGCTGCCTCCCTCCGGAGCTGACTTGCTCATAAACTGCACCCCTCGCTTGCCTCAGTTGGCGCAACGCCTTCCTGGTGGATAGTCGGTCGGAGCTCGCCTGTAGTTCCTTCCTCTTTCCCAGCATCGCTGGGTCCCCCTCCTCCGCATAACTCCTATCTGCCTCCAACATCTCATTTATTAGCCTCTGCCGCTCCAACCTCTCCTCTTTGTCCACCCTGGCATTAAACAAAATTACCTCACCCCTCACTACCGCCTTTAGAGCCTCCCAGACGACTGCCATTGACACCTCACCCGTACAATTGAATCTTACATATTCCTTAATTACCGTTTCAATTTTTTCACAGAATACTTGGTTCCCCAAAAGCCCCACATCCAGTTTCCACCCCGGCCTCTGCACTACCCCCTTCCCCAGCACCATATCCACCCAATGTGGCGCGTGATCTGACACAGCAATTGCAGAGTATTCTGACCCCGTGACTCCAGCCAGCAAAGCCTTTCCCACCACAAAAAAGTCAATCCGCGAGTATACCCTATGGACTGCTGAGAAAAACGAGTACTCCCGTTCCCCTGGGTGCAGGAACCTCCAAGGGTCCACCCCTCCCATTTCCACCATTAGCCCAGCTAGAGCCTTTGGTCTGGTCCTGATGGGACCAGCGAGCATGGCCGTGATCTGTCCAACCGTGGCTCCTACACCAGGTTCCAGTCCCCCCCTCGCCCCCCCCACAATCAGCTTGTGTGTGTCCAAGTCAGGAATGGCTCCAAACACCTTCCTCGCAAATCCCGCATCGTCCCAGTTGGGACCGTATACACTTACCAGTGCCACTAATCTCCCGTCCAGCGCCCCGGCCACAATCACATATCTACCCCCTTGATCTGCCACTACCGTCTCCAAATGGAAGCGTACCCTTTTGCTGACCAACACTGCTACCCCTCGAGCCCTTCCATCAAATCCAGAGTGAAACACTTGGCTAACCCAACCCTTTTTAAGTCTCACCTGGTCCTTCACCCTCAAGTGAGTCTCCTGCAGCATTGCCACATCGGTTTTCAGACTTTTAAGATGCGCAAGCACCCTTGACCTCTTGACCGGACCTCCTAGCCCTCTCACGTTCCACGTAACTATCCTTACTGGGGGTCTCTCACCCCCCCCCACCTTTCTTATCCACCATCAACATACCGCCGGGCCCTGCCCCATAAGCCTGACCTGCCCCTGTCCATTGTTAACATCGAACCCCTTCCCCCCCCTCCCGAAAACCCCCCCTACCTTTCTCCCAGAAACAACATCCCCCAGCATCCAACCCTTCCTCCCCCCCTCTCGCTCGCCTCGTAGGCCCATTGACGCTGCTATCCAGGCTCCAATGTCCTCAGCTCTCCTCTCCTCTCACCTCCGTTCACAAGCTGACTGACTTTAGCTAGCTAGTGCGGGTGGCTCCCACCCCGCCAAGACATATCCTCCCCTTCCACCCAGTCCCAGAGAAAAAAAAAACCAGTTCTCTTCCTTTCCCCTCTGTACTCATCCAGAACTCCCCTGGGACCAGGTTCCAGCCTTCTTTATTCCTCCTAGGTGGGAGCCATCTGTCGTGGGACACCGCTCTTACATGGTGTCCTGGACTCGGGCCTGCCTCCTCGGCCTCCTCGTAGCTCCGCCCCCGCTGCTCTGGCCCCAACGGCACGCTGGGCCCAGGACCTCAGCCCCTGCCACCCCAACACCTGCGCGGGGTTCTTCACTGGTTTTTAAACCGGCCCCACTGGCTGCTCGCGACGGCCCCAAAGGCCGACGGTAGTCGGGGGGTGCGTTGAAACGCAGGGATTTCCCCGAAATCGCCGCGACTCGCGGCCACCGGCGGGAGCTCTTCGCGCTGCGGCCACCCTGAGCGCCCACGCCACCGAAAATCCGTGGTATTCTCCTCAACCATGAATGCAACCCCCCCCCACCCCTTTTGCAACTCCCTCTATCCTGCCTGAAGCATCTAAATCCTGGAATGTTTAGTTGCCAATCCTGCCTCTCTTTCAACCAAGTTTCTGTAATAGCAAAACATCATAATTCCACGTACTAATCCAAACTCTAAGTTAAAATTTCTTACCTGAAACACTCCTCGCATTGAAACTTCATGCACTTCAGCCCATCAGCCCCGCTGAGTTGACCAACCACTCCCTGCCTGCTCTTTCTCCCTGCCTAAACTCCCACCACTTCTGCACAATCTCCAACAAAAATGCCTATTAATTAGGCGGAAAGGACCAAAGCTTTCAAACAGCAGCCTTGTGTGCGATCGGTCAGCTCATAGCCACCACCGGAAATCTGCCCCCGTGTTAACCAAGGGGAACAGCTAGTTACCACCCACCCTGTCCTTACCACTCATAATTTTACACACCTCAATCACGTCCCCCTCCTCAGCCTTCTGTTCTAAAGAAAACAACCCAAGCCTATCCAGCATCTCTTCATAGTTCACATGCTCCATCCCAGGCAACATCCTGTTCAATCTCCTCTGCACACTCTCCAGTGCAACTATATCCCTCCTAAAGTGAGATGACCAGAACTGCATACGCTACTCCAGCTGCGGACTAACCAAAGTTTTGTACAGCTCTAACATAACATCTCTGCTCTTATAATTGATAACGGCAAGTGTCCAGTATCCCTCCATATTAACCTGTCCTGCTGCCTTCAGGGATCTGTGGACCAGCATCCAAGATCCCTCTGTTCCTCTGAGCTTCAAAGTCTCCTGCTATTCATTGTCTTGTTACTTTCTTACTTTCAAAGTGCAGAATCTCACACTTTTCAGGGTTAAATTCTATCTGCCACTGATCTGCCCAGACCAACCCGTCTATGTCTTCCTGAAACTTGAGACCTTCTTCCTCACTATTAACCACCAGCCAATCTTTGTGTCATCCGCAAATTTAGTTATCATCCTCCTCCTCCTCTTCCCAGCCCCCCCCCCACCCCACCCCCAAACATTCTTGTGGATACCGTTGTATGTCACCAAACAATAAGGGACTTAGCACTGATCCCTGTGGTACACCACTGGACACCGGCCTCCAGTCACACAAACAGCCTTCTCCCACTACCCTCTGTCTCCTACCATTAAGCCAATTTCGATCCAGCTTGCCAGGTTACCCTGGATCTACTTTTACCTTTATCAATCCCCCATGTGGGATCTTTTCAAAAGCTTTGCTGAAATCCATATGAAATATATCAGCTGCACTATCCTCATCGACACACCCGATCACCTCCTTGAAAAATTCAATCAAATTCATTAGCCATGCTGACTATCCCTAATCAAACCTTGCTTCTCCAAGTGGAGATTAATTTTCTCCTTCAGAATTTTCTCCAGTAGTTTCCCTATCACTGATGTGAGACTGACTGCGCTGTAATTTCCTGGTTTATCTCTACCACCCTTCTTGAACAATGGAACCATGTTAGTTGGCCACCAATCCTTTTCCACCTCCCTTATGGCCAAAGAAGAATAAAACATTTGGGTCAGAGCCCCTGTAATTTTCTCTCTTGGCTCCCATAGCAGCTTAGGGTACAATTCATCCGGACCTGGAATTTGCCCACTTTTAAGCGCACCAGAACCTCCAATATTTCCTCATTCACTATGTCAAACAGATCAAGAACCTCATGGTCCCGCTCCCCGAACTCTGTACCTACACCCTCCTTCTCCCCAGTAAAGATAGACGTGAAACACTCGTTTAACACCCTACCATTGCCCTGCGAGCTCCATGCGCAATTTCTCCCTTGGCCCAGAATGGGTCGCACTCTTTCCCTGGTTATCCTTTTCTCCTTAATATTCTTATAAAATATCTTTGGATTCTCCCTAATATTACTTTTTCCTGCCCCCTCTTTGCTCTCCTAATGGCTTCATGAAATTCCACCCCCCCTCCCCCCGCACTTTCTATGCTCCACTAAGGCCTCTGCTTCCTTTGTACTTCCTGCTTCCTACTAAAAGCCCCTCTTTTCTTTCTTATCCAGTCTTGCATATTCCTGGACATGCAGGGTTGTCTGTGCCTGTTGTTCCTACATTCCACCCTAAAGGGAATATGTTGGACCTGTAATCGCCCCTTTTCCTTTAAGAATGCCCCCCACTGTTATGCTGTAGATTTTTCCACAAGAAGCTGTTTCCAGTCTACTTTGGCCATTTCCTGTTATCTTCTCATAAACTCTGCCTTGCCCCAATGCAAAACCGTTTTTTGCAGACCATCTTTTTTCTTTTCATAAACTTAAATCATACTGTAATGTGGTCGTTATCATTAAAATGTTCCCCCACTACCACCTTGAACATGTGTCCGGCTTCGTTCCTCATAATCTGATCCATTGCACCTTGTTGGACCTTCTACATTTTGACATAAAAAGCTTTCCTGAATATATTTCAAGAAATCCACCCCCTCAAAACCCGTTATACTATGCCTATCCTAATTAATGTTGGCGAAGTTGAAATCCTATTATTTTACACACCAGTGAATTGTCTACATATCTGCTCCTCTGTTGCCCACTAACTGTTTGGAGGCCAGTAATACACTCCCAGCAGTGTGACTGCCCACCTTTCATTCCTAAGTTCTATCCACTTGACCCTTCCAAGATATCATCCCTCCTCACTGCAGTAACTGACTCCTTAATTAATAGTGCAGCACCACCTTCTCTTATGTTCCCCCCCCCACCCCGCCTCACCTGAAGATTATTTACCCCGGAATGTTGAGTTGTTAGTTCTGCCCCTCCCTCATTCACGTCTGTGTGTTGCCAACAATATCACAATTTCATGTGTCAGTCCATTCCCTTAAATCATCAATTGTATCTATAACATCCCAATATTAAAGTAGAGGCCATCCAGCTACACCTTGCTCCCTTGGAATTCAACATGGCTGTACTCCTCTGTCTTGGTTCTTTTACTATACAATGCTGTGTCCCTATTGTACTCACACTCTGTGTCCCTTCCTTGTGCCAAACTCATTTAAACTCCTCCCGACATTAGCAAACCCACCTGCAAGGATGTTGGTCCTATTCTGGCTCAGGTATAGATCGTCCTGCTTGTACATGTTTCGCCTGCCCCAGAAATGGTCCTAGTGGTCCAAGAATCTAAAACCCTCCCTCCTGCCCCAACTCTTCATCTGTCCTATTCTACTATTTCTGTACTCACGAGCACATGGAATTGGGAGTAATCCAGAGATTACAATTTTTGAGATCCTGCTTTTTAATCTGCCTAGCTCCCTGAATTCCTAATGCAATATCTCATCCTTTGTTCTACCGATATTGTTGGAACCAATGTGTACCTTGACCTCTGACTTAATACCTTCCCCTTTCAAATGCCCTGAAGCCATTCAGTGACATCCCTGGCCCCAGGGAGGCAACACACCATCCTGGAGCCACGTCTGCAACTGCAGAAATGTCGGTCTCTTCCTCGAACTAAGGAATTGCCTATCACTATCGCTCTTCCTTCCTCACTCCTCCCCTCCTGTACAGCCAGGCTGCTTGTGCGACCAGAAGCTTTGCTCTGACTGCACTCCCTTGAGGAACCAATGTCCTCAGCAGCTTCCAAAATGGAACACCGATTTGAGAGTGGAACCCCAGAGGACTCCCGCATTACCAGCCTGCTCCTCTTTGACTGCCTGGTGGTCACCCTTCTTTCCTCCAGTCCCTTGAGCTGTGGTGTGACCACCCCTCTAAACGTGTTATCCACGTAACTTTTAGCCTCGTGGATGTGCCAAGTGTTTCCAGCCGCCGCTCAAGTTCTGAAACCTGGTGCTCAGGTTTCTGCAGCTTTGAGCAGCACTTCTTGTGCATGTGGTCATCTGGGATGCTGGTGTGGTTCATGACTTCCCAAACATGACAAGTCACACAGATCTACTGAATCAGGGTGAATTTCAGGCAGTAACTCGTGTTTGCTGTTATTATTTGGGATGAGACAATTAAATAAAATGGTACATGAACGTTTATAACATGTAAAAATAATCCTAATGATGTGGCTGAATGAGAGAATTTTCAGACTGTAACTAATCTCTGTTTGTGATGTTCCTCTTGTTTATTGGGGGACATTTAGAGAAGTAAAAATATTAAGCTATTTTTAGTTCATGCTGGAGTTAAAATCTATGTTTTACCCATTGTGGACCAAAACATTTTATTTTGTGCAAATTAAAGCTTATTCTTTGTGCTTTTGAATTCTCCATTTCATAGTTGCATTTCAATATTAGTTTGTGGCATGAATTTTTGTTTTAATTTGGAGTGCAATATTTACTTTATCGGATTTAGCTTGTAAATTACTGCAGAGGCTGGAGATCTGAAATTAAGACAAACTGCTGGAAAGCTCAGGTAGAAACAACACAAATGTTTTGAGTTGAACACAGCTCTTCTTTGGAACTCTGTTTGGAATCATATTGGACTCAAAATGTTAATTCTATTTCTCCCTCCACAAATGTTGCCAGAATTGTTGTTTTCCCAGCACTTTCTTTTATTATAATAGTTTTTGAATTCTTGAGTTGATGTCTAAACAGACAAAACTGTTCTCCTTGTTTCCCCCCTTCCTTCCTAGGCACAGAGCAATGGCCTCCTGGTGTGTCTTTAAAATACGTGGGAGGTGACCAATTTGGGCATGTTAACATGGTGATGGTCCGGTCACTGGAACCTCAGGAAGTTTCCGATGTCAGCGTTCAGATGCGAAGTCCAACTACGCCAGCAATGTACCAGGGACAGTGGCGCATGTGTACAGCTACTGGGCTTTACTTTGGAGGTAATGAGATGAAAAGAGTCACCTGCTCTAATTTTCTTCACCAAGTAATGAACAGTAATTTAATCATCTCTTCTGTGTGTGTGTAAATTCCAGAGGTCTGAGGGTGTAGAATTATAAAGTATTGTGCAAGGCCAATAGAACTTTGATAAATTAGCAAGTAACTGCCATGACTTAGTACAGCGGTTCCCAACCTCTTCATTCTGCAGACCATAGATCATCAAAAGCTTTTGCAGATGACAATGTATGCAATCTGTTATTTACATTGCCTACGGCTGTTCGGAGTCAAACTTGTATATCAACTGGTATTAAAAATGCAGCTATTTCTAATAGTTTGTGATGCATACTGAAATACATTGTGGTTATATTGCACAAGAATGTTTTTGAAGCAAATTACATTGTGAATAATAATGTAACATTGATTATGATACATATGAGATACACGTAATTGTATTTTTTCCCCCCCACGGGCCATCTGCAGTACTCGCATGAACTACTGGCTGGGAACCAATGCCTCTGTACATATACTCTATTGTTAGAGGATGGGTTTGCATTTCTGTCAACTTTTGCATCTCTGGAACAGGGGTGTCTAAACTATATAATTACTATATAACGTTATAATTAGCCCCTGAAGCTCCACAGCGTGCATGAAAACTGCCACAAAGAGAAAAGGCTTTGATATGCTTCTAGAAAGATCCTGATCTTTCATCATTCTGTAATTTCACCTCCTTTCCATTTTAATAGGATAAATATGTCAGCTTTAAAATGTTTATACCCCATTTCGGGTACATTTTTGGGTGGCACGGCAGCACAGTGGTTAGCACTGTTGCTTCACAGGGCCAGGGTCCCAAGTTCGATTCCCGTCTTGAGTCACTGTGCGGAGTCTGCATGTTTTCCCCTTGTCTGCGTGGGTTTCCTCGGACCTCGGAGCGCTCCAGTTTCCTCCCACAAGTCCTGAAAGACGTGCTTGTTAGGTGAATTGGACATTCTGAATTCTCCCTCCGTGTACCAGAACAGGTGCCGTAGTGTGGCGACTAGGGGATTTTCACAGTAACTTCATTGCAATGTTAATGTAAGCTTACTTGTGACAATGCATGGATTATTATTTGATGGTAGTTCTCTATTTTCCCCCTTCCACTTAATCCTTTGTCTCCTACTTATCCTCCAAAATAAAGTAAAGTTTTTGTTCATAACATTTTTTGACAAAGATCGCCATTTGATGACATGAAGGTCCGGTAAGTAAGTGTGTACCAATGTTTATGTTTAACAAGCTGTTTGTGATGTTCTGTGCATTTTAGATAGGCTCACTCTTGAGTGCTTGCATCACTCCTACTTCTTTATCTCCTCTTGCTCCCACCCACTTCTCAGAAATGCTTAACAAAATGTAAAATACTCAATATGTAATAGGTTGGGACAGGTTTTTGAATATGGGTGATTGCATATTTTCTTTTGAATTCTGTTCAAAATGCTTTCACCACTCTTTTTATTGTAGTCATGGTGGACAACTTTGCAAATGGCTAAAAAAAAAGCATCACAACAGAAAAGATATTGGTAGGATGATAGGTTATATCCATGATTTTGCTATGTGATAAATTCACCCTCTTAACTGTATTGCATTTGAAATAGTGCAGAATGGCTATCAGTTTCTTCCACACAGTAAGGAAACACTGGGATGAGAGTCAACTCTTGGCTGTGCTTGTGTGTCTCCTCACTGGTCTTAGAATGGAATTTGAGACTGGGGGGGCGGCAGCGAAGGTCCCCTTGTGCATTTTTAGTTGGGGCTTGTGTGTGGCATGGGAAGATACAAAAATCCTTCTCATGAGGAAGTCTTTACGCACTGAGGCATTAGGCAGGAAGGAAACTGGTTTATTTCAAATCTGTGCTGGTACGATGCTGTAGCTGATGTAAATTCTCCTCGACAAAACAACGACGGATGAGGGGATGTGGCTAAAGACCTGATTGCAGTTTAATGACTGCTTCCCTCTCTTTGTAGAAAGTAGGTGTATTGCTATTCAAGTAAATTAGAACTGAGTTTAGCTGTGATGATCCTTTACAATCAAATAGCCTCACCATCGTTAAAGATTACCTCCTTGGAAAGGCCACATGTTGTCAGTTAAAGCCTACTACTGAAGGAAACAGCAGAAAATTGGTAGCAACAGGAATTCAAGACTTAATCTTACCCTTAAAGGAAAATGCTGTAATATTTGGAAATCGAATAGAAACATTGTTGGCATTTCAAGCACAGTCCTGTTGAAACATTTTCCCTTTCTTAAAGATGCTACCGAACTTTGAGTATTTGAATTACTGGCTGTCTTCATTTTTTTCCCTTATGTTGTTTCAAACAGTCTTTTTCACAGGGCAACAATAAAAGTTGGAGAAATAAATATATTTTGCAATTCATATTCCTAACTGAAAGTTCATCTTTATATATAGATTTTCAAAATCCATGTTTACATGGGGTGGAAAATATTTAGATGTAAATTGTACTGAGTTCTGTGGGTTATTAGAATATTTTACAGAAAGCAATTTTAACTCAAAGTCATAATTGCCATGCTTATCATAATTCCATGCTTTTGTGTCGCTCTCAGATGTGATTTGGGTGATTCTGAGTGTTGAAATCGGAGGCCTTTTAGGAGTTACGCAGCAGCTTTCTTCATTTGAAACAGAATTTTCTTCACAACCCTGTCGCAAGATTGAAGGCAATTTTAACCCTTTCGCTTCACCACAGAAAAACAGGCAATCTGAAGACAACAATGTGAAGGACCCCGGGGGCCAAAGTACAAATCCCATTAGTAAAAATTCATGGGGCCCAATTGAAGACCAAAATGAACAAGATCAAAATGGACTGTCGCAGAACTCTGTAAATATCTCCCCTAACAGTCACTCTAGCAACTTATCAGTGGTGACTTACAGTCAGGTAAATACAGAATGATTTATTTTGTTTGTCCCTTTTTATATTTTTTCTATGCATGTGTGAGTGAACTTATGAAGTTGAGGGATGATAGTGTTGGGAGAGGACCAGTTCCCATTTTATACCTTGAAGCACCATTGAAGATCCCTAGCTCAGGTCATTCTGCAGGCCAGATGTCATAGGAGCCTGACTATATTTTTACTCTTGTCGCAAGTAAACCTTAACTTCAGAAGCGATTGCTGGATTAGTGAGGTTGTGTTAAAATTTGACGGTAGCCTTTCTCATTCTATATTGTAAAATTTGAGCTGAACTACCCAATTTGAAGTACTCTTGCCATTTGTTCTGGTGAAAATCTGTTTTATCTTGGATTGTAATGATACATTGTATTGGTAAGCTTTCTCTTCTCTTTTATTTACTCCCTGGATAACAACAAATATAGATGGCTGAATTTTCTGCGACCTGCTGTTTGACATAAAATCCTTTTGAGTGCAATTTTCTTGCCACTGGGAGGTGTACCACATTTTAAATCCTTAGCTTCATAAGAGTATTTGAATGCTTACAGAGGCTGAAGAACACAAATGTATGTTATAAGTGTTCTGTAAATAAAATTAAAAATCCAACCTTTGTTTTAATTCATTTTAAGTTTCACTGTTTTGATTCTGAACTGTCTTTTTCTAGCATAGTATTTTATCTGTTTCTTCCTTAATCTGCCCAGTTCAAACTGCTTTCTCTCAGTAACAAGTGTGATGCGCTGCCTGTAGCTGAATCCTCTGCATCTGACATTCATACTAGTCCAGATTCAGATAATCCTTGACTTTTTCTTGCCTTAATCGCAGTGTGATGCGTGTTGCAAGTGAGTTGCTCTGTCTGTTACTTGTGATCATTCAGCTGAGGATCCAACTTTCCTTGCTGGCTACACT
This sequence comes from Scyliorhinus canicula, assembly GCF_902713615.1. Lineage (NCBI taxonomy): Eukaryota > Metazoa > Chordata > Chondrichthyes > Carcharhiniformes > Scyliorhinidae > Scyliorhinus > Scyliorhinus canicula. Next base: position 97,139,285 of record NC_052160.1, on the reverse strand, counting down.
ATAATACTGAGTTTTTTTAAGTTCTAAAGCCTGGTTCCTTGCGTGAAAGCCAGAATCAGTACAATCCTGAAATGCCAGTTTTATGAACTGAGTAAACACACATACTTAGCTTGCTGAGTATTAGATATGGAAAATAATTGGATATTTTATGTGCATTAGCTTCAATCTTTTTCCCCTCTCCAAGACCCTTAATATCGTATGGTTACTTTGGACAGGAGGAATGATTCAGGAAACAGTTTTAAAATGGTTGGAATGTCCCAGATTGAATTCCTGGTCTGAGCTCCAGATTTAGCTGGGGCAATGGTGAGTCAAATGCAGGGGCAGTACCATCAGCTGCGTCCTCAGCATAAGGAAAGAATATGTTTTTTGGGGTGTTGGTCCTTGAGCATGAATTAATAACCCATGCTAAATGTATAAGTAGGGGACTAGAGAAGTATTTAGGCCCCTTCTGCTGCAGGTGACCACTGATGAACAGGTTTATTATGCAAATTATTGTGTGAGGTCCTAGTGCTTGGGAAGCCATATCCCACTATAATTCACAGCTAGTCAGGATAGGAGTCTTCAGGTGAGGTGTTTAAGAAAAAACTCTCCACAATGCCTGTATTTAAATTCTGAAAAGAAACGAGCAGAATAAGGAAACAGAAAATCCACTTTCAGTTCTGCCCCAGTCATCAAAATGTGGCGCTTGATATGTTACAGAAGCAACTCTCGAATACCTGCCGGTATTCATTTCCTCAAGTGATGAACAAAAGATAATTTGAGATATCTTTGAATACATTTTTCATCCACAGAAGTACTCCACATTGATGAAATACTAGTTGTATCAGCAGCAATAAAATTATATATGAGCTGACTGGTCCCATACATGGGAGGACAGGAAACCTGCAGATCTGTCTCAGTAATACAAAAAACAGCTTCCAATGAGACCCGTAGTATGTACTGAAACTTGAAATATCCTTCAATTTAATTGTGAAAAATTGTAAGGAATTGTGCCTTGTTTTTGTATGGTAATATACCTGTGCTGTCGGGAACTGAAAGCATTTTAAATACTGAGCTGCTAAAAGATGAGTTGTGCTTCCCAAGTACTGTAGTTTTTGATTCTTTACTATAGATGGCATACTGGTGTGGGCCAGTGAAATAATTACATTTCCAGTGCAAGTCCTTGATCACATGCATTTAGTGTTAAACGTCTATTTTAAATGTAAAAATTGCTAATGTGGCTACAAGAAAGTTTGTAACATTAAACAACTAAATGGTTCCCTTTGCCTATGTGCTAAAAGGTTTTGAGGATATCAGATTTGAGTAAATTGATCAGCTAAACTGAACCAAATCTGAAGAACGAGATTGACTTCTCAAGTTCTGTTTTTCCATAACACTATATTCCTTAATTCCTTTTTTGTTGTTGTGATGTTATGCATGGAAGCTAATTGACAAAACAACAGAGAAATATTTTCAATTTTTTAAAGCAGCACTTCAATCTCTAGGAGAATGTCTGATTATTGCTAAACCCCCATATCTCAGTCGCTGTGGTATTTTACCAGTTCTTTCTTTTCCTGGTTTTTGGTCTTGCTTTGACTTCAGAGTAGTTTTCCGGGTCAAGTATATTCCTGATATAACCGTCTATTTAAGTTTCTAGCAGATATATTCCTTATTTTGCCACATGTAGCAGTTAGAACTTAGATTGGAATTCGCTTGAGGGCTGTAGTGGAATAACTAGGATTGAGTGTTTTGATAAGCAGTTTTATTTATTCTATTTAATAAGGGAGCTTGCATTGGTGTGAATGTGATAAGCTTCTACCTCTACAATTGCAGGACCAAATCCTGTCAGAGGCTGGGTTCAACATACCTGAAGTGACAAGTTTGTAAGAATGCATAATTAATTGAACACAATCTTATTGATGATAAACCACCAAAACAAGAAATTCTCCATAAAAGTCTCATTTTAATCAGTGTGAAAGACGCAAGGGATTCCCCAAATGCTTGCAGTGCAGGGGAGAAGAGAAGAAGAATAACATTAGTTTAACAACTTGGGTTTCAACGCTGAGTTGATGGCAACTACAATGGAGCCCTTTACGGTCATATCAAATTATTCTTCTCTGCATTCCCTTTCTTTTTTCAGGAGACTTTGAGAGTCTTGGACCACTTTCATAAACTACAGTCAAGTCCCCTGAATGCTTAGAATGGCTTAATTGTAGATAAATAAAGAAAGAGCTCACTGAAATGCAAAGAATAAGTTGTACATGAAAGATTGCATCAATTGACTTTGGAAATCATTGCAATTTGAATTCCAAGATCAACCACAAGCTTGATCTGACCTAGGTAATTCTGAACTGCTAATAGCCAATCCTGAATACTATATTGTGCTCGAAGAAGTGACGTGGTATATTGCTTGTGTGCTGTACCACAGTGCAACAATATCTAAGAATATGCCTGTAATCTTCACTTGCTCAGTTCACATTTGGAAATGGAAGTGTATGGAAAGAAAAGGTGGTTTGCAGCAAAACATCTGGGACCTTGGGAATGAGCGCTGGTAAAATAGAGAGCAATTGGCTATTTTAAAAACTACTTAAAAGTTCTTCAAAGTAAGCTTCTTGGTGTGTATTTTTTCCAATCCCTTGAAGAATTGACTTGAGGCTAGAAACTTATCAGGATTGAAGAAACCTATTTATGTTCTGAGTCTGAGGAAATGACTATTGTGCTATTTTGGTGAATTTTTAATTACTCTGTCCAGTAATAAATCTAAATTTGTATTAAGCTGGCTAAAAACTCCCGAGACAGCTTTTGTCCATAGGCAGTTTACATTTCAAAAGTCACTGAATTTCTATGAAGTTATGAGCAGCCTTTTTCTTTCAGTGCTGTGCAGTTGTGTATGTACATCCTTTAAAGGGAACATTGACCCTGTCCATACATGAGTTTTTTGGTTACTCCTCAAGTCTAAGCCCATTCCTTCCCTCCCTCATTTATTTTTTCTCTTTACCTCTCTTGGGCTTGCCTTCCTCCTATCTTTCACCCAGTCTTATCGCCTTTAATTTCTCCCCAATCCCAACTTCTACTTCATCCCATTACTATTTTCTTTGTTCTTTAAAATAGGAGGCAGGTTTAGATAAAGGATCTGGATCAGCGCAGGCTGGGAGGGCTGAAGGGCCTGTTCCTGTGCTATAATTTTCTTTGTTCTTTGTTCTATTCCTTCTCACTATCCTGCAGTAACCCAGAGAGGTTTCCTTTGTCAGTATTTTATAAAGGGCCCATCAAGGCACTTGAGGCTGACTCCGTAAAAGTAACTGTTACAACTCCTGCATTTTCTTGATGTGTAATCTCATCAATTTTCCAGTCTCACTCCCCCACCCCACCACTGGCCCCTTGAACTGTGCCAGCAGTTTAATAATCACTACCTCACGCTACCGCTTCCTACAGAATGTGTGTTTGTTGGAATCAATGCCCTTACCATCCACGACCTTGTGATTGCATTGAAATCCATGTAATTGACCGAACTACTTCCACTCCTCCTGGTAGCACCTCCTTTTGAGCATTTGCCTTTTTACAACATGCTTATTTCTTCTTTTTAAAAAATTATTGTTTGTCTCACCCACCTAAGTTTCTCATCAATATAGCCCCGTTCCTTTACCCCCATAGACTCCATACAGAGTGCCTCCTTATCCTTGGTGATTTCAAATTCCATCTCAACTTCACGTCCCCTGTGTACACTGTCTTTTTCTCCTCCCTTAATAGTTCCCTCTGCATAAACTCTCCTAACCATATTCATAGTTACACATGTTCTTCCTCCTCGAGCTCTGAACTATTATTTATCTCTCCTATCTCTCTGAGCTCATATTGGAAGCATCCTCCTCTCTGGGCTATATTGCAACTAAATTGCTGATCTCTCAATCATTGACGTTACAAATGTTTTCTTCTCCTCAGGTTCTGTCTCCCTTCCATTTAAGACTGTCATAATCACCTCCAAAAACGCTCCCACTTTCCCATAATTCACAGTTTGAATCTCAGATCAGATTTGTACCATGTGCTACACTGAAGTGGGTAGAATCAAGTCGAAAATTATATCCGCTGTAATTGATGATGCTACACTTCATGATATATTGACCACTCCACAGCCTTTGACATGGCTGAACTTGCCTCCCCTCTGTTATTCAGTTGAATTAGACTGCCATCACCCAATTGCATTTAATCTATCTGGTCATAGTCAGAGAATCTCATGCCCCCAGTGAACGGCATGCTACCAAAAACACGCTGTTGGGGAAGTGGAGAATCCTGCCCAGTGTCTACCTCGTTTCAGTTGCCAGAGTTGGCCAGTGCAGTAAATACTCAGTGTTGCAGTATCAATAGATGGGATACATCAAAAAATACACTGTACAGTCAGTTTAAAATAGATGAGTCACAATTTCTTTCAGTTAAACATTGGGAAGTCTGAACCATTGTTGCTCAACGCTGCCACTCCCACCCACAACCGAGCATAAACCCAATTCCCTTGCTACCAATCTCTCCTAAGCCACCAACAGAGCTGACCTTTTGTGTAACTTCCACTCCATCATCCAATTATTGACAGACTTGCCATGAGCCATCCAGGGCTTAAGCTGCAAAATTCTCTCCATAAACCTCTCTGCCAATTCACTTCTATCTCTTCGATGCTTCTTAAGACCTAGTTCTTTGACCAATTTTGCAGTTTCCCTCTTTATTATCTCCTCCTCGTATGCCTATTCTTGACTGACTATGCTTCTGTGAAGTGCCTTTAGAACTTTTTCTCTGTTAAGATCACTATATAAATGCAAGTTGTCACAATTTAGGGTAAGAATAGTGCCATATATTCATAATGTTGAACAGTTTAAAAAAATATTTTGATGTGAAGGAAACTAAATGTGCTGGAGAGTTTCCATTCAGTACTTATTGGGGAGTTATCCATTCACAAAAAATCTCTATATATTAAATATTATAACTAATTTCTGACTTCTAAAACCCTGAAGTTGTCAGCGAAGTAGAAGTGTAGGCGGAGTACTCTTATAAATTTCAAATTAAGGCACATTATTGGTGAATGTTGGTCACCACTGTTCCTTGCATCTGATTTATGCTACATTGCTCTGAAGTGTTTGTTCTCGGCAATGGGAGTGTAGATAAGTTCAAGTGTCCAGCACTCTTTGCAAATTATTTGGCCACATTTTGCCAGAGTTGGACACCTAATATGTCTGGCATTAAACACCTCTGCACCTTTCAGCTTGAAAATAAATCATGTTGCTGAGGTGTTAACAGCGCTATGAGGAAAATGGCATCTGGCATCAGAACGAACAGGGCAACCCACTGTGTATCTCCTTAACCAATTGGATAGAAGGATAAAGTATAGAAAGACAGAATAATTATTGATTGAACTGTGCAGAAAGATAAACTAAGAGGGGAAGACGGGTTAGAGTGGGACAGAAAAGGAGGCACAAAGAAAGTTCAAATTTGACAAAAATCTTGAGTCATAATTAAGGAATGCGACTTTACACTTGTAATAGTTAATTTTCCATGCTAGAGAGGTTGATTGACAGTGGTTTGCATGTATCACATTGTTCAGAATGCTTGTTCTTGAAATGAGACTTAACTTTGTGGTGGGTTTAGTTTGTATCTACCACACAAATGCAGCAACTTAATTGTAGAATCACTACTGTGCAGAAGAGGGTATTCGGCCTATCTAGCCTGCACCAACCATTTAAAAGCCAACCTTACACCGACCCAATCATGCCCTATCCTGTAACACCACCTAAACTTTGGACACTTGAACATGGCCAATCCACCTAACCTGCACATCTTTGGACAGTGGGAGGAAACCGCAGAACCCGGAGAAAAACCCACGCAGACACTGAGAGAATGTGCAAACTCCACAAACACAGTCACCCGAGGTCGGAATCTAACCTGGGCCTCTGGTGCTGTGAGGCAACAGCGCTCGCCACTGTGCTGCCCAACTTCCTGATGTTTAATGTATGCCAATGATCGGGTAGACACAATGCTGCTTTTTTTTTTTGCAAAACAAATGGCAAGAGTGACACAACTCAGACAATTAATTTTGGATATTGGCATTTAATAATGCATCTACTTTACCTCTGAAGTTGCTATAACGTTTACACATAAATAACAGTGAGCACTGGTAGCCTTATTGACAGAAAAATCTGGTCCTTGTCTTTTGTGATAATCACCTAAAGTTTGTATGACGTATAAGCTTTTAAAGGGAAGTAAATAAGTTTGTTCTTTCATTTCTCTCAAGAATTTTTAACCACCAATCAGAGCTTTGAATGAATGGAAGCAGCGATTTTTAACAGCAGCTAGTTGTGGTGAGACACTGTTGTAATTACGTCAGTTTCAAAGTTTGAAATATTTTGTTTCTTAGGGTGAGATGAATGGTAAAGTGCTTGGTTCTAGTTCACTTCAAAAGAAAGGTGCAACTTTTCTTTTGTCTTGCAGATGGTGATGTGTGGGTATATAGTTCAGTGGTGGCTCATAGAAGTGGCAATTTTATATGTAAACCGAGACTATGAAGATGTCAGTGATTGGGGAAGTGCACCTTGGCCAAACAGCAATCTATGCTATATCCATATGGCGACATTTGCCAATAGGGTAACTGGACAGCAACCAAGACTGGGAACACAGGATGATCTCTTTTTTCCCTTTGTTCTCTCCCCATGCCACCCCACCACCCACCCCAAAAAAATGTCCAGGAATGCTAAGACCTTCCTCAGACCTTAGGTTAGCTGATCTCTGTCGAGCTAAACTAATAAGAATTGAAGCCAGAACTTTTCTGACCTATTGCTTAGTGTTAATTACTTGTTTATAGAGTGAGCCATTGCCCTTGGGTTCAAAGTTTAAATACCAAATTCCTGTCTCATTGGGTAGTCTAGTGGTATTGTCAGAGACAGAATAATGTTCTGGGGTCCCAGGATCAAATTTGAATTCAATAAAAATCTGGAATTAAAAAAAAAGCCTAATGATGGCAATGTTGTTGATTGTTGTAAAACTCATCTCGTTCACTAATGTCCTTTTAGGGAAGGAAATACGGCATCCAAACCTGGTCTGGCCTCTATATGACTCCGGATCTGCAGCAATGTGGTTGACTCTTAACTGTTCCTTCAAGGGCAATTAGGGATGTTGGCACAGCCTGCAACACCCACATCCCGTGACAATTTTTTAAAAATGTGTAGCTTCTGAGTTCCAACAAATTCAGGTCCCCACAAAGCTTCATTTAGTGATGAGGCTTACAAATGGAAAGCATTGCTCGCCCTGGAAATGTTCCGTCAATTTTATTTAATATCTGGTTCATTAAAGGCATATCTAATTTTCTGATAGGATAAGCAACTTTTTCTCTCACTTATACTCTTCTGATAAGAAATCAGGAAGAAATGGAGCTCCCAATTCCTGTCAAGTCAAAGAAGATTAAGCAAAAAATTGAGGCTGTTTATTAGTCTCTGGAGTATTTGTTGATACACTGATAAAGGCCCAAGGTGCCTTGGAGGTGCCCGTGAGCTACCCATATTATTTCAAAAGCACCTGTTGCAACTACAGAACTGAGGAAATTCTGCAATGTTGCAGATTCTGCATTACAGATAAACATTGAGCCCAACGTCCCGTTTGACTGTTTGGGGGGGTGGGGGGTGGTTATAAAGGCCCCAAGATATAGATTCTTCCAGTGCCTGGGCCACTATTTTCTGTCAACCAATGACATCCAGGGTAGGTTATCTTATTCATTCACTTGGTATTTGTGGGAAATTGCTACGTGTAAATCAGCTGCTGTGTTTGCCTACAAGGTAGTGACTATACTTCAAAAGTAATCCATTGATTGTGACACAAATTGTGAAATACAAATTGTGTTGAGTACATGAAAAGTGGTGTATAAATACATTTTTTCCTCTTCATGTTGAATAAGCTGTTCTCATTTTTATTTAGCTTAAAGCTGTAATTCTGTTACTTTGGTAGGTAAACTGACATTTTGGTGGTAGCTTGCCACAGGCAGTTGTGATATCATTAATATGTATGCAAGAGCATGAATGAGAATCAGAACTTGGCACCTTGATTCTGCCCAACCGTTAAATATGACCATGGCTGATCTGCTTTTAACCTCAACTTCACATTCTGCCTACTCCCGATAAGCTTTTGCCCCCTTGCTTATCAAGCATTTATCTACCTCTGCCGTAAAGATATTCATGGACTCTGCCTCAACCAACTTTTTGAGGAACAGAATCCCAACATGTCACAATTCTCATCTCGGTTCCAAATGGCTTATTTTGAAACAGTTCTAAATTATCCCACAAGAATAAACATCCTTTTCACATCTACTCTATCAAGTCCCCTCAGGATCTTGTATATTTCACTAAAGTTGCCTCTTGCGCTTCGAAACACAAGCAGATAAAAGACTACCCTGGCCAGCCTTTCCTCATTATACAAACTGCCTATTTGAGGTATTAATCTAGTAACCTTCTCTAAACTGTATCTAATGCACTTAAATTAAATAAGCAGACCAATACTATACACAGTACTCCAGATGTGGTCCCACCAATGCCCTGTATAACTGAAGTAAGCTCCCTACTCTTGAATTCAAGTCCCCTTGCAATAAACAGTAACATTCTATTAGTTTTGCTAATTACTTGCTGCACTTGCATACCAACCACCCAATACCTCTGCATCTCGGAACATTGCCATCTCGCCGTCGATACAATATGCCTCTTTTTCTTAATCTCTCCTGTCGAAATAGGCAACCTCAAATTTTCCCACATTATACTCCATTTTCCAGATCTTTACCCACTCAGCTAACCTATCTATAGCCTTCTGTAACCTCCTTGTATTCTCTCCACAACTTTCTTTCCTCCCTATCTTTGTGTCATCAGCAAATATACCAACCATACCGTTGGTCCTTTCATCCAAATAATCTATATAAATAGTAAAGAGCTGAGGCCCCAGCCCCGATCCCTGTGACACACCACCCGTCACACCCTGCCCATCAGAAAATGACCGGTTTATACCTACTGTTTCCAATTAGCAAGCCAATCTTCTCTACTTAGATCATACAGTGCAGAAGGAGGCCATTCAGCCCATCGAGTCTGCACCGATCTACTTTTAAAAAAAAATTTAGATTACCCAATTATTTTTTCCAATTAAGGGGCAATTTAGTGTGGCCAATCCACCTAGCCTGCACATTTTTGGGTTGTGGGGGCGAAACCCACGCAGACACGGGGAGAATGTGCAAACTCCACACGGACAGTGACCCAGAGCCGGGATCGAACCTGGGACCTCAGCGCCGTGCGGTGGTTGTGCTAACCACTAGGCCACCGTGCTGCCCTCGCACTGACCTACTTAAGGCCTTGCTTCCATCCTGTCCCCATAACCCAATAACCCCTCCTAACCTTTTTGTTTGGGAACACTAAGGGCAATTTAGCATGGCCAATCCACCTAACCTGCACGTCTTTGGACTGGGGGAGGAAAGCGGAGCACCCGGAGGAAACCCACGCAGACACGGGGAGAACGTGCAGACTCTGCACAGACAGTGACCCAGCGGGGAATCGAACCTGGGACCTTGGTGCTGTGAAACCACAGTGTTAGCCACGTGTGCTGCTCTTGTCAATATGTCTCCCCATACACCATCAACTTTTATTTTCTGCAGTAATCTTTGATCAGGCACTTAATCAAATGTTTTCTGAAAATCTAAGTACAGTACAACCACTGGTTCCCCTTTAAATACAGAACCTGTTATTTCTTTAGGGAGCTCCAAAAAATTGGTTAAACATTATTTACCTTTCACAAAATCATGCTGACTCTGCCTGATGGCCTTGAAGTTTTCCAAGTGCCCTCCTGTAACATGTTTAATAATGACTTCTATGACAGATATTGGGCTAACTAGCTTGTAGTTTCCTGTTTTCTGTCTCCCTCTTTTTTTTGACTAAAAGAGTTACATTTATTATCATCCAATCTAATAGAACCTTCGCCAAATCTAGGGAATTTTGGAAAATTAAAATCAAAGCATCAACTATTTCATCAGCCATTTATTTTAAAACCTTAGGGTGAAGTACATCCAGACCAGGAGACTTGTCAGCCCACAGATGCAACAGTTTGCTCAATACCAGTTTCCTTCCCTTGAAATTTTTATTTTTTGTTGGAATGTATCTATTCTGAAATGTCCCCATAAATGTCTGCCACTGCATCTCTATATTTTTCTAATTTTTCCAATTAAGGGGCAATTTAGCGTGGCCAGTCCATCTACCCTGCACATCTTTGGGTTATGGGGCGAGACCCACGCAGACGTGGGGAGAATGTGCAAACTTGACACGGGCAGTGTCCTGGGGCCAGGATCGAACCCAGTCGTTGGCGCAGTGCTAACCACTGCGTCACCGTGCCACCCATCACTGCATCCCTATTGACCGTGACCTAAATTCCCAGTTTACTTTAGCTGTCTCTGCTTCCATGCACTTGTAATTGTCCTTATTTAAGTTTAAAAGTCATGGTCCCGCTCTTCTCTCCCTCAGACTGAGTATAAAATTCAATCATATTTTGATCACTGCTACCTATTATGAGATCATTATAGCCTGCTCCTTGGTTGGCACCAGAACGTGCTGACTAAGATATTATCCCAAAAACATTCTATGAATTTGTCATCTACGCTACCGTTGCCCATCTGGTTGTTCCAATCTCTATGGATGACAGTAGTGCTGTTGTACTTCACCTAAGGGGGCATTCCTCATGTGTCAACCGTGACCATTATAGTTGGAGCAGGGGCCAAGATAGCACAAATACCAAGCGGAAATATTCTTAGCAGCGTATCCAATCTCAAAGCAGGGATTTATCGGATCAAAACTGACCTGCCTCGATGCTCAATTAAAAATCTATTTTACAAAATAACAGCTTTATTTGGTAACACATGGCTCGTACAATAGTGTTTCAAACAGAACCAAAGCACAGAAAACATGGTAAAGTAGGTAACAGCAGTTTTGATTGAAATTTGAAGTTGCCATTATAACCAAATATGTTAATTGCCAAAATACAGTTCCCAGTTTGCTATAATAAGCTAGGATCAGGTTTTTCTAAAATTCCGACTATCTGCAAAGAAATAAAACAGACCAGCATATAAGCAGTTTAAATGAATTAGTAAAAGATCAGCTGAATCTGCATGGTTCTCTTCTCGCTTCTCATTGCTTCCCCAGTACCCACCACCACACAAAATTAAAATATCATGGACCTTCTCTCCTCTGGCTGCAGCCCCTGTACTTGATTCATCCAGGTGCTTTAGGCTTGCTCCTGGCTTTATTTCTGGCTTTTCAGATTGCCTCCATCCTTTTTCTTTTGTTTGTTTTTATTCCTCAGGCAATGTCCCACACCCAGAGGATGTCGAAAGTTCATCTTGAACTGGTCCTCCCCATCCTGAAGAATATTTGTGTCGAGTGGGCCATTGCTTAATATAATTGCTCTCATCTTCTCCAATAACTGGTTTCCTACCTCCCACCATTGCTGCTCCTCCAGTCATAGCTTCTGTCTCTGGAAAAGCATCAAGACTGGGAGAACGAGAACCTGTGATTGGAGGAGCAGCTCCTCACAGATTCTGTTTAGCACGCTGACTTGCTGTTCCTCCAATTAAACTGTACGTTCTTTTTCTGCTCCCTGCACCTACAGCTGTCCATACCTGAACTGAAGGAGCCTTGATGTATGGAATGAGGGTGACCTACCTTGAATTTATCGCCCAGACTTTTTCACAGGCGACTGGTGGTGTTTTGGTGATGAGTCTGCCTGTTTCCCCCATTTATCTTGAAGCCTGGTTGGCAGGCTATTGAACTATAGCAACGTTGAAACTCAACCTAATCCTCTCCTCGCTCAAGTATTTTCCAGAAGGAGCCGTTAGGTGCTTATGGGGTGTGAATCTCTTGATTTCTCTCTTTCCATTTAAAGCCTTTACCCACCTTGTTACCAAGGCTAAAGTTGGCTAACTGCACAGACTACAAATCAAAACTCTCCTCCTCTGTCTAGCCTGCATGGCTGAATTACACACACCTCTATTAATTAAGCTAAGGGGGTCCTTTTCTTTAAAGACAACTGACTGATTAATTCATTCTGCGCTAATGTTTGTGATCTTTGCTAAGTTATTGGTTATGTGCTGGTACCGAGGAATTGATCATGTTCGTGTTTGATCTTCATCTAAATAATACAAAATTTGTGACTTCTTGGAAGGGGATTTGGATCAATGGTATGCGTATATTGCAAAGTGCAAAGCTCTATAACAACTTGTAGTTGTTGGAGTTAGCTATGATGATGTTCATGAAGAATTGCTGAATTAAGTGAACAATTGCAAGCAGTTCTTTTGTTCAGGGAATTCTGTAAACTGCCATCTTCAGGAGCAATGTCTTAAAGCTACAATTGTCTGAAATTTATTTCCTATGTATAACCGATTCAGTTGGCTGTTTTCTCAAGAGTTCATGTGCATTGGTAGGATAGAAGCATGAGACTTATTTTATTGAATTGCTTTGCTAAGAGGATGTGAGAGAAATAGAGTGCATAATACTATTTTGAAAGCACTATTGAATACTTCTCTCTGCTCCTATGTAAATACAGACTGTGAAAGCACTCAGATAATTCTGAGGGTAAGCTTATTGCTGTGCTTTTGCACACTTTGGGGCATTGCAGCTCAATATTGCTGCTTTTCCTTCTGTTTTCAGAATATGTGACATGAAGCATATATTCTGTGGTGATGGGAGGCAACAGCATTTTTGAGTTTTTGAGGAGATGGAGGCTTCCAAAGACACTTGATCTTGGGTAAGATGGGAGTCCCATTATTTTGAGGATTTCTTTTTCTTCAGTTAGGCAATAAAGATTATAATTCTGAATCACATATTTTACTTTGAAGGATGTTCAGCACAATTCACTTCTTGATGGATTGTTGACTTTCTCCACCCCTTGTCTTCAAACTCAATACAAAATATTAGATTTTTTGAGTGATCTCCAAAGAACTATGAACCATATTGATAGAAATGTTGCAGTTGAGTTTGGAAAAGGGTTAATGTGGCTGATAATTTGCATTGTGTGGCTGATGGCTTTGGCTGCCGGAGTTATGAGTACAACTGGATTTAGTAGGTACCTGTGAGGGTCAACTGTATAAAATCAAATACTTTAATTGTTGGGATTTTGAAATTCCTAGTCCAGCACTCATTTCTGTGAATTTTTTAAGGTGACATTTTTATAGAAATTTTAATTTTTTCATTTGCGTCTTTGAATCATAATTTTGTGTGTGCTTGACTTTACAGAATGCCACAGAGAAATGTTGATTACACAAATGCCACCACATCCAAATAGGAAGTTGGAATGGCCTCAGTTCTATGGGGTGGTGGATGACTGGCAGCAAGATACAAGGCAGAACTCAAACGGAGGGTTTCTAATGTCATAAACCAGTGAGTGAAGCTTCAGAAGTTTTCAGAGTAACTCATAAGTTGCTGCCTTGTATCTCTGCCAGCCATATTTCTGTTGTAGTAAATTTAAAGCACCTTTAGAGAGAGAACTTCTTTGAGTTGCTAGTGGTATGTTTATTATTTGACATTGAGGAGTGAATGTTGTCAAGACGACTTAAGATATGTATAGGAATGTGAATTTGGATCATAAAAATTCACTCTCGTGGCTGGTGTAGCACCATTAGTTTTTCTTCTGGTCCAGATTAGATGGTTGAGTTCAGACTTAAATTTACACCTGGCAGTTGATAACTGTTATCCTCTTGTAGCCCCATGCCCCCAATAATTCCTTTAAAACTATTTTACATTGCATCGGGGATGGATTGTGAACCATCTCTCTGGCCTTCTTCAATCATGCTGTATAGTTATTTACCAGATGACATGTTAAAGTGGCGCAAGTCAATTGACACTTGATTTTTATGTTGACTCACTCTGTGAGGAAATCAGTGTCTACTGTTCATGATGGCACAGTTGAGAATGGAGCTTCACCTTATAAAAAACATAACTCTGGCTTGCAGTGCTATGGAGCTCTAACAAGCTTGTATTATGTGCCATTTGCCTGCAATTCCCTTCATAATTCTTTCCCTTTCAGCCTACGAGGCTGTTCTAACTTCCTGTTGTGATGGAAATAAAGTGGTTGACTTTCGTTATGTCGTTCAGAGCCTTACTTTTCTGACTCAATGGGTAGTAGAAGGTTGCATGGATAAGCAGTAATTATACCAGGCTAGAGCAGTAACGAAGCCTTTTAAAACATTTTTGAGCATCAGCTTTTGAATTCACGATTAAGACATTTGAGACTGTTTTGGACAATTAAGTCATTTATCTTCTATCCCGATGTTGTTCGGTAGGAACCTCAACTCACCAGACAATGGAAGAAAACTCCATGCCACTCAACTTCTGTGACTGAGCCTGCCAAAATTGGCCCTAGAAAAAAAATGTTTCAGGTCACTTGAATCTGGCACTTGAACTGAATCCACCACTTAGCTGAGATTTCAACATTTTTTCAGTTGGCTTCTTCTGTCTTCTGTTCATGTTGTTATGAATAGAAGTGGAGAGATGGAGAAAGAGGAAGGATGAGGAATAACGAGGGCAGAAATGGAAGTCGAAATAAGAGCTTGGTAGATTGATATATTGCTTTCAAACCAATGTGTAAAGTCATGTCAATACTTGAGGCTTCGTTACAGCCCTACTTTTAAGTGGAAATAGATACTAACACACTACTCCCATGAAATTCTGTTTCTGTTGCTAAGGAAAACATTTTCACTCTTCTTTTTTTCTTTTCAGGGTTTCCATGGCCCTTATCCTTTTGGTCAGTCTTAAAACGGGTATTGCCATTGTCCAGCAGCCTCTGTGGGTCTTGGTGTCACTCTGCAATTTTGCTATGGCCCCATCCCCCCTTTGACCCAACACTGAAAAATGATGGCTGGTTTCAAAACAATGTATGCATGTGTGAATGCTAAATTAAAGAGTGCTGTAATTGTTTAAAAAAACAATGGATTTTTTAGATGACATTGTCAGAATAATTATGTAGTTAAACACAAAGCCATGTTCAAATTATTTTGCCTACTGAACGACTGTAGTTTAAGCAAAAGGTAAAAAAAAAAAAATTATTTTGTATTCGTTTGTTCAAAGCATATTAATTGTTGGAATTTTTCCTGTGCGAGTGAGAGTTTGTTCTGTAACCTGCGGAGTACCACATGGAGAGCACATGAGTGGAGTAGGGTTGGGTGCAAGATGAGTGTAACTCACTAGAATGGGAGCAGTCTATGACAGCACAATCAATTGGAGACTTTTCCAGACTGTATAAATGAAGTTTATTAAATTAACACTGAAAAGTCTCTAATCAAGCTTGTGTGTAATTTTAGAAGTCACATTCTCAATTACAGTTGATACCAACAAATGGCAAATTTTCAATTTGTTGGGGATTTTTTTTCCAGACTCCAGTTGATTGTAAACATATTGTGCACTAATGAGTTTTGCAATGTGTGGGTGAGCTGTTAAATGAATGATTTCATGTTCATCAAAACATCCAAAATCACATGTCAACTACTCATTTATATGTGCTGAAACAACTGATGTCTCCTACATCCAATATGAGTTTGTTAGATGTCCAAAACCCATCCAGTCAACTACCATTGTCTAACCTAAAAATGTCTCCTGTTTTCCAATCTATTTTTCCTAAAAGTTGGCATTTTTTTGCCAGTGGTTCTATGTATTCGTAGCAAATGTTCCCTCCCCTACATTAGCAATACTATTTTTAATATTGTCTTAGAACTGCCATCCTTATGTGCTATTTTGGAGCTAATTTGTGTCATTGGACTGGCTAAGCAGTGATATTCACCTGCAAATGGTACTTTGCCAGTAATTCCATTGATGCTTAGTAATAAAACAGAATTGTGTGATTTTGTATTTGTTGCAGATGCCAGTTCATAATACGTTAGATGAGCATATTGATCGTACAGCAGTTTTAGTTCAGACATTTTCTGCCTCAAAGAGTAGCAGGACATGTTTGTACTTGGAATTCTCCACAATGTGTGTTCCAGATCCAATCTAAAGCATGAAACTGTACAAAGTGAAAGGAAAGATTCCCTGACAGGATAAAAAGGAAGAAAACTAGCCACCCAGTTTGTTTCTTTATGCTTTTTATAGTTTCTGAGACCCAGGGACAAGCTACCTTTCAAAATACTGTGGTGTTTGGGAGAAACCTAGTGAGGTGGAAATTGTAAAATAATAGGAAAACAACAAAATCTGATTGTGTAGCGAGCTGATACTACACTGTTCATTGTATTGCTTGGTATTTAGAAAATCCAGTATTTTCCTCTTTAAAAACAAACCCCTCAAAGACATGTGCAAATTAGACATTTGATGCAGTTCCCAAATTTGAAAGCACAGAATACCATTCCACGTACTTGCTAAATGCATTTCATTCTGGAACTAAGCAAAGTTTGTTCACCACATTTCTAAACCGTTTTAAATTCTGCATATTGGTGCAATATAGCATTGAACATAAAACGTGGTAGGTGGAACAGGGGCAGTTAGAACAGGAATGGCCTTGGGTGTGGAACAAGGACACTGAACTGAATAGGAAGAGGTAAGAATGTGAACAGAAAGTAAAGGTGAAATGGTTTCTGCAGCTTTAAGATTAATTACTGTTCCTGAGGTTATTTTTATTTTGATTCTATCCAATGCTTGTGATTGGGGTCTTGTTTCCTACTTTGTAAAGTCTTGACCAAAAACATTGTACTGAGGAACATCAAACTGGCGTAAGCATTAGTGGTATTTCTGGAACACTGCATCAAACTGATTTCCACATGGTGTGAATATCTGCAGCCTGAGGATGAGGGCAGCTGTTAATGAAGATTTATGCTGCAGACAAATACATCTGGAAGATTTCTACACTAATCTGGTCTGTAACCCTATAAGGAGCAAAGCCATTTGAACTTTCCAAAATACTGAATCAATAAAATTGGTGATGTTTAAATGCTGATTTTTTAAAAATGTGATAAAATGCTAGGTATTAGTTGTGAGTGGTGACAGATGGAGGTCTGAGCCTTTGCATATTTGAAGAAACTGTTTCAAATAAAGATTTTGAATTATGCATTTGCAAGTCCTAATGGGTGAAACCGTAATATTTTGCACCAGTTGTCAAATGCTGTATTTTCCCTTCTCTCTATATGCTGCTGATCTTTTACTGCAGTTCTCTTTTTTTGATGTCTAGGTCTTGGATTTTTTCATGACCTAGTATTAAACATTTCTCTGTGTGAGCTTCCTGAGTAACCTGCAATTTTCAGCAGAAAATCGTAAAAACTGTAGACTAGTAAATTATTTGCAGCATTGACCATTGCTATATTTGCATTTTAAGTTTTTATTTTGCACACCAACCTATCAAATATGAAGGGATATACAGACCCCCAGATGTTCTGCAACAGCATAGGATATGCATGACAAATAAGTTGCAAATTTAGTCTCCCTATCCTACAGTGGTCAAAAGTTGAATTGGACAATAAAGTACATGCCTGAGGATAGACTCCCAAGTTGTCATTAAAACTGCTCAGAAACTCCAGTAAATGTTGAAATTGGTTTTAATATCTGTGTACTCTTTAAACTGCTTGATATTCTTGAGTCACCATCAATAGAAGCAAGTGTAATCCACTGAATATGTCTGTACTGGTACACTTTTGAAAATGTTTGAAATTGGAAGTATGTATGTACATGGCTAATTGCTGCACTGAACTGATCCAAACGTAAACACTTGGAAATGGTTTAAATTAAAGAAATGTCAATTTATTTAACTTGTGTGAATAATTTTACATACAGCTTAAGGTTGTTTACTTGTACTAAATAGTATTTTTCCGTAGTGATGTAAAGACTTAAAAATTATCAAAATGTAATTGAATGCTTTAAGTAATTTTATAGTCTTATCACGGTGTCATACAGTTTAGGTTCAGGGTGAACCACATCCTTACAATTGTATTGTACAGTAGGTATGTACAGAAACATTTTTAATGCAAAATCTATTTTTTGTGATGAAACTGTTGTATCTATGATGGCTGATTTTGAGTCACATGTGAATTCACGAGATGTTAGTTATTTTATTCCCTGCTCATTGTTAATAGAATAACATGAGTATTTATCATTGTATGTGTTATTATCGTACACTATTAACAATGTTCCTGAAATTGGTTACAAGAATCTCCCCATGCAGAAGAGATTTCAGAAGGTTAGTTATATTGAAGTATTTGATTGACTTAGCCCTGTTAATTAAATTATCTAAATTTTTGGAGAGGGGAATAAAAACAGAGAATGCTAGAAATACTCAGCAGGACTGGCAACATCTATGGAGAGAGAAATCGCTTTTACCTTTCAGGTCAATAATCCTTCTTCAGAACTGAGAAAAGTTAGAAATGTAATAGGTTTTAAGTAGGCCAAAGGGGGAAGGTGGAAAAAGAAAAAAAAGGGTGGAAGATGGGTGACATTATATGACAAAGGGAGTCGTAATGGGAAAAGTAAAGGTATGAAAGAATTGTCGAGATGCGACACAGCATTCCACACCCTAGCAACCTACTGGGTTAAGAAATTTCTCTCAACTTTTCTTACTATTCTCTGATTTTTAATTCCTTAATTACCATCCTTGTAATTCCCACATTTGTTGACTCTTCCCTCGGTGGAAATAGTCCTACCATCTCAAATCCACTACTCTTGGTAATTCACGGTATGCTATCACTGACTTTAATGTTTTTTGTCCTTAATTGAATGCCTAGAACCCCACAAGGTAACTCCAGTTGTGATTTAATCGATGTTCTGCACAAATTGTTGCTTTGTTACTCTTGCACTTTATGGCTCTTTTCATAAAGTAAAACCTGCATATATTTTGGGCCAAGGAATTTTTCTGGGTATAGGCCCTGAAGCATTAAAAAGTAAATCCAATTTCTGCAAAGCCTCAAATCCATTCCTTAACGCTTTGCCAAAATGGAGAAATGCTGATGTAATTTTTGATGTGTCAGTTTTTAATGTTTCACCTTCGCTTGTTTGTGATTAGTGTAGGTGCTACTGTTCATCTTGGCTTAACTGATTGAAGAGTAGTTCCTCTAACAGTGTAAGTATTCTAATAAATAATTGTTAGTAAAGTCATCTTTAAAACAAAATTTTTGCTTAAAATGTTAAGGATAAAGACAATTTTCCAGCCCATGGATTCTCATGATACAAATTTTTAGCATTCCTAATTTATTGTTTTCAGCTTATCAGAAACATTGATGTCGCAACCTTAAAAACCTGATCCTTCCACCCAAGGACTTGGCTATTACCAGTGCTTAGACATACCACCCAAAGAAATTTCTTTGAAGTATGATGCTGCTTTCGTTAAGAAAACTATTTTAATCTGCAAAATTTATCATTATCATTAACTTTTGATTCCCACAGGGAAGCCTTCTAGTTCTTTGAGTGGACATTGGCTAAACGTAAGGAACATTCGCTAAACATAATACTTCTAGTATCTTTTCAAGAAAATGAAAGCCAGCCAGCTCGGAGCTGCAAATGAATGTTAATAAGCTGAATGTGGTTCTGGAGCTGCAAATTGCAGACCCCTGCCCTATATCATAGTCTACCTGCTATAATAAACAGGTAACAAATTTCTGTTATCTCCAAGCATGCAGACGTTAATGATTTTTGGAATAAATGTATGAGTGAAGCACGCTGACTCAGATTTGACCATTCTTCTCATAAAAGGAACCTGACATTCATTTAAAAATTACATTCCCACTTTTCTTTCCTCTATCCTGTGTCAAGGATCTGGGAAGTGGAAAGAACTGGATTTCCATGTTATGGTTCATTGAATTTTTCTTCTGATGTGAAACCTCCTGGGCAAAGTTAGACTGTTAAAAATTAAGTGTGCTCCAGAGAACCTTTGTTATCCATTCTTCAATTATCTATTGGGTTTCTTGCGAGATTACACTTTGTGTGCTCATTGACTCATCACACAACTGTTAAAACCACGTTCCACCTTTCTGATATAACCGCATAAACCGGGATAGATGAAATTGAATAGTATTTCAGTCCCACAACTAGAATATTTCTTCACCATATATTCAACATCTACAGTCCCTTAATTATCACAGAATTTCCATTATCTATTGGGAAGGCTGGGACAGTGGCAGTGGGCGGGTAATGACAGGGAGGCGGAAGAACAGATAAAATGTCTACACTATGCTGGATAATGGAGATTCCAGTTGAATTTCAATATTAAAAAAAAAAAAATTTACCCAACTTTTCATTTTTCCAATTAAGGGGCAATTTGGCGTGCCCTGCATATCTTTGGGTTGTGGGGGCCAGGGCCGGTGCTAGGAATTGCGGGCCCAATTAGAAAAGTGATGGCGGGGCCCCTACTCTACAAAAGTAAAAAATTATGTATGTTTATATTTCGTGTAGTATGCTCGTCTTTAACCAAAAAAAACATTAAATGTTTGATATACTAAAATTTTGAAACTTACTTACCTGGGCGGAAGGATTTGGCGGCGCAGGGCTGAAGGATTTGTAGACGGTAATGCGGTGCGTTCCCCAAAAGTAAAAACTACCCTATAGTTCCTCTTAGAATACAGAAAAGGCTTCAAACGGTAACTCTGTCGCCGCTGGCGCGGGGCCCCCTTAAGGTGCGGGGCCCAATTTGATGAAATTGGTCAAATAGGCTTAAAACCGGCCCTGGTGGGGGCGAAACCCACGCAAACATGGGGGAGAATGTGCAAACTCCGCACGGACCGTGACCCAGAGCCGAGATCAAACCTGGGTCCTCAGCGCCGTGCGACAGCAGTGCTAACAACTGCGCCGCCGTGCTGCCCTCGAATTTCAAAACTAAAGCTTTTAATGAAGATCCATTGTATATACAGTGGCAAGTGATTGAGAGCAAATACCTCTGTGACTTTTATAACTTTATTTTTTTGGCTATAGTCGCTTCAACTTTTGTGTCCCACACTGTCCCTGTTGGTCAACAGTAGTCCTCAAATTACAATTTTTAAATTCTGACTCGACCACAGGTAATGTTCTGTCACTTTTGACGTGTTTGTATATGGGGAAGGGATTACACAGATCCTCTGGGCACTGTTGTTCATGAACTAACATAGCTTCGCCTCACGTTCTGATTTTTATGCCACTAAATCTTTTTGTTATTTTTCACTCTGCCAGCCCTTGACCCCTCAGCCCTTGACCCCTTTCTTTCTTTGTCTACCTAATGTTGGATAATCGGAAATTTTAGTCTTGAGGTATGTATTCACCTTGAGATGCAACTTAACACTGGTGTAACTAGGTCCTGAGTTAGACAGCAGATGCTTTCTATATTAGTTATGATCTGACAGATGATAATTGCCAAGCAAACTAAATCTCAAAGGGAAACTTGGCCTAAGTATCACAACTCCATTTTTTTTAATAGCCTGACCACGAGAAGAGAGGTTTATTGAATTCAGAAGCCACAAATTCGAGTAACACGTTTGGGATTTTAAAGATTAAATTAAAACATTTATTAACAGAAGAAAACTTTCAAAATTACATTTGCAGAGTTAAAGTTAGTCTTACAGACCATTCGCCCAACAATACTTCCTAGTTGGTCAGATTCTCAAGTAAACACCCTTCAGACATGATGCCTTATAGATGTTTCTATAATTTCCTGTAATATCACAAGGCAAGTCTGCTGCTGCTGTAGGAAAGATACAGAGCCTCTCATTCACTCCCACCCTGTTGTGAAAATTCAAAACTAAACACTGCTTTCTGAAAGACAAACACGTTTCGGTCTTTGCTGTAAGGGTGCTTCAGCTCTTTTCTCAACACAGTGGCACCCTAGGAGGCCTCACATGGCTACCCCCGAACATATAGCTCTCAACATCTCTCAAACTGTTTTTCCTCTTTCATCTGACTACCATTATCCATTGGCCTCTTTGAAACCTTCCCAGAATATGAAAATCTTTCATGTTTTCCCTATCGTCCCCACTTATGGATCCAACAAAGTTGAATAACGCTACCTTGTTCATTGAGGAAACCTCTCCAAGCAGTAAAGGCCTTTTTACTTCCCTTTGAAATTGTAACAACTGAAAACAACCCAACCCCTTCTTATCTCCGAATGTAAATTTCTGCCCATTGCTTGCTTGTTGCAGAAAATTCAGCGTGGCCATATTTACTGTAAATACATACCTTTCACCTCCACTTTGATGTCCTAAACCTTGCAGATAAACTGTCTTAAGTTTAATTAAATCAGTTATACACACAGACAGACAACCCTGCTTCATAGGATAGCACAATAAATCCCCTAATTATTAAATATACCAACTCTTGTCCCAAATCTTTATTCTGTTTTCCACCAATAAGTCATCTTAAGTGTTACCTTCCATAAAACATTAATCTTTTTGCTGAATAGGGCAGTACGGTGGCCTAGTGGTTAGCACAGCTGCCACACGGCGCTGAGGTACCCGGTTCGATCCCGGCTCTGGGTCACTGTCCGTGTGGAGTTTGCACATTCTCCCCGTGTCTACGTGGGTTTTGCCCCCACAACCCAAAAATGTGCAGAGTAGGTAGATTGGCCATGCTAAATTGCCCCTTAATTGGAAAAAATAATTGGGTAATCTAAATTTATTTTAAAAAATATATTTTTGCTGAATTGTGGAATGACATTTTGAGGATCACTAAAGCACTAGAATGTGACATATAAGGCATGAAAGCTTTTACATGGCACATCTCAATTCTTTGGCAGTTGATTTTTGGAATTAGGTCTGCAGTCGAAATATTAAAGCTGGCAAGTTGTCTCCTCCAGGTTGCTAAATTTGTTTCAGGAACCTTGGTTAATTGTAAACCACAAAATGCAAATATGCCATTTTCCATCCACAAGCAATGTGCTTTACTGTGGCCTCTACTTCCAATGACTTGATCAGTTGGGGAGCAATAACTTGCATTTATACAGCTCCATTCATATAGTAAACATTTAAAGGCACTTTACATAAGCGCTGTCAAATAAAACTTGACACCGAACCACATGAGCAACCAAAATTATGATTGGAGAGATTTTAAGGAACGCCTTAAAGTTTAGCCGTTACTTAAGTGAGCAAATGGGTGAATTGGGACTCTGAATTACACATTTGCAGCAGAGTTTTGATACCACGGTTATGGAGTAGAAGATGGGAGGATGGTGAGGAGTGTATTGGAACAAAGATATGAAGGATGACTCCTTCGATGGAGGGTATTGTTCTATGAGGAGAGATTAAGTAGAAAGTCTACGGTTCCTGTATTTTAGAAGAATGAGAGGTGATCTGATTGAAACATGAAATTCTTGAAAGAACTTGATAGGGTAAATGGAGTGCACATGTTCCTTCTGGTTCGGGAGTCTGGAATAAGACATCACAATCTTTGAATAAAGGGTTGGCCATTTTGGACCGAGATATTACTTTACTGAGAGGGTTATAATTTATTCCAGAGGGCTATGGATGCTCATGTTAAATATGTTCAACAAAGAGATTGAATTTTAGATACTAGGGAGAATAAAGCATATTGGGATAATGTGGGTAGGTGGATTTGAGATACAACAACAGCTATGATTAAATGGCAGAACAGACTCGGGGCTGAATGGCCTATTTTGTATGTTCCTATGGAGTGAGGCAGGACTGGAGTTGTGTTAGAGGTGGAAATTGACACTTGATGCTGCGGATATGTGGTCTGAAGCTCATCTGCATAAAATATGACACCAATGTTGCAAACCGTGTCATTCACCCGTAGACAGTTAGACAGTTGCTAAGAGGTAATGGTGGCTAGGGAAAGGAGTTTGCGATGGAGCCCAAAAATACAGCTCAGAAGAAACTATAATGATTACAGAATGATAAGGTGTTGGAAGAATAAACTTAAAATGTTTTCATACTAATGCAAGGAACAAATGGAATAAACTCTTAGAACTAACGATAACTAGAATTCTCTTTCCAAAAGCTTTTATCTTTTCATGTCTTTTTTTCAAAAGTCCCCTCAAACCGACCGTACAAGCCTTCTGTCCTGCCAGATGACTCTTCAACTCTTGTTTTGTCTCTGATTCTCAGAGTTTCCCTCAAATGCAAGTTATTATAATTGTTGTACTGTCTAAGCAGAAGTTGACAAAGCCTGTTAAGTGGGTATGAAATGTTTTAGAATTTATTTAAATTGAACAGAGGAGTGAGTTTATTGGTAAAGTTATGAATTATCTAAAGTAATCCATGCAAACTTCGTAGTACATTAGATACAAGAAGTTTAGAATAGCAAGGTAGTAGGAAGAAGCTCAGTTGCTCAAGATTCTTTAGAGCTGATTTGGCCTCATCATCTGTTGGGACAGGTGACTTTTGTTGAAATTGTGACACTTTGTTTTGTACAAATTAAGATCTGATTAAACCAAGGAAGCTGTTGAGAATTTTTAGATTGTTTTTTTTGGATCAAATCTGTCTTATTCTTAAATAACCCTTCGCTGTATATTTCCACACACTCCACAATTCTTTTGTGGAAGGGATATATCCTTTGTTTTCTGAAGATTATAAAGGATTGGCAGTTCGGAAAATAATGCAAAACTCATTTTAAAAATAAGCTTGCTTTTTTTCAAATTGACATAAATGTTAGAGCCTGAAGGGACTTGATAGAGTAGATGCTGAGAGATTGTTCCCACTGGGTTGGGGAATCTAAAACATGGGCATACTTTCAGGGCAGCACGGTGACACAATGGTTAGCATTGCTGCCTCAGCATCAGGGACCCGGGATTGTTCCCACTGGGTTGGGGAATCTAAAACATGGGCATACTTTCAGGGCAGCAGAGTGACACAATGGTTAGCATTGCTGCCTCAGCATCAGGGACCCGGGTTCAAGTCTGTGTGGAGATTGCTCCAGTGTTCTCCCTGTGTTTGCGTGGGTTTCCTCCGGGTGCTCGGTTTCCTCCAGTCCAAATGTGCAGATTAGGTGGGGTTATGGGGATAGGACAGGGGAGTGGGTCTGGGTATGGTGCTCTTTCAGAGAGTTGGTGCAGACTTGATGGGCCGAATTGCCTCCTGAACTGTAGGGATTCTATGGGCTCATCTGTGTTTTAAAAATAGTTTTTGCCATTTTCAATTTTACATAATAAAACTTTGTGTCTGATATTTACAGTTTATGCAGTTCACAATGTACTTACAATCGTTCTTGGTATTCCCACCCCCTTCCTTGGCAACCCCCGCTTTGGTTTTGGGTATTCTGTCCTGGAGCTCCTGTTCTCTGCTTCCTTCTGTGGTTTCTGTTGCAGGTCTCGTGTGTTTGGGGGGGAAGCCCCCCCCCCCCCCCCCCCCCCCCCCCCAAAACGCGTCTTCCTGTGGTTCTCCTGCGTTTCCTCCACGCTTCCTCCCCCCCCCCCCCTTTCCCTTTGTAACTTTCATAGTTGTGTATCTCTGTCTGCTCTCCCCCGTCTCTCATTCTTTCCCCAGTCGCTGTTGGCCTCAAATAGGTCTTGGAACAAGCCAACAACCTGCCCCCATGATTTGAGGAAGCCTTCTTCTGATCCTCGGATGGTGTACTTTATCTCCAGAAAGTCCGCCAGGTCTGCCAGCCAGCCTGCAGCTGTTGATGATGCTGCTGATCACCAGCCGAGCAGGATTCTCCGACGTGCGATTAGGGAAGCAAAAGCAAGAGCGTCGGCCTGCTTTCCCATGTGTAATCCTGGCTGTTCTGATACCCGAAGATTGCCACTCTTGGGCAGGGCTCCACCGTCACCCCCACTACCTTGGACATTGCCTCGAAGAAGGCAGTCCAGAACCCTACAAGTCTGGGGCAAGCACAGAACATGTCTGTGTGGTTGGCCTGGCCTCCCTGGCATTGTTCACATTTATCCTCCACCTCCGGGAAGAACCTGTTCATTTGGGTTCTGGTTAGGTGCACCACTTTAAACTGCATTAGGCTGAGCCTTGCACAGGAGGAGGTGGAGTTGGCCCCATTCAGTGCTTCACTCCAGCAGAGTCCCACTTCTGTCCCCAGTTCATTCCCCCCCCCCCCCCCCCCCCCCCCCCCCATTTTCATCTGGCTTCTTCCAGTGGCAGTCTCACCCTGTCCAGATGCCGTCCCTAGATTTTGCCGCAGTTTCCCCCTTCCTTACTGTCAGTGTTTATCAGGTCCTCCAGTAATGTGGTTGTCGGGGCCCTGGGGTGTCCTTGCGGAGAAAGTGCTTTATCTGAAGGTGCCTATGTTACTGTCCTGTCGGTAGTTCCAGGTTCTCCGTCAGTTCGCTAAGTGTCGCTAGTCTATCTCCCATGTAAAAATTCTTAACTGTTAGCGTTCCCCTGTCATATGTCCATTTTTTGAAAGTGGTGTGCATGGCTGGTGGGAATTTATGGTTTCCGCAAGTTGGGGCCATGGGGGACATCTCGGTCAAACCAAACCCCCGCCTCACCACCACACACACAAGTGGCATGATAATTTTGTCTCTGCTGTGGAACCTGTTGAACGCGGCCCCTGCGGCGATTCTCTGCGCTCGATGAGCCGAGTGTCCGTCGGCGTACTTTACATACGGTCCCACCCGGCGGGACTTTGTTCTGGCTGTGGGGACCATCCTGGGTGGGGGGGGGGGGGGGGGGGGGGGGGGGGGGGGGGGGGGGGGATCCACGGTGGACAGGCCCACAATCGGGCTACCGATCAGTGGGCGCGCTCATACCGGGGTGGGGCTTATGTTCCTCTGCGCCGGGCCCCTGTAGGGCTCTGCCATGTTGTGCGGGGGCCGGCGTGGAGACAGCAACCATGTGCCAACACGGAGATGGCCGTCACGTGCATGCGCGTATGTGCGCTGGCCGTGCAGGGCCTTCTTTCAACGCCGGAGAAGCGAACAGCACTCTGCCACCGTTCTAGCCTCCGAAGAACAGGAGAATTACTGGGCCTGGAGACCCGTTGATGACTGAGTCACTCGCGCCGGTTTTGACGCCGGTGTCAACACTTGGCCGCGATATCGCAGAATCCTGGCCCCGCTAGATCTTTTCAGTGGGCCATTAAGTTCCCTTATATTGCAGATGACTATCCTGATGGGGGATTCCATGTCCTTCCCATGTGCTCGTTTGTCTAGCCCACCGCTGGATGCTTTCATAGTCCTGGTATTGGTGCAGCTTCACTATGATCGCTCTCGGCTGCTCCTCTGCCTTGGACTTCCACCTGAGCGACCTGTCGAGATCTGGGGAGGTTGAGGATGCTGTCCATCCCAACTAGGTTGTCCAGCATTTGGGAGATATAGTCTGTCGGGTGCCTGCCCTCTATGCCTTCCGGCAGACCCACCTGCAATCGGTGTGTTCTGCAGCCAGGGCCTGTTTTCCTGGTCCTCGATCTTTTCCTCCAAGCTCCCCGGGCTGCCACCTACCTTTTCACCTCTGCCTCCAGAGTCTTGGATCGCCGCCTTTTGTGCCTCCACTTTCTTTCCCAGACCATCACCTCCAACACCGCTACCTTTACCGCAACCTGGATCTCTATTCTAATCACCTTCATGGCGGCCAGCTCCTTTAGGAAGGTCCTCCATCTGTCTCCTGGTGGGGAGGGGGAGGCTGGCGGTCAGATCGCTGGTCTCCCCGTTCTTGGGCAGCCGGGGCCTCCCCCTCACCTTGTGGGTCCACTGGCTTGTCCACCCATGCTCGTGGCCCTTTCCGCCACTTCTGCCCTCTCATTGGCCTCTTGAACTCCCATTTGCCGGCATCTTCCCCTCCGTTGCTTCTTTTCCTCCATTAGGGTTGTTTTCTATTGATTTTTTTGGGTCAAATTCTTCTGAAAGTGTCTTGTTTGGTTATGGTTGGGATGAGGCCAGGAGAACTAGCTTTTCTTTGTATATTGTTACTGACCAATCAACCATAAGCATAGAAAAAGACAGCTCAAATGATTGATTAAAAATTTGGTATGTCCCCATAAAGCAAAAAGGAATCAGACATTTTCTCATTGAGCTTACCTCGCATACCAAAGGTCCTTGGAGTTGGCCAGAGCGATAGTATAATGTGCTGGCTTCGTTCTATCCTGACAGCAAGAAGATAGATCTGTCTTCCTTGGAGACTTGATCTTAAATATTTTGTACCTGCATGTGATGTATATCAATCTAGAAACAGCGAAAGCCAGGAATTGATTTCAATCAGGCGCTTTAGTGGTTTATCTGCTGACTGTTTGTTTGAAATAGAAATATCGGGAACAAACTGACCTAAATGTACCTGCTTTGGAGCACGTTCCACAAATGCATATTATGTCATTCAATGCGATTTTTAATTACAACTTTATTTGGTTTTTACAGTTCTTCATCAATTACCACAGTAGATTACATTATGTTTTTAAGATTCTTGGAAAGGGCATGAAGGATCAGCTACAAAAACAATTGCTGAATTTGAATCTTGCCTCCAAAAAATTTAATGTCAATCTTTTGAACCTTGTATTCTTTACATTTTAAAAAGAAATTTACCCAATTCTTTTTATCCAATTAAGGGGCAATTTATGTGGCCAATCCACCTACCCTGCACATCTTTTGGGTTGTGGGGGTGAGACCCAGGCAGACACAGGGACAATGTGCAAATTCCACACAGTGACTCGGAGTCAGGTTCGAAACCCGGTCCTTGGCGCCATAAGGCAGCAGTGCTAAGCACTGCTCCACCATGCCCCCCCTTAACATTTTTATTTTTCATAGAGCGAAGTGGAATATATGTACCATATTTTTAATATTTGGGTCCAATTCTTAGAATACCAATTTTGAGAATACCAACTTTGAGAAAAAGCTACAAAGACATAATTTCTTCTTCCAACTGCTTCCTCAGATCAAACCCAGATTCCACTGGGAGGAATTCTTTGAAGCATCAGCCTATGTCAGCATCGGAGCTCTAGGTTTAGTGGCTGAAACCCTTTGTCCAATTGCTGTTTAATCTAATTCATAGATTTGGAACTTGCCGTTGGTATCAACTGATAATCTGGCCATCAGATAAAACGAAAACTCAGTCCTTATAAATGATGACTATGTTTTATTCTAATGTCCATAACTCTATAGATATTGTCAATATCTAGCTTTCAAACATCTTGTCTGCAATTATTCATTTTTTGTAACCACTGCCACGTATTGTACAAACTTTGGCAATTTGAGCTGACCCCGTCTATATCATTATGCCAACTTCCTGTGTCTTGGATTTTATTGGCTAACAAAAACCTAATTTTCAATTTTTAAACCTTTCTTAAGAAGAGCTCATTTATCATT
Source organism: Scyliorhinus canicula (assembly GCF_902713615.1). Lineage (NCBI taxonomy): Eukaryota > Metazoa > Chordata > Chondrichthyes > Carcharhiniformes > Scyliorhinidae > Scyliorhinus > Scyliorhinus canicula. The sequence continues at coordinate 97,110,134 of NC_052160.1, read as the reverse complement.
CCAAAACAGGTAGTGCTAGCAAGACGAGAATATAAACCAGGTAAGTGAGTGCTCTTCAACTTTCTTTAAAGGGCTGAGAAAAATACAGGTAAGATTAAATGGAACGAAAAATAAGGACGAACAATACGGCAACAAAAATTGGAATGTTTGTTTTTTAAAATCATGTTTAGCTCCAGTACATAATGCTCTTTTGTGACTGGAGTAATTGGTTATAAAGACTCCGCATAGTCTCTATAGAATTGGACTTCAATTTTCTAGTTGTAATTTTTAAATTATTGTTATGCTCTGGGATTTCTTTTTAACACGATCAACATTGAATCGAACCATGCTGCTAGCTTGCTTGGTCTGCTTTAAAAGCCAGCGATTTAGCTCAGTGAGCTAAACCAGCCCCTATATGGAGCAACATTGATCTACTGATTTCTCCTGCTTGAAGTGTATTAAAGATATTATTTGGAGTTTGCGCGGAAGTTACGGTTATGGTTAAAGGATAAGAAACACCATATCAAAGGTAGGTAATCTTCCCTTTATAAAAACTTACTGGTAGCAATTAAAATGTCAGAATTCAAAATGATTTCTCTGAACAGAGGAAAATTAGACAAACCATTCAGTGCTTTTTGTTTTGCTACTATTCTGTTTTCCAAGAAACATATAACATAAAATATCCAATTATCTTTGGTGTCCCGAGAGAAATTTGGTTGCCTAAAAGAAAATAAATGTTGAGTTAACATTACAAGTTTCTTAAAATTACCTAAGTCAACTTTCCCATTTATGTTTGTTCTTAGACATTTTTTCTTACCCACCACTTAAATTTATCTTGCATATTAGTTCCTTATCCAAGGGTTAAGTACCAAACCTTCTTAAAATTGCACAGAAATTGCAACATTGAAACCTGCTGATCGACCCAACCAATTTGTGTTGCTGCTTATCCACTGCAAGAGCAGCAGCCTTAATCCCATGTGCTCTGTTGTCATAATTCCTTATTCCCACCTCCTTCAATCTTCTAATCTATTCTTGAATGATGACATGGTTTCTGCTTCAATCACTTATCCAGCAACGCAGTCCACAGCTGCACAGCACTCGTTTAAATAAGAGCTTCTCCTGTTCTCTGTCTCAAGGCTCTTGCATTTTACTGTACATCTATGATTCTTCATTGTTGTCCTCTCAACCACTGTAAAATACTCTTTCTCTCTATTGTTTCCCATTGTTTAAGAATCTGAAACAATTTAATCGAATCACCCAGAATTTTTTCTAACCAAAGAGCCCCAATATTTCAATTTTGTTCCCTCAAACTGAAACAGCGTTGTAGTGAACCTGCACTGTTTCTTCTCTTGCTTCAACATCCTATTGTGTGGAACATATGCTCCAATTGTGATTTTTGTATAGGTTTTACAAAAATTCAGCATTTTGAACTTCATTCTGTCCTTCATGCCATAAAAAAACAGTATTCAATTAGCTTTATAATAGCATTGTTCACCGGAGATGCTGCTTCTAAAGCCTTTTGAGTCTGAACGTCCTTTTTCCCTGTCACTTTCCATATCACCCAGTCTTCCCCAAAAGTATAATTCTATTTTTCATACAAAATCAGACCATCTCACATTTACTCACATTGAATTTCATTTACCGTTGACTTGCCTAACCCACCATTTTATCCATCTCTATCTGTCTAATTAACAAATCACAACTAACTGTGATGAAGTAACTTGGCATTATTCATTTGCTGACTCAAATTTTCATTGCAGGAGATGTGATCTTTGTGACTTGTTACATGGTTTTAGGGTACAATTTGTTTTTGTACAAACCATTTTATTGAAATAAAATGTACAATGCTTTCTTTTTTTTAAAAATAATTTTTATTCCAATTTTTACAAAATATTAATAACAGAAAATATTATATATTAACAACCGAGAAAAACAAAAGAGAACAGACCCCCCCCCCCCCTGTAAATACAAAAAAGAAAAGAAAAATAGATTAACGCCCGTCGTAATCAAAGAACATATGTACACATCCCTTCAACCCTCACCACCGAAACGCGCCCCCCCCCCCCCCCCCCCCTCCGCCGCTGCTGGCCTTTTCCCCTACCGTTCTGCTAGGAAATCCGGAAAAGGCTGCCACCGCCTGAAAAACCCCTGTACTGATCCCCTTAGGGCAAATTTCATCCTTTCCAATTTGATAAACCCCGCCATATCATTGATCCAGGCCTCCACGCTTGGGGGCCTCGCATCCTTCCACTGAAGAAGAATCCTCCGCCGGGCTACTAGGGATGCAAAGGCCAGAACACCGGCCTCTTTCGCCTCCTACACTCCCGGCTCCTCTGCAACGCCAAATACCGTGAGCCCCCAGTCAGGATTGACCCTGGATCCTACCACCCTCGACACCCTGCTTACTACCCCCTTCCAAAATTCCCCCAGCGCTGGGCATGCCCAGAACATATGGGCATGATTCGCTGGGCTCCCCGAGCAACTATTGCACCTGTCCTCACTCCCAAAGAACTGACTCATCCTTGTCCCGGTCATATGAGCCCTATGCAGCACCTTAAACTGTATGAGGCTGAGCCTCGCACAAGAAGAGGAGTTCACCCTTCCTAGAGCATCCGTCCACGTCACCTCCTCAATCTCCTCACCCAGCTCCTCTTCCCATTTATCCTTTAGCTCCTCCAGCGAGGCCTCGGCCATCTCCTGCATCACTTGGTATATTTCCGAAATCTTCCCCTCTCCAACCCACACCTCCGAGAGCACCCTGTCCTGGACCCCACGCGGGGACAACAGCGGGAACCCCGTCACCTGCCGCCTGGCAGACGCCCTTACCTGCATGTATCTAAAGATGTTCCCCAGGGGGAGCCCGAACTTCCCCTCTAGCTCACCCAGGCTAGCAAACCTCCCATCCACAAACTGCTCCCCCAACCTCCTCATACCTGCCCTGTGCCAACCCAGGAACCCGCTGTCAATATTCCCCGGGACAAACCTATGGTTCCCCCGTATCGGGGACCGCATGGAGGCCCCCACCTCCCCCCTGTGTCGCCTCCATTGCCCCCAAATTTTGAGGGTAGCCGCCACCACCGGGCTCGTGGTATACCTCGTTGGAGGGAGCGGCGCCTCCAGGCTCGAGCCCACACAGGACGCCATTTCCATCCTCTTCCATGCTGCCCCTTCCTTCCCCGTCCATTACCCACTTGCGCACCATCGCTGCATTAGCAGCCCAATAGTACCCACAGAGGTTGGGCAGCGCCAGCCCCCACCCATCCCTGCCTCACTCCAAGAACACCCTTCTCACCCTCTGGGTCCCATGCGCCCACACAAACCCCGTAATGCTCCTACTGACCCTCCTGAAAAACGCCTTCGGGATAAGGATGGGAAGGCACTGGAACAGGAACAAAAACCTCAGGAGCACCGTCATCTTGACGGACTGCACCCTGCCCGCCAGTGACAGCGGCAACACGTCCCATTTTTTAAACTCCTCCATTTGCTCCACCAGCCTTGTACGGTTGAGTTTGTGTAGGGCCCCCCAGCTCCTGGCCACCTGGACTCCCAAGTACCTAAAACTCCTCTCCGCTATTTTTAGTGGGAGCCTACCAATCCCCCCCTCCTGGTCCCCCGGATGCACGACTAACAGCTCGCTTTTCCCCAGGTTGAGCTTGTATCCTGAAAACTCCCCAAATTCCCTAAGGACCGCTTTTCCCCAGGTTGAGCTTGTAACAATGCTTTCTTTCATGCAACTTTTCTTTTCAGAATTATATTTCCAAATAAAATGAGGATTATTAAATACAAGTATAGACAACTATCAAGAAAATGTAACATTTTGCAAATGATCAAAGTCATATATATTGCAACTTCTACATTTTTGCCTATTTTGATTTACTAATTGAATTTTACTTCTAAGAATAGCCTTTCTGTCTTTTCTTTCTTGCCTTGAAAATCTTGGAATTTCTTGCCCATAGGTCTCTTAAAAATTTTGTCCTCCCAATTGAGGATAGAGGTTAAGGTATGAAAGTGAGCAAAATATATATTGGCCGGCTGGTATTTCCTTCTAATGTTGTGAAATCTATAATTTGCTGTATTTTATTTGCATTTTTATTGCTCAAAGGCGGGTGAAAGGTATTTGGAAAAGAGATGCCTATTGATACAAAAGTCGTTCAAAGAGGATGTATGTGTCATGTAAAAATATTTAGTGATCAAGTTAAGATTTAAATGACTGGTATTTAATCTAATATTCCACCAATTTCATCATGTCTGTGTTTTTAACAAAATGAGTAAACGCAAATAACATTCTACGCATTTGGCTGTGGAGCAGTATGACCTTCACCTTGAAGGTGAATTGCTCTATTGATAGTACAATAGCTTGATGAAATATTCTCTAACTGAGATGTATTCAAGTTGTACTGGATTCACAACATCTTAACTCATGTTTTAATATTTGGTTTGAATTAAGACAATATTATATGATTTTGAAATATTTAAAGCAGAACAATTGTGTTTACATTTATGGCATTTAATAGAGTACCAAGAGAGAGAGTTTTGGCCAAAACCAGGCAAGCCCTACCCAGCTGGAGCCAAGGAATTTGATACATGATTTATTAACTGTCAAGCAGTTGTACTGTTTAGAAATCATAGAATTTTACAGTGCAGAAGGAGGCCATTTGGCCCATCGAGTCTGCACCAGCTCTTGGAAGGAGCACCCGACCAAAGGTCCACACCGCCACCCTATCCCCATAACCCAGTAATCCCGCCCAAAACGAAGGGCAATTTTGGACACTATGGGCAATTTAGCATGGCCAATCCACCTAACCCGCACATCTTTGGACTGTGTGAGGAAACCGGAGCACCCGGAGGAAACCCACGCATACATGGGGAGAACGTGCAGACTCCGCACAGACAGTGACCCAAGCTGGGAATCAAACCTGGGACCCTGGAGCTGTGAAGCAATTGTACTATCTACAATGCTACGGTGCTGCCTAGGGAGGTTAAGGGTTCTTTCTTCCCACAGTCCAAATCATTAGAAGGAGCTGTACTGTGAAGGAATAAGCGAAAACAAAGTACTGCGTTGCACATTTTGAGTAAACCTGAAAACCTAATTCAGTGTGCAGCTATAGAGCTCTGAAATGCACCACACAGTAAAAGATACTTGAAATTTACTTGGATGATAAATAAAATATATTTTGTGTGACATCTTTTTGAAGGTTTCTTTCCTCAATTTGTCCTTGTTCTGTGGTTGCCTTTCTACTTTCTGTTAAGGTTAAAGCAAGCATTGAAGACTCTGAAAAAGGATACAATTCAAGAGAGGAGCAAAATATTTGTATCAAGTATTTCCTTTCCATTAAAAGAAATATTAAATAAAGTACTTGACAGGATTCAGATGCTGCTTAAGCCCATATTAATAGTGCTGCAGCCACCAGCTGTTGTCTTGGATGGCTGTTGTCACATCACAAACGACACCTGGTGTAATTATAATTTACAATAACTCTGAGTCAGGAGTCATGTGATGTGAGCACAGGAATGGCTGCATTTCCGTGAGCTCTGGCGCTGCTCATCTTGTAATCCTTTATTTCATCCTGGTTGTCTTTTCTTGGGATACTATCTTGCGCTAAGCCCCTGGAGAATCCCGGTTGGTGTATTACGAGGAGGAGCCAAGATAAATTGTAGAAAGTCCTTGTTTGATCGTGGCGGTCAGAGTGGGCTGGGGTGGGACGGCAATCTTGGCAGTGGCGTTGTTAGTGATGAGTGGGTGTTTGCCTCAGCAGTGTTGTGTATATCTGGATGATGGCCACCATTAAAAATGTTCTGGATAACTATTTGCGAGGTATTCTTGGGAGAATGGTGGAGGCACATGAGAGGGTTCTTGCATTTGGAAGAGCACTTTCCTGGTAAGGGCCTGCCCTTTGAGACATTGACAGATTTGAGACATTGGCAGATTATGTATCCTGGGGAGGACTGGGTTCCTTGAGACTCTTTCTTGAGGCTGGAGTTTTCTTTCTGGGTCTTTACTTTTTTCTTTAGAGCTGTTAAGGATGTACGGTAGCACATCCTGAGGTGGATTTGGTTCATCCTTGGCTAGTCTGTTGAAGAGAGAGATTGTTCTTCGTATCCTTCCTGTGATGGTGGACTCAGGTGGACAATGATGGTTGATATCTTTAGATCAGTTCGGGAGTTTTTCAAGGAGAGAAATATGATAGTTTGTTATCCTGTAATTTACTTCTAGTTGCTCTAGTTCTTTTTCCCCTCTGTTTATCTTTGGAGGCCCTGAAGGCTTCATCATATTTAAAATGTTGTTGTTGGCCCTGTCTGTACAACTCTATGGAATGGTGTTGGTTCTGTCCTGAACCTTAAAATGGGGTTAAGTTGCATTGTGTTACATATGTAACTCTTATTTCGAACTAGGGTTTTTGTGTATTTTCTTTGTTTTCTTTTGTAAGGGTGGGTATAAATAATCTGTGATTGGTCCTTGGGTGGGTGCAGACAGGTTTGGTATCAGAGGAGAGGAGGCTGTGGTGTGTCATTGGTGCTTTTGGTGTGTTAAAGGAGATCTATATTGGAGCGTGCTCAAACATGGCGTGGAAAAGCTATCCTGAACACTTATAATTGTGAGAAGACGCGTTGTGGGAGGGTGTGCACTGTTTTACCACGTTTCTTGGCTTCATCCGGTTTCTCCCCTTCTCTGGTGGGGCTTGTCGGGTATGCCTAATGATTGAATGAGCCAGTTATAAGGTTCTCCTATTCGTGTATATTGAGCCATTTATTTTCCCTTGCTTATGGTGATGTAAGCATTTTGTAATTTTGTTGCATTGCTTGCAAAAATGAAAAATCCAAACAAATATACTAGAAAAAACCTTGTTTGAGTCACTAATATTTCTCCTCCATCCCCCACTGCCTACCCTCAAACAAGATGGATCAAATTCTATTTTTCATTGTGCTAAGACTTATTGGCGTTGTGTGCAGACAGTTTTTTTCTCTCTATCCAGACCATTCCAGTACCACGTATTAGATGCTGGTTGATGCAAATTAAGCTCTTGATTTAATTTAATCTCTCAAGAGCACCCTTATTGCACTTGTTACATCATATGAATGGGCAATTGGAGTTAGGTTGCAGATTGTTGTAAAATTATGGACAGAATTTATTCTACTGACTTTGAGCTTGGTTACAACTGATATTTGTCTTATCCATTGATGAAGAAACTTTCACATCAATTGAATGGATTTGAAATCTTGCTTATCTTGCTACTCAGTTCCTTAATCTGGATATTGATAGTTTTTTATGGTCCTTAAAGGACTGATTTGACAAAGGTGTGCTTTAGTTGCCTCTTTTTGAAAAAGCTTCCTCTGTGCACGCATGGTATGCAACATGTATTCCAAATGAGCTTCTTCCAAGAACATAATCATTTCAAAAATCCCAATACTCAAACAGTAGCGTCAACAAAACGCAGGACTGATCACCGCTGATGACAGCTGTGACTTTATTACTGAGAATGAGATCTCAAAAGTGGCTATTTTCCACCTCTTTTTGAAATAAGTTTAATTTGGTGTGCTGATGTGCGGCCACTTTGGCTACTGATAAAGGAGAGGAAATCCTTCATCTTCTCCTCCAGATCTGTGCCATTTGGCAGTAGGTTCTTTTATTAGCAGTCCAGCCTGCTGCCATGTTTAAACCCGGCAAGCATAGCAGCAGGTCAGTGGGGTATGATGCTCGATTTAATGGGTAAATAAATGGGCTATCAAACTGCAAAATTGCCAAGACCTCTCGGGTCACCCCTCGGCCTCCTCTTTTCTGGAGAAGAGAACCCCAGGTGGTTTTGTTTTTACTGATGGTTATGACCTCTCAGCTTTGGTATCATCCTTTTAACCTGTTTTGTACCCATGCCAGTGCTTCAATATTCTTACAGTAGCATAGAGAGCATAACTGAGCAAAGTACTCAAAAAATGTGGTGTAACCACTTTTAATGATCCGCACTATGGTAGAAGAAGAGGTTTATTGTAGCCCACTACTGGATGTCATTGTGTTCACCAGCCAAGGCATGGTTCCATGATGACACTTCGATACAAGAATGAACAGTTGAGTTATTTGCAATGATTGTGTATTGAATATAGTGTAACTATATGGCTTGGTAACTTATGGGGCAAGTGCACCATCCATTCACACTGGGTGCAAGGATCTACATGTAATGTATTTGCTACAGCAGTAAGTGTTCTGTAATTCGCTCCAGCGGGATCTGGGCTCGGAAAGGAAAAAGGTTAGCTACTGTTCCCATTCAAGTAGGTTCACGTGTAATGAATGGCCACATGAAAGAGCTTCCAAAGGACTGCTGACTTATAAAATTTTGATCCAGAATGGGCTACTGTCTTCATGACAGCAGGGGAAAACAGAAGAATATATTGGTACATGTGGAGGGGGTTGGGGCTGAAGGTTCTGTTAGAATGGATAATGCCTATTACCATTACACAATATTGATGAAAATGCAACCCTGGGGTGATATTTTTATATTACTTTGTGCCTCTTGATTCAGAAGGTAGTAGCTTCAAGTTCTACCCCAGAGACTTGAGCGCAAAATGATTGCAGTACTAAGGGGAGTGCTGCATTATTAAAGGTGTCATTTCTTGGATGAGGCATGGAGCTGAGGCCCCATCTACTTTCTCAGGTAGGTTTAAAAGATTCCATGGCATTTTTTTTTAAGTGGACAGGGACGTTTTCCTTAGTGCCATGGCCAATGTTTATACCTCACTCAATATCACAAAAACAGATGACCTGGTCATTACCACATTGCGACCTTATTGTGTGCAAATTGGCTGCAGTGTTTCCTACATTACAACTGAAGTAAAGCATTGGGGTCTGTCACTAGCTTCCAACAACCCATTTTCCAATTTTTATTGTTTTTAGTTAATATTAAATGCGGTTGTTTGCAGTAGAAGCAACTGGCACAACTCTTGACAAGAGGAAGAAACCTGAAGAAGAGAAGTTAATACAAATGATGTATATTTAATGGGTGTTTATGTATATTTTGGTAGTTCTGGGGCAGAGCCACCCTATGTAAACCAACAGAAGAAAGTCACTCCCTTTTTAAGAGGAACCTGTTTTCATTTGAAAATTTTCCATTGCTGCTGGTGAGCTTTAGAGAAATCACACAGTCTCAAAAATTATTTATTTGTTGTAGATCTTTACATAGCCACAAAGTCCCATCCAGACAAGTAACCATGGCATAGCACAGTAATTGGGTGTGTCAGGCTAACAATGTAGCACCAAACTAGCAATGTCGTAAGTCAATTTCAGTCGTACGTGGGTAGTGTAGATGTTTATTTTTCATTAAGTGCAGTTTATTGAACTTAGTGCATCAAGATCGAGAATCTCCAAACTTTCTCAGCAGAACACTCAAAGTAATTGACAAATAAGCAACCTGACATGAGGGAAAATATCTATGCAACAAATTGTGCAGATTTGGAAGTGTAATCGAGGTGGATTCAATTGGGGCTTTCAGAAGGGATTTGGATAAGCACAAGAAAAGTTGCAGAGCTATGAGGAAAGGTTGGGGAGTGAATGAATTGAGTTTCTCTTGAGAACCAGCATGGACAAAATGGCATAACCATTGTATGAAATATTAACCTTATCTTTCTGTTTCTCTGTTGCCTGGAAAGTATTACAATGTTTTGTGTAATAATTTAATGTATGGTAATGGGATTTAAATATTTGACGTGAATCTGTTTCTCAATGTGGTAATTGCTTGAGACTGAAATTCATAATTTTTATAAAGATGCAGTGCAAAGTTTTTAATGTTGAATTGCATTGATAGAGCAGTTCTAATGATAATTCACATCCAATCTTTTTTACTACACTATGGTATTTTTCAGTAACATACTGTCATGAGAGCACAATATTAAATGGAAAAGCTGAGCAAAACAATAGAGTTCTCTCTGAATTATGTTTGCAAATCAAAGGGAAGGGATATTTGGACTGGTAACACTATTCCGTGTCAATATTTCTAGCATTGGCTCCATACAGAATAAAGTTTCCTCCACTGTGCTGCTGCATATAGAAGGTGAAATCCTAAGTCACAAATGTGAATATAATAATTTCTTCCACAATTGTGGCCTTTGAGTAATCTTGCCGATTTAGTAATGTGGACTTCTATTCTTCAGGCTCCATGTTAAACTCATTTAATGTAAGATCCTCGCAGCAGAGAGAGAAAGTAGAGTTCCACCCTGCCACAGTTGGTTGAATTTGAATCCTGGTCCTAGAGATTAAGGTCTTTTTCTTAAGTACCATTTGCAACATCTAATTTGTTTTGATCATTTCCTTTAACTTTGAATTTTTAATATTAGCCAAATGTTTGACTGTATCATATGGTCAATATGCATAAAATCATAAGAAACAAGAGCAGGCATAGGCCATTTGGCTCCTTGGACCTGTCAGTCAGTAAGATCACACCCGGGCTAATGTGATTGTGGCCTTAATTCCACTTAATTCTAATACTGCCTACTCATCCATAATGCGTTTGATCAAAATCTAACAACTTTAAATATATCCGTTGACCCAGCCTCCACTTTCTGGGGAAGAGAATTCCAAGGCCCTCAGAAAATCCATTTTTTCCTCATCTCCATGTTAAATAGGCGACCCCTCATTTTTAAACTGTGTCCCTTTGTTCTATATTTCCCCACGCATCCTCTCCGCATCTACCCTGTCATGCTCCCCTCAAAATCCTATCGGCTGGATTGTCCGTTCCTGAGACTAGCTGTTGACCCTAAGGCAGGATCGTGGAGTTTTATGACAACAAAACTGGTGCCATATCTGGGTCGATTCAACAATTGTTGAGGGCTAGCACCGGCATCACGTGGAACATGATCGATTCCAATGGAAAACGGACTCTGATTCAACGGGTTGGGATTCACACTCGACAGGCTGCAGCCGCATATTAGCATTCCACTTCTCATACACACTCATCCCAGCCAACATGGTTGCGCTGGAGCACGCCCATCCAGTTGATAGGTTGACTGGGGCCCGAAGGTACCTCGGATGGGTGGCCTGGGGGGGCACCCATATGGCCCGTTGTGCAAAGTTCACAGTAGGCAATCAGCGACATGCGCAGCTACACGGCAGGCTGTGGCAATGGTTTTTTGTGCCCACCACCCCAATCCCACGGCTCCCTCCAAGCCCTGGCAGAAGCCCCGTGGCCAGCGGCACAACTGTCAGCACACTGGCGATGTTGGACACTTTGCATAGCCACCCGTCACGCGCCTGTTTCAGGGTTTTTGAAAGCACAAGTGAACCTCGTCATCGGGGATTTTCCCCGGTGGAGATGGAGGCTTGCGGAGGCCCTGGAGAATACTGGGTCAGGCCCACTAATATGCCAACGACGTTTACTGCACGTGTGGAGTGGAACACATCGATGCTGCTATTGAGACACCGGGGCAATTACAAAAGTGTTAAATTACTTACGAAACCTCCAGTTTTGCTAACATTCTATCAAGATACTCACTTTATAACTAGATCCATGCCTTTGTCGCCTTTAATCTCAAATGTTCCACTGTATGCCTAGCTGCTCTCCACTTCATATTCTGAGAACTCTTGCCTGTATCCTAACTTGCAGTAAGTTCCACTTACCCATTGTTATTGTGCTTGCTGACTTGTATTGGCTCCCAATCCTCCAATGTCTCAAGTCATATTCTCATCCTCATGTTGAAATATTTTCGTGACCACACATCCTTACCTGTAATCCCACCCCACCAGTTTCCAATCACAATCTACAATCCCAAAGAACACTCTTCCTCCATCTCTAGCCCTTGTGCACCCTGGAGGCTCTTGCCCTATCATTAGCAGCTATGGAATTTCTTTTGTTCACCTCCTCTACTGTAACATCTACCTCTTCCAAACCATGTGCCACTTCAATTTCTTGAATTGGTTCTCAGGGATATGTTTTTTTTTCTGTGGACTTTCATCCATTGGGGCCTGGATTGAGAATGCTCAAGCTTTATTTCACTTAGAATCCTTGCATCTATCAGCCTTGTCATGTGAAGTAACTCGAAAGGGATAAGTGTGCTTTAAAAGTCGGAGCCCTTTATATTCTTCTTACGCCGTTATTAAATCACTAATGCCTTTATTTTTTTGGCACCAGGATTTGCCAAGAATGATAAGATTTGGTTTTGGGTTTTCTGTTCTTTAAGATTTTAAGAATTTTAATGACCGTTTACTTTGTTTTCTCCAAATACAGATCCAACTAAGCTGCAAGGCCATGGATGACATCATTTCCCAAGACACTAATGCTGCTCTGGATGAGGAACTTGAAAGTGAACCAAGTGATGTGGATTGCACATCTTTGAAGCACTGAACATTTAATCCAGCAGCCTGACTGAGTTTGTCACACACAAGACACAAACATTGATCCTACACCAGCTTGGAAAACTGCATTCGTATTAAAACAACATCAGCCAACCCTGTCTTGTTCATTTCTGTATAATAAGCTGCAACAAGCCTTCAAGAAGATAAAGCATGGAATAAATAATGTATCGTCTATAATTCTGTTCTACATGAAGTTTATGTGGAGATTTAAGATGCTGTGGGTTCTATTAAGAGGAACAATAAAATGCTATGAATGAGAATGCAGAGGAGTCAGATATTGGAAAAGAGGAAATAGGTTCTGGGAATGAGTGGAGGAGAGGAAAGTATAGCTAGCAAAATTAGAAGGGAAGGAATGAAGGATGTGTAAGAGTCATAATGGAGGTCAGACATAAACTAAACTGAAGATGGGTATACAGCAAATGAATGAAGTAAGTAGCATGGTGCAAGAATGACAAGAAATGCAAAATACATGGGAGGTTTGGTACAGCATATACTTTCAATGCTGAAACCATACAGAGCCATCCTGAGTTGAATCACAAAGGATCCAGCACACTGCTCCAACATATTGAATATCATTACCCTATAATCACATGAGGTTATTAGCTTAGTCTTCTAAACTCAGCAACCACGTCTGATGATACACCATTATATGCACTTGAGTACAGATGGGGAGATAGTGATGTAGTGGCAAAATCATTGCAGAAGTAATCTAGAGGCCTAGTCTAATGTGCCGGGGGCATGGGTTCAAACCCCACCATGGCAGCCGGTGGAATTTACATACAATTAAATCTGGAATTGAAAGTTTATTGTAAAAATCCAAATAGGTCACTTATTCCATTTAGGGAAGGAAATTGCCATTCTTATCTGCTCTGGCCTACATGTAACACAACTGCTCTCTGAAATGACCTAACAAGCCACTCAGTTGAAGGACAATTATGGACGGACAAGACATGTTTTCCTTGGCAGTGGTCTCATAAAAATATTATTAAAAATGTATTTCTTGTGGCAAGATTCTGTTATTTGAGAATCGGCCCTTTCCAACCTCGGGTCCAGTGTAAAATATGGCCATCGTTCCCTCATCTGTACAATTAAGTACATGATAAAAGGAATATAAGGCAATCACAATTTATACTTGAGTTGAACAGATCAAAGCTGTGGAAATGTAACCCTAAATACACTGCAAGGGAGGCTACTTTCCTTGGGGATACTCTTCCTGTTTGAGCTCTTGCTGGGAATACTTTTCATTGACAAACTGTCCTCCTGCAACATGAGACATTCAGTCATCTAACATTTGATTAACAAATAATGGTTGCTACTTTACTCACAAATGCATTCCACAGCACCTCAATTCTTTGTAAAAGAAATTCTCTCTATCCCAAATATTTTTCATTTACTTCCTCTGATTCTAGATCCCTCACCAATCTCTTTCTGTTTATATCTACTACATTCTTACCATGTCATAGTTTTAAATTACTGTAAAAATATCACCCTTAATCTTTTTTCTGATTAAAACCAGCATCAGTTTTTTCCAGTCTGCCTTTGTTTTTGTGTTCTTCATAGCAGGAGCAGGCAATGTCTTTTGTAGTACTTTAACATCCTTCTTTTAATTGTAGAACCTAAAAGTGCACAAATTACTCATAAGTGTGGTGTTTTAAAGGTTTTAATTAAGTTCAACTTCACATCTTGACTATTATGTTTCTTATATCTTCTGATTAAACCAATTTTATGGCCTTATCGATTTGAAGTGGTAGTTTTAATTCCTTGTATTCACTGAGTCCCAAGTCTCTCTTCTTCCATGTCACCCAGAAGCCAACAGTCAAAATGTGATCATAACTTCAGAATCTAATATTTCACTTCTGCTGACACTAAACTCCATCTTATCAATGAAAAAAAAATATCCCCTTGTAACTTCCTTTGGTTCTTAGTTTTATTTATTATGCCTCCTATTTTAATATTGGATGCAAACTTGGACATCAATCCGTCTGGCTCCACATCCAAATATAGTGATCTCAGAACAGAACCCTGTGGGACACTGTTTCCAATGACTGAGAAACTGGTGGCACCGTGGTTAGCACTGCTGGCTCACTGTGCCACAACCCAGTTCAAGTCCAGACTTGGGTGACTGTGTGAAGTTTGCATGTTCTCCCTGTCTGTGGGTTTCCTCCTATAGTTCAAAGATGTACAGGTTAGGTAGATTGGCCAAGCTAAATTGCTCCTGGTGTCCAAAGATGTACACGTTAGTTGGGATTATGGGAAAGGGGTGGGGAATGGACCTAGGTAGAATGCTCTTTCAGAGGGTTGGTGCAGACTCGATGGGCTTGAATGGCCACCTGCACAGTAGGAATTATCTTCCTTCAATGTAACTTGTTTTAATCATTACCCAAATTCCAAAGCGGTTCTCCAATAATCTACTGTTGTGGTAATTTGTCAAATCACCACAGAATTCTTCAGTAAAAGGTGAAAGATTTCTTCGATCTAAAGAGAAACCAAAGTAAGGCTTTCTGAAAGACTGTGTACAATGCATCTACTGCGTTGACCCCACATCACCATATTTCATATCGCTGAAGGACTCAGTTGGGTTTGTCAAATGCGCTCTTCTTTTCTGAAATTTATGTTGATGACTCCCAATTATGACATGTTCATCTAGACATTTAGTAATTTCATTTTTAAAGCTTCCAAATTTTTTCTGACTACCGATGTTAAAGTAACCAGCCTGTAATTTCTGCTTGGGTAAATGCAGCCTCCACTTTTAAAAACCTGTATTATATTAGCCACTCTTTGGTCCCCTGTCACACATCACATTTGATAGAATATATAATTTGGAGGATCTCAACTATTTGTTCCACTTTCCCCTTCAGATCAATGGATCTATTTATGCAATGCGATCCTGGCCACTTATCCTTTTAATTTTTTCATAATTTACTTTTTATTATGGTATCATAATCTAACTAATTCAGGATTTATTTCCTCCACAATGTCTTCTGTATTCACTGAAATTATTTGTAAAATTTCCACTGATCAACATGTTCCCAATTTCTCATCTTGGTGTCCCACCTTTCTTTAAATTAATTTTTGCGGGATGTGGGCTTCGCTGGCTCGGCCAATATTTGTTGCCCATCACTAATTGCTCTTGAGAAGGAGGTGGTGGGCTGTCTTCTTGAGCTGCTGTAATCCATGCTGCATAGGTACACCAACTGTGCTATTAGGGAGGGAATTTCATGATTTTGACCCAGTGACAGTGAAGGAACAGCAATATATTTCCAAGTCAGAATAGTGAGTGACTTCGAGGAGAACTTCTGGGTGGTAGTGTTCCCAGATAACTCCTGCCCTTATCCTTCTAGATGGTAGTGGTCATGGGTTTGGAAGGTGCTGCCTAAGGAGCATTGGTAGGTTCCTGCAGTGCATCTTGGAGATGGTAGGGCCAGGGACCCGGGTTCGAATTCTGTCTTGGGTCACTGTCTGTGCGGAGTCTGCACATTCTCCCCATGTCTGTGTAAGTTTCCACCCACAAGTCACAAAACTCATGTTTGTTAGGTGAATTGGACATTCTGAATTCTCCCTCAGTGTGCCCGAACACATGGCAGAGTGTGGCGACTATGGGATTTTCACAGTAATATCATTGCAGTGTTAATGTTAGCCTACTTGTGACACTAATAAAGATTATTGTTATTACACTGCTGCGAATGTGTGTTGGTGGTGGAGGGAGTGAATGTTTGTGGAAGGGATGCCAATCAAGCAAGTTGCTTTGTCCTGGATGGTGTCGAGCTTCTTACGTATTATTGGAGCTGCAAGTGGGGAGTATTCCATTGCACTCGTGTAGGTCGTGGGCAGGATTTGGGGAGTCATTTAAAAAAAAAATCTATTTTACTGATGTGTAGAACATTTAACGTTTTTTAGTACTTTGCGATTCTCTTCTCATACTCTCCCTCTCCTCTCTTAGTTTTATTATAGCCATCGATGGCCTCTTTTAGTTTCCGACCTCATCAATGGAATCCTGAAATTGAAGTTTTCTTTTAAAGGTATACATTACTGTTCTGTTTGTCAATTTCTCTTTACACCTCACTTTAAAAATGAGTTATGTAAAAGATAAGTATGCATTACTGTAATAACTTAGCCAAGGCAAGTCTTCCAGCACCAAATACTTTTATTGAAGTAACAAAAAAGCCGCTGTTGGGGCTTACAGCACTTTAGTCCAACTCTGGGGACCTATGGGATTCTGGCCCGTGCTGAACAGCGGATTTTAAGGTCCCTATTGGAGAGCTTCCACCTTGCTTAATAGGGGGAATTCATAGTCCATGAAATCGACTGGGAGATCTATTAATGATCTCCACTGGGCGATCTATTGATGATCCCCCATGTTATTTGTGGCCACCATAACATCCCACTTCCCTAAAGTCCATTTCTCCCTCAGTACTCCTCCGGCGAGAAAACCTCTTCCTCCACTTCGCAATCAGACTGAGGTCCATTGATGGTGGAACTGGACCTGGAGGTGTGAACCAGATTGGAGACCTTAGTTTCCAGAGGGAGCGTTGAAGAGTAACTGATGCAGATTCCTTCTCTGGGTCTGCTTCAGTTGGAACACCAGCTTCCTCTGCTTCCATCTTTGAATCTGTTCCCTCGTTATCAAGGGAGATGGATACAGGGTTCTCTTTGGGCTGTTGCCACGTACTAGAAGCCGCACACCTCCATGGCCTGTAATGAGGGTCGTTTGGGGGATGGACTCCCTCCTCCTGAGGTGGTTTAGGTGTTTCATCATGACCTTTATCCCGGAACTTCACTTTGTATGACACTGGTCCCATTCTCTCCATTGTGATTCCAGGGAGCCAGCTGGAACCATCTCCGAAGTTCCTCACATTCAAAGTAACTTCGTTGAAGCCTACTTGTGACAGTAAACGATTATGATTATAAACTGGATCACCTGTCTTGAACATTATTTTGGTTTCGCAGAGCCATAACATTTCTTCTGGTTCTCTTGTTAGAACTCTACCCTTCCTGCCAAGTTTTGGAATAGTAGGCTGAGTTTCGTACATTGCCGTCATCCCATTAACAGTTCCACTGGGGTGATTCCTGTTGTTACATGAGGAGTGGTCCTGTAATTGAATAAAAACTGTGCCAACTTGGTCTCTATGATGCTGCTAGTTTTTTCGTGCTGATTTTAAATGTCTGCACCGCCTGTTTCGCCAGCCGGTTTGACAATGGGTTTTAAGGCTTTTCTGAGGAGTCTGATGCCATTGGATTGCACGAAGCTCTGGAACTTACCATTGCTGTAGGCAGTGCCATTGTCAGAAACAAGCCTTCGGGTATTCCAAGAATGCAAAAACTCTGTTGTAGTTTCTTGATCATGGAGTGGGAGACCGTGGAGCTCATGTAATGTATCTCCAACCAAGTGGAATGTGCATCTACCAGGATCCAAAACATGGAACCCATAAAAGCCCAGGCAAAGTCCATGTGCACCCACATGGATGGCCTGCCTGGCCACTCCTACAGATGTAGGGAGGTGGAGGGAGGAGCTTTTGGTTTCACTGGCACAAAACGTACTGCTTCACTAAATCAGTGATGTCTGAGTTGAGGCTGCATCATCAGACATAGCTCCTGGCGAGCATTATATTTATTTTTTTAAATTATTTTTATTCAAATTTTTGTCAAAAAACAAAATTTTTGCATAACCGCACGCAACAATTAACAGCAAAATAAATGTTAACCGTATATACAAGAAAAGAACAATACAACGTCATGATTCCTCCCACTCTGTCCCCCCCCCCCCCCCCCCCCCCCCCCATGCTGCTGCTGCAGACCTTTACTGCTCTCCTAGAAAGTTGAGGAACGGCTGCCACCTCCGAGAGAACCCCGCCATGGACCCTCTCAAGGCAAACTTTATTTTCTCGAGACTGAGAAACCCAGCCATGTCACTAACCCAGGACTCTACACTCGGGGGCTTCGAGTCCCTCCACATTAGGGACAGCATGGTAGCACAAGTGGATAGCACTGTGGCTTCACAGCACCAGGGTCCCAGGTTCGATTCCCTGCTGGGTCACTGTCTGTGCGGAGTCTGCACGTCCTCCCCGTGACTGTGTGGATTTCCTCCGGGTGCTCTGGTTTCCTCCCACAGTCCAAAGACGTGCAGGTTAGGTGGATTGGCCACGCTAAACTGTCCTTAGAGTCCAAAAAAGGTTAGGAGGGGTTATTGGGTTACAGGGATAGGGTGGAAGTGAGGGCTTAAGTGGGTCGTGCAGACTTGATCGGCCGAATGGCCTCCTTCTGTACTGTATGTTCTATTAGAAGGATCCGTCTCGGGGCTGCCAGGGTGGCAAAGGCCAAAACGTCGGCCTCTTTCACTCCCTGACCTCCTGGATCTTCTGACACACCAAAGATCGCTATCTCTGGACTCGACACCACCTGCGTGTCTAAGATCTTGGACATTGCCTTAGCAAATCCCTGCCAGAATCGCTTAAGAGCCGGGCATGCCCAGAACATATATGGACATGATCTGCAGGGCTTCTCGCACACCTCGCACATTTATCCTCAACCCCAAAGAGCTTGCTCATCCTGGTTGCTGTTATATGCACCCGGTGAACCACCTTAAACTGGATTAAGCTAAGCCTGGCACATGATGAAGAGGAATTGACCCTAATTAAGGCATCCGCCCACAGGCTTGCATCCAGCTCCCCACCTAACTCCTCCTCCCATTTGCTCTTAAGCACCTCTACTGGGGCTTCCTCCGCCTCCTGAAGTTCCCGGTAGATGTCTGAAACCTTCCCCGCCCCTACCCAGGTGCCGGAGACCACCCTGTCCTGTATCCTGCGTGGGGATAACAACAGAAATTATACCACCTGTATTTTCAGAAAGGCGCGTAACTGGGGATATCTGAAGGCATTTCCAGGTGGCAAACTGAATTTCTCCTCCAGTGCTTTCAGGCTGGGAAAGGTCCCGTCAATGATGGGTCCTCCATCCTTTTAATTCCTGCCCTATGCCAGCTTTGAAACCCTCCGTCTATCTTGCCCGGGACAAATCTGTGATTATTACGCAACGGAGTCCAGACTGAGGTTCCCTCCACCCCCCCCCCCCCCCCCCCCCTCCCCCAGGGCCTTCTCCACTGACTGCAGATCTTTAATGCCACCACCACCATCGGACTAGAGGAGTAGCGAGCTGGCGAGAACGGCAGAGGTGCCGCTACAAGTGCCCCTAGGCTGGTACCATTACATGAGGCCGCCTCTAACTGCTCCCACGCCGACCCCTCCCCCAATGCCCATTTTCTAATCATGGCTATGTTAGCCGCCCAATAGCAGCTGCAAAAATTCGGCAGTGCCAGCCCACCCCCTCCCTTCCTCCCCCCCCCCCCCCCCCCGACTGCGCACTAGGTACAGTCTCTTTATTCGCGGGATCTTTGCCCATACGAATCCCAAGATGATCTTGTTCACCTGCTTAAAGAAGGATGAAGATGGGAAGGCACTGGAAGATGAACAGAAATCTGGGGAGAACCGTCATCTTAACGGTCTGCACCCTCCCCGCTAGAGATAGCGGGAGCATGTCCCACCTTTTGAAGTCTCCCTCCATCAGCTCTACCAGCCGAGATAGATTAAGCTTGTGGAGGCCATCCTAGTTTCGAGCCACCTGTATCCCTAGGAACCGAAAGCTCTTCTCGACCAACTTCAGCGGAAGCTCTCACAGTCCCTTTTCCTGCCCCTTATCTTGGATCACAAATATCTCGCTTTTCTTCTCGTTCAGTTTGTACCCCGAGAAATTACCAAAATCCCTCAGAATCTGCATGATCTCCCCCATCTCCTTTAGTGGGTCCGAAATGTACAGGAGCAGATCATCCGCATAGAGCGAGACCTGATGCTCCTCTCCCCCCCCCCCCCCACCCCGAACCAACCCCGCCAGTTTTTGAGGTCTGCAGCGCTATAGCCAGCGGCTCTATCGCAAGGGTGAATAATAACGGGGACAGGGTCCTACCTCGTCCCCCGGTGGAGCCTGAAGTATTCCGACCTCACCCTGTTCATGCACACACTTGCCACGGGGGCCTGGTAGAGTAGCTCGGCCCAACCTATGAACCTCTCACTGAATCCAAACCTTCTTAGCGCTTCCCACAGGTACTCCCATTCCACCCGGTCAAAGGCTTTCTCCGCGTCCATTGCCGCCACCACTTCTGCCCCCCCTCCCTCTGAGGGCATCATAATGATGTTTAGGAGCCTCCGTACATTGGAGTTCAATTGCCTGCCCTTGACGAAGCCTGTCTGATCCTCCCCTCTCACCCCAGGGACACAGTCCTCAATCCTAGCAGCTAAGATCTTGGCCAGCAGTTTGGCGTCTACATTCAGGAGCGATATCGGTCTGTAAGATCCGCACTGTAGCGGTTCTTTCTCTCGTTTGAGGATGAGTGAAATTGAAGCCTGTGACATTGTTGGGAGGAGGGTCCCTCTCTCTTTGGCCTCATTAAAGGTCCTTAGTAGGAGTGGGCATAGCAGTTCCAAAAATTTCTTGTAGAATTCTACAGGGTAGCCGTCCGGCCCCGGGGCTTTGCCTGACTGCATGTTCCCTAAACCCTTTACCATCTCCTCCAGCTCTATCGGGGCTCCCAGTCCCTCCACCAGATCCTCTTCCACCTTTGGGAACCTCAATTGGTCCATGAATTGCTTCATCCACCCCCTTACCCCAAAGGGGGCTCTAACTCATGCAATTTACCATAAAACACCCTAAAAACTTTCTTCACCCCCTCTGGGTCTATGACCGTGTTGCCCCCCTTATCCCTTACTTCCCCAATTTCCCTGGCCGCCTCCCTCTTGGGAAGTTGGTGCGCCAGCATTCGACTCGCATTCACCCCGTATTTGTAGACAGCTACTTTGGCCTTCCTCAACTGTGCTACCGCCTTCCCCGTGGTCAGCAGGTCGAATTCCGCCTGCAACCACCGGCGCTCTTCCAGTAGCCCCGTCTCCGCGTAGCTCCTGTCCACTCTGAGTATCTCCCCAACTAGCCTTTCTCCCTCTGCTCTTTCTTTCTTCTCTCTATGGGACCTAATAGAGATCAACTCCCCTCTGATAACTGCCTTCAGGGCTTCTCACACCGTGGATGCCATTACCTTCCCCGTATCGTTAATTTCCAGGTTATTCTTCATGTTCCTCCTTATCCACCCACAAACCTCGTCGTCTGCCAGCAGCTCCACATCTAGCCTCCATAGTGGGGGCTGACCTCTCCTCCCCAAGACGCAAATCCACCCAGTGTGGAGCATGATCGGAGACTGCAATGGCCGAGTATTCTGTCCCCTCCACCCTTGGGATCAACGCCCTGCTCATCACAAAGAAATCTATACGGGAGTAGACTTTGTGGACATGGGAAAAGAAAGAGAACTCTTTCGCCCTCGGTTGGGAAAATCTCCACGGGTCTACGCCCCTCACCTGTTCCATGAATCCCCTCAGTTCTTTAGCTGCCACTGGTCGCTTCAGCGACCTGGGGTTTGACTGGTCCAATACAGGGTCTATAACTGTGTTAAAGTCACCCCCTATAATCAGATTGTGAGAGTCTAAGTCTGGAAGTTTACACAGCGTGCGTCTCATAAATTCCACGTTGTCCCAGTTCGGGGCATAAACATTCACTCGCACCACCTGAGTCCCCTGCAGCTTCCCGCTAACCATTATGTATCTGCCCCCCTTGTCAGCTACAATATTCCCTGCCTCAAAAACCACCCGTTTGCTGACCAGGATCGCTACTCCTCTGGTCTTTGAATCCAGCCCCGAATGGAACACTTGGCCCACCCACCCTTTTCTCAATCTTGTTTGGTCCGCAAGTTTTAGGTGCTTCTCCTGTAGCATTGCTACATCTGCCTTTAACCCCTTTAGGTGCGAGAACATGTGAGCCCTCTTGATCGTCCCATTCAGGTCCCGCACCATGATCAGCCTGGATGCGGGTCAACCCCCCCCCCCCCCCCCCCCCCGCCGATTAGCCATCTCCTTTTTCAGCCAGCCACAAGCCTGCGTCCCCCGCTTACTCAAGCCCTCCCATTGGAGGCCCCCCCCCAGACTCTCCCTCAGTTCCCCCATGTTTGCTCCTTTTCTGTCAGCCAAGCAGCACCCCATCCCCCCCCCCCCAGCAACACCGTGATCCCAAACCCCCAAGCCAAGCACCCGCTTGACACTGGCTCTCCCCCTATTACGCTTCCGTGAGTCAGCTCACCCATGCTGACCCTGGCCGCTCCCGCCTCTGTCTCCGATTACTCAGGTGCCTCATTTTGTGGGCCCCCCCTCCCTAAAGCGCAACTTATCTGCTTCAGCGGCCCCCAAAGAACATTTTCCGCCCCCTCCCCCCAGCGAAACAAACAGCAAACCCGGGGCGCAAACCTGGCCCCATCAAAAAAACTGCTCCAGCTGCCAGGAGAGCAGCCCTACGTGTAGGGCCCCCCTCCTCCCTCTGCGGCCGAGTTCTACAAAAGTCGATAACATGGCCGAAGAAACAGGGAACAAACAAAAATAAGAGGAAACAACATAATGTCGCTGCCTCCGGCTACTCGGCAATTACCATCCCCACCAGAATAACGTCCCAGTGTGGCTGTCCTTTTGATAAAGTCCAACTTTTCTTGCTTGATGAAATTCCACGCCTTGTCCGGTGTATCAAAGTAATGGTGGTGATCTTGATACGTGACCCACAGCCTTGCCGGATGCAGCAGCCTGAACCTCACCCCTTTGCTGTGGAGGCTCTCAACCATTTTCTCCATTGAGGCCTTCATTGGGGCCAGCATCTCCGTTTTCAGGTCAACAAAGCAGCTTCTAAGGAACTCCTGCTGTTCCTGCGACCACCTGGCCCACGCTGCCTGATCCAAGCCGGCCATCATTTTCTGATCCCGTGCTTGTTCCTGCCGCTTCTCGTTGGTCATTTGTTTGGCCGTCCTGCTCCTGGTCCCCTCCATAAACTGCTGCGGGGAGCCTTCTAGCGCCGTTTGCCTGCAGGTTTGTGTAGAAAATGGGCCGTCAAAGCTTCTTGGAAGGGCCCATTAATCCGTTAGCGGCGGGAGCTGCCAAAAAGGCGACCTACCCGCGCATGCCCGCCACCAGAAGTCTCAGCATTTTCATTATGTAGTTCCATAAGTATTGGATGCTACACTGGATAAAGGACAACTACTCAGGATCTCCAAAGACTGAAACTGTCCTCAACACTGAGCTCGCCTTTCTTGGTCAGGTTAGGTTTCATTTCTTCTGAGGTTTGTCCTTGGACTCCGCTGTTCAGAAGAATCATGTGCTTCAATTTTGACATTGTTGGATCCTTTTGAGTCCAGGCCTTGATTTGCCTTGCAGAAACTGGTGAAGTCTTTAAAACAGTTGAGGGTCATCGCAACCTCCTCTAATGCTGACATTCACCTGAGGAAGGAGCAGTGCTCTGAAAGCTAGTGTTTGAAACAAACCTGTTGGACTTTAACCTGGTGTTGTCGGACTTCTTACTGTGCTCACCCCAGTCTAACACCGGCATCTCCACACCATGGCATTATGAGAAGCAGGAGGCATCAGCATTAGCTATTTGTGTTCGAGGGTAGTGCTCTTAAGAGATATCCGTAGACTGAAGTAACAGGATTCAACGCAGTATCTGGGTGGAGGCAACAGGGGGAATTGCCTTTTCCTCTTTAAATAGTCCCAATATGGGCTTGTGGTCAGCCACTGTTGTGAATCGTCTACTGTAAACATACTGGTGAAACCTTTTTACACAAAACACAATCACCAAGCCCTCCTTTGCAATTTGAGAAGCTGCCCACTCAGCACATGAAAGGGTCCTTGAGATGTAGGCAATGGGCCTTTCAGTTCCCTCTTTCCAGCAGTGTGAAAGTACCACCCCCAACCCCGTACGGTGAAGCATCACATGTCAGAAATGAACCAATAAGTTGGACGACAGCAGCTGCTTTTTCACTCTCAAAGGTCTCCACCTGTGGCACATCCCAAGACCAACAAGGAGGCCAAATTTGGGATAAACTTTCCATAATCATTTATTATTCCCAGGATGGATTTCAACTCTAATGTTTCCTGGATTGATGTTTCCCTGATGGCCTTCACCTCGTCCTCTACTGGCTGTAGACCCTTATTATCCACCCAATAGCCCATATATGTCACTTCACTTGCTTGGAAAACACATTTATTCTTTTTAGGTGTATCCAGCTTTCAAATATCATTGCAAGACCTCTTCTCGGTTCCCCAGGTGCTCTTGTTCTGAAGTCCCTGTGACCAGAGCATCATCTAAGTACACCGCCACTTTAGGTAACCCTTGGAGTATGGCGCACGCTGACGAGACCCCTAAGGGCAAGTGAGTATACTCAGAAAGTCCTTGTGCATGTTGATCATAACATACTTGTTGAAAGGCTTGTCTAAGTCGAGTTGAAGATAAGCATGGTTCATATGTAGCTCAGTGAACATTCGGCCACCTGCTAGCTTGGCATACGAGTCTTTAACATGAGGTATGGGATACCTATCCAGCTTGGAAACTCGTTTGACTGTTAGCTTATAATCTCCACAGAAGTGGACTGACTTGTCCGGTTTAAGGACGGGGACAATAGGCATAGCTCACTGTACGAATTGTACAGGTCTTATTATACCTAGATTTTCCAGGTGCTCTAGTTCGGTACATTTTCCAATAGGCAATATGGAACGGGTCTTCCCCAAAATATTTAGGTGTAGCATCACGATTGACATATATTTTGCCTTTAATCAAATTTGCCATCCGAGGGTCAGACGACGGCTTCCACAGAATGTGGGAGCCATTCATGCGAATGTTCCGGGACCTGTTTGTGGCCAACGAACAAGAGGAAGAATAGCCAGGTAGCCAAGAATCAGGGGAAATTAGTCAAGAATCGGGGGAAATTAGTCAAGAATCAGGGGAAGGTAGCCAAGGCATGAAAGGGAGAGATAGACTGGGAGGCAGGGAGGGAGGGGGGGGCAGCTAAACCTGAGGAAAGAAAGGTGAACCGCTGGGGGGAGACAGCTAAACCTGAGGAAAGAAAGGCGAACCGTGGGGGGGGGGGGGGGGGGGGGGGGGGGAACAAGAGAGGGGAACCAGTGTGGTTGGGGGGAGGGGGGGGGGATGGCAGGGAAACGGGAGCCGGAAGGAAGGCACAGGATACCAAAACGTGCATGATATCTCCAGGAGCGGGGAATGAGGAAAATAAAGATGGAGGACGGGAGGAGCAGCAGAAGCGGAGGCGAGCGCCGGACTGCAGCGAGACCCGTCCGGGAGAAGCAGGCGACAACAACACAAAACGCATCCAAGTATCGCACACTGTGATTATCTCCCCGGCACCCAAATGTATATTTGCCTCCCCAATCCCCTATTGCATATTTTATTGTGTTTTAGGTTGGGTTGTGCCCCTCTCGTCCAAATAAGTGTGTATATATATATATATATATATGTTTCTTATTCTGTGTACATAATGGTAATTATACGTTGTTCAAAAACCCAATAAAAAACATTTATTTTTTTAAAAATTTGGGCTTTGGCACCTTTTATTTTTCCAAGGCCCTCCTGGTAAACACACAGTCTAAAAATCCCCAGCCTGATCTGTGGGGGTCAATCTCTCCCCATCAGACTTGGTCCATATCCTCGCCGTGACAGTCAGGCTGATTGCTGCCTGTAGGTCACGGTGATCATTGTGGTGGCCTAAGGGTCTCCCGTGTAGGTGGCTAGTCTGGCATTCATGTTTTCTAAACTCGAGGGCTGGATACCAGTTTGGAGGCAATCATATGACTGCTCCCCAATGACAGACTGAAGCTCCTGTGTCCACCTCCATTTTCAATGGATGACCACTTATTGGGGCGATCTTGGTCATGATGCATTGTCTCTTTCTGGGTAGGTATACCTACATGGTATGGGCCTGTGCTAACCTTGGCTTCTTCCCTGAGTAGCACCTGTATTGCCTACTCCTAAAGCTTTGCCTTGGCTATGCCCTGTGGCAGTGCTTACAATAGTTCATCGTCTGACACCTGCAACCTTCCGGAGTGGGTTCCCTCGCATCTTTGGAACTGTCAAAATATTCCCTGGATTGCCAGGGACCCCAAGCTGAGCTCTGATTTTGTAATCGACTATTTACACAGGCACCTTCAGTTAAGGAACGGGTCACTTTTATATGGACACCTTCCCCTAACCGGAGGACATTGCTGTATGTTGCATCTTGTAGTTTCTGAGCCCCTTTGTCTTTATTTTCCAGCAAGAGCTATTTCAATGTTTTTTTATTTTAAATCCAGATTGGGTTCTGCTGATAACTTTTTTTGAGTTGTCACATTATTTATTTCGCACACCAAACTGTCCCACAACATTTCAGTCAGCGATGGTCCGAATTCACAATGTTATGGCAGCTTCCGTAATTTGGTCAAAAGTTCGGTGACTGGTTCCCCCAGGGTTCTCCCTGCTGTGTTAAAGCAGGTTCTCTGGAGGATGATAGTTATCTTTGGATCGCAGTGATTTCTATGAGTTCATCAAACGTTTTTGAGTCGGGGTATCTGGAACAGTCGGCTTTTTATCATGCAGAATGTCAGGGCACCACATGCTGTCAACAGGATTACTTTCTGCTTTTCATCTCCCACCATATTATTAGCCTGGAAGAAGTAACGCATGCGCTACATGTATTGGGCCCAGTCTTCTACGCTTTTGGGCGGCACGGTAGCATAGTGGGTAGCACGGTTGCTTAACGGCCCCAGGGTCCCAGGTTCGATCCTGGCTTGGGTCACTGTCTGTGTGGAGTCTGCACATTCTCCCCGTGTCTGCGTGGGTTTCCTCCGGGTGCTCCGGTTTCCTCCCACAAATCCCAAAAGACGTGCTGTTAGGTAATTTGGACATTCTGAATTCTCCCTCTGTGTACCTGAACAGGCGCCAGAATGTGGCGACTAGGGGCTCTTCACAGTAACTTCATTGCAGTGTTAAAGTAAGCCTACTTGTGACAATAAAGATTATTAAATTAAATTAAATTAATGTAGAGTTTGAGTTTACTGAAGAGAGGCTTTTATTTTCTCTTACTGAAGAAGCTGCTTGATTTTGACTCTGTAGGCTTTGACTCCTCGTCATCAATATAATAACTTCATCAAGGCCACTCTTCAGCACCAAACCCTTTAATTAAAGTAACAAAAAAGGCCACTGCCGCGGTTTACAGCACCCAGATCCAAGGCTGGGGACCCACAGGATACCAGTCTGGGTTGGAGCAGTGGGTTTTAAGCTCCTGATGTACATTTCCTATTTGGTGATCTACTGCCCGCTTAATAAGGGAAATTCATACTCCACCCGTGTCCTTCGTGGCCACCATAACAATTACAAACATTTTACATCTTTGATCATGAATGTGACTTTATCATAAATGTAAGAACTGCAAAGGTTAATGAAATGTCTAGATCAGCCACTAGAGGGAGCTAGACTTACAAGTATATTCGACATCGATGCTAAGCCTTGTGGGGAGTGAAGTGAAGGAGATAGCTGGAGTACAGACTGAAGGAAAGATAGTGTGAGTGAGAGCAGATCATAGTTAATATTATAGCGTAGAGATTAGTAGTAGATGAGTGTAGATTATATTTTAATTATCAAGGAGTAA
This sequence comes from Scyliorhinus canicula, assembly GCF_902713615.1. Classification (NCBI taxonomy): domain Eukaryota; kingdom Metazoa; phylum Chordata; class Chondrichthyes; order Carcharhiniformes; family Scyliorhinidae; genus Scyliorhinus; species Scyliorhinus canicula. The sequence goes on along the minus strand of NC_052160.1, from coordinate 97,082,280 downwards.
GTGTCGAATCCAATTAAATAGTGTTAATAAATTTATAGCTTTGGTCAAGTTAAAGCTATTTTGTGGTCTTTGTGAACACTACGCCAACCATCCTGAATTTAGCAACACAAGGAACAGCACAATGAACACTAGTGACTGAATTGTTTCTGTTACTCTTGCTGAATGGAAGCAACTTTGGGGAAATTGTCATCCCATGTATTTCTTCCTTAGTCAATATGACACTCCTAATAATAACCCAATATCTGTCTCTTTCCCACTGCTTCCCAGCTAGCAGCGACGTTTCTGTTAGTTATATTGAACCTGTATCTTCCTGTGGCACAATTACTTTCAATTGTCCCAGTTTATTTGTTTTTGTTTGAATTTAAAATGACCCCTTTTCCTTTGATGTTTTGTGTTCACGTCACCGTGTGACATTATCTCAATCTTTTTCCTGCTGCTGCTTACTCAACCATTTTGTTTCCTATTTATTTCTTCTAATTGCTATTTTTTTAATGATTGCCTGTTCTATTTCTCGCCTCCCATTTTGCTCATTCTGAACGATTTTATTTTCCCTACCCCTTCCTTTCTAATATAAATAAGTCTTCATTGCACAGATTATCTATATTCACAGTTCATTCGCTTCCTGTTTGGATGAAATCCATCCTCATGGAATGGCTTTCACCTTCTCTGGAATTGAAGCTGATGCTGAGATGGACAAATTTTTAATCAGTTAGGGAATCGACTGTTATGGGAATAACATGGGAGAGTGGAGTTAATAATCTTTTTATTGTCATAAGTAGGCTTACATTAACACTGCAAGGAAGTTACTGTGAAATGCCCCTAGACGCCACATTCTGGCGCCTGTTCGGGTACACAGGGAGAATTCAGAATTCTCAGCCGGTATGGGAATTGAACCCGTGCTGCTGGCCTTGTTCTGCATCACAAACCAGCTGTTTAGCCCACTGAGCTAAACCTTGGGGATCATCATATAAGATCAGTCATAATCTCATTTAATGGCGGAGCAGGCTTGATGGGCCGAATGGCCAACTTCCGCTCCTACATTTTTGGTCTGAAGCCAGTATGTCAGAGTGGTACCTCTCTTTCAAGCAAACGGGCATTACTGACTAAGTCTTGATGACTGCAGAAAATGATCATCCATGCAGTTTAAATGAGATTCCAATAAAGTTTGAGGGGACAATGTGTAGCTGCAGCTTATTTTCTTCTTGGTTGACTGTCACATTACTAGCTTTATATTTTCAGTTTAGTCACCTTGGGAGGGCCAAGATAGCAACCGTAAATTACCCAAAGGGTTGTGAATCTATGCAATTCCCTGCCCAGTGAAGCAGTTGAGGCTCCTTAATTAAATGTTTTCAAGATAAAGATAGATAGTTTTTTTTGAAGAATAAAGGGCTATGATGTTCGAGCGGGAAAGTGGAGCTGAGTCCACAAAAGATTAGCCATGATCTCGATGAATGGCGGAGCAGGCTTGGAAGACCAGAGGCCTACTCCTGCTCCTAGTTCTTATATCCGATGATACCAAAACCTCATGAGTCCTCCCTGTCAACGCTTTTGGTTTGAACTTTGGATCTTGTTCCGTCTATAGGTCTGTCTCTGTATAGATTACAATCAACTTTTGTTTTGATGCATTAAATGGGTCAATAACTTTACAGTGCTAGACATCATATTTTGATAAGAAAAGTGAAACAGTTACGCAAATTGTATGTCATTGGATGCCTGTAGTTTACTTACAGCCAACAAAATCCAGCACTAAAATACTTAAACATCATCTAATCTTCATTGAATGTATTTTTAATGAACAATAAATGTTGGTGTTTACCCAGGGCAATTTCCTCAATTTCACCAGCAGCTGCAACTTCAACACTGACGTCAAATGGAAATGCAATACCAACACTTACACATATTGCAACACTACAGCAAACACTGCTGCTCATTCATAACTCTTCTCCAATTCTATAATGCCTATTAATTCTGTGGGTCTTAGCCTCAGTTTTCCTTGGTCAAGCCTCAATCAAGATGGTGGGAGGCAAAGCTTTAACTTTTATTAAACTTACAAGACTTGCCGAGAGGCTTCATGTAGAACTGTCCCTCAGCCTGCTCTGTTGTCTTGTGATCTTGCATCACTGATTATGTAGACTATTTACATATTTAACATTGACCCTTTACACTACATGTCCCGAAATCGTCTGATAAGACGATTGACATGGTTAGATGCAAAGTTGATAATCTGACCCACACCTGTAATCTTGGCTGTGATTCAACAACTGCAATTTATTACAGGGTCATTATTCTTATTAAATTTTCTTTACTTGTTACTTTCTTTCCCATTGTTTGAGTTGTATCCATGCATGTTTATCCTGTATAGGACAGAATATTCCTACTCCCAAGGTGGTGGGCTAGGAGATGTGGTGGTGAAATAGTGGGGAGCTGCGTTGAGGTGGTTTCCTAATGCATTCCTGCTTCTGGGGATTTTCCTGGAGATAGACTAGAATGTGGATCAGGTACCCACTGAATGGAGGAGGTTTCAAGGAGCGCCTGGAAGGAGGAAAGGTAAGTGTAGGAAGGAAATTCCAGAATTTAGGACCTGGGCAACTAAAGGCACAGCCACCAATGGTGTAGCAATTATGATTGGGACTTCACAAGACGCCGATCTAGAGAGCGCAGATGTCTTGGAGGGTTCTGCTTTTGGAAAAGATTATAGAGATGGGGAGGGACAGGGCCATGGAGATATTTGAAAATAAGGGGGAAATCTTAAAATCAAGATATAGCTTGACCAGGAGCCAGTAGAGGCCATTGAGAACTGGGGTGACAGGAGAATTAGACTCACGATTGATGACTTCAGATTTCTACCTTAGAATCTTGCCTCTTGCTCCATGTCTTCCTAGTTTCCAAACCATTCATTTTTATAAAACAACATTCACAGAGTTTTTATTGTCAAGGAGGTCAATCATCTCAAAACAGCAGTAAATCTGCTAGGAAAGACATCACTTGTATAAATCCATACTGGTTTCCCCTTATTACATTATGGCTAGTGTTTTATTATCTGTCCTTTAGGATACCTTCTAATAACTTAACCACCTCCAATATTAAATCTATAATTTCATGAGTCAATCTCGTGCTCCAATTTAAAGATTGAAAGCTATTATGAAAGCTATTATCCCAAACTTGGATGCTACCCTAATTTCTAGAGATTTCCAATGACCAATAACATTGGGCACTACTTTAAGCAGCCTAGTATGAAAGCCATCCAGTTCTATGCCTTGCTACCTAAATCTTTGTGGGCAAGGAGAAACTTTCACTGCTTTATCTGAATTCTGCTATATCCCAAAATTCAGCTTGTGTGTTGGGGCGACTGACTTTGTACAAAGACAGAAAAAACGTTTAGTTTATTATATTTGTTGTCCCTGGTATTCTGATATCCAAGTCATTTTTGGAATATTTCAGTGGTCCCACAATTTTCTTTTTTGCTAGCATGCAGAAAATATATTCCTCAAAGCACTTGACATGCCTAAAGCCGGCTAATAGCTGTTATACCAAGTCTCTTTGAGAACTTTTTTTTAAGGGATAGCTGCCTTCAATAGCACAAATGACAAGGCACATATATGGTTGGAATGAATGATGCTCTCACTTTACGGCATCTTAATTACACCAGTGGCTGCAAAAGATGTCATTAAGATGTCGCAAAGTGAGACCATAATTCATTTCAACCATATATGTGTTCATAAAAAGAGGCCTAATGAAATTTTGTTAGGATTGCTGGAGTTTCCCTGGAGAGTAGGTAATTTGAGACATTGTATTTAGATGTAGGTAAGCAGGTCAGGGGATGTCTTACCTTTCAATTTTAAACAAACTGAACCGCAAATTTCCAGGAAAAGATGATGATTGCTTTCAGCACTGTGAAGAAATAGAATGTTTCCAAAAGTAATTGAAAGCTTGGCAAGTGCGAGTACAAAGCCAAAACTACTACACGTCTCCAGATTGCTACAACACATCGAAGAAAACAATGTTAGTAAGGGAACTGTCAATAGACTGGCAAGACTTATTTAGTCGCATCTGGCGACGCTAATCAAAGTTTTTGACACTACTTTCCAGAGGGGATGTTTCAGATTTTGAAAGAGAAGGGGTGGGTGAACAATATTTTTGAGTTTGACCCCAGAGTTAATTAATTATTAACTTACAGCAGACTCCAAATGAAGAGACTGAGCTTCCATGCCTCACTTGTGACAGCACATTAAAAACACGGCACAAGTCCATGAGTCATTCAGCATTCTGGAGTAGCGTCTTGGAGAGTATCCAGTGCTGAGTAAAATGAACATTTTGTTGCTGTTGCCCTTCACAATGGCCTCCATATGCGAGGTTGGATTTCTGTCCTCACAAAGATCAAGACAGCACAAAGGAACCAGCTGAACACTGCACTTGATATGCGCATTCCCCTCTCATCCTGTGAATCTGATTGGAGTGAGATCATGGTGACCAAACGGGGCTCATCTGTCGCAGTAAAGGTAAGTGAAAATGATGTGTCACGAAGGACAGCCAGCTTGTGTCATGAAGGTCGGCTGGTTGGCAGAAGTGGGACCCAGGAAAAATGGTTTGAAGAACACTGCACTAGAATTCCTAGATTCTATTTCAATTGTTGCATTACATTTTTCAGTCTCAGCCTTGGGATGTTTTTGTTACACTAAAAGATCTACACAACTACCAACTTGGTGTTGAAATCTAGAGTTTTGTTTTTGGTCTGGTTCAATGTCGCTGTCGGATGTTCATTTTATACAATACACAATAGTGCATCCCTCCTGGGCTGCCTCCCTGCCCCTGCGCCCTTTTGGCCCCTCTGCCCTACTTCCCCTATGTCATGGATTGTGTCTCCTTCTCCCCCTTCTTGGATCCCTTCCTACCGTTTGAGTACCTCCATAAAGTGCCTCCATTCGACTCTCAAAGGCCTTCTCTGTGTCAAGATCACTTCTGATGCCTCTTCCCGGGTGGAGTATTAATCACGTTCAGCAGGTGTCTGATGTTTGCTGTTAGTTGCCTGCCCTTGACAAAGCCTAAATTATCTTTTGCGACTGCCTCTGGCATACATTCTCCAGTCCCCTTGCCAGGGCCTTCACCAGGAGTTTGGCATCAGTGTTTAGGATTGAGATGGGACCTGCAAAGATGGAACACACTCCCGCTCTCCCTCGCGGGGAGAGTCCAGACGATCAAAATGAACGTACTGCCCAGGTTCCTCTTCCTGTTTAGATCCATTCCGATCTACATCCCCAAGGCCTTTTTCAAAGCGCTGGACAAGCTTATCATGGCGTTCGTATGGGGGGGGTAAAAATGCTAGGATCCCAAAGAAGGTCCTACAAAAAACAAAAACCAGGGGGGGGGCTAGCCCTCCCGAATCTACAATTCTACCACTGGGCGGCAACAGCCGAGCGAGTAAGGGGATGGATCCAGGAGCCAGAAGCCGAGTGGGTGCGTGCAGAGGAGGCCTCCTGCATGGGGACCTCCCTCCGGGCCCTCGCCACAGCAGAACTCCCATCCCCACCCAAAAAGCACTCCAGCAGCCCAGTGGTGACAGCCACCCTCCAATCCTGGAACCAACTGCGGCAGCAATTTGGCCTGTACAAAATGTCGGACAAGGCTCCCATCTGCAACAACCATAGGTTCAAACCAGCACTGACTGACGCCACCTTCAAAAGGTGGAGACAGGACGGGGGGACACTGACAGTCAGGGACATATACACGGACGACAGGATCGCAACACTGGACGAACTGACAGAGAAATTTCAGCTAGCTGGGGGGAACGAGCTACGGTACCTGCAGCTCAAAAACTTCCTACGAAAGGAGACAAGGACGTACCCACAACCGCCACGACAGACACCACTGGAAGACCTACTGGACGCAAGTATCCTAGAGAAAGGGAACTGTAGTGACATGTATGGCCGACTGGTAGATAGGGACGACACCATACTGGACGCAACAAGAAGGAAATGGGAGGACGACCTGGGGATGGAGATAGGGTGGGGACTCTGGAGTGAAGCACTGCATAGGGTCAACTCCACCTCCACGTGCGCAAGGCTCAGCCTGACGCAACTAAAAGTGGTACATAGAGCCCACTTAACGAGAAACCGTATGAGTAGGTTCTTCCCGGAGGTGGAGGACAGATGTGAGCGGTGCCAAAGAGGCCCGGCCAACCACGCCCACATGTTCTGGTCTTGCCCCAGACTTGTAGAGTACTGGACAGCCTTCTTCGAGGCTATGTCCAAAGTGGTGGGGGTGAGGGTGGAGCCATGCCCGATAGTGGCGGTCTTCGGGGTTTCAGACCAGCCAGATCTATTCCTGGCGAGGAGGGCGGACGCCCTTGCCTTTGCCTCCCTGATTGCCCGCCGTAGAATCCTGTTTGGCTGGCGGTCAGCAGCACCGCCCAGAGCTGCAGACTGGCTGTCCGACCTCTCGGAATCTCTCCAAATGGAGAAAATCAAATTCGCCATCCGAGGGTCGGACGACGGCTTCCACAGAACGTGGGAGCCATTCATGCAACTGTTCCGGGACCTGTTTGTGGCCAACGTACAAGAGGAAGAATAGTCGGGTGGCCAAGAATCGGGAAAATGGACGGGAATCGGGGGAAGGTAGCCGGGGGGGGTGGGGGTTACGGGCTCGTTATGGGGGTTTGATGGCAAGCCAAGGCCCAAAACCAAACTATAAATGAATGCCTATAAACATGTGCCTCGGCCATACTGGGGAATGTAAAATATGTATGCTGGCTAAAGGGGGCGGCCACAATTGTTGTTATGAAGATGCTGTAAATATTCATGTTAAATTTTTGTGTTTTCTTTCTTTTTTTTTCCTCTCTAATAATTTGTAATCTGTCATATATAAAATATGAAAACTCAATAAAAAACATTTATATAAAAAAAGGAGTGAGATGGGTCAGTATGACCTGAACTCCGTTGGGTCTTTGTCCTAGCTCAGGATCAGCAATATCGAGGCCTGAACCAGCGTGAATGTCAGAGTCCCTCTCGATAACAAATCATTGAACACCTCGTGCCGGTTCGGAGCCAGTGCTGTCACAAATTCTTTGTAGAAGACCACCGAGAATCCATCCTGACCCCGTGCTGGAGCTGATGCTCTCCATGAACTGCCCCAGTCCTAGTGACGCTTCCAGCTCCTGTTTTCTATCCCCCCACGATTGATCTGTCCAGTCCATCAAGAAACTTTCATCTTCGAATCCCCCTCCGGGGGTTCAGAGGTGTACAGCCCCCGGTAGTAGGTCACAAATGTCTCAGTGATCGTGGCTGGGGCCGTGGCTAGCTAACCTTTCTTATCTTTTACCTGCTCTATTTCCCTCATGGCTGCCTGTTTCCCGAGGTGGTGAGCCAGCAGGCTGCTGGCCTTGTCCCATGTTCATAGAAGATCCCCCGTGTCTGGTGAATGATTCACCGCTTCCCTAATGGAAAGCAGATTAAACTCCCATGGTTGGGTCATGAAGTGTCGGCTGGCTGCCCTCTCCTTTCTGTCTCTAAGCGTCTTATATGTGATTATTTCCCCCCTTCAGTGCCCACCAGAATGTAGAGGGTGAGACCTCCCCGCTCTGGTTACAGGTTAGGTAACCCTTGATGGCCTGTGACATTTTCTCAGTGTTGATATTTCCAGCCTCCATAGGGGTTTCTGGGCCCGGTCCGCCTCCAACTTCACATCCACATTGTGTGGAGCATGGTCAGAGATGACTATAGCGGAATATTCTGTGCCTGCGATCCATGGAAGCACCAATTTCCCAACTACAAAGAAGTCAATGCGGGACTATACCTTGTGGACTTGGGAAAGAACTCGCTCTCCCTCTGGTTTGTGAACCTCCATGGGTCCAACCCCCCCCATCTGTTCCATAAAGGCATTCAGTTCTCTTGCCATGCCCAACTGTTTTGTTGATTTAGGGTTGGATTTTTTGTCCATGGGTCCTGTACGCAGTTGAAGTGTCCCCGGTCCCCCCAATAATGAGTTGGTGGGAGTCTAGGTCGAGGATTTCTGCCATGAGCTCTTTTACATAGCCCAGTTGGGGGCGTACACATTCACATGTACTACCGATGCCTCTTCCAGGACACCATTAACCATGACATATCGTTCCCCTCCTGGGTTGTCACTGTTTCCTTTGTACAGGGTCTCGCTGTAAAGTTCATCCTCTTATTGAGCAATATGGTCACTCCCTAACCCTCGTCCCAGAACACTTGGTAGGTCTGTTCTATCCATCCCTTCCTTACGCTCAGTCGGTCCTTCTCCCTCAGGAGTGTTTCTGCGAGGAAGATTACATCAGCCGTCAGGCGTTTCAGGTGGGCGAAGACTCTGGATCTTTTCACTGGGCTGATAAAGTCCCCTGATGTTCCTGGTGACCATTCTGATCAGGGGTTTTTGCCCCACCCCCACCCTCTGCAGGATCAGCCTTACTCACCATGTGGATGTGCCCCTGCTCTCCGGGGTTTCCCTTTGACGAGGGACCATCCAAGATTGCCGCTATCGATTTCTTTGTTCCCATTGTCATCATGTGGGACCTGTTGCAATCAGCATTTTATTCCCCCCCTTCCCCCACCTATTCTCCAATTCTCTCTCCCCCGAGTCTCCCTACAATCCCCTTCTCCTTTGTCCTGTGCGTCTGTAGGCTTCTCTTCCCTGTCGCACCCTCCCTTACTCTCTACCCTCCTTCCCCCTCTCCCTGCTCTGCTATTTTATCTCCTTCTGCCAGGTGCTCCCTCCCTTTCACGTGCTGCGTAGCGGCCCTCCCTCTCTCTTATCTCCGTGTGCTTGTATTCTCCTCCCGGAAATGTTTCCTCCTATCTTTGGCCCATTTTTGTTCCTCTCCCCCCCGCCCCCGCTTCGGTGTTTCTTTGTCCTACCTCTCCCAACCCTATCCTGGGATGCCCAGGTGATCATTCCACTGAGTGCCCAGGACATATAAATAAAGGTAAATCTGACATGGAAAGACAAAGAACATCTTTCATGGTCCATTTGTGTCCATTGCTATTGTCTTTCCAGCCCGATTTTCTTGATAAATTCCTCCGCTTCACTCGGCGTGTTGAAGTAAAACTCTCTGTTGTTGAATGTTACCCAGAGTTTTGCCAGGTAAAGCATCCTGGACCAGGTTTTAATTTTGAACAGGGTTGCCTTGGCTCCGTTGAACTTGGTCCAGCGCTTGGCCAGATTGGACCCAATTTCCTGATATATACGGATCGCATGGTTTTCCCATTTACAGGACCTCGTGCTCCTTGCCCAGTTTAAGATCCGTTCCTTGTGTGATATCTGTGGAGCTTTGCGATGATTCCTCTAGGTGGTTACCCTGATTTGGGCCTTTGCCTAAGTGATCTGTGAGTTCTGTCCACTTCTGGGGGTTTGGGGAAGCTTTCTTCTCCCGACTGATTTTCCAGGCATTCACGCTACATAATCTGTTGGGTTCCTGCCCTCTGTGCCTTTGGGTAGTCATAGAATAATAGAATCCCTACAGTGCAGAAGGAGGTCATTCAGCCCATCGTGTCTGCACCGACCCTCTGAAAGAGCACCCTATCTATACACACACCCCCATCCTATCCCCGTTGCCCAGTAACCCCACCTAACCTTTTGGACACTAAGGGGTAATTTATCATGGCCAATCCACCTAACCTGTACATCTTTGGACCGTGGGAGGAAACCAGAGCATCCGGAGGAAACCCACACAGACACTGGGAGAAAGTACAAACTGCACACAGACAGTCGCCCAGACAGGCTGGAATTGAACCCGGGTCTCTGCTGCTGTGAATTAGCAGTGCTAACCACTGTGCCACCATGCTGCCCATCGCCCTACATGATCGTAGTCCTACGATCTTCAAATTCTGACTGCGGGATCTATTCTCCTGGTCCTTAACCTTCACCTTGAGTGCTCCCTGGGCCACCACTAATCTTGCCACCTCAATTTCCTGTGCGGCAATCAGGTTGCTCTGGTCAGTCGTAGCTCTTTCCAGTTCTTGCATTGTTTCTTCCTGGGTTTCCAACTGTCTTTCCGTCTTTTACAGGGCCTCTTTGAAGGGGTCCAGAGTGATTGTTATGACCACTTTCACGTCTCCATGTGGTCCTCCTTGGTGGAGTCCCTCAGCTTTAGGTGCTCCTGTGCCAGCAGCTCCATCCATTGCCCCTTTGGTGGCTGGGTCGGTGCCGGTGGTTGCGTCGGCACGCTCTGTTTGGCTTTACTCCTCGTGTCCTTCTCTCCTGGCTCTTAATGTTCTTTCTGTCTTTTCTGTTTCTCGGCAGATTCGAGGGCATTTTCTTGGGTGGTTGTTGTTCGGTTTGTTGCGGGTAAGGGTTTTTTGGGAGTCTGTTTAGTGGTCACCTTTTAGGTCAAAGGGGCCAAAATTAAAGTTTCCAGAGGAGAGCCACCTTTTGTGTGATTGTTCAGCACATTGCCACCACTGGAAGTCATCGCTGTCTTTTTTTTTGTTATGTGTTCTTAAAGTTGCTTTGGGAGATGTTAATCAGGCTCCAACAACCATGATTGGAGTTTTGTCAGGAAGAAGTTGAAGATCTTGTTTTCTTTGTGTTTACCTGAGAAAGAGGAAAGCAGAGTTAACATCATAATATGATCAGCCATGGTCTTATCAAATGGCAGAAAGACTCGAGGGACTGAATGGCCTATCCCTGCTCTAATTTGTACAGTTGTAAGTTCATAAGTCTTCATAATCGACTTTTAGCAAAACCTTAAAACATGAGAGATTTTTAAGACCCTCATTAATTGTCTTAAACTCACTTGGGCATTGGAACAATCTTTGAAAGCAATATTAAACAGGGCAGATAAGTCTGCTTTTTGCTATCGCACTTATATTTATGACAGTCTATATTTTGCATCAACACTAAGTGAAGGAAAACAGGGCCCTAAATTCTGCCATGTGGCAATACCATTCTAAAAAAAAAATAGGCCACCCAGCTGGAGATCTCTCCCAGTTGCATTCTGTAAGTGGCAACCATTAAAGACAAAAAAAAAAGAGGCAAACGTTTACTGATAAACCCATTTCAATCTCCATCAGAGTAAGCGTCCGACTAAGATAAAGAACTTGTTTGGTAGGTGATCACAACCCTTGAATCAGGTCTCTGTGTTATTTTAGATCTATCATGTTTCTGTTATTTCTGTACTCACATGAGAAGTTGTTTGCTGTGTCTCTGCCATCCTGTGCCTTCTTCACAGAAAACGTCTCTCCTGTGTCTAACTTGTTAGAAATTTCCATATTTTCGTCACAAGCCTGTGGTATAACTTAGGTAACTTCTGGTTGCCTTTGTAAACAGATCAGTCTGGAGCAGGAAAGCTATCTTAGTAAATAGAAACTTTGTCACAGGGAAAAACATTGCAACGCAGTTAGATAAAGAATTTTCTGGATTGGGACAACCCGACCTGTATTGCTAATTTAGTCAGCCAACTCAAAATGAAACAAAGGACAAGGCGCTCCCAGTATATGTTGTTAATATGTGGTGTGTTGCTATGCAGAGGAAGGTGATAAATAGAATATTTGTTGCACAAAAGGATTAACATTGGTTAATTTATCATTGGATTCTTCACATTTGGATTGCGAGGAAAGCCTCAAGCATTCTCACCAATTTTCTGCTCATCCTGTATAGCTGTTGTGAGTGAATCTCCAGTTTGTTACAAGATTAGATGTATCATAATTCTCAGATGGCAGCGGGCAGGGATTGAGAGATGGGATTGAGCCAGGAGAGATTACAGGAGGAGTTTGAGATGCCGGGTGGGAACAGATTTCGGTACCTACAGGTACGGGACTTTGTCTGGAGGCAGGTTCCAAGCTGCTCTCACCTCCCTCTAAGAGGACTACAGGATAAGGTGATTGTTGGAACCAACAATTCTACGGACACGTGCTTGTAGGATTAAAATAGCGGTTTTAATATACTCACAACAGAGCCAGCCTATTAGCCATTGAACTTTCGGTGAACTGGCCGGCTGACCATGTGGCACTGATCTTTTATACAGCAGCTTCCGGGGGAGGAGTCCTGGGCAGAGCCAAGGGAGAAGCACCGTACAACTCGAGCATTCCCAGAGCTACTCCCCCTGGAGTACAGGTAGTGCAACTGCACTTACAATACAGACACATGTATATACAGATTATAATCCGGTGTGAATCACATTCACCACATTCACCCCCTGTGAAAAAATCGAGTCCAGCGAGGGTGGTGGCTCACAGAGTTAGTCTTTCCGGTGGATGAATTGTTCTTTTCGATCTGCGGAGCACCGGGGTTGCAGCCTCTTGCGGTGGCTGTGTGGGTGTTGAGAGCTGGGGTACGATGGCAGACTCCGGGGCGGGTCTCGTCCGAACTTCATACACCTCAAGCTCGACCGGAGACGGGGGGCGCTGGGGGCGGGCTGGTTCTGGCGCGTGGAACCGGTGGGGTAAGCTTGCGGAATCGGGGGCGCGAGGGGGCGGCAGCATAGGGAACGGGGTAAGGGTTTCTCAGCGGGGGTGGGGGGGGAGGCTGGATCCAGCGGGTGCCAGGTCGCGAAGGGATTCTGTGTCCTGGCGACCGTCCGGGAGCTCCACGAATGCGTACTGGGGCTTGGAATGGAGGAGGTGCACCTTTTCAACAAGGGGGTCAGTTTTGTGCCCCCTGACGTGCTTCCTCAGGAGGACCGGGCCTGGTATCCTCAGCCACGCCGGAAGTGATGCTCCCGTGGTAGTGCCCCTAGAAAAAATGAAGAGTCGCTCGTGAGGGGTTTGATTTGCAGCTGTACAGAGGAGGGATCTGATTGCGTGGTGCGCATCTGGGAGGACTTCTTGCCATTGGGCGACTTGGAGTTTTCTAGACCGGAGGGTCAGTAGGACGGTCTTCCAGACCGTCGCGTTCTCCCTCTCCACCTGCCCGTACCCCTGGGGTTGTAGCTGGTAGTCCTGCTTGAGGCGATGCGCTTGTCGAGCAGGTACTGACGCAGCTCGTCGCTCATAAAGGACGAACCCCGGTCGCTGTGCACGTAGCTGGGGAAACCGAACAGGGTGAAGACACTATGCAGGGCCTTAATGACTGTGTGGGAGGTCATATCAGGGCATGGAATGGCAAAAGGGAATCGGGAGAACTCGTCGATAATGTTGAGGAAATAAATGTTCTTGTTAGTGGAGGGGAGTGGCCCTTTGAAATCGATCGTAAGGCGTTCAAAGGGCCTAGAAGCCTTGACCATGTGGGCCCTGTCTGGTCTATAGAAGTGCGGTTTGCACTCTGCACAGATCGGGCAGTCCCTGGTGACCGCTTTTACCTCCTCGTTGGAGAAAGGCAGGTTTCGGGCTCTGATGTAGTGGGCGAGCCGGGTGACCCCTGGATGGCAGAGATCAACGTGGATGGCTTTCAGACGGCTGATCTGCGCGCTGGCGCATGTTCCGCGGGATAGGGCATCCGAGGGCTCGTTGAGCTTCCCCGGTTGATATTTAATATTGTAACTATAGGTGGAGAGTTCGATCCTCCACCGAAGGATTTTATGATTTTTTATTTTGCCCCTTTGCGAGTTGTCAAACATAAAGGCAACCGATCATTGGTCGGTGATGAGGGTGAACCTCCTACCTGCGAGGTAGTGCCTCCAGTGACGAACAGTCTCCACGATGGCTTGTGCTTCCTTCTCGACTGAGGAGTGTCGGAGTTCTGAAGCGGATAGGGTACGGGAGAAAAATGCAACGGGCCTCCCTGCCTGATTTAAAGTGGCTGCTAGAGCTACCTCTGAGGCGTCGCTCTCAACCGGAAAGGGAGTGGATTCATCCACCGCCCGCATGGCTGCTTTGGCAATGTCCTCCTTGATGCAGCTGAAGGCCTGGTGCGCCTCAGCTGACAGGGGAAATCGTGTGGCCTTAAAGAGTGGGCGGGCTTTGTCCGCATATTGAGGGACCCACTGGGCGTAGTATGAAAAGAACCCCAAGCACCGTTTGAGGTCCTTGGGGCAATGAGGGAGGGGGAGTTCTAAGAGGGGGCGCATGCGGTACGGGTCTGGGCCCAGGACTCCGTTCTCCACGACGTAGCCGAGGATGGCCAATCTGTTTATGCGGAAAACGCATTTCTCCTTGTTATAAGTGAGATTTAATTTCTGTGCCGTTTGGAGAAAATGGTGGAGGTTGGCGTCGTGGTCCTGCTGATCACAGCCGCAGATGGTAACATTGTCCAGATACGGAAACGTGGCCCACAGCCCGTACTGGTCTACCATTCGGTCCATTGCTCGTTGGAACACCGAAACACTGTTAGTGACGCCGAAAGGGACCCGGAGGAAATGGAAGAGGCGGCCATCGGCCTCAAATGCCGTGTAGTGGCGGTCCTCCGGGCGGATTGGGAGCTGGTGGTATGCAGACTTCAGATCCACCGTGGAAAATAGCCGATATTGGGCGATCTGATTAACCATGTCTGCAATTCTGGGGAGGGGATACGCGTCTAGGAGCGTAAAGCGATTTATGGTCTGGCTATAGTTGACGACCATGCAAAATCTTTCCCCGGTCTTGACGACCGCCACCTGAGCTCTCCAGGGACTATTGCTGGCCTCTATGATCCCCTCACTGAGCAGCCGTCGGACCTCCGATCGGATAAAGACCCTATCCTGTAGGCTGCATCGCCTGCTGCGAATAGCTACTGGCTTGTAATCTGGAGTGAGATTGGCGAAGAGCGGAGGGGGGGAGATGTGCAGTGTGGTTAGGCTGCAGATAGTGAGTGGGGGCAGGGGCCCGCCGAAGCTGAGGGTGAGGCTCTTGAGGTTGCACTGGAAATCCAGGCCTAATAAGAGTGGCGCACAGAGGTCGGGCAGGACATAAAGTTTAAATTTAGAATAACTAGCGCCTCGAATTGTGAGCGTAGCAACGGTGCATCCTTGGATTTGGACTGCGTGGGAGCCCGAAGCGAGGGCGATAGTTTGGCTGACCGGAAAAATAGAAAGCGAACAGCGTCTTACCAGCTCTGGATGTATAAAGCTCTCGGTGCTCCCGGAGTCAAAGATGCATGGCGTGCTCTACCCGTTGATCTGGACCTCCGCCATCGAACTTCGTAGGTGCTTGGGGCGGGATTGATCCAGGGTGACTGCGCTGTGTTGCGGATAGTCGGCGGCTTGATCAGCTGTGCTGGAGTGGCCCCGTGATGACTGCCCTCTGAGTTCGTAGTCGTCGAGGTGAGTTTCAGAGTTTGAAGGGGATGGATCCCAAGATGGCCGCCCCCATGAGTCGCACATGGCCGGCCGCATGGAGGAGGATTGCCAAGATGGCTGCCCCCATGAGTCGCACATGGCCGGCCACATGGAGGAGGATTGCCAAGATGGCCGCCCCCATGAGTCACACATGTCGGGTGGGGACGGAGTCGGCATACAGGCTGCAGCATTTCGGGGCCTGCAGGCCTGTGAATTCAGGGAACGTGTGCTTTGAGCCGTGGGAGGGTTAGAGGCTGGGGCTTTCTTCGCCAGACACACTCTGGCATAGTGTCCTTTTCGCCCGCAGCTGCTGCAGGTCGCGTTATGGGCCCGGCAGTGCTGCCGCGGGTGCTGGCATTGGCCACAGAAATGGCAGGCTGGGGCAGCTGAGTAGCTGGCTGGGGCAGCAGAGTAACTGGCTGGAGCAGCAGAGTAACTGGCTTTGGCAGCGCGGTAGCTGGGGGGCCGTGTGGCACAGGCTTGGGGGGACTGTTGGTCCACGATGAGGTCGCGGGGTCCGCGGGAAACGAGGTGAGGCTGTGGAAGGAAACTTCCATAGTGGTAGCAGCCTCCACAGTAGTGTCTAAGTCCTGGGCCCCCTTTTCTAGCAGTCTAGTTAGACCTAAGGCCCGCCACGAAAATGTCCCGCATAGCAAGCTCCCTATGTTCAGCCGCGGTAACGGCTTGATAATTACAGTCATTGGAAAGATTGTTCAATTCCCGTACAAATTCGGCTAGCGTTTCTGTAGGCCGCTGACGGCGGGTCGTAAACACGTGGCGTGCATAAACCTCGTTAATGGGCCTAACGTACATTTTGTCCAATATTGCCAGCGCTGCGGTTTAAGAACCGGCCGGATTTAGCTGTGTGGCGATTCTGTGGCTTACCCTCGCGTGCAGTAGGCTGAGTTTTTGTTCCTCCGTTGTTCCGGCGGTGCTGGCTTCTGCCAGGTAGGCTTTAAAACATCTCAGCCAGTGGGAAAAAATTTCCTTAGCCTCTGCATCCTCTGGGTCGAGTTCTAGGCGTCCGGGCTTGAGGGCTGCTTCCATGATTTCTTCGACTGTTTCCTGAGTATATTAAATTGTTGGAACCAACAATTCTACGGACACGTGCTTGTAGGATTAGAATAGCGGTTTTAATATACTCACAACAGAGCCAGCCTATTAGCCATTGAACTTTCGGTGAACTGGCCGGCTGACCATGTGGCACTGATCTTTTATACAGCAGCTTCCGGGGGAGGAGTCCTGGGCAGAGCCAAGGGAGAAGCCCCATACAACTCGAGCATTCCCAGAGCTACTCCCCCTGGAGTACAGGTAGTGCAACTGCACTTACAATACAGACACATGTATGTACAGATTATAATCCGGTGTGAATCACATTCACCACAGTGATGTCAAAAACAGGGGTTGGGGAAGGGAGGATCTCGGAAATATATAAGGAATTGATGGAGTGGGAAGGTGTTCCAATTGGGGAGGTGAAGAGGAAGTGGGAGGAAGAGTTGGGAGGGGAGTTGGAAGTCGGACTATGGGGAAAAAGCTTTGATAGCCAAAACATCCTCATCGTGTGCCGGGCTCAGCCTGATCCAGTTCAAGGTAGCCCACAGGGCTCATATGACTATGGCCCGGCTGAATAGGTTTTCTGAGGAGGTGGAGGACAGATGTGGGAGATGTGAGGGAAGCCCGGCGAATCACGTACACATGTTTTGGCCGTGTCTGAAGTTGAGGGGATTCTGGCAGGGATTTGCGGACGTCATGTCAGAGTTCCTGGAAGGGGGAATTACTCCGGTCCAGAGATGGCAATATTTGGGGTGTCAGAGGATCTGGGGGCCCAGGAGGGGAGAGAGGCCGAAACTTTGGCCTTTGCCTCCCTGGTGGCCCAGAGATAGATTTTGCTGGGCTGGAGGGACTCGGAGCCTCCAAAGTCAGGGGTGTGGGTCAGTGACATGGCAGGGTTTCTCAGGCTGGAGAAGATTAAGTTCGCCTTCAGAGGTTCAATTCAGGGGTTCGCTCGGAGGTGGCAGCCGTTCATCGTCTTTTTTAAGGAAAACTGACTGTCAGCAGAATAGGGGGGGGGGGAGGGAGGCATGGCATTGTAGAATAAGGGTAGGGATCTCAGATACGGGCAGTCAGGAGGTAGGGTGGGGGGGGGGGAAGTTGGGTATGTTATTGTGATGTTGTCGTGTGTGTCAGACCTCTCTGTTTGGAATGTTTAAATGTTAAAATTATCAATGCTTCAATAAAATGTTTTCTAAAAAAAATGTACCATAATTCTCTGTTGTTTTAAGAATTGTCACGTGTGCATTTTTATCGTGTTCACCTATCTTTAGTGTCATCATAATGCCATTAAGGGGATTGATCTATTTTTAGCATATGCTGCATTACAATTACAATTGCAATTGCGATTACAAAACATTTGTGAGTGTCTTGCAGGTGGTGGAGTGAAATATTTCAGAAGGTGTGTATTTCAGTAGCCCTAGCCCATAGTGGGAAGAGCAACAGGTGAGATCAAAATTATTTTTCCTTTGAAGACTTGAGTTCGAGCGTAATAAAGGAAGTGGCTTACTGTCAATTGTAAACATTTCAGAATTTTATTGCTGGCCAGTCAAATAACTTTTGCATCGAACCTGGTGGGTTGCCAAAAAATATCTGCAGCCTGAATACTGTGAGTGAGAGTTCAGAACACCTCTTGTCACATTGTGCAGGGATATGATAAATATGGTGGTCTAGATCCCCCCGGCTTTTGATGTACCTAGTGAAATTAAGTCAAGATTATAAGTACCTGTTCATGAATGCATATATGACGTTGCCTCGCATAGCTACTGGAAGAAACCATCACCATGTTATGACCCATCATAAAGATAGACTCTAATCTAACATCTGGTGTTTTAACCATCATTTAGCTTGAGAAATTCAGTGAGGACCAGCGAAACCGTAAAACATCATTTCTAACTGTGCACCAAATTTACACTGTACACAAAAAAGGAATATGAACGTGGATCTTGCTACCACAGGGAGTGTTTGACACTCATAGATGCATTTAAGGGGAACTTGGACAAGCATCTGAAGGAGAAGCGATTAGGGGGTTACAAAGGTAGATTTGGATAATGTTACAAATATAAATCTTATAAGATTGCTATGTTTTGAGATAATCGCTTGAGTTTAATGATGGCACAGTGAAGGAGGCCATGTGTCTTGTTCTGAATTCAGCCCGGCAACAATCCTGGGTGGGTTTGTTACTATGGGGGAAAAGGGTAGGGGGAAAACTGCTCCTTCCTCAGGTGCTCCGAAAGCTAGTGTTTGTAACAAACCTGTTGGACTTTAACCTGGTGTTGTAAGACTTCTTACTGTGCTGATCCTGGGTAGACTGTTAATCTCAAAGTCTCACATGGAGTTTTAAGAATGTCAAGTTTCATACAAACTTACAAAATGGTAGCAGAAGTAGGCCATTCAGCCCCTTGAGACTGGTCTACCATTTGATAAAATCACAGCGGAAGTTGTGTTTAAAGTTCTACCTTCCCATCCCCCCCCCGCCCCCCCCCCCCCCCCCCCCCCCCGCCCCCCCCATTACCTTACCTTTTGATTCCCATTCATAAGAAAAATCAGTCTAGCTCCGCCTTAAAAATATTCCGTCATATTCTATATAGCTGAAGCATAACATTCTTTCTTTTATCTTCAATTCCTCTTGTAATGCAGGATAATATTCCATTAGCTTTCTTAATTACTTGCTGTATCTGCATACTATCCTTTTGTGACTTATGCACTGGAACACCTAGATCCCTCTGCACCTTGGAATTCTGTAGCTGTTCTGTGTTTAATACTCTGCTTCATTCTTCCTATCAAAGTGAACAACTTCATATTTTCTTACTACAGATTTTTGCCCACTCACTCAACCTATCTATATCTGTCTGTAACTTCCATATGTCCTCTTCACAACATACTTTCCTATAAATTGATGTATTTCAAACTGCCTGTTTAATTCCAAGGTAGCATGGAGTTGGCCGGGGGGGGGGGGGGGGGGGGGGGGGGGATTTCTAAGGTATCTCTCATACACAGGTCAGTCATAGGATCATAGAATTTCCAGTGCAGAAGGAGCCCATCAGCCCTTCGAGCCTGCACCGACCCTTGGAAAGAGCACCCTACCTAAGCCCATACCTCCACCCTATCCCCTAACCTCCACTCTACCCCCGTAACCACACCTAACCATTCTTTTGGACACCAAGGGCAATTTAGCATGGCCAATCCACCTAACCTGCACATCTTTGGACTGTTGGAGGAAACTGGAGCACCCGGAGTAAACCCACGCAAACACGGGGAGAACCAGTAGGCTCGATAAGACAATGATCCAAGCCGGGAATCGACCTTGGAGCTGTGAAGCAACTGTGCTAACCACTGTGCTACCATGGTGACGACAAAAAAAAGGAGAAAAATAAATCTGTCAGTCACCAAGCAAAACCTGGTTGAGAGCTTGCACTCAGATCGAAGAGACAGAGCTCTTGTGGATTTACACAAGGCTGGCAGGTTTTCTTAGGCTAGAAGGCGGAATCTCCAGTGTGGCCCTCACAGTGAAAGTCAGTGCAAGGATTAAAAGTTATTTGGCTGGTAAAGGAAAAAGGAAATAATCAATTCGGAGCTGAACGTAACTATGGACTGGTTCCTGGAGAATGAATTGTGCACTTAAGGAACGGTGTGCAGAATTATCAGATACATAGGATTTTCATTTGTGTTAGAGGCTAAACAGGGAATTTATTTTCATAATTTGCTGACAAGTTTAGTCAAGGTTGCAGTTGGTTCATTTGATACAGTAAAAGGCTTAAAACTTGAACTCTTATTGGGCAATCCTTCTGTTGGTCACTGGAATTCAAGTATCTTTAAAAAAATTATTGGTCCCTATGGGGATTGCAACAATGAGAAATGATGGAATAGGCTCAATTGGAGAATATACACTGACATGGTTGGACGGAATGGTCTGTTTCTGTGCCTTGTACCTAGCTATGTCATCCCAGGTATTTACTCTCTCACATCTCTCCCGTGCTCCCTCTAGTGCTTGCTCAGTTGTATTGCATCTACTCAGATCTACAATCACCACACTATTAACACCATTAAATCAATGGTCCCGAACCATTCTCACCTTGCCTGCCCTTCCAGGGTTCTTCTCCCATTTCCAGAGTCCAAAGTAGACCAAAGAACATACAGCTGCACGGTGAGCACTGCTTGGCTAAAGAGAGTGTTTTTGGAGTTGGGTGAAGAACAAAGAGAGGTGAAACAGGGAGACGGTAAAGCTAAAAAGACTGAGTGCAGAGATCAGTCTGGAGTCCAGGCAGGAGGGGAGCTGAGTCTCACAAACAACAAGGTCAGATTCCTGTTCTCATTAACCTCGCAATCAATGTCAGTGAAATAGTCGTGAGTTTAGGGGCTGTTTAGCTCACAGGGCTAATCGCTGGCTTTGAAAGCAGACCAAGGCAAGCCAGCAGCACGGAATGAAGCGGTGAGAACTGCAAGCCGCGCATGCGCATTGGACACAAAACCGCACAGTAAAGGAAGGCCGATTTGCGCATGCGCAATTAATTCCTACACATGACGTCACGAGCGTCGTGACGTCTGAGCATCCGGACCACGCCTACTTAAAAGGGAAATGCCCGATAATTGAAAACAAGATACTTAAAGCAGTAAAACCAAACTTTCTTGCCTCAGAACACAGAAAAACGCCTGAACTTAAACCAGCAGTTGAAAATAACTCTCACCCTGGAAAAAGCAGTCTACACCACCCAAAGTGAAGAAAACAAAAAGAAATCCGAAACAACAGAAGATGATTTGTTTTTCGAAGAATACTACTCAGACATGGCTGAGTTATTCGGATATGCTGATCACAGCATCAGCGACACGGTCGCAAAGCTCAACACGAATCTACTCATGGTAGATGAATCCAACACGATGGTGCCATGGCCGATCGTCGATACATTGGATGACAGCAATGCCCAAGACGAAGACGTGCCACACAGAGAGCACAGAAAGACTCCACAGAGAGAGCGATGACAGGCTCCACAGTGAGATTGATGAAAGACTCCAAAAGGGAAGCAAGCAAACACTCCCTGGCGAACACCATGCATGAACAAGACCATGAAGGTCAACCTGCCGTATCTGAGCAACCGCACGCAGACTATGAAAGTCTACAAAGCTCACATAATCAAGAAGAAGACAATGTACATCTACCCACTGCATGCGAAAACAGTGACAAGGTGATCACACTCGACATACAGGAGGTACAGGATCACAGCGAGACTGACAGTTCTCAGCTTGTCTGGACAGAAGCACAGAGTAGGGCCACCCAAGAGTCCAGAGAGACCACGCCAATAGAAACCATGCAGATTTTGACTCCAGAAGAGGAGCACCAAGAGTCCAGTGAGACCACATCAACAGAAACCATGCAGGTTTTGACTCCAGAAGAGGAGCGCCAAGAGTCCAGAGAGACCACGTCAATTGTAATCGCGAAGAATTTGACTCCAGAAGAGGAGCACCAAGAAAGCAAAGACGAGGAATCAAATCCACCACAAACGACTGATGTCACCAGCATCAATGCAACATCAGATCAGTCTCACCATTCTCGAGACGAAACGTTCAATGCAACAGATTCCACAAAGGACACTCATAGATTACATAGAATTTACAGTGCAGAAGGAGGCCATTTGGCCCATCGAGTCTGCACCGGCTCCTGGAAAGAGCACCCTACCCAAGGTTAACACCTCCACCCTAACCCCATAACCCAGTAACCCCACCCAACACTAAGGGCAATTTTGGACACTAAGGGCAATTTATCATGGCCAATCCACCTAACCTGCACATCTTTGGACTGTGGGAGGAAACCGGAGCACCCGGAGGAAACCCACGCACACACAGGGAGGCTGTGCAGACTCCGCACAGACAGTGACCCAAGCCGGAATCGAACCTGGGACCCTGGAGCTGTGAAGCGATTGTGCTATCCACAATGCTACCGAGCTGCCCACTCACACCAAGAACTGTGACAATGACTCAAATTATCCACACGGGACACTCATTGAGCATTACAAGTAAAACAAAAGCCAAAAGAAGCACAGCAGAACCGAGAACAACAACAGCAAGAACAAAAGCAACATGAAGCGCGACAAGAACAACAAAAATCGCAAGAAACACTGTAGAAACAAGAACAACAACAGCACCAACAAAAACTACAAGCACAACGACAAAAACTACAAGAAGAACAACAAAACCACCAAGAAGCATAACAAAGATAGCGACAACAACAGAGCCCAAAATGGAAATTTTTCGACGTCTCCCGGTGGGAGAAGGTGTGCTGATCGACTTTCCCCGCAGTCCATGACTCGAACTCGGAGTGGAAAGGGGGTAAAAACGGCAGCAGCTCCCCAGAAAAAACGGGGGAAGGAATCCAAGATGGCGGCCGGCGGAGCTCCAGAGGAGTGGAGGCAGTGGGCCCTGGAGCAACAAGCTGCTCTCCTGCGCTGTTTTGCAGACTTCAAGGCTGAGGTACTGAGCTCTCTGCAGGAAACGAACAAAAGGCTCTCGGAGATTCAGATGACCCAGGGTGCTGCCATCAAGGAGTTGCAGACGCAGGCCACTGAACGAGAGGAGGAGGCCGGGATCCTCGTGAGTAAGGTGGAGGGACATGAGGCACTCCACAAGAAGTGGCAGGAACGCTTCGAGGAGCTTGATCACCGCATGAGGTGGAGAAATCTGCGGATCTTGGGCCTTGCGGAGGGACTGGAGGGGTCGGACCTGACAACCTACGTGGCTACGATGCTGAACTCGCTAGTGGGGGCCGGGTCTTTCCATCTGCCCTTGGAGCTGGAGCGAGCAAACAGAGTACTGGCCAGGAGGCCTAAGGAAGATGAACCCCCGCGTGCGGTGCTGGTGAGGTTCCACCGGTTCAGTGATCGGGAGTGTGTGCTGCGCTGGGCCAAGAAGGTGAAGAGCAGCAATTGGGAGAATGGGGTAGTACGGATCTACCAGGATTGAAGTGCGGAGGTGGCTAAGCGGCGGTCCGGATTTAATCGGACGAAAGAGGTGCTTTACAGGAAAAAGATAAAGTTTGGAATGTTGCAGCCCGTGCGCCTGTGGGTAACTTATTCGGACCCGCATTATTATTTCGATTCCCCGGAGGAGGCGTGGGCCTTCGTGCGGACGGAGAAACTGGACTTGAACTAGGGGTTGGGGGGTCGGTTGTAATACTTTATTGCTGGATTCTGCTATTGCTGTGTTCTCTTTTTTTTTGTACTTTTGCAATTTTGATATGGTTATTTATGGGGGTGTTGTTCTGTTATGTTTTTTTGCTGTGGGGCATTGTTTGAGTTGTGTATCTTGCGGGGAGGGTTGGGGGGGTTTGTTGTATTCTATGTCGGGTTGGGGGTATGGAGTGGGGCTGGTATTTGGGAGCTGCGTCAGAAGGGTGTGGTGGGGCAATGCGAAAGCGCGGGCTTTCCTCTGGTTTCCCGCGCTGTGGGGCTGGGGGGTGGAGACGATGACAGACGGAGGCGGGGCCTTAACTGGTTCTTCCCCGCGCTGGAGCGGTGCCTGGAGGAGGGATAGATTGGGGGATGATCCCACTTTGGGAGGGGTCGTGTTATTGGCGGGAGTTTCCGGAGTCAGCAGAAGTTAGCTGACCCATGGAAGTATAATGGAGGACGATTCGCGGCTAGGAGGGTTCCTAGCCGGGGGGGGGGGGGGAATACCGGGTTGCTGCTGGTAGGGTCAGGAAGGAGCTGGTGGAGGCTGGGGGGACAGAGGTGAGGTGTTGTCGCTGTGGGGACTGGGTCGGGCAGGGGGTGCTGGCCTGGGGCGGGCAGTCGACGGGCTATGGCTAGTTGACGGGGGAGGGGGGCGGGACACCCTCTGATTCGGTTGGTCACCTGGAATGCGAGAGGATTGAATGGGCCGGTGAAGCGGTTGAGGGTACTTGCTCATCTGAAGGGGCTAAAGGCAGATGTGGCAATGCTTCAGGAGACCCACCTGAAGGTGGCGGACCAGGTCCGTCTGAGGAAGGGATGGGTGGGGCAGGTTTTCCACTCTGGGTTGGATGTGAAGAACCGGGGAGTGGCGATTCTGGTGGGGAAAAATGTGTCGTTTGAGGCATCGGAGGTGGTGGCGGATAAGGGGGGTAGGTATGTTATGGTTAGGGGCAGGCTACAAGGAGAGAAGGTGGTACTTGCTAGTGTGTATGCCCCAAATTGGGATGATGCGGGCTTTATGAAGCGTATGTTGGGACGGATCCCGGATCTGGAGGCGGGAGGTCTGATCATGGGGGGGGACTTCAATACGGTGTTGGATCCTTCACTGGATCGGTCCAGCTCTAGGACGGGTAGGAGGCCGGCGGCGGCCAAGGTACTGAGGGTTTATGGGCCAGATGGGTGGGGTGGATCCATGGAGGTTTGTGAGGCCGAGGGCACGCGAGTACTCTTTCTTCTCCCACGTACATAGGGTCTACTCTCGGATAGACTTCTTCGTGGTGAGTAGGGGACTGATTCTGAGAGTGGAGGAGGCCGAGTATTCGGCCATTGCAATCTCCGACCACGCTCCGCATTGGATAGAGTTGGAGATGGGGGAGGTGCGGGACCAGCGCCCATTGTGGCGGTTGGATGTGGGGTTGTTGGCGGAGGAGGAGGTGTGTAGGAGGGTCCGGGCAAGTATTGAGGGGTACCTCGAGGTGAATGATACAGGGGAGGTTCTGGTGGGGTGGTCTGGGAAGCCCTGAAGGCAGTGATTCGTGGGGAGCTGATATCCATCCGGGCACACAGGGAGAGGAGTGAGAGGGATAGACTGGTGGGAAAGATGCTGGAGGTAGACAGGAGGTACGCAGAGGCACCAGAGGAGGGACTGTTGGGGGAGAGGCGCAGCCTGCAGGCTAAATTTGATTTTCTGACCGCTAGAAAGGCGGAGGCACAGTGGAGGAAGGCACAAGGGGCAGTGTACGAACATGGTGAAAAGGCGAGTAGGATGCTGGCTCATCAGCTCCGCAAGCGGGATGCGGCTAAGGAAATTGCTGGAGTGAGAGACAAGAGTGGGAATGTGGTGCGGAAGGGGGTAGAGGTGAATGAGGTCTTCAAGGACTTTTACGGGGAACTGTACCGGTCGGAGCCAACGGGGGAGAGGAGGGGAATGGAGAGGTTCCTCGACGGGCTTTCTTTCCCGAAGGTGCAGGAGGAGCAGGTGGAGGGGTTGGGTGCGCCGATTGAGCTGGAGGAGCTAGTTAAGGGGATCGGGCAGATGCAGTCAGGGAAGGCACCGGGGCCGGATGGGTTCCCGGTGGAATTTTATAAAAAGTTTGTGGACCTAGTGGGCCCCTTGCTGGTGCGGACACTTAATGAAGCGTGGGAAGGGGGGACTTTGCCCCCGACGATGTCGCGGGCGCTGATCTTGTTAATTTTAAAGAGGGACAAGGACCCCCAGCAGTGTGGTTCATACAGGCCCATATCTCTCCTCAACGTAGATGCCAAGGTGCTGGCAAAAATCCTGGCCACCAGGATAGAGGACTGTGTGCCAGGGGTTGTGCACGAGGACCAGACAGGTTTTGTGAAGGGAAGGCAGCTGAACACGAATGTGCGGAGATTGTTGAACGTCATTATGATGCCGGCGATTGAGGGGGAGGTCAGAGATAGTGGTGGCGCTGGATGCGGAGAAGGCCTTCGATAGAGTTGACTGGGGGTACTTATGGGAGGTGTTGGGGAGGTTTGGATTTGGTGAAGGGTTCATTAGATGGGTAAGGCTGCTATATGAGGCCCCGATGGCGTGCGTGGCCACGAACGGGATAGACTGGTGGGAAAGATGCTGGAGGTAGACAGGAGGTACGCAGAGGCACCAGAGGAGGGCCTTTAATTCCGGCTTTACCGAGGGACCAGGCAGGGCTGCCCCCTGTCCCCCTTGTTGTTTGCTCTGGCAATCGAGCCGCTGGCGATGGCGTTGAGGGATTCAGAGAGGTGGAGAGGTTTGGTGCGTGGTGGGGAGGAACATAGGGTGTCGTTGTATGCCGATGACCTCTTACTGTATGTGGCGGACCCGGTGGGAGGGATGCCGGGGGTGATGGAGCTGCTAGCTGAGTTTGGGACCTTTTCAGGTTATAAACTAAATTTAGGCAAGAGTGAGGTGTTTGTGCTGCACCCTGGAGACCAGGAGGAAGGAATTGGTAGGCTCCCGCTTAGGCGGGCAGGGGAGAACTTTAGGTACCTGGGGGTGCAGGTGGCCAGGGACTGGGGGACTGGAGATCAGATGGAGGAGGAGTTCAAGAGGTGGGATATGCTGCCATTGTCGTTGGCGGGGAGGGTGCAGTCCGTCAAAATGACGGTGCTTCCGAGGTTCTTGTTCCTCTTTCAGTGCCTGCCCATCTTTATCCCCAGGGCCTTTTTTGGGAGAGTGACTAGCAGTATTTTGAGCTTTGTGTGGGCACATGGGACTCCGAGAGTGAAGAGGGTGTTCCTGGAGCGAGGGAGAGATAGAGGCGGGCTGGCACTGCCCAACCTTCTGGGGTACTATTGGGTGGCCAATGTGTCAATGGTGCGTCAATGGGTGATGGATAGGGCAGGGGCGGCGTGGAAAAGAATGGAGATGGCGTCATGTAGAGGTACGAGCCTGGGTGCCATGGTAACGGCGCCGTTGCTGCTCTCCCCTAAGAAGTTTACCACGAGCCCGGTGGTGGCGGCGACCCTAAGAATCTGGGGACAGTGGAGACGGCATGGGGGGAAACAGGGGGCTCGATGGAGGCTCCATTGGGTGGCAATCATCGGTTCATCCCAAGGAACAGGGATGGGGGATTTAGGGGGTGGCAAAGGGTGGGCATCAGTAAATTGAGGGGCCTGTTTATTGGCGGGAGGTTTGCGGGCCTGGGGGAACTGGAAGATAAATTTGGGCTTCCTCAAGGGAACATGTTCAGATACCTGCAGGTAAAGGCGTTTGCTAGGCGACAGGTAGAGGGATTCCCTTTGCTGCCCTCGCGGGGGGCGATGGACAGAGTGCTTTCGGGGGTGTGGGTCGGAGAGGGGAAGGTGTCTGACATCTATAAGGTAATGCAGGAGGTGGAGGAGTCGTCAGTGGAGGAGATGAAGGCTAAATGGGAGGAGGAACTCAGGGAGCAGATAGAGGGCGGAACTTGGGCGGATGCCTTGGAGAGAGTCAACTCTTCCTCCTCATGTGCGAGGCTTAGTCTCATCCAATTTAAGGTGCTGCACCGGGCCCACATGTCCGGGACTAGGATGAGTAGGTTCTTTGGGGGTGAGGACAGGTGCACCAGATGTTCGGGGAGTCTAGCGAACCATGCCCATATGTTCTGGGCATGCCCAGCACTGGAAGAATTCTGGAAGGGGGTGGCGGAGACGGTGTCGAGGGTGGTTGGATCCAGGGTCAAACCAGAGTGGGGATTCGCGATCTTTGGAGTTGTGGTAGAGCCGGGAGTGCAGGAGGCGAAAGAGGCTGGTGTCCTGGCCTTTGCGTCCCTAGTAGCCCGACGCAGGATCTTGCTACAGTGGAAGGATGCGAGCCCCCCAGGTGTGGAGACCTGGATCAGTGACATGGCGGGATTTATCAAATTGGAAAGGGTCAAATTTGCCTTGAGAGGATCAATACAAGAATTCTATAAACGATGGCAGCCTTTTCTGGACTTCCTGGCTCAAAGATAGGTATCTTGGTCAATAGCAGCAGCAACCCGGGCAGGGGGGGGGGGGGGGGGGGGGGTGTTCCTTATTGTAGTTTCTTTTATGTAACTTAATATTGTGTTAATTTGCGATGTTGTTAAAATGCTGTGTTGTTCATGGAGGTGGGGCGAATGTTTATGATTGCTAATATTACTGTTATTTTTGGTATTTTATTGTGGTTCGTTGTTGTTGTATAAATTCAAAATGTTTCAATAAAAATTATTTTTTTAAAAATGGAAGGCAGAACTGAAAGCAGGACACAGACACAGGCAGACAGCATTTGAGGTAGCCGTAAGTTAAGCTCTGAAGACAGAATGAATTCACAATAAAGCATCTTCTCCCCCTTTGAGACTACGAGCTTTATTAAGACACGAGGAACAACACAAATAGCTGATACCATTAAGGATTCTATCTTCTCAGGTTTTGTCCCCATCTCTTTCAAATCTGTCATCATCACCCCTTCTCAAAAAGCAACCCTTGACCCCTCTGCCTTTGTGAACTATCAACCCCATCCCAATCTCCCTTTCCTCTCCAAGTTCTTGAATTTGTTGCCGTCTCCTAAATTAGTGCCATTTGTCTCAGAATACCATGGTTGAATCCTCCAAATGGGCTTGCCTCACAGTCTCAAATTACAACATATGTGACTGTTACAAAGGTAAACTATCTCGCCTCCTCTTTCTTGATCCGTTTACAGCCTTTAACAGAATTGACCCACATTAGCTTTTTCCACTCCTTCCAAAATGTTAAATAATCTTGAATGTTTAGGTCCCAGCTTGGTCACCTTACAACCATGTCCCTGAAATGACTACCAGGTCACATATTTATTTCTATTTGTGTCACCCATTTATCTATTTTGTTATGAATGCTGTACGCTTTCAGATACAGAGCTTTTAATTTTTTTTACCGTTATTGTAAGCTCTGGCCTTATCTGCTCATGCACATTTAGGTTTATATGCTCTGTTTCTTCCTGCCAGTCTGGTTATTATTACTCATATTACAACCCTCTATTGCCTTACCCTTTCTCTTTGCTTAACTGCATCACCCCTCACTATTTAGTTGAAAACCTTCTCTACCTCCTTGGTTATGAGAGTCTCCCGAACTCTAGTCCCAGCGCGGTTCAGCAAAAGACGGTCCTGACAGTACAGCTTCCATTTTTTCCAGTACAGGTGCCAGTGCTCCATGGGTCGCGCTAGTGTCTAACTAGTAGGAAAAACTGGAACCCGAGGGCACAGCCTCAGACTGAAAGGACGATCCTTTAAAACTGAGATGAGGAGGAATTTCTTCAGCCAGAGGGAGGTGAATTTGTGGAACTCTTTGCTGTAGAAGGCTGTGGAGGCCAAGTCACTGAGTGTCTTTAAGGCAGTGAGATAGGTTCTTGATTAATAAGGGAATCAGAGGTTATGGGGCGAAGGCAGAAGAGGGATGAGAAACATATCAGTCATGATTGAATGGTGGAGCAGACTCGATGGGCCGAATGGCCTAGTTGCTCCAATGTCATATTTATTAAAATTATTAAAATTTCTTAAAATTTAGAGTACCCAATTCATTTTTTTCCCAATTAAGCGGCAATTTTAGTGTGGCCAATCCACCTACTCTGCACATCTTTGGGTTGTGGTGGCAAAACCCACGCAAACACGGAGAATGTGCAAACTCCACCAGACAGTGACCCAGAGCCGGGATCGAACCTGGGACCTCGGCGCCGTGAGGCAGCAGGGCTAACTCTCTGCGCCACCATGTTGCCCTGTCTTATGGCCTTGTAATGAGAAGTTAGCTATTTAAGGCTGACAAAGGACAAATTTCTTCACCCAGGGTCGTGAATCATTGGAATTCTCTACCCAAGAGGATTCTGGATTTAAGACTGAGATCAATGGAATTTTGGGCTCCAAGTGAATCGAAGGATATTGGGATATGTTGGGAAGTGGAGTTGATGTAATTCACCCTGATCTAATTGAATGGTGTACAGGCTGGAGGGCCGATATGACTTACCCCTGTTTGTATAATCTTATGTTAGATGTCGTTGCAGATAATGAAGGGGACTGTCAAGAATACAATAGAGTATAGGTAGATTGGCGAGTTGGGCAGAGAAATGGCAGATGCCGTTCAATCTGGACAAATGCTAGGTGATGCATTTTGGAAGATCACATTCAGGTGTGATCTATACAGTAAATGACAGAACCCTTCGGAGCACTGACATATAGAAGGATCTGGATGCTCACATCCATAGTTCCATGAAAGTGGCAATACAGGTGGATAAGGTGGTCAAGAAGGCATACAACATGCTTGCCTTCATCGCCCAGGGAATTGAGTACAAAATTTGGCAGTTCATGGTAGAGGAGCTGTATAAAACTTTAGTTAGGCCGTATTTGGAATATTGCGTGTAATAGCGGGAGGTGGTGGCATAGTGGTATTGTCGCTGGATAAGTAAACCAGAGCCCCAGAGTCATGCTCTGGTGCCCCAGGTTCAAATCCCGCCACTGCAGATTGTGAATTTGAATTAAATAAAAATCTGGAATTAAAAGTCTAATGATTACCAGAAGCCATTATCGATTGTCATAAAAACACATCTGGTTCACCCATCTGGTCCTTTGGGGAAGGAAATCTGCCATCCTTACTTGGTCTGGCCTACATGTGATCCCTCAGCAATGTGGTTGACTCTTAACAGCCCCCTCAAGGGCAATTAGGGATGGGCATTAAATGTTGGCACAGCCTGTGACGCCCATATCCCATGAACGAATAAATAAAAATGTTTTGCTCGCCACACTACCAGAAGGACATGAATGCTTTGGAGAGTGCAAGAAAGGTTTACCAAGATGTTGCCTGGTCTGGAGGGTGTTAGCTAGGAGGAGAGCTTGAATAAACTCGGACTGTTTTCGTTGGAAAGATGGAAGCTGAGGGGAGACCTGATTGAGGTCCACAAAATTACGAGAGGGAAAGACAAGAGTGAATAGTCAGAAACATTTTCCCAGGGTGGAAGACTCAATTACAAGGGGGCATGTCAGACTGTACATCCAGGTATATGGTGGAGTGCAGGCAGGCAGTGATTGACACACAGGATAACCAGTAAGCACACAGAACACAGCAGCCAATCACAAGACAGGACACGATCACTATAAAGCCAGAGGACACTAGTTTTCCCGCTCTCTTGGGATCCAGCCACTGAGACAGTCAGAGCTCGTGAGCAGCAGCCAGTGCAAATACCATGTGGTAGTCAGTTAGTCTGGTCAGGCTAGCCTCAGGTCTCCAGTCAAGTCAGCATAGTGTCAACCCACAGTTAAGCATGTAATATAGTTAGATGTTAAATAAAATCGTGTTGCATCTCATCAAGTGTTGGAAGCCTGTCTCTCTCTACACTGCATCAAACGCAGTCCACATAGACCCAGCCTGCCCAACACATCATGGTACCAGGAGTGGGGTGTTGAGAATTGACGGACTCACCTTGAGATAATCTGCCTTGACCAGCGATCAGCCATCCGGTAGCATGGACAGCGTCCACCCTCCTCCGCAGCTCCGCATCGCCGGCAACCTCGGTGCAAACGGGAAGATTTTCAAACAGAAGTTCCAGCTCTATCTTGAACCCACCGACCTCAAGGTCGCATCAGATGCCAGGAAGATCGCACTATTCCTTTCTACAGCCGGTGACCACGCTATCCACATCTACAACTCCCTTACATTCGCTGAAGGCAAAGACAAGACGAAATTTAAAACAGTCCTGCTGAAGTTTGACAGCCACTGCGACATTGAGGTGAATGAGAGCTTTGAACGGTACATTTTCCAGCAGAGGCCTCAGGGTAAGGATGAACCTTTTCAATCCTTTTTAACCCATCTCCGCATCCTCGCGCAGCCATGTAACTATGACTCGACAACTGATTCCATGATCCAGGATCAGATCGTTTTCAGGGTCCACTCCGATTCTCTTCGCCAGCAGCTCCTGAAAGTCAAGCAGCTCACCCTTACCATCGCCATCAATACGTGCGTTCTCCATGAGCATGCTAACAACCGGTACTCCCACATCAGGGCGGCAGAAACGGCAAGGATAAACCCCACGAGGCAGGACAGGTGCAGGCCATCAAGCAAATGCAAGGCCCGAGTCTTGATGAGAGTGGCCATTTCGCACGCTTTTCCCGGGCTCCAGCGCATGCGCGCCACGACCGAGGGGACGGCGAGATGGACGACCAGCCTGCGCAGGTGCGCACGTCATTTGACCGCACCGCGCATGCATGTTGGCGTACGGAACGTGCTGACGTCAGCGTCATTACGCGTCCGAATTGTGGCTCCACCCATTTAAAGCGGCAATGTCCCGTGAAATCATGCGCTGTCTCCAGTGTGGCAAGCTTTGCCACTACACAGCACTTTGCAGATCTGCTCCAGTTCCCAGCACACAGCGGTCCCAGCCACAGCGCAGGAGCGTCCGTTCGGTACAGCAGGCCATGACAGACTCCGACCCCGACAGCCCACCAGATCCTGACACTGAGTGTCTCAAATCCCCATTCTGGGTCGGCATGCACTGCCTCTCTCAAAGATAGTGAAACACCTCCCAACCCTGAGCGTTGATCCGGACGACGAGTGGTGTGCTACCCTTACAGTTAACAAGGCTCGCATACGTTTTAAGCTGGACACCGGTGCTTCAGCAAACCTCATTTCAAAATCTGACCTCGACACCATCCGCGTCAGACCAAGCATTCTTCCACCGGCCTGTCAGCTCCTCGACTCCAAGAGAATACCATTGCTGCCAGTGGCTCATGCCAGCTTGGGGTGTCCAATAGGTCATTGAAAGCGACCCTGCAATTTGAAATCATAGGAACCGACAGAGCTTCCCTGCTCAGTGCTCGGGCCTGCAAACTCCTGAACCTAGTACAACGGGTCCACACCATGTTATCCACACAGGCAACAGCCTCACCAGATGATAACTTCCAGGCTCAACTCGATGACATCATAGCACAATGCCATAGCGTGTTCGAAGGTATGGGCACACTCCCATACCGATACAAAATCCTACTGAAGCCAAACGCCACCCCTGTAGTTCACGCACTACGTTGGGTGCCAGCACCCCTCAAGGACCGCATCAAGCAGCAGCTGCAAGACCTCCAGGACCAGGGCGTCATATCAAAGGTCACAGAACCCACGGATTGGGTTAGCTCCATGGTTTGTGTCAAGAAGCCGTCAGGGGAGCTTCAAATCTGCATCGACCCCAAAGATTTAAACCGCAACATCATGAGGGAACATTACCCAATAGCAAAACGAGAAGAGTTAACTAGCGAAATGGCTCATGCCAAATTCTTCACGAAGCTGGACGCCTCCAAGGGGTTCTGGCAAATACAGCTGGACACATCCAGTTGCAAGCTGTGCACATTAAATACCCCGTTCGGTCGCTACTGTTACAACCGAATGCCCTTTGGCATCATCTCTGCCTCAGAGGTATTCCATCGCATAATGGAACAAATGATGGAGGGCATCGAGGGGGTGCGAGTGTACGTCGCTGATATCATAATCTGGTCCACAGCTCCTCAAGAACACATCGATCGCCTCAAGCGGGTGTTCCACAGGATCCACAAGCATGGCCTCCAACTCAACAGTGCCAAATGCACATTCGGTCAATCAGAAATCAAATTCCTCGGCGACCACATTTCGCAGCAAGGCGTGCGGCCGGATGCTAACAAGGTTTTGGCGATCAACGCCATGAAGACTCCGGAGGACAAGAAGGCGGTCCTCCGCTTTCTAGGGATGGTCAACTTCCTTGGGAAGTTCATCCCCAACATGACGTCACACACCATAGCCCTCCGCCATCTCGTTAGAAAAACGACGGATTTCCAGTGGCTACCCGCTCATGAGAAAGAGTGGCTTGAGCTGAGGGCGAAACCCACCAAGGCTCCGGTGGTGCCGTTTTTTGACCCCACCAAGGAAACAAAAATATCCACTGACGCGAGCCAGGATGGTATTGGGGCAGTGCTCCTCCAACGGGATAACTCCTCCTGGGCCCCAGTTGCATATGCCTCTAGAGCTATGACTCCCACTGAGCAACAATCGCTCAGATTGCGAAAGAATGCCTGGACCTCCTTACAGGGATCGACAAGTTCGATTATGTAAATGGCCTCCCCAAATTCACGGTCGAGACGGACCACAGGCCATTGGTTCATATCATCCAAAAAGACCTCAATGACATAACGCCACGGTTACAATGCATCCTTCTCAAGCTACGCCGCTACGATTTTGACCTGGTTTACACCCCAGGCAAAGAGCTCATTGTTGCAGATGCACTCTCCAGGTCTATCACCACACCGTGTGAGCAGACTGACATTGTCTGTCAAATAGACGCGCAGGTGCAATTCTGTGCCTCCAACTTTCCGGCCTCTGATGAGAGGGTCATTCAAATTCGTGAGGAGACGGCCAGGGATCCTCTACTCCAGCGGGTGATGCAGCACCTCACGAATGGCTGGCAGAAGGGGCAATGTCCCCAGTTTTACAATGTCAAGGACGATCTGACGGTGGTAGACGGCATCCTCATGAAGCTTGACAGAATTGTGATCCCACAGATCATGCAAGATTTGGTTCTCAGCCAAATCCACGAGGGTCACCTGGTCGTCGAGAAATGTTGTCGTCAGGCTCGAGAGGCAGTATACTGGCCGGGCATCAGCCAAGACGTCGCCAACACGGTCCTCAATTGCCGTACGTGTCAAAGATTCCTGCCGGCCCAGCCTAAAGAAACTCTACAGCAACATGAGATGGTGACCTCCCTATGGTCTGTGGTAATACCACTGTATATATGTGTGTGCCTCTATTAGGGGATGTACAATAGTACCTGCTATTACAGGTTTGTCGGTAAGCCCCTGCATAGTTTGTCGGTAAGCTCCTGCTGGCTAGCTCTGCCCACAGGAGCAGTATAAATATCCATGAGGCCTCCTGAGCTGCCATTTTACAACTCCACTTGAGGGAATAACATCTCACGGTAATAAAGCCTCTTTTGTACCGTTTCGTGTTTCTGCGTGCAATTGTTAGAGCATCATGGTCCAAAGTCGGTGTTGACCTGTTCCATGCCAACGGGCATGATTATGTCCTCCTAGTGGACTACTTTTCCAATTACCCCGAAGTGGTCAGACTGTCTGACCTCACGTCGGCGGTGGTGATCAAGGCATGCAAATAAACTTTTGCCCGACATGCGATCCCACTCAGGGTGATGAGTGACAACGGCCCCTGCTTTTTCAGCCAGCAGTGGTCAGATTTTGGCCAGCTGTACAACTTTCAGCACGTTACATCCAGCCCCCACTACCCCCAGTCGAATGGGAAGGCCGAAAAAGGGGTCCATTTCGTAAAAAGGTTATTGTGTAAGGCTTCTGACTTGGGCTCCGATTTCAACCTGGCTCTGTTGGCATATAGAGCGACCTCTCTGTCCACTGGGCTGTCCCCAGCACCGCTCCTCATGAACCGCACACTGCGAGTGACGGTTCTGGCTATCCACATTCCGGACCTTGACAACTTCCCGGTCATACAGAGGATGCAGCAGTCTCTGCCCAATACAAATCGGCATACGACGCACATGCCACAGATCTCCCCAAGCTGGTCCCTGCTGATCGGGTTCGTGTTCAGCTGCCTGACGGTGGCTGGTCCGCCATGGCTGTGGTGGTCAAGCAAGTGGCCCCGAGATCGTTCCTCGTTCGCTTGCCTGATGGCTCTTTTCTCCGGCGCAACGGGCGGGCGCTGCACAGAATTCCACGCCCGCCACCCAACTGTGACGTCCCACCTCGCGCCCTGCCACAAGGCCACCGATCTACCAGATATTCTGCCGACCTCTGCGACCACCGCATTGGAGGCAGTCCCGCCCGTCCAGGTGCAGGCGGCCCCTGATTCACCCTTGAGGTGGTCAACCAGAATTCATCACCCGCCACAGAGACTAAATTTATAGACTGACTTGCATTACATTGTTATCTGATCATTTTGACATCTGTACATATCGTTTTTTTTCTCATGTATTATCTATCCTCTATCTGCACTAGACACCTTTCCATGTGTATAAGTTAGCATGTTCTGTATATAGCCAAGTACCTGTACACATCTTCACGCACGCACACCTCATTATTCATCACCTGAACACATATATTTGTTTTGGTTTTTTTTTTAAAAAGGGGAGATGTCATAATATACATCCATGTGTATGATGGAGTGCAGACAGGCAGTGATTGACACTCAGGATGACCAGTGAGCATACAGAACACAGCAGCCAATCACCAGACAGGACATGACCACTATAAAGCTAGAGGGCACCAGTTTTCCCGCTCTCTTGGGATCCAGCCTATGAGACAGTCAGAGCTCGTGAGCAGCAACTAGAACATACACCATGTGGTAGTCAGATAGTCTAGTCAGGTTAGCCTCAGGTCTCCAGTCAAGTCAGCATAGTGCCAACCCACAGTTAAGCATGTAATATAGTTTAGATGTTAAATAAAATCATGTTGCATCTCATCAAGTGTTGGAAGCCTGTCTCTCTCTACACTGCATCAAACGCAGTCCACATAGACCCAGCTTACCCAACACATCAGGGCGCAGGTTCAAGGTGAAAGGGGAAAGTTTAGGGGAGATGTGCAGGGAAAGATTGTCACGTAGGGTGGTGGGTGCCTGGAACACTTTGTCAGTGGAGGTGGTGGAGGCAGGCACATTAGCAACGTTTAAGATGTATCTTGATAGACACATGAACGGGCAGGAATGGAGGGATATGGATCGTTTGGGCAATAAGTAGTAGGTCTAAATAAGGAATCTGGATCGGCGCAGGCTTGGTGGGTCAAAGGGTCTGTCCCTGTGCTGTAATGTTCTTTGTTCTTCTTCTTTGTTCTTACCTGGTGTCATTCAGTTGTTACATGTATTCCTGCCCTATCTGATCCTCTGCAGTATCCTTCTTCCACACCATTAAGTTGGTGTTCATTATTGTAAGAAATGGAAATAATGAAACCCTGAAATACAAATAGAAAATACAGGAGATACTTGAGACATACGCAATCAAAGGGAGATGGGTTGGATTAATCAAAGACATTCACTTTACTGAGCCCATTGCCACCTTAACCCTTCGGAACTCCATCAGTGTAGACCCACCCTTAACCTCCTGCATGGCACAGAAGTGTAGGATTAGGGTCAGATGTGAAAAAGGATCTGAAGATGTGAAAAATCTGCTTGGGTTTCCTCCCACAGTCCAAAGATGTGCAGGTTAGGTGGATTGGCCATGCTAAATTGCCCTTAGTGTCCAAACAAAAGGTGGAGGTGTGGGGATAGGGTTTATGTATGGGTTTAGGTAGGGTGCTCTTTCCAACGTTCAGTGCAGACTTGATGGGCCGAATGGCCTCCTTCTGCACTGTAAATTCTATAATTCTTTCTTTTCACCTTATATATTTGGGAGGTGCAATCCTTTGTAATGATCCGATTATGGCGGTTGTAACAAGAAACAATAATTCTGGAAAGTCACTGGATTATTCTGCAGTACTTTGCTCTCTTTCTTACTCTCTCTCTCTCTTCCTCTCGCCCTCTCTTCCCTCCCCCCCCCCCCCCCTCCCAGAATCTGTCACTGCCCTCTGACTCTCTTTTCTCTCTTATCTCCCATTCTTTTGTCTATTCCTCACTCTCTCGGCTCTCCTTTCAATCTTTCTGCTCGCCAACCTGTCTCCTCCTCCTCTCTCCCTCTCCACTTTGTGAACATGAATGAACTCACATTCTCTGCTTCGTTTAAATGCAATGTGATTGATCAGCGGACATGGGGAAATTGCTTTTGCAGTTTTAGGGGCGGAACTTTGATGGGTGGGGCCCGGCTGCCGTAATTTACTTGCCTCGCCATTGTAAGGATGCCTCGATATGGGTGTCTTTGTAAAGCAAAATCCAGGCCAACATCAGAACAACCCAACCCTTAGTTGCAGAATTCTTTGGTGCCTCAGGAATATATTATAGACGTGTTCCACTGTATAATGTGACTACTGTATATAAAACAGGTAAATTTGCCAGAGTCACAGATGACCAGAGGCTGCTTTCCCCTTTGTGGGGGAGAGCTGACTGATGGTGATTTAACCTGAGGCGAGGGGTAAGGTTGAGAAGACTGTGCAGCAGGGAAGTAAAGCAGCATTTGCTGGAACATGAGTTTCCACTGGCTGGCAGCATATGGACTAGAAATCCGAAGCCATGAATAACCTTCATGAATAACCTCAGTCAGTATGGAAATTGTACCCGCACTGCTGGCCTCGCTCTACATCATGAACCAACTGAGTAGCCAACTGAGTTATATTATATATACTAACTAAAACTGCTTTCTCAATCATGAATTTGGAAAATCATAAAAATTAATACCACAAATGCAATTAACAGAAAAGAAACAGTTGATAGATTAGTATAATGAGATACTGTAGGTTTATGAAGATTTATTTTCTTTTGTGTTATAATCTGTAAAATTGAAGTGCATCCTTCTGGAATAATATGGAGCAGGGATCATATGCACAAAAGGTTTCTCATTTTCTTTGCAAATGGCACCTTTCAGAATTTGGTAGTGTTATAAAACAGCAGAATTGACCTCTAATACCTTTAAAGATCGGTAAACAATGTTTCATATTGTTGAAATTGGTTATGAACTTGTTTAGCTCAATACCTTTCTTTGTATTTTGTGTTGAAATCTACTGGCCAGTTTTACACAGAAGTGTTTACCAAAGGAATGGTCAGAAGGGGTTTCTGACGTTTACACTTCTCCATGTTACACATCAAAATTATTCATAATGTCAAATCACCGTAGAAATTGACAAAGCTCGGTGGCAAATGAGAAGAACATTACAATGTTAATTTACAATGCCTGGGAGATTGTTGACCTTTTTACCTGACTAATATATAGGTACACATGTTCACAAATTGGCCCAGAGATGTAGATGCAAATACATACAGAAAAACCATTAATTCACAAATGTGTAAGCAAAATGACTGGATACATGAGTACACAGACACATTCAGGTGTGCATGTATTTACATTAGAGTATAAATTACTTTTGCTAATGCAATTGAATGAATGATTCAGAACAGCTGCATACCCCTCAACAACAAAACTCAAATGGATTATTTGGCCATATATTTCTGCAGATTGTGTAACCTTGTCTGCTGTACTTCCACATATTTCAACAGTGACTGCACTTCAAGAAGAAGTACTTAATTGCCTCTTAGATGTCCTGGAATTCTTTACAGGGACAGCGGCCTGGGTCCGAGATTGAGCCCATGTCTTCGGTGCTTTGAGGCAGCGGTGCTAGCCACTGCGCTGCTATGCTGCCCCGTGTCCTGGAATCCTGAAGGATGCTATATAAATGCAAGATTTTCGGCGCTGAGGACCCGGGTTCGAATCCATGTCCTGGGTCACTGTCCGTGTGGAGTTTGCACGTTCTCCTCGTGTCTGCGTGAGTTTCACCCCCACAGCCCAAAGATGTGCAGCTAGGTGGATTGGTCACGCTAAATTGCCCCTTAATTGGAAAAAAATTGGGTACCTAAATTTATTTCAAAAAATAAATACAAAATGTTCTTGTCCTCATATTGCATAGATTGTGGATTATTTAAGAATAAGAATAATCTTTATCAGTGCCACAAGTAGGCTTACATTACACCACAATGGTGTTACTGTGATATACATTAATTTGGAGAAGTGATTTTTCTTTACCTAACTCTGCATTGAGTTTGGTGGTTCACTTCAGATGTGAAATTAAGCAACACATTGTAATTGTAGATATTATTTGTTGCAATACTTTACATTACCACAGGTCACTTAATCCACGTGTGGATTCTTGGAAGATATGACCTTGATGGATGGCCTCGGATTTCTAGTCCATATGCTGCCAGTCAGTGGAAACGCATGCTCCAGCAAATGCTGCTTTACTCCCTTGCTGCACAGTTAACCTTTGAACTGGATTGTCCGAGGTGCCTTTGGGCCTCTACTGTTTTCAGTTAATGGAATGTTGTTTTCATTGCCTTAATGACATAATTTTGAATTAACCTTCAGATTCCAGCCTTGTGCATGCAATTATTAAACAATGGACAGTGGGCAGCACGGTGGCACACGAGTTAGCACTGCTGACTCACAGCACCAGGGACCCGGGTTCAATTCTGGTCTCGGGTGACTGTCTGTGTGGAGTTTGTACTTTCTCCCCGTGTTTACGTGGGTTTCCTCTGGATGCTCCGGTTTCCTCCCACAGGCCAAAGATGTGCAGGTTAGGTAGGATTACAGGGAGTGAGCCTAGATAGGGTTTTCTTCCAGAGAGTACATTCACGACGGGCCAAATGGCCTCCTTCTGCACTATAGGAATTCTATGGTTCTAATAGAATAAACCTTACGCTGTCAAACATCCTGCTCTCTGCTACGTTTGAATGATTCACTCTCCAGTGTCGAAACACAAAACAATGGCTGGACTGCTCAGTTGGTAGCTGATGTGTTGGGTAAGCTGGGTCTATGTGGACTGCGTTTGATGCAGTGTAGAGAGAGACAGGCTTCCAACACTTGATGAGATGCAACATGATTTTATTTAACATCTAAACTATATTACATGCTTAACTGTGGGTTGACACTATGCTGACTTAACTGGAGACCTGAGGCTAACCTGACCAGACTAACTGACTACCACATGGTGTTTGTACTAGCTGCTGCTTACGAGCTCTGACTGTCTCAGAGGCTGGATCCCAAGAGAGTGGGAAAACTGGTGCCCTCTGGCTTTATAGTGGTCGTGTCCTGACTGGTGATTGGCCGCTGTGTTCTGTGTGCTCACTGGTCATCCTGTGTGTCAATCACTGCCTATCTGCACTCCATCATATACATGGATGTATATTATGACAGAGCCTTTGAGTGAGAAGGGTGTGGGTTCAAATCCCTCCCCAGGGAGCTCAAAATCCAAGATAAACCACAGCGCAGTACTGAGGGAGCACTGCACTGTTGGAAGGTCCGATTTCAAGTTGAGATGTTTAACTCAAAGCTCTGCCTGTCCTCTCCAGCTACATAAAAAACAGTAAAGAGAGTTATTCCAGTGTCCTGGCCAATATTACTAAAAAGTGATTGATTGTTCATTGTCACCTTGGTAATTTGAGACATTTCGGTGCACAAAATGA
This sequence comes from Scyliorhinus canicula, assembly GCF_902713615.1. Lineage (NCBI taxonomy): Eukaryota > Metazoa > Chordata > Chondrichthyes > Carcharhiniformes > Scyliorhinidae > Scyliorhinus > Scyliorhinus canicula. Next base: position 97,041,390 of record NC_052160.1, on the reverse strand, counting down.
CTGGTGTGTTTCCTATGTTACAACAGTGATCACACTTGCAAAGTACTTCATTGGATAATACTAATTGCGATTGTTAATGGTTCTCCCTCCCGTCTGAGACAAGCCCAAAAAGAGAAAAATCACTTTTTGAGCCAATCACTGGAAATGATTAGATCAGAGCAGATAGGAGCAGTATGCATAGGTTAACATCCAGGCACAATAATCATAATGATGTTTAAAATAATGATTAAGAAAGATACAGCCAAAAATTGAAGTAATAGATTGGAATAAAATAACTAATTTTGAAGGAATGAGAATAGAAGTAGGGATGCTGAACTGGAAAATATGACTGGCAAAGATAAAATAGCAGTGATAAATATTTAAAATGGTAAGAAACACAAACTTGTCAATAACAAAGGGGGGTGAGGGGAGAGAGAGCGAGACAAGGCAGTTAATACAAAGGAATAATGTGGGGAAAAAAGCAAGAAGACATGAATAAACTTGTAGCATTGGCATTTATTCGGCAAATTAATTTTAATATTGCGAGCAGTCAGATGGTGGAAAGAAAGGGAGGCCAAAGACTGCTTGGTTAATAAGACAAAGAGTCATCGGACTCGAAACATTAGCTCTTTTCTCTACCTACAGATGTTGCCAGACCTGCTGAGATTTTCCAGCATTTTCTCTTTTGTTTCAGATTCCAGCATCTGCAGTAATTTTCTTTTATCCAGTTGGTTAATAAGAATCTGTATGGTGTTGAGGAGCAATGTAATCTTTGTGTACAGATGCACAAATCACTAAGAAGTGTGGGAGATTAACAACGCCAAATTAAAAACAAAAATCGCTGGAGTTTCACTCCTGGAAAGATAAATTTTAAAAGCTAGAACATTTATTTAAATTTGTTGGAAACTTTGGTTCGGGGACTGGCTAGCTCAGTTGGCTGGATGGCTAGCGTGTGGTTCAGTATACGGGTACTCTCTGGAACAGTGTCCCAAAATCTGGATCAATCCTGTCTCTGGCACTGAGTCTGGCTCTGTGGCTCAGAAGGGAAGGGGGGAGAATAGAAAAACAATAGTGACAGGAGACTTAATGGTTAGGGGAATGGATAGGAGATTCTGTAGTCGCGAACGAGACTCCCGGAAGGTATGTTGCCTTCCGGGTGCCAGGGCGAGCGATGTCTCGGATTGAGTCCACAGGATTCTTAAGGGGGAGGGGGCAGCAACGAGAAGTCATGGTGCACAGAGGCACCAACAACATAGCTAAGAAAAGGGATGAGGATCTAAAAAGTGATTTTAGGGAGTTAGGTTGGAAGCTAAAGAGCAGGACAAGCAGAGTAGTGATCTCAGGATTGCTACCGGCGCCGCATGCTAGTGAGGCAAGGAACAGAGAGCGAGTGCAGCTGAACACGTGGCTACAGGGCTGGTGCAGGAGGGAAGGCTTCAGATATGTGGATCATTGGGATATCTTCTGGGGAAGGTGGGACCTGTATATGAAGGACGGATTGCACCTAAACTAGAAGGGCACCAATATCCTGGGTGGGAGGTTTGCTCAAGCTTTTTGGGAGGGTTTAAACTTGTTTGGCAGGGGGATGGGAACCAGAGCTATGGATCAGAGGATAGGGTAGCTGTTGAACAGGCAGAAATAGAATGCAGTGAGTCTGTGAAGAAGGATAGACAGTTGATAGGGCAAAGGTTTCACTCAGTGGAATGGGTTAAAGTGTGTCTGTTTCAATGCAAGGAGTGTCAGGAATAAGGGAGATGAACCTAGAGCATGGATCAGTACTGGGAACTATGAAGTTGAGGCCATTACGGAGACATGTATTTCACAGGGGCAGGAATGGTTGTTAGATGTTCCGGAGTTTAGATGTTTTCAGAAGAATAGGGAGGGAGGTAAAAGAGGAGGGGGAGAGGCACTGTTAATTAGAGAGTACAGAAAAGGAGGCAGTTGAGAAGGGTTAGTCAACTGAGTCAGTATGGGTGGAAGTCAGAAACAAGAAAGGGGCAGTCACTTTATTGGGAGTTTTCTATAGAACCACCAATAGCAGCAGAGAGATAGAGGAACACGTTGGGCGGCAGATCGTGGAAAAGTGCAGAAGAACAGAGTTGTTGTCATGGGTGACTTCAACTTCCCTAATCTCCTTACTGCAAATGGTTTGGATGGAGCAGATTTTGTCAGGTGTGTACAGGAAGGTTTCCTGACTCAATATGTAGATAGGCAAAATAGGGGGGAGGCTATATTGGGCTTGGCGCTCGGCAACAAACCAGGCCAGATGTCAGGTGTCTCAGTGGGAGAGCATTTTGGTGACAGTGACCACAACTCCTTGACCTTTACCATAGCCATGGTGAGGGATAGGAACAGACAGTATGGGAAGGTATTTAATTGGGAGAGGGGAAATTATACTGTTATTAGACTGGAGCTGAGGAGCATAAAGTGGGAACAATTGTTCTTGGGAAATGCACAACAGTAATGTGGGGGTTGTTTAAGGAGCACTTGCTGCGAGTGCTGAATAGTTTTGTCCCACTGAGACGAGGAAGGAATGGTAAGGTGAAGGAGCCTTGGATGACAAGAGAAGTGGAGCTTCTCGTCAAGAGGAAGAAGGAAGCTTTTGTAAGGTTGAGGAAGCAAGGATCTGGCACGGCTCTAGAGGGTTACAAGGTAGCCAGGAAGGAGCTCAAAAATTGACTTAGGAGAGCTAGAAGGGGGCATGAAAAAGGCCTGGCGGGAAGGATTGGGGAAAGGCGTTCTACACTTGCGTGAGAAATAAGAGGATGATCAGAGGGAGGGTAGGGCCGATCATGTATAGTGGAGGGAACTTGTGCCTAGAGTCTGAGGAAATGGGGAGGCCCTAAAAGAGGGACCTTGTTGCTCATGTGAACAGTGTGAACCAGGTTAATAAACTAAACAGGTTGATATTAAGGAGGATGTGCTGGAAATTTTGAAAAGCATCAGGATAGATAAGTCCCCTGGACCTGATGAGATATACACAAGGTTACTACGGGAAGCGAGGGAGGAGATTGCTGCGCCGTTGGCGATGATCTTTGTGTCCTCACTCTCCACTGGAGTAGTACCGGATGATTGGAGGAAGGCGAATGTTGTTCCCCTGTTCAAGAAAGGGAATAGGGAAATCCCTGGGAATTACAGACCCATCAGTCTTATATCTGTGGTGAGCAAAATACTGGAAAGGATTCTGAGTGATTTAAAAAAACATAGTTTGATTAAAGATAGTCAGCATGGCTTTGTGAGGGGCAGGTCATGCCTCACAAGCCTCATTGAATTCTTTGAGGATGTGACGAGATGCAGTGATGCAGGTCGGCAGTGGATGTGGTGTATATGGATTTCAGTAAGGCATTTGATAAGGTTCCCCATGGTAGGCTCATTCAGAAAGTTAGGGGGCATGGGATACAGGGAAATTTGGCTGTCTGGAAACAGAATTGGCTGGCTGAAAGAAGACAGCGAGTGGTAATGGATGGAAAGTATTCCGCCTGGAGGTCGGTGACCAGTGGTGTCCTGCAGGGATCTGTTCTGGGACCTCTGCTCTTTGTGTTTTTTATAAATGATTTGGATGAGGAAGTGGAAAGGTCGGTTAGTAAGTTTGCTGATGACACGAAGGTTGGGGGAGTTGTAGATAGTGTTGAGGGCTGTTGCAGGTTACAACAGGGAATTGACAGGATGCAGAGCTGGGCTGAGAAGTGGCAGATGAATTCAACCTAGATAAATTTGAAGTGATTCATTTTGGAAGGTTGCATTTGAATGCTGAATACAGGGTTAAAGGTAGGATTCTTGGAATTGTGGAGGAACAGGTCTTGGGGTCCACGTACATAGATCCCTCCAAGTTGCCACCCAGGTTGATAGGGTTGTTAAGAAGGCGTATGGTGTGTTGGCTTTCATTAACAGGGGGATTGAGTATAAGAGCCGCAAAGTTTTGCTGCAGCTTTATAAAACCCTAGTTAGACCACATTTGGAGTATTGTGTCCAGTTCTGGTCGCCTCATTATAGGAAGAATGGGGATGCTTTGGAGAGGGGACAGAGGAGATTTACCAGAATGCTGCCTGGACTGGAGGGCTTGTCTTATGAAGAAAGATTGAGGGAGCTCGGGCTTTTCTCACTGGAGCGAATAAGGAAGAGAGATGACTTGATAGTGACATTTATGGGGCATCTTGACAAATACATGAATAGGATGGGAATAGAGGGATACAGACCCAGGAAGTGTAGAAGATTTTAGTTTAGATGGGCAGCATGGTCGGAACAGGCTTGGAGGGCTGAAGGGCCTGTTCCTGTGTAAGGTGATCAGAGGCATGGATTGAGTGGATAGCCAGTGACTTTTCCCCAGGGTGGAAATGGCTGCCACGAGGGGACATAATTTTAAGGTGATTGGAGGAAGGTATAGGGGAGATGTCAAAGGTAGGTTCTTTACACGGAGTGGTGGGTGTGTGGAATGCACTGCCAGCAGAGGTGGTGGAATAAGAGTCATTCGGGACAGTTAAGCGACTCTTGGACATGCACATGGACAGCAGTAAATTGAAGTGGTGCATGTTAGGTTGACCTTAGATTAGGGTAAATGGTCGGCACAACATCATGGGCCGAAGGGCCTGTACTGTGCTGTACTGTTCTGTGTTCTATGTTCTAATCCCCAACAGGCATTGCAATCTGTCATATTTGGGTTGCGGCGTGCTGCTGCCCTGCTCTTTGTACTGTACTGTTTAAAATGTGAAGTTTAGAAATAATCCTTAGTAATATGGCGGCTATGCAAGAATTGCATGAATCCTCAAGTAATGTTTTGTTTTTAGTATTTTGTATAAATGTGAATGAAAGAACAAAAATCATGAAAATGCCTATATCCAGCCCACGTCCAGCCCGGAGCTTCCTGGATAGGGAGCTCGGTGCCTTTAACGTCCACAACAAAGGTTCAATTCCTGTTCCGGCTGAAGTAGACTTGTGGTCTGTCTCCTCACCCTATGCCTGAGAGTGGAATGCAATGTCAAATCACCATCGAAAGGAAACAATGAGCTAAGGATCTGCCTTTGCAAAGGACAGTAGAAAGTACAAAATAAAAATTATGTACCAGAACTGGGAAGGTAAATTTATCAGGAAGGACTGAACAGATTAGGGCTCTTTTCTCTAGAAAAGAGGAGTCTTGAGGTGGTTTGATAGATGTTTTTAAGGCAATAGAAAAGTTCTACAGAGTAGATGTAGAGAAGATGTTTACACGTTTGGACAGACCAGATTAAAGAATCATAAATATAAGATTGCAATGAATAAATCTGATTAACTATTTGGGAAATTTCTTTCCCTAAAGATTGGTAAGAACCTGAAACATACAGTATTACATCAGGGACCATAGACCAAAATAATCAAATTTACTAACCCCCAAATGCAGAAATTATCAACAAGATTTCACTTTTTGTAACTTTTACATTAACACGAATCAGAACTAACACAAACTGAACATGAATTAATAGGCAAATCGTACTTAAAATAAAAGGGTAAATTTCACTTTAAATACTTGATACAACAGAAATACTTTTTATGCAACCACAAGCATTCCCCTTCAGCATGCATGGCTTTACGCAGCTACACAGTTCTACAGTCGTAGAATCATAGAATTCCTACCGTAGAGAAGGAGGCCATTCGGCCATCGGGTCTGCACCGACCTTTTAAAGAGCACTCTACCTCAGCCCACTCCCCCGCCCTATCCCTGGAACCCCACCTGACCTACTCACCTTTAGACACTAAGGGGCAGTTTAAGTTGGCCAATTTACCTAACCTGCACATCTTTGGACCATATACTTCACCTGCTGTCTATGTTTATCTATTTTCACTATGTATCCTCACGTATTTATCATATGTTCTATGTTTTCATATATGGAACGCTCTGCCTGAACTGTACACGGAACAATACTTTTCATTGTATCTCGGTACAAGTGACAATAAATCTAAATTTTAAATCTATGGAATGAAACCGCAGCGCCCGGAGGAAAACCACTGGCAGACACTGGGAGAATGTGAAAATTCCACATAGTCACTCAAGGTCGGAATTGAACCCGGGTCCCTGGCATTGTGAGGCAGCAGTGCTAACCACTGTGTCACCGTGCTCTCCTATCTAAAAGCAGCTTTCGCCTGTTTCATGGGTATGATTATTATCAGCAAGACACACTTCTATGAATCCCCTGTACCTGGGATTATGACAGTCCTATTGTCATAGCCTTCAAGAGTTCACTTTCTACTGGCCAACCAATAATACCATGTTTCAGCCACTTTGAGGAAAAACACCCAGCTATTTAGTGTCTCCAAGCTATTCGCATAGCTTTCTCATGAGATAAAATGCCTTTTCAACATTTCCTGTTAAGTATTTACATCCCTTTAAAATAAATCTATTCATACCATTTCCCAGAAACTCCTTGCCCCCTTCAAGCTCGCTTAATTCACAATGCAAATTCTACAAAAGAGAAACAGTAATGTATGCTACAGATGCACAAGTAACAAAAGAAAAATCAGGATAGGGATACAATCAGGTGGGGGACAGACATAATAAACTCCCAGGGAATTATAGTGGACGGGCAATAGTATTAAATAATTACTTTGCATCAGTATTTACCACAAAATGTAACAATAATAATAACATTTATTAGTGTCACAAGTAGGCTTACATTAACACTGCAATGAAGTTACTGTGAAAATCCCCTAGTCGCCACATTCTGGCGCCTGTTCAGGTACACAGAGGGAGAATTCAGAATGTCCAAATTACCTCGCAAGCACGTCTTTCGGAACTTGTGAGAGGAAACTGGAGCACCCAGAGGAAACCCACGCAGACACGGGGAGAATGTACGGACTCCGCACAGACAGTGACCCATGCCGGGAATCGAACCTGGGACCCTGGCCCTGTGAAGCAACAGTGCTAACCACTGCGCTACCATGCCTCCCAAATAGATGCATGATATTAGAAGAAAGGATTGAAAAGGGTTTACAGACCTATAAATGGGGAAGATAATTGATAAACTAACCAAACTTGGAGAGGATGAATCCTCTGGTCTGGATGAATACAATTTACTTATTCAGTTTGCTTATTAAAATAAGTTTAATAAGGAGGCACAATTGCATGTATAGAGAAATTAGTGGTTAACACTGATGCCTCACAGCACCAGGGACCCAGGTTCGATTCCGCCCTTGGGTGATTGTCTGTGTGAAGTATGCACGCTCTTTCAGAGTGTTGGTGCAGGTGCAATGGGCCAAATGGCCACCTCCTACACTGTAGGAACCCTGATGAAAGCCCTCCTTCTCCTCTCTGTGAAAAGCGTCTGTTCCATTTCCCTCTGATGCTGCTGCTCAGGAGGCAACGTTAACCATGACTGGGAGCTCAGGGACTTTTCCAATCCTCAGAACCTCTTCTGAAGGTCACTTCTGACTGAAAGAATTTCTTTGCCAACTCCTCTCACAACACAATACTTCCACTAACTCTGACAGCAACGAGGTAGTCAAAAGCACCTCACCTGAAAATTGAATGATGATGCTTTTAAACATCACTGGCAGGTGGTGGGGCTGAGGCCCCTTCATGCAGCTGAATGCACGCAGAGCTCTGTGGAGCCACAGGACCGATGAAGTAAAAAACGATTAGCTATGCATCAAATCAGCATTATACACTGACTGACGTCACAATTTCCTTATTTTGTATACTCCTTTCGCAGCCCGAGGACACTCGTGCTAACTGCCCGTCAAAATATGGTGATGTGGGCATGCCTTGCTGGAAATAGTTGGCAGAGCACATCCCTATTATGTCTTTCCCAAGCTATTCCTTGCGGCTATGGAGCCAATTTGGCAATCAATGAGTTAAACTCCACCACCCCCACCCACCCTTGCCCCCATGACCTTCGCAGGATTTGAGAATGTAGGTGTTCTCCTGTGCGTGCTTGCAAACAGTTAACCCTTAGTCAAAATGACCAAAAAACGGAGCAGCTGTTCATTTACCTCAATATGGTTTGTGGGACCTTGTTGTGGACACATTTTATTTGACAATACATCAACAATGACTATATTTCACTAAGTACTTCATTTGTTTCTTGGGGTAGGCTGAGAATGGACAGGAATGGGCTCCATTCTATGAATGCAGGTACTTTATTTTTTCGCTTAGTGAGTTTCTGATCTCAACCAGGTCCTGGAGGGAAGGCAATGAGTTGCAGTTGGATAGTTTACAAAGGGGGCTGGAGCCTGGGACAATCAGACGCACAATTGGACACAATCTGCTGAAAATGAGATTTAGCACCTATCACAAGTAAAATGAAACCAATGCCCTTTATTGCTCTGGGTGATCTTTCTCATGGGTTTAATGTTGCAAAATTCTGTCTCTTCTGTTAGAAATTACTGGAGCACTACTGTTGCGTTAAAAGTCATACTGACCGGTCAGTACATGCTGTATTCTTTCCTGTCCTGGGTGTGTTTTCATTGTTTTCCATGGGACAGAACTCGGGTCCCTCAGAAATACAGCCATGATGTAACGTTAGTTATATTATAATAACCCTTTTATATATAATGCCATCCACTCCACAAATGTTTAATTGGGCCCGTTCTGCCAAAATATTTCCCTAATCATTTCTGTCCCGAACCCAGTGGTGCAATCCCCCTTTTTTTAAGTGTAAAGTTTGCAATTGACACAAATGAATTAGTTCTTCTCCAATTGCATCTCATGTAATATTGGATCTAATACAATAATGTAATATCTAATGTAATAATGTAACAAATGTTACATTATCAAATGTAATATTGCACTTCACACAACTGTCGTGTCATTGTGAACATAAAAAATAATATTCTCAAATTAAATACATATTTTTCCCCATTCCTAATTTGTTTTCAAGCTGCGTGCATTCCCTTTCGCTCCAGGTTTCTTGCGCTGCTATTCTGGATGGTTGCACAGACTTTGGTTCTCTCCAGTCCTTCATTTAAGAGGTAATTATATGCATGGGCTGTGAGAGAGCGTATCATTAGACCATTCCCCTATAGCAGGGAGGGAAACTGGCCAACACAGATCCTGGGCGTGATTCTCCCATCTCGCGGCAGAGTGCCTACGCCATCGTAAATGCTGTCGCGTTTTACGGCGGCATGAACAGGCCACTGCCAGGAGTAATTCTGGCCCCTATAGGGGCCAGCACGGCGCTGGAGCGGTTCATGCCGCTCCAGCTGCCGATCCCGGTGCGAACTGGGCGCCGCGGTATCTGCGCATGCGCAGTGGTGACGGCGCCAATGCGCGCATGCACGGTGGCCTCCTTCAACGAGCCGGCCCCAACACAACATGGCGCAGGAGTACAGGGGCCGGCGTGTAGGAAAAGAGGCCGGGGGACAGAGAGGCCGCCCTGGGATCGGAGTCCCCCTCTGTCCCCCCTGTCCCCCACAGGCTGCCACTCAACCCTTGCATGCAGAGTTCCCGCCAACTGCTGTGGACGGCGCCGGCGGGACTCAACGTTTTAACTGCGGCCGCGCGGCCCATCCTGGGCCGCGAATCGGCGGGCTGGCTGCGTAGAGCGGCCCACGACTGGCGCCACACCAAACACGGCGGCGCCAATGGCGCCGATTCTCCGCTCTGCAGAGAATCGCGTGCCGGCATCAGGGCGGCGTGGCCTGGTCATGGGGATTCTCCGGCCCGGCCCCGGGCTCAGAGAATCCCGCCCCCCTGTTCTGGCTCAATTTCCACACAATCATTCTCTTCAGTGCCAGTTGGCAAACAGGCCCCGGCATTATTGTTCCTAATTTAAGAAGATAAGCTAATTCAGCACAGAATTGGAATCAGTCCTTCAAGTCAACACAATAGAAACAAATTACTATGGATGCTGGAATCGGAAACAAAAGCAGAAAATGCTGGAAAATCGCAGCACGTCTGACAGCATCTGGTGAGAGAGAACATATTCTTTCATATGGTACATTTCAGGTACAGCATAACTTAATCTAATTTAGCAGCGATAAGATATCTACCGCATTCCCCTTGTTCACGTGCTTAGTAATACCCTCAAATCTTCAATTATATCAGCAAAGCGTGATCTGCCCCTTTCAAATCTGTGTTGTACGTTGTTGATTAGCTCATACCTTTCCTGGTAATGTCAATGGTGTTCCTTCCACTGATATGTGATTCGCGTATTTATCACCGAATATTAGAAAATGCTGCAAAACACTCTGCAATTGAGGCATAATCTATGGAGAGACAAGCAGTTAACATGTCCAGTTCTGGTAAAAGGTCATGGACTTGAAACATCAACTGATTTTTACACAGATGCTGCCTGAAATACTGAGTGTTCATTTTAGAAATTTATTTCAGTATTTTAGCATCTGCGATATTTTATTTTAGTAAATGAGTAAAGAACAATTTCCTCTTTGCTTCCCGGATTAGTGCCCTGATATTGAAGGTACTCCACCTCTTTGATACTTCAACTAGAAGAACATGGTGTCTGCCCAGTTCTGATACCACAAATCAGTGATTTCCACCTGGCCCAGTGTTGTCTGAGTGTCATAATAGTGTAATTCCAAAACATCACAGAATTGTAGCAAGATTCTCAGATAGTCCCAAGCATACTGTATGTGCAGAATGTACTCTGGGTGGGGGACTTTGATGCCCATCACCAAGAGTGGCTCGGTAGCACCACTACTGACCGGACTGGTCAAGTCATGGAGGACATAGCTGCTGGACAATCAGACAACTCACTGGAGGAGTAGGCTCCACAAGTACTCCCAATCTCAATGATGGGGAAGCCCAGCACATCAGTACGAAAGACAAGGCTAAAGTATTTACTCTAAACTTCGGCCAGAAGTGCCAAGTGGATGATCCATCTCGGCCTCCTCCAGAAATCTCCAGTGTCACAGATATTCACCCTGTGTCATCAAGAAATGGCTGAAGATAATGTCTACGGCAAAGGGTATGGGCCCTGACAATAGTACTGAAGGCTTATGCTCCAGAACCTGTTGTGCCCTTAGCCAAGCTGTTCCCATATAGCTAAAATACTGGCATCTATCCAAAAATATGGAACATTTCCCAGGTATGACCTGTACACAAAAGGCAGAACAATTCCAGACCGACCAATTACTGCCCCAATTACCAGTGGTCTATTCTCAATCATCAGCAAAGCGACGGAAGGGGTCATCAACAGAGCTAACAGAGCCACTTGCTTTGCAATAACCTGCTCAATGATGCTCACTTTGGGTTCTGCCAAGACAACTTAGCTCCTGACCTCATTACAGTCTTGGTTCAAACGTAAACAAATAGCTGAGCTCCAGAGGTGAAGTGAGAGTGCTGCATTGTGGCACCAAAGAGCCCAAGCAAAACTGGAGTCTATGGGAATCAGGGAGAAAACTGCTGGTTGGAGTCATACTTGGCATGAAGGAAGATGGTTGTGGTTGTTTGAAGTCAATCCTTACAGTTCCAGAATATCACTGCAGGAGTTCCTCAGGATAGTGTTCTAGGCCCAACCATCTTCAGCTTCATTAATAACCTTCCTCCATCAGAAGTGGGGATGTTTGCCGATTATTGCGCAATATTCAGCACCATTTGGGACTCCTCAGATACTGAGGCAGTCCGTGTCCAAATGTAACAAGCCTTGGACTATATCCAGGCTTGAACTGACAAATAGTAAGTCACATCCGTGGTAAACAAATGCCAGGCAATGACCAAGTTCACCAGAAGAGAATCTAAGCATCACCTCTTGATATTTAATGGCAGTACCATTGCTGAATCCCCCACAATTAACATCCTGGAGATTACTATTGACCAGAAACTGAACATGAGTGGCCATATAAATACTGTGGCGACAAGAGCAGGTTAGAGGCATGAATTCTGTGGTGAGTAACTGAGCTCCTGACTCCTCAAGCCTGTCCACTATCAACAAGGCACAAGTCAGGAGTGTAATGAAATATTCTCCACTTGCCTGGATGAGTGCAGCTCCAACTGCATTCAAGAAACTTGATGCCATCCAGGACAAAGCAGCCCACTTAATTAGCATCCCACCCACAAACATTCAGTCCTTCCACCACTGATGCACAATAGCAGCACTGTGTACTATCGAGATCAATGTTTTTCAAATTTGTTTCCTGGCAGCCACTGTTACCACCCAGCCGACCTTCTTGACCCACGCCGGCTAACCTTCGGGACCACAACGGCCAACCATCGCGACCCACGCTGGCTGAGCTTCGGGACTACACCCGCCGATCTTCGCCACCACACGCCAACCAACCTTTGCTACTAATACCGGCCGACCTTTGTGACCCATGCCAGCCGACCTTGGCGATCCACGCCGGCCGACCTTTGTGACCCATGCCAGCCGACCTTGGCGATCCACGCCGGCGGACCTTTGCGGCCCACTTCAGCTGACTTTTGCGACACACCATTTTCACTTACCTTTAATGTGAAGGTGAGCCTGCTTGGTCCTTACAATCTCACTTGCTTTGTCATTCAATGTTACATTTCTGATAAGGACTTCAGCTGATGATTTAAGTTCGTGCACTCTCCTGTGCAGCTGACACCAGCACGGCTTTGCCCTGCCGTGCACTCTCCTGTGCTGCTCACACTGACACTGCTTTCTGCTGCCATGCACTCTCCTGTGCAGCTGACACCAGCACGGCTGTGCCCTGCCGTGCACTCTCCTGTGCAGCTGACACCAGCACGGCTTTGCCCTGCCGTGCACTCTCCTGTGCAGCTCACACTGGCACTGCTTTCTGCTGCCATGGACTCTCCTGGCAGCTCTCTCCAACAGAACATAGAACATCGAACATTACAGCGCAGTACAGGCCCTTCGGCCCTCGATGTTGCGCCATCCTGTGAAACCCCTCTAAAGTCCCTCTACACTATTCCCTTATCGTCCATATGCCTATCAAATGACCATTTGAATGCGTTTAGTGTTGGCGAGTCCACTACTGTTGCAGGCAGGGCATTCCACGCCCTTACTGCTCTCTGAGTAAAGAAGCTACCTCTGACATCTGTCTTATTTCTATCTCCCCTCAATTTAAAGCTATGTCCCCTCGTGCTGGACATCACCATCCGAGGAAAAAGGCTCTCAATGTCCACCCTATCTAATCCTCTGATCATCTTGTATGCCTCAATTAAATCACCTCTTAACCTTCTCTCTAACGAAAACAGCCTCAAGTCCTTCAGCCTTTCCACATAAGACCTTCCCTCCATACCAGGCAACATCCTTGTAAATCTCCTCTGTACCCTTTCCAATGCTTCCACATCCTTCCTATAATGTGGCGACCAGAACTGCACGCAATACTCTCTGGCTCGCTCTACCTTATTATGAAACAATCCATCTTCAGTTCTTCACAGTCCTGTTGCTTGCTCACTAGCAGCTACAAAATGGAGGAATCTTTCCTCTGTGATTTCGCGCCCAAAGCATGGATGTACAAGGATGCATGACGTCAGTGTATGTGCCAGATGGGTGACCTACTCTCTGCCACTGCCTCTGGCGGGAAGACTCCATCGTTCATATTTAAAGGCCGTTTGTGGCTGGCATTCTTAACTTAAAAGCCGGTTGCAGCCCTCCTGACACCCGCCCGTGATCCACCCATGTGGTCATGATCCACAGATTGAAAAATCCTGGGCTGGATTCTCCGCCAGCGGGACGCTCCATTTTTCCGGTAGCCCGGGGGTTTCCCGATGGCATGGAGCGCTGCGGGACGGAGAATCCAGCCTCCTGATCTAGAAGATACGCTGCAGGAACTCACCATGGCTCCTGAGACAATGACCTCGACCATCTACAAGGACAAGCATAGCAGATACATACATAGGAACGCCAGAAGTTGCAAAAATATACTTTATTTGTAAAGTATGTGAAAAAACATACGAACATTTCAAAATGACCATCACAGAAAGTGGAATAATATTCAGGTTCTCTACATAGATCATGTTGCACTTGGAGGTGCTTCAATGCAGTCAAAGAAATATTACATCCATTTCAAAATGGTTATTACAAATGGTATCTACATAGATCAAGTTGCTCTCTGAGGTGCTTCTGTACAATTGTGATACATGCGGCATTTACTGTAAATATTCAATGCGAGTCGTATAGCCCGAAGGGGTTCTATACGATTTCACTTCACAAGGTCTCAGACAGTGACCTTCCCCCAACACCTCTGTGCCAGCTACCACAAGCTTTGGTTCATCCCTCAGCACGTAGTCCTGGGCTTTAGAACATAGAACATAGAACATAGAACAGTACAGCACAGCACAGAACAGGCCCTTCGGCCCTCAATGTTGTGCCGAGCCATGATCACCCTACTCAAACTCACATATCCACCCTATACCCGTAACCCAACAACCCCCCCCCTTAACCTTACTTTTATTAGGACACTACGGGCAATTTAGCATAGCCAATCCACCTAACCCGCACATCTTTGGACTGTGGGAGGAAACCGGAGCACCCGGAGGAAACCCACGCACACAGGGGGAGGACGTGCAGACTCCACACAGACAGTGACCCAGCCGGGAATCGAACCTGGGACCCTGGAGCTGTGAAGCATTTATGCTAACCACCATGCTACCCTGCTGCCCCTTTGTAATGGGCCAATCTCCAACACTCAGTCGGGGCGAACATTTTGCACTAGAAGACCAACACGTTTCAGACAGACCAAAGAAAGGCTTTCACCGAGTTGATGGTCCTCCGGCAACATTTGATGTTTGTCTTGCTATGTATCTTTGCGAACAGCCCAGAGAGCAGAGAGTCCCGCATCACGGAGCTGCTCAGGATGATCCGTGCCAAAAACCACCTCATCTCTCTCCACCTCCTTTGCAAAGGCACAGTCCACAAGGAAGTGGACAACAGCCTATTCCCCACCACACTCACCTCAAGGCAATGTGTGGATAGGCATGTAGGAAGGATCTGACAGGGAGGGGCCCTTCTCACCACCAGCCAAGCCAGGTCTTGGTGCTTGTTTGAAAATTCTGGTGATGAGGCATCCTACCAAATGACTTTGACGGTGTGCTCAGGGAATCATCTGACAGGATCCACCATCTTTTTCCCGTAGGGCTTCTAGAACGTTACATGCAGAACTATTGGCTGATGGACTTGTGGTCAAAGGTGTTTCTCTGAATAGATTATTCCACGAGGTACAGGTGGCATGGCACAGTAAAACTACTTGGAGGGTTCCACGGTAGCCAGACCCATCCTCCCCAACACTGGTGACAGGTGGAACCTCAGCACATAGTAACACTATAGCAGGTAGTACAGTAGGGCAGCATGGCAGCACAGTGGTTAGCACTGTGGCTTCACAGCTCCAGGGTCCAGGTTCAATTCCCAGCTAGGGTCACTGTCTGCGCGGAGTTTGCACGTTCTCCCCGTGTCTGGGTGGGTTTCCCCTGGGTGCTCTGGTTTCTTCCCATAGTCCAAAGATGTGCAGGTTCGGTGGATTGGCCATGCTAAATTGCCCTTAGTGTCCAAAAATGTTAGGTGGGGTTACTGCTTACAGGGATAGGTTGGAAGTGTAGGCTTAAATGGGGCGCTCTTTCCAAGGGCCGCTGCAGACTCAATGGGCCGCATGGCCTCCTTCTGTACTGTAGATTGTATGATTTTATGACACTTGGTGTTTGCAGACTGACGATCTATGCAAACGTAGGTTCCCCTCCAAGCCACTCAGCATACTGACTTGGAAATATATCTCCGTTCCTTCACTGTGGCTGGGTTCAAAACCCTGGAACTCCCTCCTTAACAGCACCGTGGATGTAACAACACCACATGGCCTGCAGCAGTTCCAGGAGGCAGCTCACCACCACCTTCTCGAGGGCAATTAGGGATGGTCAAAAAATGCTGGATTAGTCAGTGACTCCCACATCCCTTGAACGAATGAAAGAAAATATGCACACGAGTTGAGTCTGCAGCTGTGTAGCATGGGAGCTTTCCTCGATTATAATAATCACTTGCCTAACCACACCTGCCACAGTCCTTCGTATTTCATGGAAAGAGAAAACTATTTGTAATCCAATACCGTGACGCTTGCCAAACTGACATTTATTTGACACTGAAATGTCACACAATAAGCTTGTAATAACAACGTCTTATATTGTATGTAAATTTACTGACTTGGCAACTTTGAATAGCTTAAACAATATGAAGAATAATATTTACTTGTACAGGTAGAAACTTTAAAAAAAATTGAGAGGCAAGAATCAGCCTCAATTAAAGAGAGAGTAAAGATGACTAAATTAGAGTTAGCAGTTTGGAATAGAGGTAAAATAGAGGAGAGTATATGGCAAAATAACAAATAGAATGCAGTATTCTCACTGCAGGTCCGTGGTTTCCGTTACATTTATAATTCATTAAGCATGAATTTGTACAAATACACAATACAACTGTTAGCTCTGGTGGTGTGAACTTCAATCACATTCCATCCATCTATTTGAGAAGAGCAAATATTGAATGTTCTCACTGTGCTTAGTGTATACTGTGTATGCAGGTAATGAAAGCAATGTTGTGTCCTGTGTGGAAATTCCATCTAATTTTCTTCTCCTCGTTCTCACCTGTGGATCACTGGGAAGGACATGCTTTTGAGAGAGTGGAGTGAAAGAGGGTAACAGGTTGGTTGTGATTTGGGGTCAGATAGAGAACTTGACGTCGGGCAGAGCCAGAGGGTGGATGGCCAACAGTATTTGGAGATATAGGCAGAGGACTATGGATGGTCCCAAGCCGCTATGCATACCCCTTTCAACCAATTGACTAAAGGGAACTGTCTTCCAGATTTTGTACTTTGAGACAACCGGTTAAGGACACATGTCATGACTTGACCTTTGTCCGCTCCACTTGTCGGTTGATCATAACAGAGACTTTTGTAATTTATAGGGATGAATATATCAATCAGTGTCTGTACTTAACCATTTACTTGCTGATTGCAACAAACTTAGTCAAACAGACATTCTTGTATTTAAACACAAAGGGGCTAGTTTTTATTGTGCTAAAATCCATCCAGGTAAAGATATAAAGATATTTAAAAAGGTAAACCCACATTCTGATTTCCAACACACATAGCCCGATTTTACACATGCACACACAGACACACACACACACACACACTCTAGAGGATTACTTTTTGGCCAAATTAAGTTTCAATGATAAAAGGTAAAAACTAGAGTTCATTGTTTATATGTTCTTTGGTGTTGTTAGTGACTGAGGCAGTTATTTTCACGCTGGTCTTGAAATTCCAGTGGGGTTAAGGCCAATGTAAACTGCAATTTTTGGAGAGTCTCTTTTAAATATCTTTTCCAAAATCCAATGCTATTGGACCTGGGTTTCCTTTTGAATGAAATTCTCTATCTCAGTGATGGATTCCACAATGTAACAGAGATCTTGATCTTGAGAGCAGTAGGGAACGAGATGATGTTACTCCTCCATTAGACATCTTACTCTAGACTGCCCCAAAACAACCAAGGTGTTGTATTAAAATGCATTTCAAAATGATTATGCCAGTCACATGATCTCTCTCCCCATGAGTTGGGTATTCCACCAAAGGTAATTGATTATCTCATATCTGTTATGGTCTAGTGATTAGTTCCTTTAATGTCCCACTCATCATTTCTGAATGGATCATTCTACCCTGTCATAAGCTAGGAAGAACACTTCTATATAGCCATTGTCCTAGTCAACTTTCTGTCTCTACTTGAAAGATAGCTTTATGGAAATGCAAATGGTGAAAGCCAGTCCCATGTTTCAGTTCACCTTTGAAGTAATTCTTGACATCAGGAAGTGTGAAATTCCACATTGGAAACTTCTAGAAACTGACCAATTTGTAATTGGAGACGTATCAGACTACCTGTGGCAGCCATCTTAAGTCAGTGCCTTTGATTGTTTTAAAAAAGTCCCTATTTATCAGACCAGCCAATGGAATAAAAGATTCATTTTACATAGTCACATGTCACATCACCTTGACAACTTCTTTGTTCACCCCTCCCCATAATAATAAAACCTGAGAGCAGCAACTCAGTCAGCTGAGGGATTTGATGCAAAACCTCCAGAAATGAAAGTGACCTTTATGCTGTTATAGCACAGAGGTTATGCCAGATCCTCCAATATAACATGACTGCATATATCCATGGCTTTCCATCTGATCCAGAAATTGTGTCAAATACTTCCACTTCCACATACCTACACTATTATTCATGGTGATTACTATTGCAGGTTGTGGGCATCATTGGCTAGGTAAGCATTTGTTGTATATGTCACATGTTTGCCAAACCAGATAAGGGTGGCAGATCTCCTTCCCTAAACAATCGTTTCATGCTGAGATTAGCTTTTAATTCCAGATTTATTCATTCAATTTAAGTCCCACCAGCTAACATGGTGGGATTTGAACCCATGTCAATCGGATCATTAGCCTGAGCCTCAGGATTATTAGTCCAATGACATTACCACTACACCATTGTGTCCACCACCCCCCCCCCCCCCCCCCCCCCCCCCCCCCCCCCCCCCCCACCCCGGCAACTTGCAATAGATTTCACATCAGAATTCTCACTGATGGTAAATTAATAGTCTCTAATCTAATATTTAGAATTTGTGAATCCTTTAGTTCCAGATATAAATCTTAACTCACTCATCATGTTATCTTTTCTGATATTTTGTAATCTCCAACACCACAAATACAGGACTGTTCAGCGTCCAGTGCATCTAATGATGTCATTTCTTTTTAAAATTTAGAATACCCAATTCATTTTTTCCAATTAAGGGGCAATTTAGCGTGGCCAATCCGCCTACCCTGAACATCTTTGGGTTGTGGAGGCGAAACCCACGCAAACACGGGGAGAATGTGCAAACTCCACACGGACAGTGACCCAGGGCCGGGATTGAACCTGGAACCTCGGTGCCGTGAGGCTGTAGTGCTAACCACTGTGTCACCGTGCTGTACTACATCAAATCATGACATGAAATATAGAAATCAGGGTCCTGTCTTTCTTGATAAGGGGACAAGTGTCCTTCGATATTGAGGTGGGACAAGTTTATTGTCTCACAGCCCTGACTTCACTAACCTTACCTGCACATGCTCAATTCACGCACCTATTGGATCTTTTTTTTCACTCTTTTCTTTTGTTGCTCTGTTTACTTGCTATAAATATGCTGGTTAATAAGGTCACCTTTTTTAATCCTAATTATGAGTATGCTTTCAGAGTCGCCAGGTATCTCTCGATACCACCACAAGGTTCAACCCGAATACCGATCAAAGAGCCAAAGCAACAGTTAGTTAGTTCAAAGTTAATACTACTTTATCTACACACAGTATGATCTACTCATGCACAATAACACTACAGGCTAAACTATATATACCACTAGCACCTATACTTAACTTCAGGTGCCCACTTAGGTCAGAGGATTAATGGCCGTTGTTTTGATCTGAGGCTGTTGGGTTTGAAGAGATAACAGGAGTACAGCTAAGGGCGTCAGTCTGGTAACGAGCGTTGACCTTGAACTTACTTGCTTCTGGTGATGCAGGTGGATGGGTCTCTCCGCTTGAGAGTCGAATCCAAGAGGCTGAACCTTTGTCGGGGGTTCCTTCTTATACTTGGAGGGGCTTTGCGCGCTTTTAGGCGGGCCTTAAACTTGGTCCCAATTAATTGGGCAGCTTCTTGATCATTGTCATCGATCTAACCCAATAAAGGGGTGGGTGTTTTGATGGCTGGGCATGTCCTAGGTGGCCGTTGGCTTTGCTTTGTTTATGTCTTCTGGTTGGGGTAGTGGCGCTGGACTGTCTGGGCCAGTATCGGCTACCTGAGCACTCGCTCTTTGTTTCCCGGAGATGGCCATCAATATGTAAATCGACCCAGAGTTTTGATTCTGTCTGCTGACTACCTACCTAATATACATTTAAGCTCTGTGCCTGCTTGTTGCTTAGTATTGTCCATATTTCCCTGTATGCTCTGCGAGTGTCCATTTTATATACTGAAAGTGGCCATCCCAGATGGCTACACTTTCTTTCTCCCTACAACTTCGAACAATTCTTGTTAAGTAATCATCTGCAGGACTGATGGACCCTCAAGTGATCTGACTGATTTGGGTGAAGTAGATAACAGAGTTGTTAAAAGGAAAGCGAACAAAATGTAATGCAGCAGGATTTTTCTTTTAGAAGTTCCATTTCTCGCTTTGGTAAGTTTATGTTAACAGGAACATTAAAACCCCATTCTGTTGCAGGCTACTGAGCATGCTGAAACAGTTTCTGTCATTCAGGTTTTAGAAGCAACAGGTCAGAATGTGCACATTTCATCTCTACCAGGTAAATGTAGCTGATTACCCAAGAATTTTATTCACTCTTTGGTGAACAGCCTCTTAAAATATCTGACTGGCTGAATGCCAAGTGGGTAAAGACACCATCATTATGGTCCCAGTACCATTCAACCCCAGAGGGTGGCACGGTCGCACTGTTGCCTCATAGCGCCAGGGAACCCGGGTTCAGTTCCGGCCTTGGGTGACTGTGTGAAGTTTGCACATTCTCCCGGTGTCTGTGTAGGTTTCATCCGGGTGACCCAGTTGCCTCCCACAGTTCAAAGTTGTGCAGGTTAGGTGGATTGGCCATGCTAAATTATCCCTGGAGTCCAAAGGTATGCAGGTTAGTTTATGAGGATAGGACGGGGTGGATGGGGGAGTAGACCTGCATGGAGGGCTCTTTTGGAGGGTTGGTGCAGACATGATGGGCTGAATGCACTGTAGGTATTCATCGAGAAGACCTAGGTGTAATTCCTGGTCTGTGAGTTAGTTGATCTCAGTTCTGCTGTCACCATGGATTTGTAGTAGCACTTTTGCCTCTATGTGAGAAGGTTAAACTTTCAAGTCAGACTTGAGCACAAAATCTAGCACAAAAACAGTTCAGTACAGTACTGAGGGAGTGCCACACTGTTGGAAGTGCAGTCCTTTTTGGATGGCACATTAAGCCGAGCCCCCATTTATTCGGCGATGAGCATGAAAGGGTCCATGGCACTTGTGGTGAATGAGATTCACACGGTATTATAGTTACCAATGTCACTCTGTTCCAAGTATATACATGTATCAATATTGTAAGTGCAGTTGCACTACCTGACCACCAGGGGGAGTAGCTCTGGGCGTACTCGAGAGTTTGTACTGGGCTTCCCCCTTGGCTCAGCCCAGAACTCCTCCCCTGGAGCTGCTGTATAAAGATCCGTGCCACAGAGTCAGCCAGCCAGTTCATCGAAAGTTCAACGGCTAACAGGCTGGCTCTGTTGTAAGTATATTAAAACCGCTATTCTAATCCTACAAGCACGTGTCCGTAGAATTGATGGTTCCATCAATTTAATATTCTTACGAAACAGTCGAAGTAAATCACGACCCGCAGGATGCAGAGGATAAGGAAATTTTTTCCCACTGGCTGAGATGTTTTAAGGCCTACCTGGCAGAAGCCAGCACCGCTGGAACAACGGAGGAACAAAAACTCAGCCTACTGCACGCGAGGGTAATCCACAGAATCTCCACACAGCTATATCCGGCCGGTTCTTACACCGCAGCGCTGGCAATATTGGACAAAATGTACGTTAGGCCCATTAACGAGGTTTATGCACGCCACGTGTTTACGACTCGCCGTCAGCAGCCTACAGAAACGCTAGCCGAGTTTGTACGGGAACTGAACAATCTTTCTAATGACTAATTATCAAGCCGTTACCGCGGCTGAACATAGGGAGCTTGCTGTGCGGGACGATTTCGTAGTGGGCCTTAGATCTAACTATGTGCGCCAAAGACTGCTAGAAAAGGGGGCCCAGGACTTAGATACTACTGTGGAGGCTGCTACCACTATGGAAGTCTCCTTCCGCAGCCTCACGTCGTTTCCCGCGGACCCCGCGACCTCATCGTGAGCCCCCAACCAACAATTGCCCCAGGCCTGTGCCGCACAGCCCCCCAGCTACCGCGCTGCTCTAGCCAGCTACTCAGCTGCCCCAGCCAGTCACTCTGCTGCCCCAGCCAGCTACTCAGCTGCCCAAGCCTGCCATTTCTGTGGCCAAATCCAGCACCCGCGGCAGCACTGCCCAGCGTGATCCGCGACCTGCAGCAGCTGCGGGAAGAAAGGCCACTATGCCAGAGTGTGCCTCGCGAAAAGGGCCCCAGTTTCTAACTCCCCAGTAGAGAGAACAAATCGCTCCCAACACCAGCGGGCCCACGAAGCCCGAAATGCTGCGGCCTACGCCCCGACTCCGCCCCCTCCCGCCACGTGCGATCCATGGGGGCCGCCATCTTGTCAAACCCCCACCATGCGGCCAGCCACGTGCGACTCATGGGGGCCGCCATCTTCCTCGCTGCTCACCACGTGCGATCCACGGGCCCCATCTGCATCGGCATGCTCAGAAAGCTCATCTGAAGACTACGACTTCCCCGGGCACTCATCACGCGGCCCGCAACTCAGCGCAGCGATCCTGCATCAAGCTCGCCAGAACGTACCGGCATCTACTCGACCGGATGGCCACTCGGAAGACTACAACCTTCCTGGGCACTCATCACGCGGCCCGCAACTCAACGCGGTCACCCTAGATCAATCCCGCCATAGCACCTACGAAGTTCGATGGCGGAGGTCCAGATCAACGGGTACAGCACGCCATGCCTCTTTGACTCCGGGAGCACTGAGAGCTTCATACACCCAGAGCTGGTAAGACGCTGATCACTTTCTATTTTTCCGGTGAGCCAAACTATCACCCTCGCTTCGGGCTCCCACTCAGTCCAAATCCAAGGACGCACCGTCGCTACGCTCACAATTCGAGGCGCTAGTTATTCAAACTTTAAACTTTACGTCCTGCCTGACCTCTGCGCGCCACTCTTATTAGGCCTGGATTTCCAGTGCAACCTCAAGAGCCTCACCCTCAGCTTCGGCAGGCCCCTGCCCCCACTCACTATCTGCAGCCTAGCCATGCTGCGCATCTCCCCCCCTCCTCTCTTTGCCAATCTCACTCCAGATTGCAAACCAGTAGCTACGCGCAGCAGGCGAATCAGCCTACAGGATAAGGTCTTTATCCGATCGGAGGTCCGACGGCTGCTGAGTGAGGGGATCATAGAGGCCAGTAATAGTCCCTGGAGAGCTCAGGTGGTGGTCGTCAAGACTGGGGAAAAATCTCGCATGGTCGTCGACTATAGCCAGACCATAAATCGCTTTACGCTCCTAGACGCGTATCCCCTCCCCAGAATTGCAGACATGGTTAACCAGATCGCCCAATATCGGCTAGTTTCCACGGTGGATCTGAAGTCTGCATACCACCAGCTCCCAATCCGCCCGGAGGACCGCCACTACACGGCGTTCGAGGCCAATGGCTGCCTCTTCCATTTCTTCCGGGTTCCCTTCGGCGTCACTAATGGGGTTTCGGTGTTCCAACGAGCAATGGACCGAATGGTAGACCAGTACGGGCTGCGGGCCAGGTTTCCGTATCTGGACAATGTTACCATCTGCGGCTATGACCAGCAGGACCACGACGCCAACCTCCACCGTTTTCTCCAAACGGCACAGAAATTAAACCTCACTTATAACAAGGAGAAATGCGTTTTCCGCACAAACAGACTGGCCATCCTTGGCTATGTCGTGGAGAACGGACTCCTGGGCCCAGACCCGGACCGCATGCGCCCCCTCTTAGAACTCCCCCTCCCTCATTGCCCCAAGGACCTCAAACGGTGCTTGGGGTTCTTTTCATACTACGCCCAGTGGGTCCCTGAATATGCGGACAAAGCCCGCCCACTCTTTAATGCCACACGATTTCCCCTGTCTGCTGAGGCGCGACAGGCCTCCAGCTGCATCAAGGAGGACATCGCCAAAGCAGCCATGCGGGCGGTGGATGAATCCACTCCCTTTCAGGTTGAGAGCGACGCCTCAGAGGTAGCTCTAGCAGCCACTTTAAATCAGGCAGGGAGACCCGTTGCATTTTTCTCCCGTACCTTATCCGCTTCAGAACTCCGACACTCCTCTGTCGAGAAGGAAGCACAAGCCATCGTGGAGGCTGTTCGTCACTGGAGGCACTACCTCGCAGGTAGGAGGTTCACCCTCATCACCGACCAACGATCGGTTGCCTTTCTGTTTGACAACTCGCAAAGGGGCAAAATAAAAAATGATAAAATCCTTCGGTGGAGGATCGAACTCTCCACCTATAGTTACAATATTAAATATCAACCGGGGAAGCTCAACGAGCCCCCAGATGCCCTATCCCATGGGACATGCGCCAGCGCGCAGATCAGCCGTCTGAAAGCCATCCACGTTGATCTCTGCCATCCAGGGGTCACCCGGCTCGCCCACTACATCAGAGCCCGAAACCTGCCTTTCTCCAACGAGGAGGTAAAAGCGGTCACCAGGGACTGCCTGATCTGTGCGGAGTGCAAACCGCACTTCTATAGACCAGACAGGGCCCACCTGGTCAAGGCTTCTAGGCCCTTTGAACGCCTTGCGATCGATTTCAAAGGGCCACTCCCCTCCACTAACAAGAACATTTATTTCCTCAACATCAACATAGGTGGACTGGCCATGATAAATTGCCCGTAGTGTCCTAAAAAGTAAGGTTAAGGGGGAGTTGTTGGGTTACGGGTATAGGGTGGATATGTGAGTTTGAGTAGGGTGATCATTGCTCAGCACAACATCGAGGGCCGAAGGGCCTGTTCTGTGCTGTACTGTTCTAAAAAATCATCGATGAGTTCTCCCGATTCTCTTTTGCCATTCCGTGCCCCGACATGACCTCCCACACAGTCATTAGGGCCCTGCATAGAGTCTTCACCCTGTTCGGTTTCCCCAGCTACGTGCACAGCGACCGGGGTTCGTCCTTTATGAGAGACGAGCTGCGTTGGTACCTGCTCGACAAGGGCATCGCCTCGAGCAGGACTACCAGCTACAACCCCAGGGGAAACGGGCAGGTGGAGAGGGAGAACGCGACGGTCTGGAAGACCGTCCTACTGACCCTCCGGTCTAGAAAAATCCAAGTCTCCCAATGGCAAGAAGTCCTCCCAGACCCGCACCACGCAATTAGATCCCTCCTCTGTACAGCGACAAATCAAACCCCTCACGAGCGGCTCTTCATTTTTTCTAGGGGCACTACCACGGGGGTCTCACTTCCGGCGTGGCTGAGGACACCAGGCCCGGTCCTCCTGAGGAAGCACATCAGGGTGCACAAAACTGACCCCCTTGTCGAAAAGGTGCGCCTCCTCCATTCCAACCCCCAGTACGCATTCGTGGAGTTCCCGGACGGTGGCCAGGACACAGTATCCCTTCGGGACCTTGCACCCGCTGGATCCAGCCCCCCCACCCCCACTGAGGAGAACCCCTTACCCCGCTCCCTATGCTGCCGCCCCCTCGCGCCCCCGATTCTCGCCCCACCTGTTCCACGCGCCAGCACCAGCCCGCCCCCAGCCCCCCCAGTCTCCGGTCGAGCCAGAGGTGTATGAAGTTTGGATGAGACCTGCCCCGGAGTCTGCCATCGTACCCCAGCTCTCAACACCCACCCAGCCACCGCAAGAGGTTGCAATCCCAGTGCTCCGCAGATCGAAACAAACAATTTGTCCACCGGACAGACTAACTCTGTGAGCCACCACCCCCGCCGGACTCGATTTTTTTAACAGGGGGTGAATGTGGTGAATGAGATTCACACGGTATTATAGTTACCAATGTCACTCTGTTCCAAGTATATACATGTATCAATATTGTAAGTGCAGTTGCTCTACCTGACCACCAGGGGGAGTAGCTCTGGGAGTACTCGAGAGTTTGTACTGGGCTCCCCCCTTGGCTCCGCCCAGAATTCCTCCCCCTGAAGCTGCTGTATAAAGATCCGTGCCACAGAGTCAGCCAGCCAGTTCACCGAAAGTTCAACGGCTAACAGGCTGGCTCTGTTGTAAGTATATTAAAACTGCTATTCTAATCCTACAAGCACGTGTCCGTAGAATTGATGGTTCCATCAGCACTATATTGAAGAACTAAAGAACTCACCCTAGCATCCCAGTCAATATTTATCACTTAACCACATCACTATAGGCAGAATTTCATATTCCCCCTCCCGCCTTCTCAGGCAGGTTCTGAGGCAGGAGGGCAGGTGGGGTGAGCATAACATTACATGGACAAGATTCCCTTTGGGATCCTGACCACCCCGGCCCAGCTGCAATTTCACAGTGAGGCAGATAGGACCTCGGGGCGGAAAACTGCTCTATCTCCAATTCCACATTATGGCCACTTGATGGCCTTTTCCCATCCAGCTTCAATTTATAGACTGGCAGGTACCAGTCTATAGGGAGGGTGAGGCACTGAGAATTCTCCACCTTGGATGGAAAGTCTCAATCTGAAGGCCTTTCGGATTTTGGGCGTTCTCCCCTCGGGAACTGGGAGTACCGGTCTGCTCCCCGACATTGCGATTGCCCCTAAGCCCTCCCAAACCCCTAGGGCATCCTCTACTCTCCCGCATCTGGGACCCCTGGGACTCTCCTCAACAATGTTCCTGGGACTTAGGTCCAGGCATCTTCTGATCACTGCAGCACTGTACCTGAATGGGACTTCCTTCCAAGGGTGAATGGAAGTGCGGCCCACTCCAATTAGAATTCAGTGAGCACGGAATGGCAGTGGGTTTCTGAGAGTCGGTGGGAATGGGTTACTCTGAATGGCAGGTGCTTATCCTGAAAATTCTGCCATTGAAGAAATACGAGTGCCAAATCATGCAGATGCTGAAAATGAAATAAAAGCAGAAGGTGCCAGAAATATGCAGCAGGTCAGCTCATTAACGTGGAACGAGAACTCTAAGTGGTATTTTATCAGTGGCGCATCATTCCTGACAGTGTAACCAGAGGTGAACACCACTTCCCCTCTCTTGCTTTTTTTCCGCTTACCAAGCGATTACAATTAAAATGTTAAAGTTCCGAAGGTGTACACGGGAGGCATGTGTGATTCTGCAGCGGGGGAAGCTTTTCAGCGGTGAAACCCGCTGTTATTGACAATACAGCAGGGGTAAAAGGGTATTTGAAGAGTCTCCTGGACAAACAGTGAGGCTCAGTATCACGGCCAAAACTTTCCTGCCCAACTCCATTGCCATAAGTCTCAAGAGTACAAAAGGCGTTCCTTCAAATTTAAAATTCACTTGCAAATATTTCACATCA
Source organism: Scyliorhinus canicula (assembly GCF_902713615.1). NCBI lineage: Eukaryota > Metazoa > Chordata > Chondrichthyes > Carcharhiniformes > Scyliorhinidae > Scyliorhinus > Scyliorhinus canicula. The sequence continues at coordinate 97,014,373 of NC_052160.1, read as the reverse complement.
TATTGGTTTAATTTTACTCATGCGTACATCACTGTTATTTGTTGAGACTGGCTGAGTCAGAGAGCTAAATGTAGTGGCACGCCTTAGGGTGGTTCTTATTGATGGTTACAGGCTAGTTAGGGAAGAAACAGTGTGATGGGTTTTTTTTTAATGTTCACTCTTTATTGAATATTCACATTAGTGTCTACTTTCTGCTCTCCATTCTGTGGAGATGGTGAACTTGCCAACCTAGCTGGTCCTCCCTTCTATGCACTGTGAAGGAGATTGTCCGAGATCACTCTCAGTGGGGGTAATTGAAATGTAGGTGAACTCGAAGCCCTGTAATTAATCTGCCAGACAATGCCCTGAGATAGAGACACATTTAGGCAATACCAACCTTGGCCTTTAGGCTACTCATTTTGTTACTCTGATTGACTGCCCCAGCCGTCCTCCACCACACCCAAGATACCAGACCCTTCCCCCTTCACTCCTCCATACCCCCAATCCCACGCCATGTCCGCCCTTAGATCACTCTTCCGCACCGCCAATGTATCCGAACCCCAACCTTTCAACCCTCTCCACCACTCCCGCTCACCCTTGCCGGTCCCGAGCCTCCATGCAAGCTTCCATTCTCCTGATCCCCTCCCTGGTGCCACAGGGGAATCCGCTGGGCTCAGAGAAAACTGCACAAAGCCGACTGGTGCACACCACTTTTAAACCGATGCGAACCGGGTGCCACGTGATTGCTGCTGCAGACTTTATCTTGAATAGGGATGTAAATAAAGACAGTTTATATTAGTGAATATTCATCACATGCAAATGTATTACAAGTACGAACATGCCCCAGGTAGGCGTGAGGCCTGATATACCGCAAACACGCTGCTGAAAATCAGAGTTTTGCGTCCCATCAAATTTACCCACCCTCTTTCCTCACAAAATAACCCCTCTGTTTCCCTCCACTGATTCTGCCAGACCTGTTGAGTATTTCCAGCAATTTATGTTTTTATTTCACTTTAGAAAAGATTGGGCAGAATTTTAAATATCGGGATGAGTTGCGGGGGGGGGGGGGGGGGGGGGGGGGGGGGCGCTGGGGGGGGGGGGGGGGGGTTGGCTGGGGGGGGGGCTGGCTGGGGGGGGTGGGGGCTGGGGGGGTGCATTTTATTAGGGTGGAGGGCGGAGGCTGCAAGCTGGGGACCCTGTTACCTTCCAATCTCTGACCAATTAGGTCCAGGGTGGGAACGCTTGTGGATGACCATCCCACCTGGATGCTTAGTGAAGCCCTTGAGTGGATAATTAATGTCCAGTTAAAGGCCTTGCCCCACTGCCTCTGGTATTTATCCAGTAGTGAGAGGGAGAGTCGCCAGACACAGAACCTGAAACGCAAAACCTGTCAGCTTTTCTTGTGGGCTCCCAGTAGGTAGGAGTGTTCCATACAAAGGCACTCAGTGCCTGATCTAGCAACCTGGGAGGAGGGCGCGATGCGCCAGCTGAGAGCCACCCCTCTTACTTTATCCCCTGCGACTCCCACCTACTTTCACCCTCCTCACTCACCTGTGGTCTGGATCCCTTGTCAATTCTAGGTCTCTGGTTTTAGTGCATCACCAGCAACAACCACCATTCCCGGTGGTGCTGGCAAGCAACCGAGAGCTGCTGGCCTCTGATTAGCTGGGAAATCTCAGGTGCATACCTTTTGTTTATGAGATCCTAATTCTTGGAGAGTTGAGATGGGTACTTAATTCCAGCAAGCCTTCACCAACCGAGGCGACATGGGGCCAGTTCTCCAGCGGACGGCTGCGTCACCAGTATTAAATTCCTCCCATTATCTTTATTGCCACATCACTAACTGCTGTTCGCAAATTAGCTGCTGTGTTTACTACTCTGCAACAGTAATTCAAAATTATTTAATTGGCTTTAAAGTTCTTTAGGATGTAAAGGTGCACAACAAATAAAGGCAAGCCTTTCTTTTTTATCTCAAACATGCAAACATTTGAGCTGCTGAATAATTTTTCTTTAATAACTGACAGATGAAAATGAGCTAAATAATGTCAGACATTTTCTCTGGAGCTTAAAGACTGCAAAGAAAATTTCAGTGGTAAAACAGAGACATTGGGGTGGATCGTCTGCTGCCTGCCACCAGCAACAGGTTTTCCGATCCGGCAGAGAATCCAGCACGGCATAAAAGCAGGATCGGCGCGGGCGTCAATTCTGTTCCAATGCTATTTCATAGAATTTACAGTGCAGAAGGAGGCCATTTGGCCCATCGAGTCTGCACTGGCTCTTGGAAAGAGCATCCTAGCCAAGGTCCACACCTCCACCCTATCACCATAACCCAGTAACCCCACCCAACACTAAGGGCAATTTTGGACACTATGGGCAATTTAGCATGGCCAATCCACCTAACCTGCACATCTTTGGACTGTGTGAGGAAACTAGAGCACCAGGAGGAAACCCATGCACACACGGGGAGAATGTGCAGACTCCACACAGACAGTGATCCAAGCCGGGAATCGAACCTGGGACCCTGGACCTGGGAAGCAATTGTGCTCTCCACAATGCCACCGTGCTGCTCTGGTTCCTTGCTGGTGGGGGCTGTGAGCTACACGGGCCATGCCGGCAGCACCATACAAAACCGCGATTTGCATGGATTTTAATATGATTAACGAGCTGGAAGGCCGAATCTCCAACCTCCCAGTGATGCTCCTGTTGTCTCAACCGGGAGTCACGCGGGCGTGAATTGGTGCAACTATTTACGGGTGGGACCCAGGCGCCATGGCCATTGAGGGGGAGAAAGGAAATAAGAAAACCTTTCCAATTTTTCGGGTTTGCTGGTGGGGCCAGGGAGGGACATGTTGAGGGTGGTGCGGTGGTACAACTCAGGGTGGTCATGAAACCTGGTGACATTTGATGGTCAAGGGAATCCTCATCTTACTGACATTCTCTGTCCCTCCCCTTTCACCCCCAGATAAATGCATTTTGGACAACTGTCAGCTATGCTCACTATCTACCTGGCCTCTGCTGCTGTCGCAGGTGCACAGAGGCTAGAGGGCCAGGGCCAGCCCATGGAGGACTCTGCACAAAAGGAGCCTGCCCCAGAAGAGCTGGGGCCAGCCGGTGAGGTTCAAGTGCGTCCATCCAACAGGCCGAGGAGACGCCGTATCAGGCCACATGTATAATATCGTCGCCTGTCCTTCGAGGAGCTGCCAGACCATGTGTGCCACCAACCACTTTGGCTCACCTGGGAGACCATGTGCCACCTGTGCCAGATGGTGGCACACCTTGCATTGCAGGGATATGGAGAAGGACAAGGTGCTGGTCACCCTGAACTTTTATGCCCTGGCTTATTCCAGGGCTCTAGCATGGACCTGCATGGGATATCGCAAACAAACGTGCAGAGGTGCATTTGCGCTGTCAAAGATGCCCTATGGACCCAGGCATTGGGCCACATCACCTTCAACCTGGACCAAGCCCAACAAGATGCCCGGGCAGCAGGATTTGTTGCCATCGATGATATGCCCCAGGTCTAGGGGACGATCGATGGCATGCATGTCACACTATGAGCACCAGCTCAACAAGGGTGCCCACCATCAATAGGAAGGACTTCCACCAGCTGTACATCAAAAATACCTGCACCCGATATCCAAGTGGCGTGCATGACTCATACATCCTGGTGTATTTGTGGGTTCCCAGCACCTTCAAGTTGCTTCCTCGGATAAGGGGGTGGTTAGTGGGTGACAAGGGTTACTAGCTGAGTTTAATAGCTAATTACACCTGTGCAGAGGCTGCAGACTAACGCAGGAACCCACTATATTGACGTTCACGCAGCAACCAGGAACGACATCGAGCGGTGCATTGGCCTGTTCAAGATGTGTTTCCGGTGCCTGGGCCGCTCTGGTGGGTGGTCCAATATAGCCCCCCAGATGTCTTGAGCATCGTGGTGGCCTTCTGCATCCTTTATAACATTTTGCAGCAGCAGGGCGACATGCTGGAGGAGGAGGAAGAATGGCACGCCTCAGCTGACCAGGAGGACAAGGATGGTGTCTAGGAGGAACTGGCCATGGACCCAGTTGGCACGGCAGGCCACCCAATGTGTGATCCATGGCTACCACACACGGGACAACATCATCCCCTCCTGATTTACCAACTAGATGGTCTGGCCACTGGAAGCTCCAGTGCTCTGTCCCACCTCTTTCCCCATCTACCCCCTACCTCAACCCCATCCCCACTTTGCACAGATTCCACCTTGCCCTGAGCATCTCTCCCTTTCCCTCTCCTTTAGTCCTTCACCCCTTCCCTTAGTGGGTCATGAAGGTCGGCCAGTTGGCAAAAGTGGGTCCCGGTAAAAAAAAATTTGAAAATCACCGCTTCAGAAGTTTAAACCCTCTTTGCAGATGATGGGCTAAATCTTTTAAAGATCCTGGGAGTTGTAAATGAGGCAGGTGGGGGTTAAATTAAATTGAGCGACATCCAAAATGTCAACTTCTCAGCAGTTGGACGAAAGTTAGTTATTACGTTGGTGCCGGCTTGAGGGCAGATCGTGCTTCCTGATCGCAAGTGGCAAGAACCTCTTTTTAATACATTAAATGTCATGCCTGCTCATTGAAACACAACTTCACCAGATCCACTTGTACCGTTGAAGTTAAGTGTGCAGCAAAGAAGAAACATGTTTCTTCAGATTGACGACTGGTTAAAGGCGGTGTTCAGACAAGTGAGGGTGTTTTCCTGGTGGATTTGAACAGAGTAGGATGTGTTTCTCTTGCAAGGGGAGCTTTGTTGAACAGGGGAGTGGTGGCATTTCTGCATTGAGATCAGGTGAGGGCTGTGGAAGAGGAACAGGGTGTGGATGACTAAGGGAGTGAGGGAGGTGGCAGTTCTATGAAGCTTAAGGGAGGCAGAGGGAGGACGTTGGACAAAGGGAAGTCAATGTCTACAGAGGGTAGGTCAAGCATGATGGCAGAGAGATCAAAAGTTATACATGGAAGTCAGTGAGAGTTGAGGTAACAAAGAAACAGGCTAAGGAAGGGATGGGGGTGCCTCTGGCAAGGGTAGCATTTATTTGCTGTCCCTAATTGTCCCTGAATTGAATGGTTTGCGAGGCCACTGCAAAGGGAGTTAATGGTCAACCGCATTACTGTGGAGCTGGTGTCACTTCTGGCCAGGCCAATAAGAAAGCAGATTTACTTTCCTAAAGGGGGACATTAGTGAACCAGATGCATTTTTGCAACAATCAATGGCCGTTTCATGGTCAGTGTTACTGAGACTAGCTTTCAATTCCTGATTTTATTAATCAAATTAAAATTCTACCAGCTGCCATGGTGGGATTTGAACCCATGAACCCAAAACATTAGCCTGGGCCTCTGGTTTACTAGTCCAGTGACATTCCCACTACGCTACCATCTCCCTGAAGAGCTAGAGACGAGGATGATGGATTGATGGCAGGTCGAGAGTAAGAGGTTGGGGGGGGGGGGGGGGGGGGGGGGATGCAGTTCCAGTGTGCCATGGGGAGTTCTAGTTTGAATGACTGTTGGTCAAGGGTGATGGGGCTGAGTCAAGGGTCATCGTCAAAGGCGATGGGGCTGAGTCAAGGGTCATCGTCAAGGACGATGGGGCTGAGTCAAGGGTCATCGGAGGGAGGGCACTGTCATTGGAGCGCCATGCCGACAGGCTTATGTTACTCTCATTACATTCAGATTGAGACCCCTTATCTTCATCTCTTCTCAAAATGTCGCTGTGTAAGGGCCAGCAAATCCAGAGTGTACAAACTCCTCACATCAGCCAGACTGAAGCTGTTGGAGAGCAAGGAGTGGATGCCTGTCCAGGTGACATTTAAATATGGCCCTCGGACCTTTCACACTGCAAGGTAATAGCGGGGCCGATGTACTCCTGCTTATCCCCTCGCAGGATTGCCTGGGCCCTCAATGCGGCATAACTAATTGGCCACCACGTGATTGCCTGTGGCCAGTTGCTCTGCCTACTAGTGGGATTGCCACAAACTTACAGTCCCCCCATCAAGACCTGCAACACGAGAAGATTCCAGCCGATATGTGCAGATTATTTATAGTTACATAGTTCAATTCCAGCTCTGGCTACATTCTGCACCTGTTGGAATACAGATCCAAGGATTCCAGAACTGACCATCAGAGTTAACTACTAATATTGTTCCCTGGTGGTTATTTGCAGCTGGAGACTGTGCAGTTCTGGTGACCACACTATAGGAAGGATGAGACTGCACTAGAGATGGTGCATAGGAGATTCACCAGGATGTTGCCTGGGATGGAACATTTGAGCAATGAAGAGAGGTTGGATAGGCTCTGGTTATTTTCTTCAGAGCAGAGAAGGCTGAGGGGGGACCTGACTGAGACATACAAAATTATGAAGGATATAGTTAGGGTAGATAGGAAGAAATTGACCATCACAGACAAGCTGAATCCCGTCCATGCTCCACATTCTCAGATATGCCAGCATCACAGGATAGAGGACGGGGAACTGGGGAACTGGCTTGCTGTACCTCTCCTTTCCCACAAGCACTGAGAATGATTGTAGCTCTTCCTTATTTTCAGCCGAGACCAAGGCAACAGCATTTTCATCAGAATTGACAGATGAAAAATATCTGCCCTACCTACCTGAAATGCCATTCACCAGCATTTGGCCCACAGCCTTGAATGTTGTGACATACCAAGTGCTCATCCAGGCACTTTTTAAAGGTTGTGAGGCAACCTGCCTCTGCCACTCTCCAAGGCAGTGCATTCCAGACCATCACCACCCTCTGGGTAAAAAGATTTTTCCTCACATTCCCCCCAAAACCTCCTGTCCCTCACCTTGAACTTGTGTCCCCTCATGACTGACCCTTCAACTAAGGGGAACAACTGCTCCCTATCCACCCTGTCCACGTCCCTCATAATCTTGTACACCTCGATCAGGTCACCCCTCAGTCTTCTCTGCTTCCATCCCAGGAACATTCAACTGCATCTTCTCTGTGCCTCCTTCCATGCAATCACATCCTTCCTATAATGTGGTGACCAGAATGTCACACAGTACTCCAGCTGTGGCCTCACCAAAGTTCTACACAACTCCAACATGAACCTCCCTGCTTTTGTAATCTATGCCTCGATTGATAAAAGCAAGTGTCCCATGTGCCTTTTTCACCAACTATTAACTTGCTCTCCCGCCTTCAGAGATCTATGGACAAACACACCAATGTTCCTTCGTTCCTTGGAACTTCGCAGTGTCATGCCATTCATTGAAAACTTCATTGTCAAATTACTCCTGCCAAAGTGTATCACCCCACACTTTTCAGGTTAAATTCCATCTGCCACTTATCTCCCCATTTGACCATCCTGTCTAAATCTTCCTGTAACCCAAGGCACTTAACCTCGCTGTGGAGAAGATGAGGGGGATCCTGCTGGCTAAGGCACAGTGCTAGCCACTGCACCACCGTGCTGCCCCAATGTCAGCAAAGCTAAGGAGCTGGTCATTGACTTCGAGAAGCAAAGTGTCATACACACCCCTGTCTGCATCAATGGTGCCGAGCTGGAGACGGTTGACAGCTTCAAATTCCCGCCAGTGCACATCACCAACAATCTGTCCTGGTCCACCCGAGTTGACGCTACGACCAAGAAAGCACAACAGCACCTATACTTCCTCAGCAAACTAAGGAAATTTGGCATATCCACACTGACTCTTACCAACTTTTACAGATGCACCAGAGAAAGCATCCTATTTGTCTGCTTCACAGCCTGGTATGGCAACTGCTCGGCCCAAGACATAAGAAACTACAGAGTCATGAACACAGCCCAGTCCATCACACAAACCCGCCTCCCATCCATTGACTCTGTCTATATCTCCCGCTACCTTGGGAAAGCAGGCATCATAATCAAAGACCACTCCCACACGGGCTATTCTTTCTCCAACCTCTTCCAATGGGCAGGGATACAAAAGTCTGAGAACACGCACTAACAGGTTCAAAAACAGCTTCTTCCCCACTGCTACCAGACTCCTGAATGACTCTCTTATGGACTGAACTGCTCTCCACACAACTACTCTACTGAGTAGTACCACATTCGTATGCTTCATCCGGATGTCTATGTCTATGTGTTCACATTGTGTATTTATCATATGCCCTATGTTTTAGTATGTATTGAACGATCTGTCTGGATTGTACGCAGAACAGTACTTTTCATTGTGCCTTGGTACACGTGACAATAAATCTAAATCAAATCCAATGACAGCATCTCACAAACAGCAGAAATCCATCAGTTAATCATCATTAGCACACTGGGCTAAATTGCTGGCTTTGAAAGCAGACCAAAGCAGGCCAACAGCACGGTTCGATTCCCGTACCAGCCTCCCCGAACAGGCGCCGGAATGTGACGACTAGGGGCTTTTCACAGTAACTTCATTGAAGCCTACTCGTGACAATAAGCGATTTCCATTTCCATCTTCTTCATTGACTGGGTCAAAGATGTCGGGTTTCTTCAGTAACGAGGCAGTAGTCTTGTTGATCTGAGTGCCCCTGAATGCTAATTCAGTTGCAAACTAAGTTGCAACAAATGAGACCATTTAGTTTGATGACTGGATGTAAGTGAAATAATACCTGGCGAACGTCACTTTTTTCTTGAATTTGAGGTCAGTAAATACCGCTTTCACCTTCTTGGGGACAACTCATAATGTCACTCATACTGTATTAGGCATCAGTAGCAAAGGCTGGACACAGAAGGCAGGACCAGTGGGGAAAGGTGGAGTGAAGGTAGTGTAACTGAGGGAGGACAAGTGTGGAAGGCTGGGAGGCTTTACTTTAGAACCCCTACAGTGCTGAAGGGAGCAATTCAGCCCATCTGGTCTGCACCCCCCCCTCTGAAAGAGCATCCTATATAGGCCCAATCCCCCACCCTATCCCTGTAACCCCACCTAGGGGCAATTTAGCATGGCCAATCCACCTAACAGTGCACATCTTTGGACCATGGGAGGAAACCGTGACACCTGGAGGAACCCCATGCAGACACGCAGAGAGTGTGCAAACTCCACAGTCACCTGAGGTCAGAATCCAACTATGGTCTCTGATGCTGCGAGGCACCAATGTATACCACTATGCCACCGTGCCACCCGGAACATGTTTAAGAGGCTGTCCTGGGAAGGAAGACAGACTATCCGGGGCCTGTTTAGAAATGTATATCTTGGTCCCATTGTAGGGTCGTTGATGGTGCCTCTCTGGACGGTGTGCATTGTGGACAGATGTGTCTAAAGGGTGTGGTCTGTGAGTTCTTGAACTGGGTGTTAGGGGTTTGAATGAAGGTACAGGGTCTCAGAGAGCACAGTAACAATCAGAGGAAGTAATTGGATTTGATGGGATACTAGGCTCACCCGGGCTAGGGGATGGTCTCATGGGGTAGGATCTTGGAATATTAGCGAGCAGCTGGCCTTGAGAATGGGGCGGCTCAGATTCAGAATAGGCACGGGCATGTCAACAGTGACGGGAACAGCAGCAAGAGCAGGAATGTCAATATAAATGATCATTGGGTCCAGGGTAACGGAATGGGGGATGAGGCAAAACGTTTGCAGAAGAGAGAGGAATGAGAAGGCTGTGATTGTGGAGGACGATGAGGAGGACCTTGGTGGGTAAGAGCAGGAGGGTAGAATGTGTTTGATGCGCTGGCAAAACGCAGATACACAATACTGAAGCTGTCTATGTTGTTGGGCAGTTTGTAAAACCTCTCAGGCAGACAATATGGGATAGTCTCAGAACGGTTGGGAAGATTTAACGACTCGTCTTTTGGGCAAAGTAAAGGGCACCCTATTAATTATTAGTCCACTCCATGGAAAACATGCTCAGCTGACTGATGCTCTCGAGATTTCAACGTCAAACAAACTAACATTACTCCATGACTAACGGGTTGCAATCCAGCAAGAATCATCACGATCTGGTGCTGCCTTCATTCTGTGTGATTTGCCATCTGCTGCTGCTGGGGGGGGGGGGGGAAAGGGAGGTAAGGAGTTGGATGCCTCTAAGTGCATTCATTGTGGAGGTTGCAAATCCCCGATTCAAAATACCCATTCTCCCTGGAAAATTATCATGGATGATGAGGGCTCATGTGTTGTCTTTCTATGATGCCAAGGTAATGGTTTGTTTATAGAGTCTCAAGGGTAATGGGGGTAAACTGAAGAGTGTCTGAGGGAGGGTTCTCACACAAGGCTGTCATCATTCCACTCAATGTGTAATGTTTTTGTGTGCAATCATATATGAACACGAGGAACACCCAACTCTGGTCCTCCAGGATGTCCTTCACCTAGAAAGGGTGGAGTTGGAAGCTATGTCTACACAACATCTTAGTACTGGCCTGCTGGCTTTGAGATGGAGGTATACATGAAAAGTATATGCTCGCTGAATGTATTACCTCAATGTGTTCACAGATCCAATGAGGCATCAATGAAGCAAGCTCCAGGCCACCCCGTCTTGGAATTGGCTCTTGCCAAAGATGAGGAGGGCTCATCGCAGGTTGGCACCGGGCCAGGAGGTGCAATGGCCTGAGCAGCAAGGGACAGCAGGGCTTCAGGAAGATCAAGAATCTGGCAAACGGGGTCCACTGAAACAGCGACCATTGGCCCAACCACTGGTGTATTAGTAATGCTCTTATTTACAAATGAGTAAAAGGCAACGTTGGAGGCGCCTTCATCTGTCCTCGGATGTGGTTGCCTACCTCAGCCGGCTTCTTCATGATAAACTGCAGATGCAAAGGCTTGGAGGGAATCTCATGTCAGTGGCATTCAAAGTCACAGCCACCTTGAACATCTTTGCCAGTGGATCCTTCCAGAGCTCCACTGGGGACCTGTGTGGCATCTCCTAATCAATAATATACAAGTCCACATGGGAGGTCACTGATGCCCTTTTCAGGAGAGTGGACCAATTTGTACAATTCCCTCTGGATCCCAATAGCCAGGCTGTAAGAGCATTGGGATTTGCAGCAATCTTTGATCTCCCCAAGTGCAGGGTGCAATTGACTGCACATGTGCCCTTCAGAGCTCCCTGGCAACTGCCTATCACATTCAATAATAGGAAAGGATTTCACACTTTGAACATGTAGCAGATATGTGATCACAGAGACAGATCCTTTGTGTTTGTGTTTGGTTCCCAAGGAGCTCTCTCGTTCTGACCCACCCCCAAGTGTCACAGGTTTTTGAGGGAGCCAAGAGATTGCAGGGCTGGCTTCTCGGGGATAAGGGATATTCCGAGAAGATGTGGCTGGTGAAGCCAGTTCACCATCCATTGAGTGCTGCTGAGGAGAGCTACAGTGATGCACACGTCTTCACCAGGTCCGTGACTGAGAAGATCATCGGCCTCCTCAAGGCGAAGTCAGATGTTTGGACTGCCAAGGAAGGCCTTTCCAATAATCACGGCAGAGACTGTCCTGGAAGATCACTGTCTGCTGCACCCTGCTTAACCTAGCATTACAAAGGGGGATGTTTTCCTGAGGGAGATATGGAGGAATTAGATGTCTCTTCCAATGATGCAGACGAAGGAATGGAGATGTTGAGGGCTAGGATGTCACCGAACCACATGGTTTTCTATCCTCTGCTGGGTGGAAGGCCCACCCACCTTTTGGTTATTGGCATTATTTTTCTCGAATGTAACTTGATTAATGATAGCATAATTAAATTGTACTAGTTACCATCTTTCCTGCTGTTGATTTGATCCTTTGCATGTGGTAAACTATAATAAAATGTAGAGTCCTAGCACTAAATGCACTTATTAGACACTGCACAGTACTTCATTCGCCTGTAACCTCAATCTGTAAATAGAACTATGATTTCACCATGCACTCACAAATCCGTGTCCATGGAAACTTGGAAGCTATATCTACCTTAAACTCGGCAGGGGTGCACTCATGTCACCCTGACACCTGCTCCCAGGAGGGTCTGACCTGTCAGAGAGCTCCCTCAGGTTGAACCAGATAGATGGGCCCACAGGACGGAGCAGGATGAGAACATATTTGGTCCCTCAGGGAAGTTCATGTTCCTACGCCTCCCACCCCCCATCTCCATTCTTCATCAACAGCCCATAGCCCTCGAGATCTTTATCGAGCCGAGATGTTTTGAGGTAAGTTTGCAGTTCACTCACTGTGAGTGCCTCATCTGCACTATGCGTTGCTGAGTGGCAAGCATTCCAGATCCTTCAATCGCACAGACCCCGACATGTCCCACTCCTAGATGTCCTTAGTAATAATGGGAGACCGTGATGCATCATTGTGAATACCCTGGCTAAGTTAAACTTCTTCCCTCTCAGAGATGCAGAAGCTTCACATTGATAACCTCACTGTCCTCAGTATGGTCCAGCACACAAGCCCATTCTACCCCCTCTCCTCAAGCACTAAGACTCTTGTCCTTCAATGTTGTCAAATGCTCTTTGGTTGCTAACTCTTTATATGAGGTCTACGGCTACCATTGATAAGCAGACGAACTGGACACGCAAATCTCCATGTGTGGGCTGACAAAGACTTATGGTAACTGCACACACTCCTCTTAAATTCTATAATCAAATCCCTCTTGCAGTCAAAGCTTATGTCCCCATCGCCTTCTTACTTGCTGCCTTCCTCTGTATGTTACCTCAAAACGACAAATCACCAAAAGAAGCTTTTCACGATTCAACATGCCCATCACATCATCCTCCAGCCCTTTAGGGAGGTCTCCAGTTTTTCACTTTTAAGAAGACAGTGTCAAGCTTTAGTCTCGCAGCCTTGAAATTGTACATATGGTGTACTTTGCCACTCACATGGCAGCTTTAACTGCCGTCGAGTTAATTGCCCTCGTGGCAATGCCCTCCTCTGACATCAGGGCAGCAGCAGCAGGAGATGTAATGACCTCGCTGAATACAGTGTCAGAGGTCGGAACATGGGAAGCTGCAAATAATGGCTTGTATGACCAGTGGCCAGACAGCACACTCACAATTGATGGCCAGGGCTTAATTCTGCACTTGTGGGATAATTGAGTAATCACTGCTGATAATGAGGAAGAATCAGTGGGAGTTCCTGATCACTCTGACCATTAAATGCCCGTGTACATTGAGAAAACTGACATCAAAGTGGAATTTGGGAGAATCCCAAGCAGTGAATGTGAACATATATTTACAAATATCTAAACTATATACAATGTGTATAAACCCATGTCGCCTGTGCACCTTCAATACTTCTTCAGTTTTCTTATCCTACCACCACAGCTAAGTGCAGGCCCGACATCCACAGCTGAGGTGGAGGAGCCTGCTGACTGTGAGGACTTTGGCGGATGTCTCTGGTGGCCCAAGGCCTAGAAAACCCTGGCTTTCGAAGAGTATCCTGCCCAGGTGCAGATACACCTTCCTCAGCTTGACCTATTAGAGGCGGTGGGGTCACTGGCAGTGGGAGGTGGAGTGGCTGGGCACGCAGTGTCCTGGGATGCGCACCCAAAATGCTCAGCTGGTCCTCCTCCCTTTGGCTGCTTAAATGGCACCTCCCTGACTCCTTGAATCCTCTAAACTGGTAACACTCACAAGGATGGGTGAGTAGGACTTAACATTGGATTCAATGCAGGTAACCACAAATTAAGTACAGGACTCATACAGTCTTACACCTTACACTGTATACATCAGAACATATGGTCACGTAAATTTCTGACTCAACCCGACAGCCTATTATTATAATGGTACAGTGTGTAAATTGCTGTATACATTTATCTTATTTGTTTAGTAGCATCATTTATAAAATAGCATTTTTAGTCTTCTGAACTAGCTAACTTGCTATAGGGACAATCCCAGTGAGCTAATCATTTACTGGTGCTGAAGCACCCAGAGGCTGGTTGATAAAAATGCTACCTCGGACAGTCCAACGTTTGTCGTCAGTATTGCACTGAAGCACTAGCCTAGATTTGGTGTTAGTCTCCAAAGTGGAGCTTGAATCCGCAACCTCATGTCTCTGAAGGGAGTGAAGAATTCCCATTCAACCTCATCCCTGTGAAGGTGCTTGCAGAGGTGAATCACAGATACTGCTTTGTGGTGCCCCCAGGATGTTTGCATAATCTTAAATTTTTATTCTTTCTTGCCACAGAGTAATTTACGACACAGAAGGAGGCCATTCAGCCCATTAGTACACGTTGTTTCCCCCACAGGGGAATCCAGTCAGCTACACTCCTCCCACTTGGTTTGCATAACCCTGCACAATGGAACATGAGGTGAAAAGGGCTGTATGACTGGAAGTAGAGGTCATCTGATAAAGCTGCCAGGAACATGTCCAACAAGAGTTGGCAACTGTAAACAAATCATCTGGTAATCATACTCCTTAATGAGCAAGAAGAGAGGTTGAGTAGAGACAGGAACAGATTGAACTGTGATGCCTTTTGTTGTCGAATGGCCTGCCAGCACGTTCTACCCAGACTCGATCATGAAGAATGCCACTTGAATGAGGTACCAATGGACAATGAGTGTCCACGAAGGTCCAGGGAGACCATCTAATTTATTTCCTTCAAGTGCCCATCCAATTTCCATTTGAAATTATTGATTGTTTCTGCATTCATCACCAAGTTCACTCGCTGCCTAAAAAAACATTTCCTCCCATTTCCTCTGCATCTCTTGCTGCAAATCTTCAATGTGTCTCCCTCTAGTCCTCATACAATCAGAAAATAGGAAGAGGGTTCCTTTGCCTACCTTATCAAGTCTGTGGTAATTTTTCACACACCTATCAAATCGCCTCTGTTCCAAGGAGAACAACACCAGCCTTTCTAAGCTAACCTTGTAACTAACATACCCACCACCTTCCATCCCTGGGACCATTCTGGTAAATCTCCTTTGCACCCTCTCAAGGATCTTCAAATCTTTCTTGAAGCGTGAGGACCAGATCTGGTCACAATATCTGAGGTAGGATCTAACCAGGGCTTTATACGGGTCCAGCATAACTTCCCTCTGTTTGTACTTTATTCCTTTATTTATGAAGCCCAACATCCCATATATTTTGCTCACCATTGTCGCTCAACATACCCTTCCAATGATTGATACACATGCAGGATCTCCCCATCTGTTCTTCTGAAACCTCCCCAGAGCTTCATGGACAGTCATTATCCGTTGGTACCTCATTCAAGTGACATTCTTCATGATTGAGTCTGGGCAGGCCATTCAACAACAAAGGGCATCACAGTTCAACCTGTTCCTGTCTCTACCTAATCTCAATGCTTGCTCTTTCAGGAGTATGATTGACAGATGATTCGTTTAAGGGTGCCAACTCTTTTGTTGGACATATTCCTGGAGATTTTATCAGATGACCTCCAATTCCAACATCTTGGCCAGCCATGAAGCCTTTTCCCCCTCATGTACCGTTCTGGTTATAATTAATAACGGAAAATGTTCAAAGAAAATGTTTTATAAAGCAACTCATAGACCACCCGCGGGGGAGGGGAGTTGATTACTTGCACTAGCCAAATACAATATACCAATTAACTACAGCTCACGCAAACAGTGGCGAGCACCATCTGACATACACTAAAATATATATTTCTTGTTGGTACAGCTAAAACAAAATGTTCCTAAGCAATCCAATTGGACTGTTTAGCTTAAGCATGCAGCCATGTGCTTGAGCAGCAAAGCAAATCTCAAACTTGCCTCTTGGTATTTCCGAAATCTATCCCAATAGGGGCGGCAGGGTGTCTCACAGTGCCAGGGACCCGGGTTTGATTCTGACCACAGGCGACTGTCTGTATGGAGTTTGCACATTCTCCCCGGGACTGTGTGGGTTTCCTCCGGGTGCTCCGGTTTCCTCCCACAGTCCAAAGATGTGCGGGTTAGGTGGATTGGCCATTCTAAAAATTGCCCCTTAGTGTCTAAAGGCAAGGTGGGGTCATGGGTATAGGTGGGGGAGCTCTTTCAGAGCATTGGTGCAAACCCGATGGGCTGAATGGCCTACTTCTGCACTGTAGAGTTTCTATGATTCAGTTATCAAAGAACATTCAGAGCCAGATAATACACACTTCAGTTAACAATCATTTTTAAAATTTATTTTAAAAATAAATTTAGGGTGCCCAATTCATTTTGTCCAATTGAGGGGCGGCACAGTAGCACAGTGCCAGGGTCCCAGGTTCGATTCCCGGGTTGGGTCACTGTCTGTGCTGAATCTGCATGTTCTCCCTGTGTCTGCGTGAGTTTCCTCCAGGTGCTCCGGCTTCCTCCCACAAATCCTGAAAGACGTGCTATTAGGTAATTTGGACATTCTGAATTCTCCCTCTGTGTACCCGAACAGGTGCTATATAAATGTCAGTCTCCTTTTACCCAAATTAATTGTTGATGTGACCATCAATTCACAAGACACGTAGTTGGAAATGAACAGTGGTTTTAATAGTCTTACAACAGAGCCTACCTGCGACGTGATGAACTGGCAGGCAGGCTCACGACTGCAAAGCTTTATACTTCCGGTTAGTGGGAGGAGCCATGGGCAGAGCCAAGGGTGGAGCCCAGTACAAACTCCTCATCTCCCCCTATGGGCAGATCCGTGCAACTGCTCATATACCGAGCTAACGTGAATACAGCACATCACATAACAACAGTGTGAATTACGCGGAATGTGATTCACCACATTCACCCCCTGTAAAAAAAATCAAGTCCAGCAGGGATGATGTGTCTACAAATGACAAATTACAAATTACAGATTATAAATTACAAATTGAGTAGATCTGGCAGCCGAGTCGTCCTCTGGGATCGACAAAGCACCGGGGTTGCAGCCTCTTCTGGTGGCTGGGTGGTGGCGGTCGGCGAGGGTACGATAGCGGACTCCAGGGGGTGATTCTGTCAGACCTTCGTATCCGACTGGTTCGACTGGTGATGGGGAGCGCTGGAAACCCAAGGGCGCGGGGGCGCGGAGCACGGGCAGCGGACCTACAGGCGTGGGGGCGCCGGGCATGGGGGTTTGGGAGGGGTATAGTGTGATGGGTACCTTGGCGGAGGTAATGTCGGAGTTGGATCCTGCAGGCGCCAGGTCCCGGAGGGAAATAGTGTCTTGATGGCTGTCAGGGTATTTGATGAACGCGTATTGGGGGTTCGAGTGGAGTAGGAGCACTCTCTGAACAAGTGGGTCAGTTTTGTGGGTCCAGACGTGCTTCCGGAGGAGAACCGGGCCCGGTGTCTTCAACCATGCTGGGAGCGAAACCCCCGTGGTCGTGCCCCTGGAAAAAACAAATAGCCGCTCGTGAAGGGTCTGGTTGGTGGCTGTGCATAGGAGGGACCTAATAGCATGGAACGTGTCGGGGAGGACCTCCTGCCAATGGGAGGTCGGGAGCTTCCTGGACCGGAGGGTCAGTAGGACGGTCTTCCAGACCATCGCATTCTCCCTCTCCACCTGCCCGTTCCCCCTGGGGTTGTAGCTGGTAGTCCTGCTCAAGGCGATGCCCTTGCCGAGCAGGTACTGACGCAGCTCGTCGCTCATAAAGGACGAACCCCTGTCGCTGTGTACGTAGCTGGGGAAACCAAACAGCGTGAAGATGCTGTGCAGGGCCCTAATGACTGTGTGGGAGGTCATATCGGGACACGGGATAGCAAAGGGGAAGCGGGAGAGCTCGCCTATTACGTTCAGGAAGTACACATTCCTATTGGTTGAGGGGAGTGGCCCTTTGAAATCGATACTTAGGCGTTCAAAGGGCCAGGAGGCCTTGACCAGGTGGGCCTTGTCTGGTCTATAGAAGTGCGGTTTGCACTCCGCACAGATCGAGCAAACCCTGGTGATGGCTTTTACCTCCTCGGTGGAGAAAGGCAGGTTTCGGGCTTTGATGTAGTGGGCGAGCCGGGTGACCCCCGGGTGGCAGAGGCCATTGTGGATAGCTTTGAGGCGGTCGTCTTGTACGCTGGCGCACGTGCCGCGGGACAGGGCATCTGGGGGCTTGTTGAGCTTCCCCGGTCGGTAAATGATATCGTACTTGTAGGTGGAGAGTTCGATCCTCCACCGTAGGATCTTATCGTTTTTTATTTTGCCCCTTTGTGAGTTGTCAAACATAAAGGCAACCGATCTTTGGTCGGTGATGAGGGTGAACCTCCTACCTGCGAGGTAGTGCCTCCAGTGATGTACAGCCTCCACAATGGCTTGTGCTTCCTTCTCGACTGAGGAGTGTTGAAGTTCCGAAGCAGAGAGGGTTCGGGAGAAAAAGGCGACTGGTCTCCCTGCCTGATTTAGAGTGGCTGCGAGAGCTACCTCTGAGGCGTCGCTCTCAACCTGGAAAGGGACGGATTCATCCACTGCCCGTATGGCCGCTTTGGCGATGTCCTCCTTGATACAAGTAAAGACCTGACGAGCCTCATCCGATAGAGGGAAGTGTGTGGCCTTAAATAGTGTGCGGGCTTTGTCCGCATACTGAGGGACCCACTGGGTATAATATGAGAAAAACCCTAGGCACCTTTTGAGGGCCCTGGGACAATGAGGGAGAGGGAGTTGTAAGAGGGGGCACATACGATCCGGGTCGGGGCCCAGGACTCCGTTTTCCACGACATAGCCGAGGATGGCTAGCCTGGTCGTGCGGAAAACGCTTTTCGCCGTGTTGTAAGTAAGATTAAGTTTCTGAGCAGTTTGGAGAAATCGATGGATGTTAGCGTCGTGGTCCTGCTGATCATGGCCGCAGATGGTGACGTTGTCCAAGTACGGAAACGTGGCCCGCAGCCCGTACTGGTCCACCATTCGGTCCATTGCTCGTTGGAACACCAAGACCCCATTCGTGACGCCAAAGGGAACCCGGAGGAAGTGGAAGAGGCGGCCGTCGGCCTCAAAAGCCGTGAAGTGGCGGTCCTCCGGGCGGATTGAGAGCAGGTGGTATGCAGACTTCAGATCCACCGTGGAGAAGACGCGATAGTGGCCGATCTGATTCACCATGTCTGCAATCCTGGGAAGGGGGTACGTATCGAGGAGTGTGAACCGATTAATGGTTTGGCTATAGTCCACTACCATTAGGAATTTTTCCCCGGTCTTGATGACCACCACCTGAGCTCTCCAGGGGTTATTACTGGCCTCTATGATCCCCTCACGTAGAAGCCTATGGACCTCGGTTCTGATAAACACCCTGTCCTGCAGGCTGTATCGCCTGCTGCGAGTGGCTACGGGTTTGCAGTCCGGCGTGAGATTGGCAAAGAGTGGAGGGGGGTCGATTTTTAGCGTAGCGAGGCTGCAAATAGTGAGCGGGGGCAAGGGCCCGCCGAAGCTGAGTGTGAGGCTTTTCAGATTACACTGGAAGTCGAGTCCCAGTAGGGGTGGGGCGCAGAGTTCAGGGAGCACGTACAGCTGGAAGTTCAATTAGATAGTGCCCTGGATCATTAGGGTCGCGACCGTGCGCCCTTGGAGGTGAACAGAGTGAGAGCCCGAAGCGAGGGAGATAGTTTGCCGTGCACGGAAGATAGGGAGCAAACAGCGTCTTACCAGATCTGGGTATACAAAGCTCTCTGTGCTCCCGGAGTCGAAGAGGCACGATGTCCTGTATTAGTTGATTTCCATGGTCATCATGGAGTTGCGGAGATGTTTTGGACGCGACTGGTTCAGTTGTGCTGGAGTGGCCCCGTGATGACTGCCCTATGAATTTGTAGCCTTCGAAGCGATTTTCTGAGTGAGGAGAGGAAGGATCTCAAGATGGCCGCCCCTGTGGATCGCACGTGGCGGGCGGCGAGGAAGATGGCGGCCCCCATGAGTTGCACCTGTCGTTTGGGGGCGGAGTCGGAGTACAGGCTGCAGTATTTCGGGGCCTGCGGGCCTGTGGAGTTTGAAAACGAGTGCTCTGGGAGGCTGCGGGAGAGTTAGGAGATGGGGCCTGCTTTGGCAGGCAGATCTGGGCATAGTGTCCCTTGTGACTGCAGCTGCTGCAGGTCGCGTTGCGGGCCGGGCAATACTGCCGTAGGTGCTGGGGCTGCCCGCATAAATGGCACCCTGGAGCTGCGTGGTGGCTGGGTGGCCGCGCGGCGCAGGCCTGGGGAAGTCGCTGGTTGGGGGCCCAGGATGGAGTCGCTTGGTCCGCGAGGAACAAGGTGAGGCTGCGGAACGAGACCTCCATGGTGGTAGCCAATTCTACCGTGTCCTCTAGATTCTGGGCCCCTTCGAGCAACCACTGGCGTACATAGTTTGATCTGAGCCCTGCCACGTACACATCCCTGACGGCGAGCTCCATGTGCTGTTCGGCTGATATAGCCTGGTAATTACAGTCCCGAGCTAAAGTCTTTAAGTCCTGCAGGAATTCTTCCAACGACTCCGTGGGGCGCTGGCGGCGGGTCTTAAAAATATGGCACGCGCATACCTCGTTGATGGGCCTCACGTACATTCGATCGAGCATGGCTAGGGCCCCCGTATACGAGTTAGTACTATTGAGTTGAGTAGATATACGGTGGCTCACCCTTGCGTGCAGTATACTGAGTTTCTGCTCCTCTGTAGTTTCTGGCGTACTTGATTCAGCCAGGTAGGCCTTAAAACATCTGAGCCAGTGTTGAAAGATTTCTCTTGCCTCTGCTGCCTGCGGGTCGAGTTTTAGTGGGTCAGGTTTGAGGGCTGATTCCATAGTCGATTCCTTTGTCGTTTTCTTCTAGTTTCCTAAGACTATTAAATTGATGTGCCCATCAATTCACAAGACACGTGGTTGGAAGTGGACAGTGGTTTTAATAGTCTTACAACAGAGCCTGCCTGCGACATGATGAACTAGCAGCAGGCTCACGACTGCAAAGCTTTATACTTCTGGTTAGTGGGAGGAGCCATGGACGGAGCCAAGGGTGGAGCCCAGTACAAACTCCTCATCTCCCCCTATGGGCAGAGCCGCGCAACTGCTCGTATACCGAACTAACATGAATACAGCACATCATATAACAAGTGTGAATTACGCGGAATGTGATTCACCATAATTGTTAACGGTGCATAGAAAACTATCCTTTGCATAGTTAGAGGGTAAGTGAGGTGTATAATTACAAAAAATGTTGGTGAATTCTTCAACATCAAATGTACATTTAAAATGTGTTTTATATTTTAAAGAATTATATTCCACTGCTTATTAGCAGTATTCAAATGGACGGTGAGTTATAAGGAGGATTTTCTTCTTGGGGTCTCAGGAGATGGGCACAGACTGATTACCTTAATGATTTATGACGGGCTTGATTTTTTGGCCTCTTTGCGCTCGAACGAGAGCGCAATAAGGTCAGTGAATAGCGGGAGAGACTGAAAACGAGAACCCGCCAAGCACCAAACAGTTTGTGATGTAACTGGCCTGCTCCCGAAGGTGAAATCGGGATCTCACCGGAGAGTGGAGAAAAACCAATTATCCCCACTTCAGCCCTATTTCCATACAATTAACGAGAGCGACCCCGTATCCAATGGCCTCCCATCATTCATCGACCTTCCCAGCAAGTGATCACGCTAGCGCCAATTAGTACCCCTTTTGACAAACGTGAACCTGGTGGCAGGGTTTCTGCGAGGAGCCAAGAAGGTGAGTAGGTAGGTAGCCAATCACACCTTGAAGCATGGACACTGTGCTTGAACACTGTGGGAGGCAACACCACACACGCGACAGCTAACATCCGAATACCCAGGGGATGGGACACAGCTCCGGGACATTCCACATCCGGAGGGTGGGTGAGTGCAATGGGAAGAAGGAGATGCCTGGAGAAATGGGCCAAGGGTTTGGAGGTCAGCCTGCATAGCGGAAGAAAGTGACAGAGGCATCATACTGGTTGTACTCAAGGGTTTTTAATGTGTCACAGGTGTCATACAATTCCCTACTCCTGATGGTGCCACCCCACTCTCCCCACCACCCCCTCAGCCCCTATCTAGCTCCCTCCCCTGGTGCCCTCAGTGATCCTCGATGTGCTTGGCCTTCCTAGCTCTACCATTACGTCTAGGTGTCTCCCCAGGATGCACATCTGAGGTGGAGGCAGCCAGCTGCTTACCTCGTCCCATGGCCTTCAATGCCCCTGGGGGCTCTGGGGCCAGAGGACCCGGTTCACTTGTCGGCGGCATTTACACAGCCTTGCCACCCTGTCCCATGTGCTGACCTCGAGACGCGGCCTCATCAGAGGGATGGAACACGGGAATGCTGGAGGCCACCATTGCCACTTCATGGGAGGGGTCCGGGTTG
This sequence comes from Scyliorhinus canicula, assembly GCF_902713615.1. Lineage (NCBI taxonomy): Eukaryota > Metazoa > Chordata > Chondrichthyes > Carcharhiniformes > Scyliorhinidae > Scyliorhinus > Scyliorhinus canicula. Next base: position 96,992,314 of record NC_052160.1, on the reverse strand, counting down.
ACACCCAGTGTCCCGTCTTCCCGGTAGGTGCCCATAGGGCCCTGGGGTTCACCATGGGATGGAGGGTTAGGGTTAGCTGGTTCGAGCCCCTGGCTGCCCCTGCAGCACCTGGCTCTGCCAGCCCTGCGGCTCCCCAATGCCTGCACCATCGTGTCAACGCCTTCAGCGATGCTCCTCAGTGACTGGGCCATGCTCTCCAGTGTTTTGACAGTGCTCACCTACGACTGAGACAAGCTCTGCAGCGCCTCGGCTATGCCCATCTGAGAGCGGGACATGTCCTGCAGAACCTCATCAAGGTCTGGTACTGGGTAATATTCTCCAATGAGTTACATGCTGCCTAGACCCTCAGCCATGGTTGCCACCAACTGCGTGATGCCTTGGACACATTTACCCATGATCGGCTGGAGGACCTGCGGGGGAATGGACATATGGTCAGTCGGAGGGATGGGTCAGTCAGTAAAGCAATAACAACTCACGTTTGACAGGTCCTCAGGGTGGGGACTGGCGGTTCCTCACCTCTGCGGCTTCCGCTATCCTCCGAGTTGGTGACTGGCCTGTCCCCGGCTACACCAGTCACCTCCGGGGCAAGCTCCTCGAACGTCGTGAGGGTTCTTAAGTCCAGTCACTGCCAGTCTGGGCCCTCGCCCGATGACTGTGCAAGGACTTCTCCTTCAGGGAGACAGAGAGGGCATCATTAGCCAAACGTGTGGTTCACAGTGGTGTTGGGGGGGGGGGGGGGGGGTAGGGGAGGGGGGGGGGGGGGGTGGCGGTTGTGAAGGAAGGGTTGGGTGGCCTCCACTGCGTGAAGGATCCTAGCCAGGTCCGCATTCTGAATCTTGGGGCACGTCTTTTTGGCATTATGGTTGCGAGCTGACTGGGATTGGCTGTGTAAGAGCTGACTGGGATTGGCTATGTAATAGCTGACTGGGATTGGCTGTGTAAGAGCTGACTGGGATTGGCTGTGTAAGAGCTGACTGGGATTGGCTATGTAATAGCTGACTGGGATTGGCTGTGTAAGAGCTGACTGGGATTGGCTGTGTAAGAGCTGACTGGGATTGGCAGTGTAAGAGCTGACTGGGATTGGCTGTGTAATAGCTGACTGGGATTGGCTGTGTAATAGCTGACTGGGATTGGCTGTGTAAGAGCTGACTGGGATTGGCTGTGTAAGAGCTGACTGGGATTGGCTGTGTAAAATCTTACTGGGATTGGCTGTGTAAGAGCTGACTGGGATTGGCTGTGTAAGAGCTGACTGGGATTGGCTGTGTAAGAGATGACTGGGATTGGCTGTGTAAGAGCTGACTGGGATTGGCTGTGTAATAGCTGACTGGGATTGGCTGTGTAATAGCTGACTGGGATTGGCTGTGTAAGAGCTGACTGGGATTGGCTGTGTAAGAGCTGACTGGGATTGGCAGTGTAAGAGCTGACTGGGATTGGCTGTGTAATAGCTGACTGGGATTGGCTGTGTAAGAGCTGACTGGGATTGGCTGTGTAAGAGCTGACTGGGATTGGCTGTGTAAGAGCTGACTGGGATTGGCTGTGTAAGAGCTGACTGGGATTGGCTGTGTAAGAGCTGACTGGGATTGGCTGTGTAAGAGCTGACTGGGATTGGCTGTGTAAGAGCTGACTGGGATTGGCTGTGTAAGAGCTGACTGGGATTGGCTGTGTAAGAGCTGACTGGGATTGGCTGTGTAAGAGCTGACTGGGATTGGCGGTGTAAGAGCTGACTGGGATTGGCTGTGTAAGAGCTGACTGGAATTGGCTGTGTAAGAGCTGACTGGAATTGGCTGTGTAAGAGCTGACTGGGATTGGCTGTGTAATAGCTGACTGGGATTGGCTGTGTAAGAGCTGACTGGGATTGGCTGTGTAAGAGCTGACTGGGATTGGCTGTGTAAGAGCTGACTGGGATTGGCTGTGTAAGAGCTGACTGGGATTGGCTGTGTAAGAGCTGACTGGGATTGGCTGTGTAAGAGATGACTGGGATTGGCTGTGTAATAGCTGACTGGGATTGGCTGTGTAAGAGCTGACTGGGATTGGCTGTGTAAGAGCTGACTGGGATTGGCTGTGTAAGAGCTGTTTAACTGCTGCTCGACCTTGTTAGTGGGGGGCTGGCGAGCGCGATCTCGGCAAATTGGCTGGCGAGCCTTCATTTGCGCCAAGAAGCCCATGGGGCCTTGTTGAGTGCACCAATTAATGGGGAATAGCATCGCCGGCCTCGCTGGGCCAAGTGCCGGGAAGCTCGCAGCAGTTCCTGCTCGCTACCATACTGTTATAACCTGCCTGCTTACCACTGGCTGGGGACTCATGGCAATCCCCCAATCCTTAGGGAGTATGAGCTTCCCCAATGAGGGGGACGGAGAAATTATTAGCAGGCCCCTGCATAAATAAAGAAGGCCAGTTTGGAACCAGCTAGAGAGGAGTGAGCAGCAAGGGAGTTACTGCTGCTGTTGTATACATATGTTATTGTAAATAATGTTTTCTTTCTGTCCTACAACTTGTGCTGGATTCTTCGTGGCCCTCAAAAAACTGGCGACGAGGACGGGGTGGAGACACAGGACGCCTCAGAGGGGGAATACTCGGTCCCACGGGCCGTGGATGGACAACCGTTACGCCGTTTATCACGGAAGAGCTGTTCTCCATCTTGTTACATGCCACCCGATCCAGCGCCTCATGCAAATGGCGTCTGGCCTGCAGCAAAATGAGTCCGACGCTCTCCATCGCCAGGGTCTTTGGTGGATTCCTTGGACTTTGGGGTGGATGGATGTTATAACCTGCCTGCTTATCACTGGCTGGGGACTAATGGCAATCCCACAATCCTTAGGGAGTAAGAGCTTCCCCAATGAGGGGGACGGAGAAATCATTAGCAGAGTTGCTGCATAAATAGAGCTGGCCAGTATGGAACCAGCTAGAGAGGAGTGAGCAGCAAGGGAGTTACTGCTGCTGTTGTGTATATATATATGTTATTGTAAATAAAGTTTTCTTTCTGTTCTACAAGACGTGCTGGATTCTTCGTGGCCTTCAAAAAACATACTTAGAAAACTTTCCGGAGAATCGCGCCCGATATTATCTGAATCCCTCAATTAGATTACTATCTTGTGATGTAATAACAATTGTTCTAGTCCTGATAGCTGTCATATGAAGAATAAAACTGGAACCTCAGGCTGGATTCTCCATCGGCGAGATCCTTTGCTTCGCTGGCAGCGAACTCAACCGGGAACCCCATTGACTGACGGCCAGGACGGAGGATCCCGCTCCAAGTGGGGGCACGCCGCACCGGAAAACGGGTGCGGCCGGACGGAGTAACCTGCCTTCCATCTTCATACACTTGGAAGCTTTTATATCCTAAATATACACATGCACCCTGAAAACTAACAACCACAGCTTTACTCTGCTCATATAAAGGTGGACAAGTGAATCCTCAGTTAATGGCCATCAACTGCACACAATTATTAACCATCATTTCCCTTTTTGAGGTAGAACTTCTTTTGAAGTTTTTTTCTCTGCACTAGTATTTTTCTAACCGTTCCTCCTGGGGGTCTGGTTAGGGTTGGGATTACGACGGTGATAATTCACTCAAATGTGGACTTGGACAATGAGCATTGGAGCCAATCCAGTCCTTATCTAGTTTCCAGTGGAAATTGTCCAGCATGAATCACTGGATTGGGATCTGGATGTGACTTCTGGTAAGTACTCCACCTCTCAAGGTGGCTGTGGGAGGGAGGGGGTGGGGGGGGGGGAGGTGAAGCCAATTGCAGTCCACCTTTTGATCCTTTGCTTGAGATCAGCGGGCACAACGCTTTGCAGAAATGGTCACTCCTTTCCGGCCATCCTGTGAAATCACTCACCCAGAGGGCTCAAAATGATCCACCCATTTGCTGCACTACTGCAAAATCGATTAGCATAAACAAGGAAGTGTCGGGTCCTCCTGTGGCCTTGTGGTCTCGGCCACCAAACCACAAACCTAGAGCAACGCTCTGGGGTTCCTGGCTCGAGCCCCATTGTGGTAGATGGTAAAAATAGTCCTGTGGCAGGCATGGGCAGGCCAAATTTTTTTTTTAAAGCACTGTTAACACAACAGGGATGTCAGCCAAAAAAGTGACAGGTGGGTTATCAGTGTTAGGGCCCTGGAAAGACCAAGTGCCCAATAATTCTGAGATATTAAAGTCTATCGCACACATACGTTTCACTTTTAATCACCCATAATTACTTCCTTCTGTCTGCCTGGAATGCACAAACTATATTTATTGATACTTCGTCCAGCCCTCTTGCTCCCAACTTCCAAGGTCATTCTGCGGTGCTTTTGTACTGGGCAGAGCCATTAGTAATTGCATGAAGAAGGAAGAGCTGTAAAAAGCCCTGTTAACATGACTGGGATGCCAGCCGGAAAATGCCCACACAGATCCCTCTCACTGCTCATGGTGTTGGCCTACGAACCTGGTCAGATCCTTCCTGCTCTCTGTAGGCTTAGAGAAAGGTAGAAAGGGAAGCAAAAGAGAAAGAGAGCAAAAGAAGGGCAGAAGACATGCACAATGAGATAACACAAATGGAAAGAAAAAACTAGAAGAGACAAAACAGAAAGGATGACAAAAAGGAGATGGTGAAGGAAAGATCAGAGAGAGGGAGGTTGGTGTTAAAGGTGAGAGAACAGGGTAGCTGGCTGTGGACGGCTTTGGGAAAACCAATAGGGTTAAAAAAATACTTACAAGTTCAAAAAACATAACACTCTCATGGGTCGCAGGAGTTTTGGTGAAATTCGTGAAGACAGAAATGCCTAATTTACTAAGACAGAATTTCTCCAGTTCCACAGTTTGTGTTTTCAAGAAACAGTTAGATAAAGCACTTAGGGCGAAGGGGATAAAAGGATATGGGGGTAAACCAGGCTTAGGCTATTGAGTTGGATGATCAGCCATGATCCATAGAAGAACAGGCTCGAAGGGCCAAATAGCCTCCTCCTGCTCCTATTTTCTATAGGCTGGATTCTTCCGCCCCGCCCGGAGCAAGATCGCCACGGGGCGAGACGCGGACAATGGAAAAGTCCATTAACCTCGGGCAGGTTTCTCCGGTCGCCCAGTGGGTGCGGCCGAAGAATCCCGCCCTATGTTTCTATGCTTCTACTTTTGACTTACCTTTTCGGAGCTCCTCATTGATTACAATACCTTGTTAGTGTGTAAATAACGCGGCAATTTATGGCAAGGGAGAGCTACACCGTGAATTCTGAATCACCACAAATGGTTTGACGATTTGCATGACTCCACTGTGAGCCTTGCGAAAACGAGAGTGTGTCCTCATCCTCTCCGTCAGTTTCAAAGAATTTGCTGCCTAAAAGCCTGAGGATGAAATTGTAACCTGTTTTTAATACTTGATTAACAATGCCGATGATTGCATATGTGCTGTTAAAATGTGTTCAGCTCTCTGCATATATTAAAGGCCGACAATTATTGACGTAAGGAACCCTTTTGTAGGATGATTCATGCTTTTGCAATGCTGCAACTTACAGCCTTAAGAACAATTGAAACTGTGCAGTGTCATTTCTGCCTACAGCAAATTGAACCCAAAGGTTTTCAAAATTGCAAATTTAAAAATCTTTTTAATACTTTTTCTTTTTAACTCTCTGTGGTGGTATGAATGTGAGCACTGCCATTGGTGCAGAGCATTGGTTTCCCATTGGCTCTGGCTGGTCATGTGCCTCTCGTCCGATTGGCTGGGACTAGTCATGTGACTGCTCACCAATTAGTCGAGAGGCAAGTAGACCCCACCTCCGAGGCAGGGTATAAGTACCCAGAGTTCCCGGCGGTCGGCCTTTCTCTGTAGTCGACCACCGGGCTAACAACTAGCTGATTAAAGCCACAGTTTGGATCTTCATCGTGTCTCGCGTCCAATTGATGGTACATCAATTTAATCAGCTAGAATTTTGGAATGGAGCTACGCATCAAGCCTGACTCCCTCCGCACCAGCCCGCATGCCTCAAATGTGTCTGCAATCTTTAAACACTGGCAGGCGTGTTTCAACAGTTACCTGACAACTGCAGCCAGCAAGCCCACCAAGGAGCAGAAACTCCACATCCTCCACTCATGCGTGGGCACGGCGATATATTCCATGATTGAGGACAAAAGCGATTATGGTGCAACTATGGAGATTCTCAAAGGACATTTTCTCCGGCCGGTCAACGAAGTATACGCACGGCATCTCCTGACGACTAGACAACAGTTCCCTGGTGAGTCACTTGACGAGTTTTACCAGGCCCTCGCAGCTCTAGGGAGAATGTGCGCCTGTCTCCAAGTTTCTGCGACTGAGCACATGGAACTTTTAATTAGAGACGCTTACGTTGCTGGCATGCAGTCCCCTTCTATCCGCCAACGATTGCTGGAGAAGAACACCCTCAGCCTAGCTGAGGCACGGACCGTTGCAACCTCCTTGGAGGTTGCTGACCTGAACACCCGCGCATACGCCCCCGGCCGCGCAGCAACCCCCTGGGCTTCATGGCATGCGTCACCCCCATCCTCCGTGGACCCCGACCCCTCCCAGGCCTGCGCAGTGGGACGCTCTGACAAGCTAGCGGGGCCCCGCTGCTATTTTTGTGGCCTCTCAAAGCACCCCCGCCCGTGCTGCCCGGCCCGCTCCGCTCTGTGTAAGAGCTGTGGGAAGAAGGGCCACTACGCGGTGGCCTGCCAGACCAAGTCGGTCGCTGCTGTCCTGCGCAGCGACCACAGATCGCCCCCACCCGGGCCCCCCCAGGGCCCCATGTCGCGCACCAACCTCTCCGGCCCGCCTCCCGGCCCCCGCAACGGCCCCACGGTCCTCACGACCCTCGCTCCCAGCCGCCCCGAACAGCCCGCAGACGCCACTGACACTGCCCCCAGCCGCCACGAGGTTCCCACGGGCGCCGCCATCTTGGGCCCCGGACGCCATGTGTGGGCCATGGGTGCCATCATCTTGGGGTCCTGGCTCCACGTGCGGGTCCTGGGCGCCGCCATCTTGGGACCCCGATTCCACGTGTGGGTCGTGGGCACCGCCATCTTGGGCAAACACGGAAGGCCCTGCCAGCGATTACTCTGCCACCGAGATTGATCTGGAACTCTCACCATGACTTGCTTCCATCACACTCGACCAGTCGCGACCACGCACGCTCGCCAAGACTACGACAACGATCCAGCTCAACGGACACAAAACGAGATGCCTGCTGGACTCCGGGAGCACGGAAAGCTTCGTCCACCCCGACACGGTAAGAGGCTGCGCGCTCCCCATCCATCCAGTTAAGCATAAGTTTGAATTGGCCTCGGGTTCGTACTCCATCCAAATCACTGGGTGCTGCATAGCGGACCTCACTGTCCAGGGGAGGATTTTCAAAAACTTCAAACTCCTCATTCTCCCCCATCTATGCGCTCCGGCACTCTTGGGCCTGGACCTCCAGTGCAACCTGCAGAGCTTGACCTTCCAATTCGGCAGCCCTATTCCCCCCCTTACTGTCTGCAGCCTCGCGTCCCTCAAAGTGGACCCCCCTTCCTTGTTTGCTAATCTCACCATAGATTGTAAACCTGTCGCCACTCGGAGCAGACGATACAGTGCCCAGGACCGGACCTTCATCAGGTCCGAGGTCCAGAGGCTCCTGAAGGAAGGAGTTATCGAGGCCAGCAACAGTCCCTGGCGAGCCCAAGTGCTGGTAGTTCGGACTGGGGAGAAAAACCGGATGGTCATTGATTACAGTCAGACCATCAACAGGTTTACGCAGCTGGACGTGTATCCTCTCCCCCGTATTTCGGACCTGGTTAACAGGATCGCGAAATACAAAGTCTTTTCCACGGTGGACCTTAAGTCCGCCTACCACCAGCTCCCCATCTGCGCGAGTGACCGAAAGTACACTGCGTTTGAGGCAGATGGGCACCTCTACCACTTCCTCAGGGTTCCATTCGGTGTCACAAATGGAGTCTCGGTCTTCCAACGGGAGATGGACCGAATGGTCGACAAGCATGGTTTATGGGCCACCTTCCCATATCTCAATAACGTCACCATCTGCGGCCACGACCAGCAGGACCACGACATCAACCTCCAAAAATTCCTCCAAACCACAAAACTCCTTAATTTAACTTACAATAAGCATAAGTGCGTGTTTAGCATCGACTGTCTAGCCATCCTTGGCTATGTAGTGCGTAACGGAGTGATAGGCCCCGATCCCGAACTCATGCACCCCCTGATGAAACTCCCTCTCCCCAACTCCCTCAAATCCCTCAAATGCTGCCTGGGCTTCTCCTCATATTACACCCAATGGGTCCCCAACAACGCCGACAAAGCCCGCCCCCTCATCCAGTCCACCTCCTTTCCCCTGTCGATGGAGGCCCGCCAGGCCTTTAGCCGCATCAAAGCGGATATCGCAAAGGCCACGATGCATGCTATCGACGAGTCCCTCCTATTCCAGGTCGAGAGCGACACGTCTGACGTAGCTCTGGCGGCCACCCTGAACCAAGCGGGCAGACCCGTGGCCTTCTTCTCACGAACCCTCCACGCTCCCGAAATCCGCCATTCCTCGGTGGAAAAGGAGGCACAGGCCATAGTCGAAGCTGTGCAATATTGGAGGCACTATCTGGCCGGCAGGAGGTTTACCCTCCTCACAGACCAACGGTCAGTAGTTTCATGTTCGATAATGCACAGAGGGGCAAGATCAAGAACGACAAGATCTTGCGGTGGCGGATCGAGTTGTCCTCGTACAACTACGATATCTTGTATTGTCCTGGGAAGCTCAACGAGCCTCCCGATGCCCTATCGCGCAGATTGACCGCCTCCGCTCCCACCACACGGACCTCTGCCATCCAAGGGTCACCCGTTTTTACCATATTATTAAGACCCGCAACCTGCCCTACTCCGTTGAGGAGGTCAGTACCGTCACCAGGCACTGCCTCGTCTGCGTCGAGTGCAAACCGCACTTCTACCGCCCTGAACGAGCGCATCTGATCAAGGCATCCCGCCCCTTTGAACGTCTCAGTATAGACTTCAAGGGTCCCCTCCCTTCCAACAACCGTAACACATACTTCTTGAGTGTTATCGACGAATACTCCCGCTTCCCTTTCGCCATTCCCTGTCCCGACATGACCACAACAACCATCATAAAGGCCCTCCTATCCATCTTCTCCCTGTTCGGTTACCCCGCGTACATCCACAGCGACCGGAGGTCCTCCTTTATGAGTGACAAACTGCGCCAATTCCTGCTCAGCAGGGGCATAGCCTCTAGCAGGATGACCAGTTATAACCCCCGGGGTAACGGTCAGGTCGAGCGGGAGAATAGCACCATTTCGAAGACCATCCTGCTGGCCCTACGGTCCAGAGATCTCCCTATCCCCCGTTGGCAAGAGGTCATCCCCAACGCCCTGCATTCAATCCGGTCTCTCCTCTGTACTACCACTAATCAAACACCTCATGAACGTCTTCTTGTTATCCCCAGGAAGTCATCCTCAGGATCCCCTCTCCCGACCTGGCTGGCCACCTTCGGGCCCATCTTGCTCCGGAATCATGTGCGGGTGCACAAGTCCGACCCGTTGGTTGAGCGAGTCCAGTTACTCCACGCCAACCCGCAGTATGCGTACGTGGAGTATCCCGACGGGCGGCAGGATACGGTCTCGCTTCGGGACCTGGCACCCGCCGGCGTGCGGCCTTCTCCCCCTACATCAACACCTCCCCCCCCCCCAACCCCAATTCCCCCCAGCGCCCCCCGCGCCCCCATGACCCAGCGCACATGCCCCCTCTCCCCCGATTACAGCGTCTCCACCACCGGCCCGGGGTACAGAGACACATCTACGACCGACGCTCCCGGAGGCAAGGACGACCATCGGCCCGACGTCACCGGCTCCACTGCGACGGTCCTCCAGAACATCACGGGCACCCGACTGGCTGATATTGTCCATCTGATGCGACCATGGGACATTTTTTTGGACCTTGTTGTTATTCTGTTGCACCTTAGGTTAGTAGGGCAGCACGGTAGCATTGTGGATAGCACAATCGCTTCACAGCTCCAGGGTCCCAGGTTCGATTCCGTCTTGGGTCACTGTCTGTGTGGAGTCTGCACATCCTCCCCGTGTGTGCGTGGGTTTCCTCCGGGTGCTCCGGTTTCCTCCCACAGTCCAAAGATGTGCAGGTTAGGTGGATTGGCCATGATAAATTGCCCTTAGTGTCCAAAGTTTCCCTTAGTGTTGGGTGGGGTTACTGGGTTATGGGGATAGGGTGGAGGTGTTAACCTTGGGTAGGGTGCTCTTTCCAGGAGCCGGTGCAGACTCGATGGGCCGAATGGCCTCCTTCTGCACTGTAAATTATATATGTAGTAGTAGTATTGTTTTTTTGCTACGAGCCAGTGGGCAGCCCACCTTTCTCGATTTTCGCTGCTCATACCACCAGTCCTCGGACCCCCCCTCCCCCCCTCTCTCTTCCACTTACACACATGCCCCCCCCCCGGCCTTCTTTCTCCACAAGGGGTGAATGTGGTGGTATGAATGTGAGCACTGCCATTTGTGCAGAGCATTGGTTTCCCATTGGCTCTGGCTGGTCATGTACCTCTCGTCCGATTGGCTGGGACTAGTCATGTGACTGCTCACCAATTAGTCGAGAGGCAAGTAGACCCCACCTCCGAGGCGGGGTATAAGTACCCAGAGTTCCCGGCGGTCGGCCTTTCTCTGTAGTCGACCACCGGGCTAACAACTAGCTGATTAAAGCCACAGTTTGGATCTTCAACGTGTCTCGAGTCCAATTGATGGTACATCATTCTCTTCTTTCTATCCTTCTGTTTATCACTATTTCTGTATCTAATTATCTTCTAATTCATCTTGCATTCTTCTTTGTTAGTCCTGTTTCTTTTTCTATTCTTGAATATCACTGGTTAAGGAGACAAATTATTTGTCCTGTCATTCATCCAAGTCCCAGAAGTCCTTTAGACAAGGCCATGCCAGCTCACACTCCCCACAACTGGTACCACAAACATCAACCAAGTTGAAGAGTGATGCCCCTCCCCAGAACATTCTGGGCCAATATTGCTGTGCATTCACCCTTTATCAGTACTTTTGCCAGGTGGGAGTGCCCGGGCCAGCAAAATTAGTTGTTGGTGTTAATGATTACATAGGGTGGCATGGTGGTTATCACTGCTACCTCACAGCTCCAGGGTTCAATTCTGGCCTCCGGTGACTGTCTGTGTGGAGTTTGCACTTTCTCCCTGTGTCTGCGTAGGTTTCCTCCGGGTGCTCTGGTTTCCTCCGACTGTCTAAAGATATGCAGGTTAGTGCTGTGTTTGGTCTTCTATACCTTGCTAAGTAGACATGTCCAAACCAGGATCTTTATTGAATCACACGTGGTAAGATAGTGATCTGTTACAGAGCAAGTTATCTTGGAGTTTCTTTGTGGTCCACTGGAACTGCACCTAGCACGACTGTTCACCTGTATGTCTTATGTTAGAAGATGAATTGAGGAGATGGTAATAAGTTATTACCATCTCCTCAATTCATCTTCTAATGATGGCCGGATGTGCCTCCACTTCTATGGGAGTCTCTGGTCACGGTCTCCATAGTCTGGAGATCGCATGCTGTGTCTGCACTGCCACCTACTGGTTGGAGGTCACATGCCATCCATCTGTGATATTGTTTACAGGCATATCACCACAGTTAGGTAGATTGGCCACACTAAATTGCCCCTGAGTGTCCAAAGGGTTATGTGGGGTTACTGGGTAACAGGGATAGGGTGGAGGTGTGGGCTTAAGTAGGGTGTTCTTTCCAAGGGCCGGTGCAGACACAATGGGCTAAATTGGCCTCCTTCTGCACTGTACATTCTATGACTCTATGATTTAATTCCACAGTGTTAAGTAAGATGGAGAGATCCAAATTTTGGAAATGGAGAGACATTGCACTCTCTACAGTTGCTGACAACAACTGGAATGGCTGTGCATATTTCAACACCTTGCTAAATAAATACAAGCTCCATATGGTTAGTGCAACAACTCTTGCGGCACATGCCATTTTATCACACTGCTCATAAAAAATAAACAGAGTGCTAGACATTCTGGCCCTGCAGTAGGTGCTCCTGCTGTTTAACCTCCATATTATCTCCATTTCTTTGGATTCTCCCTTTCCTATTCAGGTAATAGGCCCGTGACCTGCTCATAGGGTCAATGCTTTTTCCCGGTTTGGTTTTGTCAAATGCTATTCTGTGTGAATTTTGCTTCTTCTGGGGAATGGAAACTGTCCAATTTGGATTTCCAAGCATTTCCAATTGAGGATTACTGTTGTGAGCTGCCGGATTAAACGGCCATCACTCTGATCCAGTGTTAGGAGAGCACTGTAGTTTGTTTTTCTCTTTTTTTTAATATAAATTTAGAGTACCCAATTAATTTTCTCCAATTGAGGGGCAATTTAGCGTGACCAATACACCTGGCCTGCACATCTTTGGGTTGTGGGGACGAAACCCACGCAACACGGGGAGAATGTGCAACCTCCACGCGGACTGTGATCTAGAGCCATGACTGAACCTGGGACCTCGGCGCTGTGAGGCAGCAGGGCTAACCCACTGTGCCACCGTGCTGCCCAGGAGGGCACTGTAGTTAAGGTGAATAGTTCAGATGCACGAGGAAGCTAGATAGGTGCATGAGGAGGGGCATGCTGATGACATTAGGCGAAGTAGGACAAGAGGCGCCTCGTGTGAAGCATAAACACCAGGGCCCGAATTCTACCAGCCCTTTGGAGACAGAGTGTGGGGTGGGAAAATTGGGAAAATGGCAATGCATGGCATCAGGAAGAAAGCCCAACCTGTTCTCAAGGCTGGGGGATATTCCCAATAGCGGGAATGGTATTGGTCCTCCAACGGTATTGGTCCTCCACCAATTGGAGGCAGATTTCTAATTAAGGTAATTAATTGGCATATTGACAGCCATTTTACTCGGGCACTGGCATTTCACCAGCTTTGGAATGACACTCAGGCCTGCAACCTGGGGCTGGTTTAGCACAGTGGGCTAAACAGCTGGCTTGTAATACAGAACAAGGCAGCAGTGCAGGTTCAATTCCCGTACCGGCCTCCCCGAACAGGCGCCGTAATGTAGCGACTAGGGGCTTTTCACAGTAAATTCAGTGACGCCAACTTGTGACAACAAACAATTATTATTATAATAGGGAGACCGCCAACCTCCCTGTGGCTTTCTGAGGGAATCTTCCTTTCCAGAGGCTCCATCTCCCAGGGTGGTGCCCACTGGATGGTGAGCAAAGGACAACCAGGAACAGGGAACAGGTGGCACAAATGGGGTGGGGTGACAATGGTGAGAGTAAAACAGATCGATGGAAGAAATTAATTTGTTAGCCCTTTGACACATTGCTCACCTTTGTTGTGCCTTTCACACATTCTAATCTCTTTATGTGCCACTATCAGCACCCTTCTTAACCTTAATCACCCCCATGCACATTCCTTTTATCTTTATGTCCATGACATCTTTGTCAATCTCCACCTATCGCTGGCGCCCTGTTGAGCCCCTCTGCTCCACGCCCCCCGACAACAGTGTAAATCTGACTCTATTTCTAGTTCTCTCTAGTTTTAACAAAGAGTAATTCAGACTTAACCTTAGATCCCTTCTCTCTCCACAGATGCTGCCAGACCTGTTGAGATTGTCCAGTATTTTCTGTTTTTGTTTAAAAATTCAAGCATCCACAGTATTTTGCTTGTATCTTTAATTGGATGCCAGTCTCAAGGTGGCCTCTTCATTGGCTGCCACCAGGAAGACAGCCTTCCTGCAGGTTCTTGAGACTTGGCATTGCTGGCAAGATCCCAGCCTGGAATAAAGCTGTTGGGTTGCATACCTATTTCTGTGCCATTAAAAATTCTATGGACTGTGTGGTAGCACGGCCCCTTTCAGGGGCAATTGTTTGCAGGTCACGTGACCCACCCGGGGCCTATTGCTTGAAAGTGCATGAACCTCGGCCAATGGCAAGAAAACATGCAAGCCCGGGGAGGAAATGGACCCTCCGTGTGAGTGAGGCAGTAAAAGACCTATGTTGTAGTTGCCGTTCCCATATATAGTGTTACCTTGTGTTTGAATAATTCAATTTGTGATTTAAACAGCCTCCACGTTGATCCCTTGCACTATTACAGGCTGGATTATCGTCACCCTACTGGCGTGTTTGTAAGTGGAGTTCTGGTAAATGCAGCATGGTCCCTGCCTGCCACCTTTGTAACTGTGTCTGACCTGCCTCCCATATTATGAGGAGTGGTGGAGGCGCTGGTTGGCCCATCAGCCCGTGGGCCCTTAAGTGGCCAATTAATGGCCCAGCACATCACAGCAGCAGTATTCTGGACCCAAACACCTTCAGTTACTTCAGCAATGACCTTTCCTGTATTATAAGATGACTAATGGTGATTTTTACCGATGGTTGCAGTTTTCAATCCGACTATTGACTCCTCAGATAATGAAGCCATCCATATCTGTTTGCAACAAGACGTGGAGAACATTCAGACTTGTGCTGACAAATGGCCAGTAATATTTGTGCTCCACAGGTGCCAGACAAAGTCCATCTCCAACAAAGAAATAATCTAACAATCAATATCCTGGAGATTACCACTGATCAGAAACTGAACTGGACTAGACGTATAAATACTATGGTTACAAGAGCAAGTAAGAGGCGAGGAATTCTGCAGCGAGTAACTCACCTCCTGGATCCCCAAAACCTCTCTACCATCTACAAGGCACCAATGAGGAGTATGATGGAATACTCCCCACTTGCCTGAATGAGTGCAGCTCCATCAACACTCAAGAATCAACAATCCGTTCATTTGGCACTCCATTCATCAACTTATATATTCACTCCTTCCTTCACCGAACAACAGTGGCATTAGTGTGTGCGATCCACAAGATGAACTGCAGCATCTCATCAAGGCTCCTTCGGCAGCTCCTTCAAAATCCATGACCTCTACCACCTGGAAGGACAAGGGCCGCAGAAACATGGAAACACCACCATTTGTAAGTTCCCCTCCAAGCCGCTCACTCTCCTGACTTGGAACGTTATCACCATTCCCTCAATGTCGTTGGGTCAAAAACCTGGAACTCCCTCCCTTTCAGCACTGTGGGTGTACCTGTACCACATGGAGTTCAGCGATTTAAGAAGGCAGCTCGCCACCATCTCCTCGAGGGCAAGTGGGCAATAATTGGGCAGCCCGGTAGCACAGTGGTTAGCACAGTTGCGATTCCCGGCTTGGGTCACTGGCTGTGCGGAGTCTGCATGTTCTCCCCGTGGGTTTCCTCCGGGTGCTCCGGTTTCCTCCCACAGTCCAAAGATGTGATTTTAGGTGGATTGGCCATTCTAAATTGCCCTTAAGTGTCCAAAAAAGGTTAGGTGGGGTTACGGGGATAGGGTGGAGGTGTGGGGATAGTGTGGAGGTGTGGGCTTAGATAGGGTGTTCTTTCTGAGGGCCGGTGCAGACTCGATGGGCCAAATGGCCTCCTTCTGCACTGTAAATTCTATGAATTGCTGCTCTTGCCAACAATGACCCGATCCCATGAATGAATAAAAAAAGTAAAAAAATGTAATGGATCTAGGGTTGCCAATTGTGATTAAATATATTCCTTGAGGTTTCATCACATGACTTACCCCCCTCCCCCACTCCAGCTGTTAGTCAGCCAACACATCTGTCTTTGTGACTCACTGCCTACCTACACCAACTGGGAAGCAGAGACTCATTACCCAACTGAATGATGTTTGATTGACAGCCAAACAGCCGTTCCCACCAGCCCTCCGACCATTTTCAATTTTTTTGTGCTAGGTTGAGCGAAATGTTCAAAGAAAATCTTTCTTGACATCCCAATGATTTTTCTCCAGGATTGCAGATACCAGTGTCCTGTAGATTGATCTTCAATTCCTGGAGGCTCCTCTGATCGAACCCTGGCTGATTTATGTCTCCGTTTCCATATCTGGGTGCAGCTGGCAATGGTCGCAGCCATATTGCCACACCACAAGCGAGGTATTCAGAAGGGAATTATATTGCTATCTGAAAAGAACGAATTTGCAAGGTTACAGGGACAAGGAAGGGGACTGGGATGAGGTAGAATGCTCTTTAAGAGAGCCAGTACAGACTTGATGGGCCGCATTGTGAAGATTCTGTAATTCTGTGCTCAACTAAATCAACACCTTTTTGGTGTTTTTGACTCAGATCTCTACTGAGTAATATAACAAAGAAATGCGATAATATAACAAAGACTTGCATTTTCATAGCACCTTTCTTGACCTCACGATATCTCTGAGCACTTTACCAAGGAGGTCCCAATGAGCTACATTTGAAGTGTAGTCAATATTGCAAAGAAGGAAATGTGGCAGCCAATTAGTGCATAGCAAATTCCCACAAACAATACTGTGAAAATGATGAAAATCTGTTTTTTATGGTGTCCATTGAGGAATAAATATCGACCAGGACATGGGGGTGTTCCCTCCACCTGCTCTTTGAAATAGTGCTGTGCAATCTCTTACTTTTATCTGAGTGGGCAGAGAGGGCCTTGATTTAGTGTTTCATCCAAAAGGTGGAACCTCTGACAGTGCAAGGCTCCCTCGGCACTGCACCAACATGTCAATCCAGATTAAACACTCAAGTGTCTGGATTGGGGCCTATAATTCCTCTGTCTCAGAGGCGAGAGTGCCGTCATTGAGCGGCAGCTGACACCTTATGTACCACAGGTGTAAGGGGCATTTATCTGCTAGTGCTGGGGAGCTCCTGAATTATTAGAGTTGATTTCACACTTGCTAGATATGAATTCTGAAGTGAAATTATCGATCAGATCCTTAGGAGTCTCATATTTAACACCATGTAAAAAAGAGACAATCGTCGGTCGCAATTCCACCAGCCAGTATCACATCTTACTTTCTCTCAACTCTGCCAGTAGCAAGGGGTCTTATCCAAGCTTTAGCATGCTCAGCAAGCAAGGAGCAGCTCAACTTCACTATGATTAAGAGCAGCTTGCACAGCATAAATTATGATACTTTTATTGAAAACACTGTTAGCATGGAAAGGTTTCTGCTGTCAACCTTTGATTTGTGGCCGAGGTTTTCCTCTGGTTGTTGAAAGGCAAGTTGATGCTCTTCATGGTGGGCAGGCACAGTCCAACCTGCCTGCACCAACGTCAATGTTGGAGAGCTGTAGAGCAGCGTTTTTCCAAACGTTTTTGCCCGGGACCCAGTTTTACCAACCTGCCGTTCTTCGCGACCCACCATTTTGATTACCTTTAATCTGACAGGTGAGCCTGCTTGGTCCTCAGGATCTCACTTGCTTTGTCATTCTATGTTACACCACTGAGAAGGCTACAGCTAATGATTTAAGATCTCACGGAATCCTTTGAAAAAAATTAAGAGGTTTGTCGCGCCATACTTAATCTTGAAATGCCTTTGCAGTTTTGAGGGATTTAATCATTTGCAAGTACTTCCCTACATATAACACATGCGAAATTTGCATCCTGATTTGCAGTAGCACAATTAATAAACCCACACCTCAAGATATCATCTTTATGCTGTTTTGTTCCTGTTTTCAGCTTCTTCTTCCTGGTTGTTCACCAGAGGCCCTGGAGCTCACACCAGCACTACTGGCAGCGAAAGAATGGAGGAATCTCTCTCGTGCCCAGAGCACATGATGTCAACACTCTGCCACCGCTTCTGGAGAGAAGACTGCGTCAATTTATTTTAAAAGAATCTGCTCCTGGGTCAGCGCACTGACATCAGGAGCAGACGGTCTGCCTCGCTGGTCTCCGCGCCTGCGAAGTGTTGAGGGGGGGGGGGGGGGGGGGGGGGGGGGCACGCATGCGTGAGATGGCCAGCATTCTGAAAGCCAGTTGCGGCCGGCATTTCTAAAAGCTGGTAGCTGCCGTTGGGCACTTCTTCCCACGATCGAGAACACTGCGACCAACGGCTCTGTGATCGTCCCGACACTCATCCGCAATCCACCTGCGGGTCGCGATCCTGACTTTGAAAATGACTGCTATGTTTCACAACACTGCATGGGGTTGTCTTTCAGTCTTGTGTAAGATTTTGTGGTAATGTGTGTTGATACTTGTAGTAACTTGGCTCCAGCTGTAATGAACAAACTATGGTATTTATTAACACAACTATTTTCAGGGTGATGCAGATTCAGTGCTCCCAGTCATGTCTCTCAGATCTAATGGAACAACAGCCTCCATTCTGCTTGGGTGATTCCGCATGCTAGTGGCTCATTGGACAGGAGGGTCAATTGACCCTTCAGAAGGTTGTCCCCGTAAAGTGGCTAGTTACTACAATACTGAAAGTCATCACTGGCTAGAACGTACGCAGAGTAAAGTCAAACATAACTTCATCAAGATAAACAATGACCAGCGTTCTCCTGCAAGGATCACTGACCTTTCTTGGAAAGATACCTTCATTTGACCTGAGCCTTTATTTAAATTTTGTGTGCTATTGTTAACCATAGATAGACCAAGTTTCAGTTAGAAATACTTTGGAGCGCAGTGGGTTAGCCTTGTTGCCTCACGGCGCCGAGGTCCCAGGTTCGATCCCGGCTCTGGGTCATTGTCCGTGTGGAGTTTGTACATTCTCCCCGTGTTTGCGTGGGTTTCGCCCCCACAACTGAAAAGATGCGCAGGGTAGGTGGATTGGCCACGCTAATTTGCCCGTTAATTGGAAGAAATTAATTGGGTACTCTAAATTTAAAAAAAATAAATAAATACTTTGGAGCTGGAATTCCCGTATGCTAATTCAGCCAAAATATGGATGTGTCTAGGAGATTGGAGGCAATTCAATATTCACAAACATTGGTGCAGAAAGGGGATTGGATTTCATGCCCAAGGCTGTCGTCCTGTGGTGAACGCTGGAAGTTGGGGAATGCAAGGTGGGGTTCAACCCTTGTTCAGTGTGGTTTGGGACCCAGGACCTCGTTTTGCTGGTGGTAGCCATTGCCGTCCCTATTCAGCAGCTGGCCAAATCTGAGACAACAGCTTAGCAGCACCATTATTTGCAGTGGATATGCAGTGGCTTCAGGGCTAGCAGGGGCCTGGCATGCAAACAGTTAAACACTTGCCAAATTGGCAAGTACATTTGAACAAAATAAAACCTGCTGCAGTCAAACAAGGAGTGGGAAACGAGAGGACCCCCTCCTCATCTGATCGGAACAATTAACACCTTGAATTCTAGAGCTTTAGGTTATTTAGGGTCAGATAGAATCTACGGTGCAGAAGGAGGCCATTCAGCCCATCGAGTCTTCATCTCTGAAAGAGTGCCCCAACTAGGCCACTCCCCTACCCCAACCCCGTAATACCTTTGAACACTAAGGGGCAATTTATCATAGCCAATCCACCTAACCTGCACATCTTTGGACTGTGGGGGGAAACTGGAGCACCCGGAGGAAACCCAAGCAGACACGGGGAGAATGTGAAAACTCCACAAAGACAGTCACGCGAAGTCAGAATTGAACCCAGGTCCCCGCGCTGCGAGGCAGCAGTGCTAACCACAGTGCCACCATGATGATAACGTGCAGCTGTATCCAACTCGGTTTCTACAACAACAGATGACAATAAACAGTGTGGCACGGTAGCACAGTGGTTAGCACTGTGGCTCCACAGCGCCAGAGTCCCAGGTTCGATTCCTGGCTGGGTCACTGTCTTTGTGGAGTCTGCGCACTCTCTCTGTGTCTGCGTGGGTTTCCTCTGGGTGATCCGGTTTCCTCCAAGTCCCAAAAGATGTGCTGTTAGGTAATTTGGACATTCTGAATTCTCCTTCTGTGTACCCAAACCAGGCGTCGGAATGTGGCGACTAGGGGCTTTTCACAGTAACGTCATGTTCTAACCTAACTGATAAATCTGCACTGGAATCTTTCTGAACCCACAGACCCTTTAAACAGGAATCCTTCCTTTGATAGGTATGGGTTGCCGATAGTCCTGCACTCCGCGATTGTCTGGGAAACTCGGAAGAGGGATTCTAATGCTCTGGTTGAGTTAAAGCGCTCCAGCAAAGCCTGCTCCCAGATTGTTTGGGGATTCTTGACCCAATGCCTGTATCCCCACTGTGAGTGGGTCACTTCTGATCAAATCCTGTATCTATCCCTTTTTATCTCATCCATTTTGTTGCTGAGAAAATCCTAATTTTATGCAATAGTAATTCTGAGCTATTAAATTATAAATCTAAAACACAATTACATATAAAATGAAAAAGAATCAACATTTTATCTGTACTCCTGGGTTCAATTCCTGCCTCGGGTCACTGTCTTTATGGAGTTTGCACGTTCTCCCCGTGTCTGCATGGGTTTCCTCCGGGTGCTCTGGTTTCCTCGTACAGTCCAAACATGTGGAGGTTAGATGGTTACAGGGATAGGGTGGGGAGTGGGGCTAGTTAGGGTGATCTTTTAGAGGGTTGGGGCAGACTTGACGGGTTAAATGGCCTTCTTCTGCATTGTAGGGATTCTGTGGATATACCTTAACTAGGAAATGACTGTTCCTCAGAGCAAAATAAATGGATCAATTTGTAAAACCAATTGTAAACTGCTCAAATTTGCATCTCAACGCAAGAGGTCAAAACAGAGAATGCAGCAGAAGACATGCAAAGAATATTTTGGTTGGTTACGCAATATGGAGAGACATTCCAAATAAAAATCTGCATTGATAAAGCAAAGGACACTATCAAGTGAAGCATTTCAGAAAATAATCGTACAATGAAGGCAGATCAGTTCTCAATTCCAAATCGTTAAATTGAGAATCTTACAACGTGTCCCTGTTCTCTGCTGTGTTGTGTGTGTTCGGCTGGAAAACGGAATTAGGAAGATACATACATAGATACATGGACGATAGGAGGAGGAGTTTTGGTCCTTCGAGCCTGCTCTGCCATTCATCACTATCATGGCTGATCAGCTAACTCAATAGCCTAATCCTGCTTTCTCCCCATAGCCTTTGATCCCATTCTCCCCAAGTGCTATATCTATGTTGCCAGGGTTTTAACCAGAAAGACATACATACACAACTTGAAGCTCAACAAGCCCTAGCAGGGGTACGGAAAAACATGGTTCAAATAAAAGACTCAGGCAGGGCAGATGGAATTAGCCCACTAGCTCTCAAGTGCGCCTGCCAACTTTGTGTACAGGGTTAAAATCGCACCCAGACAGCCCTGCTTCAGCAGTCTCCAGGTCATGACCAATATCACATTGCACGATGTCTGCTTTACCATGGGTTTACGGTGCTTTGTGCGTTATTGCCGAAGCTGGCTTTCGAAAAGGCAAAAGGCCTGTAGTCACACATGCACGTTGAGCGCTTCAGAAATAATAATAATAATAATCGCTTATTGTCACAAGTAGGCTTCAATGAAGTTACTGTGAAAAGCCCCAAGTCACCACATTCCGGCGCCTGTTCGGGGAGGCCGGTACGGGAATTGATCCTGCGTTGCTGACATTGCTCTGCATTACAAGCCAGCTGTTTAGCCCACTGTGCTAAACCAGCTCCAGAGCAGAGCAGGGTGATTATTCTATCAGCTCACAGACTTGAAACCAAGCCGTGAGTCAGTGTTCAAGGCTGGGGAAGGGCGCCTTGCAATTTTTTGGCACCTCCTCTCTTTCCTCCCCCCTCACAGATTATCAGTCTATCAGTTTATAGGGAGACGGGTCACGTACTGGTTACATCACAGGATTAGAATCCAGAGGCATAATCCTCTGGGGGAATACGGGTTTGAATCCCACCACGGCAGCCGGTGAGAATTTTAATTCAATGAATAAAATCCGGAATTATGGTGACTGTGAAATTATCGATTGTTGTTAAAAAAAAATCTGGTTCTCTAATGTCCCCTTTAGGGAGGGAAATCTTCCCTCCTTAACCGGTCTGGCCTGTAGTGACTCCAGACCGCACCCCCGACACAGCAATGTGGTTTTAACCACCCCTTGGAAATGACCCGAGTGAGACACTCGGTTCAAGGGCAATTAGGTGTGGCCTTACCCAGCGACACCCCACATTCCCATGAAAGAATGGGAATTAAAAAACCATCGCCCTCTGTGTTATCCATGGGCTAATCACACTCTGCTAAATTACTTTCTCCCTATCCTGTCCATCAGTTTCATTTCAGATCAGTGAAGTAAAGTCACACACACATGGGGATATTCCACACAATGTTTCGAAAGAATGCTGCACCGTCGATTGACAGCATTATAGCAGGCAAATCAATTGGGGTACTCCAGCAGGGCTGACAGATCCCTCTTGCGGTAGGAGCAATGGGCGAGGGGGGTGGGGGGGGGGGGGGGGGGGGAGAGGGTGGGTGGTCATTTGGGAGGTGAAGAGAAGCTACATCAACCTAGTTGGATGCTTGATGGCTGGCACCGACACGATGGGCTAAAGGGCCTCTTTCAGTGCACTTAAGCCGATGACTATGAGGATTCCAAGAAGCAGAATTGATCCTCCACTCTCAGATGTTAGTGTTGTGAAATTATTTACTGGTTCTTCCATAATGCTGACTACCTGTTCCGACAGGTATAAAGGCACTTTGACCTTAGCTTTCACACTGAATAGCCCTGTGTGTCAGCTTTGCTTAGTGGTCCATCTCGACGGTGGAATAGCAAGGCTGTGGGTCCAAGGTCCACTCCTGGATTTGAGCACACAGACAAGGCTGAAATTTCAAGGCAGTGCATGAAAGAATGCAACATTGTCACAGGTGCGGTCCTTTGGAGATGTTATACCAAAATCTTTTTAAGGTGGATATAAAAGATTCAAATGTGCTTTTTGAAGAAGTGTAGCCGTTCTGGCCATCATTAAACCCTCAAACCGCACCATGGAAGCCAGGTTAACTGGATATTTACTTCATTGCTCTTTGTGACCTTGGGTGTACACATTGTCCGTCTTGTTTGCAGTGGTAACGATTCGTCACTATGAAAGTACAAGTGAGTGAAAAAAAAAAATTCTCAATGTGATGGAGTCTTGAGCACTGCAGCAGAATTGGCACTACAACGGGGAGAAAGAGGGAGAGAGGTCAAGAGCATTGACAACATTCAGTCTGCACGGTTTATTGATGCTGGCCACTGTGACACCAGCTAGAGAAGGAGGCAGGGGGGAACAACTGTTGCTGTGTACGTACTGTTGTAAATAAAGTTACTTACTGTTTATCTCTTCAAACTCATGCTGGATTCTTCACGGCCCTCACAAAACCTAACATGCACAATTCACAAGGATAAAGGGGAATATCATAGGAGGAGTGCAAAAGAACAGAGATATGTAGGACAATATCACCGTGCAGACTGATCACAGCCAATTCTTAATTTCTAGAGTGTACATTTCTATAAGGAATATCCTGCTTATCCACCATAACTTACTGACATAACATAAGGTAGGGGATGTTCGCAGCTGGACTAGAAATACACAGGGAATACTGATATTGAGCCTTAACCTTCATTTACCTGAGGCTGAGATGCTGTGGACAAATGCTGGGCACCCTCAGGCAGCTCATTGTTAAATCAACATTGAAATGAAAAATGAAAATGAAAATCGCTTATTGTCACGGGTAGGCTTCAATGAAGTTACTGTGAAAAGCCCCTAGTGGTCACTGTTCGGGGAGGCTAGTACGGGAATTAAACTGTGCTGCTGGCCTGCCTTGGTCTGCATTAAAAGCCAGCGATTCAGCCTATTGGACCCTGTACCCTAAGTTAGATCGTAGAGGCGGGAGGGAATTGTGGGGAAGCAAATGGAAAGGGGGAGGTGACAGCAAAGGGCAGACAGGGAACTATCAATTATCTTTGACAGTGCAATGGAGTAAGCAGGAGCAGGCTCTTCATATTCATATATGTCTTTTAACAAACTTACTTTCTTGGTGGCAACCTCCAGTGGCCCCTTTAAGAAGTGTCTAGCTGGCTGAATTAAGAATAGACCAAGTTTGCAAAGAGGCCGCAGACGGGCATTATTTGCATTTAAGAACATAAAATATAAGATCAGGATGAAGTAATTTGGCTTCTTTGGCCTATTGCACAATTGAATGACTGATCTGATTCTGGCATTAAATCCATTGTGGTGGGCAGGAGAGAGGGGCAAAACTGAACTCCTTTATTCTCTCGTAATTTGTCCATAAGCAAAGGTATTTCTGTTTTAAAATTAGACTGTGGCACTTATTCCAAAACCCATTGTTTGTGTGGTCAATTTTTAAAGTGATTCATGGCAAACTTATAAAGATTAAATCGAAAGTTTAGTTTATTCACACATTCACACCCGAGGCGGGGGCGAGGGGTTGATTCTTCACACACATGCATGTTTACAGTAAGGGGATCGGAAAGAGGGGTTTCATGAATAACTTAACCGTAAAAACAACCACAGAAATGGATATCAGTCCACATGATTGCCAGAATCCCCAAAGTCCAAATCCAGAGGTGGTTCCCTCACAGAGAAGTTCCAGTTCAGGCAGACCTCTGGCTGAAGGCAAGGGTGGATTTATAATGAAACGCACCATGCCCTGGCATGGGCCCCCAAACAACAGAGTGGGGGCGGGGGGCTCAAAATGATGAATAAGTGCTCAAGCGAAGAGTTTATGCAACTGTGCAATGAAGCCTGGTACTGGCTCTCCTGAGGATTCCCCCCAAGAATATCAGCACCCAATGTGTAAAAGAGATCTGAGTTTGTTATGCCGCCCTGTATTTGAATGATCAGTTTTTGCACCGACTCCATTTCAATGAGGAGCCTTTGCAAAAGGCTCCTTTCAATGGCCAGAACTAGAACCTGCAGTGGGACTTTTATCATTGTGAACGAAACTGCGAAAACACAACAGCACAACTCCCCAACCCTAACTTCAATAAATAATATGCAGCAACCTCTTTAAAAAACTTAACACCTCCGAGTAACAGTCTGCAAATAGTGATGCCCTCAATATTCTCAGCAGGATTTTGTTTTCACCAAAGGTCTGAATGGTAGAAGAGGGCCAGTAATATACTGAGCACAGGTTCTCTCTCCACCCTCAACAGCCGTCACTCCACAAGATGGTGAGGACAGATTTCTGCATTTTGCCCTTTGCATCGGCGAGCTGGGCTGACTTGTTCTCCCCATTTTTTGTCCATTCATTTAACCTTTGCAGGGTCTGTGTATCCTCACAACTTGCTTTCCTACTCACCATTCAACACATTTGGCTACCATACACTCGGTCCTTTTACCCAAGTCATTGATATAGAATGAAATCGGTTGAAGACCCAGTACTGACCCCTGTGACATTCCATCAGTTACCATCTGCCAACTTGAAAATGACCCATCTAACACAAGTCTCTGGGTGGAATTTTAACCGTGGCATGCTGTTTGTGATGGCAGAACAGCAGGTGAGCGCCACTTTTACTCTCTTGCTCTTCCCTGTTCCCCAAAGGATTACAATTAAAATTTAAATTGCTGGTGTACACCCGGAAGATGCCTGCAAACACAGGACAGGAGTAGCTATTCAGCAGTGAAACTCCCGGTCAGCTGACAGGTTCAGGCGGATTATAAAAGAGCCTCCTGGACAAACAGGAAGTCTTTGCAACCACGTAATGACATTGCCCAATTGTATTATAAATTTCTAAATGCCCTTCTACTACTTCCTTAATAATGGATTCTAGCATTTTCCCAGTGACGGATGTTAGGCTAACAGGCCTACGGTGTCCTGCTTTCTGTCTCCCTCCTTTCTTGAATATAATTATGCTTTTGCAGTTTTTCAATCCACTGGGACCTTTCCAGAATCTAGGGATTTTCGGAAGACCCCAGGTTGCAGGTTATCAGGTCCTTTAATATCAGCAATTTCTTCAGCGATAATGTTTATTTTAAGCTCCTCCCTTCATTATGCCCTTTCATTTTCTCCTGTGCAAAGCCTAACATTAGCTTTTCTCCCGTCACTAATATGGCGGGCGACACACTCCAGTTCTGAATGGGCACACATGCACCTGATACATTGAACACTTTGGGGAATGTTTTATGTCCATCAGACAGCCAACAACTATCACACCAAGATTTCTGCAGGCTCTTCCACTGAACACTGTGGCCTCACTCATACATGCGTGGCTGAGTGGTGAGGTACTTATCTGCCATTGGAGTATATTGGAAGGTCATACACAGCATGCCTGTGATTTTCCAAGTGTTGGGTGAATGCTGCAGCGAAATATGGAATAGTGATCCTAATGTACGCTCTCTGATACACACACACAAAACCTCTGTGTAGCAAATACAAATTAAGTGAAATATAACAAAATGACGCCTTAAGGGAAAAGGTTAAATGTGAGAGATCTATTGCTACACATAGCTATGGTTACATTGGCAGCCAGCCAAGTAAAATGAGTGTTCACACCAGCTGTTGAATACAAAATTAAATGCGAGTCGAAGTAAATGAATCAATATAAACGATGAGCTATTGTAAATAGGTGGAGCAGCTGTCACCTCTCAAAATAAAAACCCACCTGTTTCACTCACACGCACCTATCTATTCCAGTAATATTCCTGGAATTATATAAAATGAACCTGATTCACGTTCTTGCTAAAAATACCAAAGTTTGTCTATGGGCGTGAGAGTGATTTAATTGAAAAATGTGAGGATCCTGCTAGGCATCATAGATTTTGATACTGCATTTTCTCCTGCAGGACCTGGAATTTTTATATTCATTGAGGGGATGTGAGTATCGCTGGCTTTATTGCTCATCCCTAATTGCCCTTGGTTTGCGAGGGCATTTAAGAGTTAACCACTTTGCTATGTGTCTAGAGTCATATGCAGGCCAGACCACGTACGTGTGGCAGATTTCCTTCCCTCAAGGGATATTAGTGAACCAGATGGGTTTTACCACAATTGACAATGGTTTTGTCGTCATCATTATCCCAGATTTTTATTTTTATCTGCCTTGGTGGCTGTTCGAATCCGGGTCCCCAGAACATTACCCTGGGTGTCTGGGTTACTAGTCCAGTGACAATTAGTGGCAGCACGGTAACATGGTGGTTAGCATAAATGCTTCACAGCACCAGGGTCCCAGGTTCGATTCCCGGCTGGGTCACTGTCTGTGCGGAGTCTACACGTCCTCCCCGTGTGTGCGTGGGTTTCCTCCGGGTGCTCCGGTTTCTTCCCACAGTCCAAAGATGTGCGGGTTAGGTGGATTGGCCATGCTAAATTGCCTGTAGTGTCCTAAAAAAAAGTAAGGTTAAGGGGGGTGGGGTTGTTGGGTTACGGGTATAGGGTGGATATGTGGGTTTGAGTAGGGTGATCATTGCTCGGCACAACATCGAGGGCCGAAGGGCCTGTTCTGTGCTGTACTGTTCTATGTTCTATGTTCTAATACCACTACATCATCACCTCCCCATAACCTGCCATTGACTAAATAGATCCACATTTGTGGGTTGTGATGCGACCATCAATTCACACAAAAGCCATCGTCTGTGGCTTTAATCAACTAGAACAGTGCCTACTTGCGACTGGTCTGTTAGTGGGAGCCGCCTACAGGGCGACTGCTGTTTACACCTCCCCTCAAGGGGTGGAGTCAGGGGCGGAGCCCACACAGGCCCCAACATGCTACATTATAGGTAATACCATACAATGGTCCACAGGTGGAGCCCACATGGGCAACAGCGTAATACAGATAAGCATATGGTGAATTGTTACAGCAATATTCACCACAGGTTGTAAGGGATATAGATTGGGATTACAGTCATAGTTGGACCAAGACACGTGAAAAATTGAAGTGCAACCCCTTTGAATAGACAGGGAGAAACTGTTCCTATTTTTGGCGGAGTTGAGACGAGAAGATACTTTGCAGGATATCTTGCCTCATGAACCTTCAGCTCAATCTAGCCCAGCACCAGGGCGCTAAAGTCTTCGGTGCGTACGCTCCAACACTGGAAGCTACAGATGAATTTTACTTCAGTCCTGAACAATTTTTGGCCCTAGTCCCAAGAGGAGACAAGCGGATCCTACTTGGCAACTTCATCACCAGAGTTGGAAAGGACACAGATCTCTGGGGAGGCGTAATCGCGGAGATAGAGGTAGAGAAATCCAACACTGATGGTACCCTGTTCCTGACAAAGTGCCTCGAACATGTCTTTGTCATAACCAACACGGTGTTCCATCAGACAGACAAGTCCAAGGCCTCATGGCAACACCCTTGCTCCAAATACTGGCACCTGCTCAGCTACGTAATCGTCCGAGCAAGGTAACACAAGGGTGTACGTAACGCTTGCGCCACAACAGAAGCCGATGGACGGCAAGGTGGTACAGTGGTTAGCACTGCTGTTTCACAGCTCCAGGGTCCCAGGTTCAATCTCGGCCTCGGGTGACTGTCTGTGTGGAGTTTGCACTTTCTCCCCATGTCTGCGTGGATTTCCTCCGGGCGCTCCGGTTTCTTCCCATAATCCAAAGATGTGTAGGGTAGGTGGATTGGTCATGCTAAAATTGTCCCTTAGTGTCCAAAAGGGTAGGGTTACGGGGATAGGATGGAGGTGTGGGCTTAAGTAAGGCCCTCCTCCAAGGGCCTGTGCAGACTCGATGGGCCGAATGGCCTCTTCCTGCGTTGTAGGCATTCCATGACTGCTGGATGGACAACTATCGAATCCACTCTGTGATCAACATCAATGTAGCTCCGAAGCAGCGAGACAGCGTAAACAATGCTGCAGGAAAATCAACACTGAGTCCCTCAGAGACTCTGATAGGAGAGCCCTACTCATCCAGCACCTCACAGTGCCAGGTTTGCCCTCAAGACCTCTATAATCAGCACCAGCGTAGAGACGCTTGGTCACGCGGCCAAAAAACATCAAGACTGGTTTGATGAGAGCAACCAAGAATCCCGGAGCTGATAAGTCACAAGTGGAAGGCTTTTCTGAACCTGAAACAGTATACCCAACTCGACAGCAAGAAACCAGCTCTACACACGGCTGAAGGCTGAGGTCCAGCAAAAACCCACGACCTAAAGAACAGATGGTGGGTGGGGAAAGCTAAGGACATCCAATAGTTAGCCAACAACCATGACATGCGAGGTTTCTTTAGTGCAGTCAAGGCCGCCAATGCTCAAGCAGACAGGGCCCCACTCCACTGTTGGCCAACTACAGAGAGGCAGTCAGTGCTCACTGGAAGGAGCACTTTGAAGAGACTATCTTCAACGAGAGTGTCCTCAACTCTATCCCACAGCTTGCTACCCGCCATCATCTCAGCACAACCCCAACCTGACACAAGGTAGAAAAGGCTATCAGAGAGCTGAAGAACAATAAGGAATCAGGAACAACTGGAATCCTCGCCGGAGCAATTAAACATGGTGGAGGAGCACTAATGGTGTGAACACATCATCTCACTTTCCTTATCTGGAAGGAGGAGAGCATGCCAGGAGATCTCAAAGATGCCATAATCGTGACTACCTTCAAGAAAGGTGACAAGTTTGACTGCAGAAACTACAGAGGAATTTCCTTGCTGTTGAACAGGATGTCGTTGCAAGAATCCTTCTTAATTGCCTTCTCCCTGTGAAAATCTCCTCCTCGAGTCACAATGCAGATTCCACCCATTAAGGGGCACAACAGACATGATCTTCATTAGGCAGCAACAACCAGAAAAATTCAGGGAACAGCACCACCCCTTGTACATGGCCTTCGTTGACCTCACAAAGGCCTTTGACATTGTCAACCGCTGGGATTGTACAGCTTCCTCCTCTGTTTCGGCTGTCCCCATCCTCCGCCTGGTCCACAATGACATGCACCCGTGATCCTGATTGACAGATCCACCACAGACCCAATCCGTGTTTGGACTGGGGTCAAGGAAGGCTGCATCATCACACCGATGCTCTTTTCGATCTTCCTTGCTTCAATGATCCATCTCACCCTCAGCAAGCTCCCCACTGGAATGCAGCTTAACAACAGAACAAATAGGAATCTGATCAACGTTCATTGTCTGCAGGCCAGATCCAACGTCGCCCCATCCTCTGTCATTGAACTACAGTATGCCTGAACGACAGAATGCAGATGACGCTTGCGTCACACTTGGAGTCCGAGCTCCAAGCCATCAACAAGAATTTCACGGAGGTATGTGAGAGCATGGGCCTTACACTAAACATCCATAAGGCAAAGGTCCTCTACCAGCTTGCCCTTGCCACATAGCACTGCCCCCCTGCTATCAAAATCCACAGTGAGGCCTTAGACAACATGGACCATTTTCCATAACTTGGGAGCCTACTGTCAACAAGGGCAAATATGGACGACAAGGTGCAACAATACCTTCAGTGTGCCAGAGCAGCCTCTGGTCGCCCGAGGAAGAGGATGTTTGAAGACCAGGACATTAGACCTGGCATCAGGTTCATGGTCTCCAGAGCAAAGTGACAACCACCCTCCTATATGGCCTAGAGATGTGGCCTATGCACAGCAGGTACCTCAAAACTCTGGAGAAGTACCAGCAGCACAGCCTCTGCAAAATCCTGAAAACCTGTGGCAGAATCATAGAATTCATACAGTGCAGAAGGAGGCCATTTGGCACATCGAACCTGCACCGGCTCTTTGAAAGAGCACCATACCTTGGCCCATTCCCCCACCCCATCCCCATAACTCCACCTAACTTGCACATCCCTGGACACTAAGGGGCATTTTTGTTTTAGCATGGCCAATCCAGCTAACCTGCGCATCTTTGGACTGGAGGAGTAAATTGGAGTACCCGGAGGAAACCCATGCATAGACAGGGAGAACGTGCAAAGTTCCACACAGTCACCCGAGGCCAGACTTGAACCAGGATCCCTGGCGCTTTGAGGCAGCAGTGCTAACCACTGTGCTACCACGCTTTGGATAAACACACCAATTTCAGTGTTCTCATTCAGAACAACATCACCATTGAAGCATTGACCACACTAGATCAGTTCTGCTGGTCAGACCACATTGTCTTCATGCCTGACATGAGACTCCTGAAGCTCCACTCGGAGTTTTTAATGGCAAGAGAGCGCCCGGAGGGCAGAGGAAACATTTCAAGGTCACTCTCAAACCCTCCTTGTAAAAGTACAATATCCCCACCGACACCTGGGAAGCCCTGGCCCAAGACCCCCCCCAAAGTGGAGGCAAAGTATCCAGGAAGGAGCGGAACACTCGAGTTTGATCACCGAGACCAAGCTGAAACCAAGTGGCAACAGCGAAAGGAGGAGCGAGTGGCTGTGTTGGCCAGGTTGCCACCCGCTCCTCCAGCCACCTTCTATCCCACCTGTGACAGAGAATGCGGTCGTGTATTGGACTCCTCAGTTACCTGAGAACTAATTTTTAGTGTGGAAGCAAGTCATCCTCAACTCTGAGGGACTGCCTAAGAAGAGGAAGATGAAGAAATATGCAAATTATTATTATTTTCAGTCACAGCACAATTTGGACACATAATCTGGCTCAGAGATGATAGTGCTACTACCGAGCCACAATTACACGACTCTGACTTTGACTTCCAGCTCTGCGTTTTGTTATCTCATTACTTGGTGTAACTATTTTCTGTGCCTAATGTGGGCCAGGGTAGGATTGCTTTATGTCCTGCCTGAGGCAGCGTGGCCCCTTTAGGAAGCGATCCTTCGCAGGCCATGTGACCCACTCAGAGCCTATCGCGCAGGAGCGCACGAACCCTGACCAATGGGGAAAAAGTGCAGGGCCCTGGGAGCAGGGACCCGGGCAGTATGGACCAGGGAATCGTGGAGCAAAGACCTGTACAATATGCCTTTGTGCCTGTATGCAGTTAGACCTCATTGCTGTTTCCAAAAAAACATTTTGTTGTTCAAGAAGCCTCCTCTCACTACAGTGGCGACGAGAGTAACTCAGACGACGATCGCAAGTCTCGAAATTCATGGTGGGATTGGGTTGCATCGGAAATCTCCACGTAATGGAAAAGACGAGGTTGGAATGGGAAACAAAAGTGAAACCTACGGGCACGATCTAACCGAACTGCAACAGAGTCTTGTGTCGAGCGCCGGGTGTTTCCTGGCGATTGCATTGCCAAGACAGATCACAAGATTGCGCTATTGAACGTGACTCTATTGCAACCCGGGGCTCAGCGGAGATTGCCGCATCGAGGCCGCATTTAATCCCGTTTCCTGCACTGAGGAACTCTGCTCGCCAGAACCCCTCAATGCAGGAGGTGATTGGAACACCATTTTTAAACGGTGCCCTCATCTCTCGACCATCCCATGCCAACCCCTGGACCCCTAAATCCCCAACTCAACTACAAGGGGGTCCTCAGGGGGCCTTCCTCGATCCCACCACATGTGGGCCGGGCACCCCCGGGCCTGATCCTTGGCATGGGCACAATGCTAGCCTAGACCCTTGGCACTGCCAGCCTGGCACCATGGCAGTGCCCCAGGTGCCACCCTGTCTGGAGGCCCATCACCCGGAGGCCTCCGATCCTCTGGGAGACCCCCCCCCAAGTACCGTCCTGCCTGAATCCTGTTTCAGGGACCAATACTGAAAGACGAAAGACGTGGAGCCCAATGCCTTGGGTAGATCAGGTGAGCTGCATATTATAAGAACATAAGAACTAGGAGCAGGAGTAGGCCATCTGGTCCCTCGAGCCTGCTCCGACATTCAATTAGATCATGGCTGATCTTTTGTGGACTCAGCTCCACTTTCCGGCCCGAACACCATAACCCTTAATCCCTTTATTCTTCAAAAAACTATCTATCTTTACCTTAAAAACATGTAATGAAGGAGCCTCAACTGCTTCACTGGGCAAGGAATTCCATAGATTCACAACCCTTTGGGTGAAGAGGTTCCTCCTAAACTCAGTCCTAAATCTACTTCCCCTTATTTTGAGGCTATGTCCCCTAGTTCTGCTGTCACCCGCCAGTGGAAACAACCTGCCCGCATCTATCCTATCTATTCCCTTCATAATTTTAAATGTTTCTATAAGATCCCCCCTCATCCTTCTAAATTCCAACGAGTACAGTCCCAGTCTACTCAACCTCTCCTCATAATCCAACCCCTTCAGCTCTGGGACCCTCTGCACACCCTCCAGCGCCAGTACGTCCTTTCTCAAGTAAGGAGACCAAAACGGAACACAATACTCCAGGTGTGGCCGCACTAACACCTTATACAATTGCAACATAACCTCCCTAGTCTTAAACTCCATCCCTCTAGCAATGAAGGACAAAATTCCATTTGCCTTCTTAATCACCTGTTGCACTTGTAAACCAACCTTCTGTGACTCATGCACTAGCACACCCAAGTCTCTCTGAACAGCGGCATGCTTTAATATTTTATCGTTTAAATAATAATCCCGTTTGCTGTTATTCCTACCAAAATGGATAACCTCACATTTGTCAACATTGTATTCCATCTGCCAGACCCGAGCCCATTCACTTAACCTATCCAAATCCCTCTGCAGAATTCCAGTATCCTCTGCACTTTTTGCTTTACCACTCATCTTAGTGTCATCTGCAAACTTGGACACATTGCCCTTGGTCCCCAACTCCAAATCATCTATGTAAATTGTGAACAATTGTGGGCCCAACACGGATCCCTGAGGGACACCACTAGCTACTGATTGCCAACCAGAGAAACACCCATTTATCCCAACTCTTTGCTTTCTATTAATTAACCAATCCTCTATCCATGCTACTACTTTACCCTTAATGCCATGCATCTTTATCTTATGCAGCAACCTTTTGTGTGGCACCTTGTCAAAGGCTTTCTGGAAATCCAGATATACCACATCCATCGGCTCCCCGTTATCTACTGCACTGGTAATGTCCTCAAAAAATTCCACTAAATTAGTTAGGCATGACCTGCCTTTTACGAACCCATGCTGCGTCTGCCCAATGGGACAATTTCTATCCAGATGCCTCGCAATTTCTTCCTTGATGATAGATTCCAGCATCTTCCCTACTACCGAAGTTAAGCTCACTGGCCTATAATTTCCTGCTTTCTGCCTACCTCCTTTTTTAAACAGTGGCGTCACGTTTGCTAATTTCCAATCCACCGGGACCACCCCAGAGTCTAGTGAATTTCGGTAAATTATCACTAGTGCATCTGCAATTTCCCTAGCCATCTCTTTTAGCACTCTGGGATGCATTCCATCAGGGCCAGGAGACTTGTCTACCTTTAGCCCCATTAACTTGCCCATCACTCCCTCCTTAGTGATAACAATCCTCTCAAGGTCCTCACCTGTCATAGCCTCATTTCTATCAGTCGCTGGCATGTTATTTGTGTCTTCCACTGTGAAGACCGACCCAAAAAACCTGTTCAGTTCCTCAGCCATTTCCTCATTTCCCATTATTAAAACTCCCTTCTCATCCTCTAAAGGACCAATATTTACCGTAGCCACTCTTTTTTGTCTTATATATTTGTAAAAACTTTTACTGTCTGTTTTTATATTCTGAGCAAGTTTACTCTCATACTCTATCTTACTCTTCTTTATAGCTTTTTTAGTAGCTTTCTGTTGCCCCCTAAAGATTTCCCAGCCCTCTAATCTCCCAGCAATCTTTGCCACTTTATATGCTTTTTCCTTCAATTTGATACTCTCCCTTATTTCCTTAGATATCCACGGTCGATTTTCCCTCTTTCTTCCGTCCTTCCTTTTTGTTGGTATAAACCTTTGCTGAGCACTGTGAAAAATCGCTTGGAAGGTTCTCCATTGTTCCTCAACTGTTCCACCATAAAATCTTAGCTCCCAGTCTACCTTAGCTAGTTCTTCTCTCATCCCCTTGTAATCTCCTTTGTTTAAACACAAAACACTAGTATTTGATTTTACTTTCTCACCCTCCATCTGTATTTTAAATTCCACCATATTGTGATCGCTCCTTCCGAGAGGATCCCTAACTATGAGATCATGAATCAATCCTGTCTCATTACACAGGACAAGATCTAGGACCGCTTGTTCCCTCGTAGGTTCCATTACATACTGTTCTAGGAAACTATCGTGGATACATTCTATAAACTCCTCCTCAAGGTTGCTTTGACCGACCTGGTTAAACCAATCGACATGTAGATTAAAATCACCCATGATACCTGCTGTACCATTTCTACATGCATCAGTTATTTCTTTGTTTATTGCCTGCCCCACCATATCGTTACTATCTGGTGGCCGATAGACTACTCCTATCAGTGACTTTTTCGCCTTACTATTCCTGATTTCCACCCAAATGGATTCAACCTTATCCTCCATAGCACCGATGTCATCCCTTACTATTGCCCGGATGTCATCCTTAAATAACAGAGCAACACCACCTCCCTTACCATCCACTTTGTCCTTCCGAATAGTTTGATACCCTTGGATATTTAACTCCCAGTCGTGACCATCCTTTAACCATGATCAGTAATGGCCACTAAATCATAGTCATTTACGATGATTTGTGCCATCAACTCATTTACTTTATTCCGAATACTACGAGCATTCAGGTAAAGTACACTTATGTTGGTTTTTTTACCTCTGTTTTGAATCTTAACATCTCCAGTTTTATTCCTTTTGTTATTACTGGGCCTATTCACTGTGCTCCCCTCAGTCACTGTACCTTGTACTGTCACCCTTTTAGATTTTTGACTATGTCTTCTCTGCCTTGCACTTTTCCCCTTACTTCCTTTTGCTTCTGTCCCTGTTTTACTACCTTCCAACTTCCTGCATCGGTTCCCATCCCCCTGCCACATTAGTTTAAACCCTCCCCAACAGCTCTAGAAACCACCCCCCCTAGGACATCGGTTCCAGTCCTGCCCAGGTGCAGACCGTCCGGTTTGTACTGGTCCCACCTCCCCCAGAACTGGTCCCAATGCCCCAGGAATTTGAATCCCTCCCTCTTGCACCATCTCTCGAGCCACGCATTCATCCTATCTATCCTGACATTCCTACTCTGACTAGCTTGTGGCACTGGTAGCAATCCTGAGATTACTACCTTTGAGGTCCTACTTTTTAGTTTAACTCCTAACTCCCTGAATTCCGCTTGTAGGACCTCATCCCGTTTTTTACCTATATCGTTGGTGCCTATGTGCAGCACAACAGCTGGCTGTTCACCCTCCCGCCCCAGAATGTCCTGCAGCCACTCCGAGACATCCTTGACCCTTGCACCAGGGAGGCAACATACCATCCTGGAGTCTCGATTGCGTCCACAGAACCGCCTGTCTATTCCCCTTACGATCGAGTCCCCTATCACTATAGCCCTGCCATTTTTCTTCCTGCCCTGCTGTGCAGCAGAGCCAGCCACGGTGCCATGAACCTGGCTGCTGCTGCCTTCCCCTGGTGAGCCATCTCCCTCAACAGTATCCAAAGCGGTATATCTGTTTTTTTTTTTAGGGAGATGACCGCAGGGGACACCTGCACTGCCTTCCTACTCTTACTCTTTCTTTTGGTCACCCATTTTCTATCTCCCTCAGTAACCTTCACCTGCGGTGTGACCAACTCGCTAAACGTGCTATCCACGACCTCCTCAGCATCGCGGATGCTCCAAAGTGAGTCCATCCGCAGCTCCAGAGCCGTCAAGCGGTCTAACAAGAGCTGCAACTGAACACACTTCTTGCACGTGAAGGAGCCAGGGACAGTGGACGTGTCCCTGAGTTCCCACATCACACACGAGGAGCATGACATGGGTCTGGGATCTCCTGCCATGTCTTAAACCCTTGGTAAACTTAAACAACTAGAATTTCAAAATGAAAATAAATAAATTAGACAATGAAAAGAAAAAGAGAGA
This sequence comes from Scyliorhinus canicula, assembly GCF_902713615.1. Taxonomy (NCBI): domain Eukaryota; kingdom Metazoa; phylum Chordata; class Chondrichthyes; order Carcharhiniformes; family Scyliorhinidae; genus Scyliorhinus; species Scyliorhinus canicula. Next base: position 96,955,762 of record NC_052160.1, on the reverse strand, counting down.
CTACTTACCAGTCACTTACCAGGGTTAAAAAGCACCTCCTCACACTCTGCACCGAATTACGTCACTGCACCAAATTACCAAGTTTTAATCCCCCACTCTGGATGAGTCTCACTCCGGATGAGTCTCCTGGAAAAGCGCTCGCTTACTGTGTGCGCTGTCTGTCTGTCTTTTATACAGACTTCAGCTAACCGATGACTCAAAAAATACCTTAACTTCAAAGAGAAGAATACAATGTGCCCCTAAACAGGCCTCAGGTGATTGACAGATAACTGCCTCTCAGCAATTAGGGTGGGGGCAGCTTCAACCAATCAGACACTAAGCTCCACACTGCACTTTTAACTGAAAAACAGCAGAATTAGATTTTCCACTTACCTTTGCTGATTTACCTCACTGCACCAAATTACCAAGTTTCAATCCTGAGACTCTGGATGAGTCTCACTCCGGATGTGTCTCCTGGAAAAGTGCTAGCTTTTTAGAGAGAAACCTGCTGCCCACAATGGTCGGGATCCAGATTGCAACGTCTCGCAACATCCCGTTAGATCTTGTGAGACGAGCTGGGTAAATCCCAGAAGAGGTCTCTCTCATTGTGCTCCTATTCGGGAGACTGGAACCAATATATTGGGTGGCTCGGGTATTTTCTTTACTGCCAATGAGATCATGGAGGAAAATAAGCAAAATGTAATTTTGTTAACTGTTTGTGGGCCCCAGACCTACCACCTCATAAGGAATTTAATGTCCCAGAAGGCCCCAGATATGTGCTTGCTTTCAATGAGGAAGATACTGGAAATCTCCCAGATGTAGGGATCCAATGGACTAGGGAGAATGAGGAGTTGAAGGAAATCAGCATAAATAAGAATGTTGTATTGTCGAAATTAATGGGACTGAAAGTTGATAAGTCCCTGGCACCCGATATTATGCATCCCAAAGTGTTGAAAGAGGTTGCTATGGAGATGGTGGCTGTAATGGTGGTCATCTTCCAAAATTCTAATGATTCTGGAATGGTCCCTGAATATTGGAAGGTAGCAAATGTTACCCCACTATTAAAGAAGGGAGGGATTGAGAAAATAGGGAACTACAGATATGTTAGCTTTACATCAGTCATAGGGAAAATGCCAGATAATATTATAAAGGATATAATCAATGAACACTAGGGCAATTATTATTTGATTGGGCATAGTCAGCATGGATTTACGAATGGGAAATCATGTTTGACAAACCTGGGGCGGGATTCTCCGACCCCCCGGGGGGCCCCTAAAGGTGCGGAGAATTCCGCACCATTGGGGTGGCCCGACACCGGAGTGATTCACGCCACTCCATCCCGCCGGGGCCCCCTGCCTCGCCGGGTAGGGGAGAATCCCGGTACTGGAGTTTTTTGAAGATGTTGCCAACAAAATTAATAAGGGAGAGTCAATGAATGTAGTATACTTGGATCATTTGAAGGCTTTTGATTAATACCTTCCCACAGGAGGTTGATCAGCAAAATAAAAGCACATGAAATAGGAAGCAATACACTGTCATGGATTAAGGTTTAGCTAACAGGCAGAAAACAGAGAATAGAAATAAATGGGTCATTGTGTTGCCAGGCTCTGGATGGTGAGGTACTGCAGAGAGCAGTATTTGGGTCCCAATCTTTTAGAATATATACCAATGATTTGAATATGGGGGACCAAATGTAATATCTCCAAGTTCGCGGATGATACATAGCAAGGCGGGAATATGTGTTGTGAGGAAGATGTAAAGCGCTACAGGAGGATTGGACAGTATGTGGGCAAGAACATGGCAGATGGAATAGAATATGGAAAAATGTGAGGTAATCCACTTTGGTAGAAGGGACAGATCACAGATGTACAGAGTATTTCCTAAATGGTAAGAAATTAGAACATGTAGATGTACAAAGAGACCTGAGTGTCCTGTCAATAAGTCATTGAAGGCGAACATGCAGGTGCAGCAAGCTATTAGGAAGGCTAATGTAATAGAACAGTACAGCACAGAACAGGCCCTTCGGTCCTCGATGTTGAGCCGAGCAACTATCGCCCTTCTCAAACCCACGGATCCACCCTATACCCGTAACCCAACAACCCCCGCCCCTACTTTTTTTTTTGTTAGGACACTACGGGCAAGTTATCATGGCCAATCCACCTAACCCGCACATCTTTGGACTGTGGGAGGAAACCGGAGTACCCGGAGGAAACCCACGCACACACGGGGAGGACGTGCAGACTCCGCACAAACAGTGACCCAGCCGGGAACCGAACCTGGGACCCTGGAGCTGTGAAGCATTTATGCTAACCACCATGCTACCATGCTGCCCATTTGCTAGCACATTTATCACAAGAGGGTATGGGCAGCACGGTGGGGCAGTGGTTAGCACTGCTGCATCACGGAGCCAAGGTCCCAGGTTCAATCCCGGCTCTGGGTCACTGTCCATGTGGAGTTTGCACATTCTCCCCGTGTTTGCGTGGGTTTCGCCCCCACAACCCAAAAGATGTGCAGGGTATGTGGATTGGCCACGCTAAATTTCCCCTTAATTGGAAAAAATGAATTGGGAACTCTAAATTTAGAAAAAAAATAAAATCACAAGAGGGTTTGAGTGCAGGAGTAGTGAGGTCTTGCTTCATTTGTATAGAAGCTTTCTTAGGTCAGAGCTGGAGTACTGTGTGCGGTTAGGGTCCCCTTACCTCAGAAAAGATATTATTGCCATAGAGAGAATGCAGCAAAGGTTCACCAGATTTGTTCCAGGGATGCCACAACTGCCTTATGAAGAGAGATTGGAAAAACTGAGTCTGTAGAGTTCTCTAGAGTTTCAAAGAATGAGAGGTAATCTCATTGAAACCTCCTAAATACTTGAAGGTTAAGGCAGGGTAGATGCAGGTCAGATATTTATCTTGGTAGGGCAGTCAATAGCCAGGGGGCACAATTTCAACATAAGGGGGATGCCACTTAGCACCAAGATGGTGAGAAATTTCTTTACAGAGGATTGTGAATCTTTGGAGGGCTATGGGAAGCTCAGTCATTGAGTATGTTTAAGGCAGAGCTTGTAGATTTCTGATTAACAATAATATTAAGTGTTATGGGGATTATGCGTGTAAAATGCAATGAAGTATCCAATCAACCATGATCGTATTGGATGGCGGAGCAGGCTCAATGGGCTGAATGGCCTACTTCTGTTCCTATGTTCCTAGAATGAGGCTGTGTTGATTGTAACCACTGGGCATTATTAACATGCCACTGGTCAACTTTGGGAGCAGCAAGTGGCAGGAAACGTGAATGAATTCAGATACAGCGTGGGATTTGGGTTCTGTGCGGCAATGTTAAATGGAATGGGCAGTGGAGGGCTAAACATTCCTTCTGGGACCAAGTGAGCAACTATACTCCTCCCAGCTACAGGAAGGAAAGGAAGCATAAGGAAGGTCTAGTCTGCTTTCAATGCTCTGCTCTTTAGTCAGTGGGGAAGCCCCAGACAATTCCCCTCTCAGGACACATTTCAAATCACATTTGGAGCCCAATGATATCATCAGATACCAGTATGCAAACTTAAAGAAAGACCCTTCAGACAGGTGCCCATGCTGCCTGCTCGGAAGAGGAGGTCAAAATTAAAGATGGCAGGTGTAATAAACCTCACGAGATCCACGGGAAACCTTAATTGATCTCCCTGTGGGATCCAGATGAGAATATGAGCTCCCTCATTAGTGGCTGAAGGCCTGTCAGCTGGGGCTCGTAGAAATAGCCTCAGAAAAGCCGGCCCGTATTGAGGCCGGCATGGACGCTTGTCCCGTTTGGGACCTTGGGACTTGTAAGCCACGCTGTTAAATTAAACCTCTTTTGGATTTACCTTCTCCGGTCCTCCAAGCTTTCATAGCAGGGCTGGGGCATCAGCAAGTGTGTCAGCTGTTCAACTTTTATAAGTCTCAGGCTGGGAAAATGAAGTTCTATGGAGTTGCAGGCCGAATGTCTCCAGGCTGAAGCTGGAACTTTTCATTACCAAAGAAATAGTTTGCTATTGTTAGATTTTAATTACCTGCCAAAACTGTTCAAGAAATATTTTAATGCACGATTGTCCTTCTTGAACACAAGATTCATATAATTATATCAAAACTATGAAGTGGCTGGTTTTCTAAGGGAACCCTGTGTTCCATCCCATGGAAAAACAATGGAATTATATCCAGGAAAGCAAAACTACAGCACGTACTGACCGGTCGATATGACTTTTACCTGAGCAGTAGTGCTCCAGTAGTTTTTAACAGAAGACGCGAGTTCTGGTGAAGTTCATGAGAAGGAATATCCTAAGAGCAAGCCAAAAAAATGGCATTGAGCCCCGCAAAACACTAAAAAAAAATTTTTAAAGGACATTTTAATATGGCATGTTTTAAAGCTTCCACTATAAGTCAAATTACCAGTCTGACCCGTGACAAAATGCCTCTTGGAAGGTTGAGAGTTTACTTGATTCCTCCATTTTTCCTCACATCGCACCATTGCTAAAAACGCCACGGAACTCAAATAGTCTCAGCCATAAAAGAACTTCACTTCCCCATTCTCCATCCTGTGAACAGAGGCCACAAAGAGTTTTTTTTAAGACATGGCCAATTTTTGGATCCCTTTGTGAAGCTGAACACAGGCTGTCATTGGGGGGGGGCCTGAAACAGGGGGGGGGGGGGGGCAGGAGAAATGTGGGCAAGCAGTATGGTCTTGTAGTCAAAATTAATAGCAGGAGCTTAATGGGGGTAGAAAGGTAGCATTTCTTCCTGGGTTAAAGTTCAACGGCAGGGTTAAAGGACAAAGGGTGATAGTTTCCCTCCAAACCAGGAAATGAATGGTGACATCAGATCTCATCCTTGCCAGATGTTTACATATTTGCATGCTCCAGGAGGTGAGGGGCGCGGGTAGGGTGGCAGTCAGGAGTGAGAAGTCTGATTGATATCATCCGAATTATGGAACCCCTTCTCTTGTTTGGACTGAGATGCACTGACTCAACATAAACCAGTGATTGTGGCTGGGATTTTCCCTGTCCATTAGCTTCACATTTATCCTTTAGTTCTAAGAGATGCTGCTTTGAAATGTTCTCTTCCTTTTGCTGCCAGTTTCCTCGCCTTACCTCCAGATGGCATTAGCTACTTGCTGGGTTATTCATACATTCAGGTCATCTTCTTGTCACCTCACTGCATTCTAGTCCTTCCTTTCTGGCTTGATCACTGAGGCATTGGAGCTCTTGCTGTGGATGAGAAGTTTGAGTCCCATTCCAGCTAGTTGCACTCACTGTCGACGCTAACACTCCAGTGTACTTTCCAAGAGATTGCTGTGTTATCTGAGCTACTCTTCCAAATATGAGTGAAGAAACAATACCTGGTCTGATTATTCAGCAATATAGGAAATACCCCATGACACTACCAACGGAACCTACTCAAGGGAAAAAGAACGAGAAGGATATGTTGATAAATCAATCAATTAGAGTGGGATTAGGCTGGCATGGGACATAAAGATTGGGTGGAATTCTCCAATGCTGCCACCGGCGGGTTCAATGGTGGATGGGGGTGATGGGGGGGGGGGGGGGGGGGGGGGGGGGAAGAATTCAGTGGGATACTCAGAAATTGGTTTAACACCGGTGTGTATTTCCTGCAGGATCTTCCGCTGGTCCCAACATAGCAGACCAGGAAACCCTCTGGTGGCCAGCATGAAACTTATTTGCATCCCGTTAATGGGATGCAGATGGAGGTCCGACCACCCCATGACCAATTCTCTGCAGCACCGGTGGGACAACATGACGGTGCAAAACACGTTTGGAGCAATGTGGTCTTCAAATGTCGGGACTCACCTGAATATTGGCTGGAACTGCCTCCAGAGTTCAAGATGGAGGCCACCCGCAACCCTGGACTCTGGAACAACACAGGTGGACCTTCAAGATTTGGTATCGTGGGACGAGAGGCAACTTCCAGCTGTTCCTGGAGATCCATCATCTGTCTCAGGAGGTCCATCTTTTTTCTTTAATAATGCGTTTGTGATGTTGGGCACTGTTTCAATATGGTGTCTGGATTATGGTGCAAAACAGCTGGATGCATAATTAATGAGGTTGGGGCTGTTGGATTTGGCATGCTTTTCCGCCGGCTTCCATAGCGGAAAGATTCTACGTACCCGTTGTGCCAAGGACCTTAGTTCCAGGATGGGAGAACACCACCCATTGTCTTAGACCAGTTAAGCCGAAGGTCCATTAACATTATGCATGGGTGGTGGGTGCGGCTGGGCCTGGAGGATGAGGGAGTTGGAAAGGCTATTATTGTGGGTCTAGCATCCTGTGAAGGCCAGATCAGGTAAGGATGGCATATTTCCTTCCCTTAAGGGCATTAGTAAACCGGATGGATTTTTAACTACAATTTGGGGATGACTTAACGGTCACTTTTCAATTCCAGATTTATTGATACTATGGAGGCATTTGAACCCATGGCCCCAGAGAATTCACCCGGACTTCTGGATATCTAGCCCAGTGACATTAGCACTGCATCACCATTTGCCTGCTGCTAGTTAATGAGGTAGCTAGAGGAAACTGGTTTTCAACATTTTACTCATTTGGTTTTCAGAATATTAAAACGGGGGATCCTCAGTGTGGCTTGGTCTCCACCCACTGACAGTACAGCAGCAAGCTGGGAATTTGGTACGTGAGGGTTTTTTAAATCTACATATAGACTGGAAATGTCAGATGGCCAAAGGCACTAGATGAGCAATTCATAGAATGTTTTCAGCATAATTTCTCTGTACAGTACTTTCTGGTGCCAACCAGCAGGCTATACTGGACCTGGTATTGCACAATGAGGTAGGTTTAATTAATGGCCTCAAGGCGAAGACGCCCTGAGGTAGCAGTGATTATATGACTGAATTTTACATTTAATTTAAGGACGTCAGGAGTGTGGTAAATTAACAAGATTAACAGTGAATTTGATTGAAAATGAAAAAGCCCAGCAAAGTAAAAAGACCAGCAGGCAGCTACAGGAATAAAGAGATGTGATTTGCCCAGTAACAAGATTATGTAGAGTCTAGAGACAGTGAGGTACGAAAGGCCACATCAGAAACAACGGTTATCAAAGATCAGTGGGCACTAAACTTCTAAAGGCAAGGGCTTTGAGTGAGGTAGACAGCAGAATCCACGGAGGGGAATATCGAAGAGATTGAACATTATTACTGCGATCACCCTCATTGGGGCAGCAGGCTAATTCTTCATATAACAACCAGATAGGCCTGTTGCATCTGTGATCCGAGCCATGGAGGTCTGTTTCAACTAACATTTAAAACCATGGCAGATTGCAGATATTCTCCTTTAAAAACCGCAGTTTCATGCATTCACTGAACCAGGAAGCGATGTTTTCCAAGACCTGGTCACCCAAGTGGTATTGTGTGGTAACCTAGCTGGATTTCACTTGAGTTACAAAAATTGGATGTAGCTTGGGAAAAGGGGGTGTCAGTGAGTTCAGGGAACATGTGTACATTTTGGGAACAAGAGGTAACTTCAAATAAAATGGCGTGTTTAGTTATTCATATACTTAAGTGTCATTTTGTCTGCTAGTCTTTTATCATGTGTTTTTTCTTTTACTTTAATAAATTTTCTTTATTAATTGTTTACAAAACAACTGGTCTGGTTCCTTGTTGTGTTGCACATGGTTTCCCATATGATTCCAAACATAAATACATCACAAAGAACCAGCGTTTCCAAATTGTCCTTCGGGGTTTTGAGACGCTCTCGCAGATAACATCAGCGGGGTTCCTTACAAGGGAGGGAAGAGTGATGTAACATTAATATTTTAAACTTAAATCAGGGCAATTATGAGGACGTGAAAGCAGAGCTCGCTAAAGTGAACTGGCAACTTAAGTTAAGAAATAGGTCAATAAAGATGCAGGGGTAGACACATAAAGGGATACTTCAGAGGAATACACAGAGTAGGTATATTCCAACAAGAAGGAGGACCCACCATCTTAGGTTACTTAAAATAATTAAGAATAGTATCAAACTTAAAGAAAAATCATTTAATTCCACAAAGATGGGCAGAAGGTCAGAAAATTGGATAGAATGTAAATGTAAAAAACAGCAAAGGATTACTAAAAGATTAATATGGATGGAAAAATTAGAGAATGAGAGAAAGCTAGCTGGAAATATAAAGACAAATAGTAAGAGTTTTTAAAAAGATGTTTAAATAAGAAAAGGATGAACAAAGTGCATATTGGTCCATTACAGAGAGTGTCTGGGGAATTCATGATGAAAAATAAGGAGATGGCAGATAAATTGAATAAGTATTTTCAATTGGCCTTCACTGTAGAGGAGACAAGTAATATCCCAGAAATACTTATTCAATTTATCTACCAATCTTACGTCCAATTCAATATATTACCCCCTACACCATGAACTTTTATTTTCTGTAATAATCTTGCACCTTCGCAAAAGCCTTCTGAATGGACTGTAGCTAGATTTCTAGAAGGCAAAGATTATTGCAGAAAACAAAAGCTCATGGTGTAGGGGGTAATATATTGAATTGGATATAAGATTTGGCTACGTAACAGGAAACAGAGTGTAGCCATAAATGGGTCTTTTTCTTGTTGGGATATAACGAGTGTTGTGGCATCGGGATCTGTGCTGGGGCCTCAACATTTTACAATTTATATAAATGACTCAGATGAAGGATCAAAGGTATGGTTTCTAGGTTTGCTGATGACACAAAGATAGGTAGAAAAGTAAGTTCTAAAGAGCACATAAGGAGACTTTAGGCACAAATGTGACTAAAACTCAAAGAGACAATAGGATACAGGGCCTCGGAGACCACGCTATGAGAGGACCTGATCAACACAGACAGTAAAGAAGGGGGATTCTGCGTGAAAATATATGGACATCTACTGGACAAGCCCGAACACCATTAGACGAGGCCAGATGGAAATTGGGGGACGAACTGGGGACAGAAATGGGTTGGGGACTCTGGAGTGAAGCACTGAGCAGGGCCAACTCCACCTCCTCCTGCGCAAGGCTCAGCCTCATGCAGTTCAAAATGGTTCACAGAGCATACCTAACCAGAACCCAAATAAGCAGGTTCTTCCCGGAGGTGGAGGACAAGTGTGAACGGTGCCAGAGGGGCCCGGCCAACCACACCCACATGTAACAATAATAATAATCGCGTATTGTCACAAGTAGGCTTCAATTAAGTTACTGTGAAAAAACCCTCATCGCCACATTCTGGCGCCTGTTCGGGGAGGCCGGTACAGGAATTGAACCCGCGCTGCTGCCTTATTCTGCATTACAAGTCAGCTGTTTAGCCCGCTGTGCTAAACCAGCCCCTAATAATGAGATGGGCATGTCCCAAACTTGCCGGGTTCTGGACAGCCTTCTACGAGGCAATGTCCAAAGTTGTGGGGGTGAGGTTGAAGCCATGCCCAATTGTGGCAATCTTCGGGGTATCGGAGCAGCCAGAGCTACATATGGGGAAGAGGGCCGACATCCAAGCTTTCGCTTCCCTAATTGCACGCCGGAGAATCCTGCTCGACTGGCGATCAGCAGCTGCAGATTGGCAAGCAGACCTGTCCGAATTTCTCCACCTGGAGAAGATCAAATACGTCATTCAAGGGTAGGAGGAAGGCTTCCTTACCCCATGGGGCAATTTGTCGGTCTGTTCCAAAACCTGTTCAAGGCTGGCAACAGCCAGTAGAGTGGGAAACTGGAAAGTAGAAAAAGAGGAACATTTGGGATGCACAACCCGGGGGGAGTGGAAGAGGAAGAAAAGAGAGAGATTGAGAGGGACAAAAGAAACAATGCAGAGGAAGGTGGCAACTCGCCCATCCACAAGGTGGACATGGCCAAAACTGAAGGGGGGGGCGAAAAGAAAGGGGGGGAATGAGGAGAAGGGGGAACACACCCCCAGAACAAGCAGGGAGGGCATCAGGGGAGAGAGGCGAGAGAGGGGAGGAGGAGGGGGCGAGGGAATGGTGGAGGGGGGGATTGTACGCAAGATTAGACAGCGACAAACTATAAATAGAGAAACCTAAGAAAAAAACTTTTGTACTGTACAGTAAACTAAAATGAATGGCAATGTATATAATATTGAAAATGCCACCAAAAAGATTTAAGAAAAACAAATATGATGAAAACTGATTCCACAGACATCTCAACAACCCACCCAGGTGTCATTAACACAGAGTCAACCAATCTCGGTGAAACTCCATCTTAACATGGGTTATGTGCATGGACAAAGATCTAGCAAACGGAGTATAAAGTGGGGAAACATGAAATTATCCAGATTACAGAGCTCTGAGGCTCTGTTTTGGTGCATGAAGCACAAAATACTTGTGTACATATTCAGCAAGCAACTAGGAAGCTAATAAAATGTTCTTGTTTCTTGCTAGGGGAATTGAATATAAAAATAGGGAGATTATGCTTCAACTGCACGGGACACTGGTGGGACCACATCTGGAGTACTGTGTAAAATATTGGTCTCCTTATTTAAGGAAGCGTGTAAATATATTAGAAGAAGTTCAGAGAAGGTTTACTACTCTTACACCAGGAATAGTTGGGTTGTTTAATGAGGAAAGGTTGGACAGGTTGGGCTTGTATCCCCTGGAGTTTAGAAGAGTAAAAGGCAACTTGACTTGAAACCTAAGATCCTGAGGGGGTCTTGTGGGAGAATCTAGAATTAGGAGTCACTGTTCAAGGATTGTCCATTTAAGACAGATGAAAATAATTTTGCCTCTCAGAAGGTTGTGAGTCTTTGGAACTCCCTTCCTCAAAAGCCAGTGCAAGCAGAGACTTTGAATGTTTCCAAGGCAGAGCTAGATAGATTCTTGATAAACAATGGGGTGAAAGGTTATCAGGAGTAGACAGCAGGTTCAGTCAGATCTTCCATTATCTTATTGAATGGCGGAGCAAGTCTGATAGGCCGAGTGAGCGATTCCTGCTCCTAATTCATATGTTCGTATGTAATCGACAAAGCTTGAGATTTGATACTTGCTCAGTGATTCCATGGCTTCAAACAAAAAAATAAATAAACTTTACGATACAAAGTCAGAAAGATAAAACAATTTTCAATACCTCTCTTCTACTCTAACATCCAGGGTTAATGAGAATTAACAGGAAAACTATGGTCAAACACACCATGCTGCACAGTAAATGACAAAACCAATTCCAGCGACTTCTCAACAACCCAACCAGATGTCATTAACACAGAGTCAACCAATCTCACTCAAACTCCATCTTTCTTGAGGGATTCCAATTTTCACCTTTGAAGATATTCCTTTGGAATTCTCTCCAAAGGTTGCTCCAATCAGACGGCATCAACAACGCCCCCCCGCTTGCAGAGTTTTAACCTCTGCCCTCTTTCTTCTGTTCCCTTGGATTCCCGAATAAGCGCTCAAGCAATAGCTCATGAGCACAAAATCAGCTCTTCAGTCATGCCAAGCTCCAATGGATTACTTTTGCCCCACCGACCCACAGCATCAAGTCGCCAACCCTTGGCTGCATTCTTCACTTAAAGTCTGTTTGGAGCTCGTTTTTATGCTCCTGTCTTTTTAATTAAACTGGAACATTTTCCTGTCCCCTCTCTAGGACTGGTCTTTTGGGATATCTCCCTGTCCCCTCTATCTCTCCTCTGCAGGATACTCTTGTCTTCCATGGCGCTCCACCCCCAGTCACTTGACATGAGTTTTTGTGCCATTTTTCTTCTCTATGTTGGCGTATTGGGCCCGTCTTCAGCTCAAAGGGCTTACACTGTTGAACACTGAACTGCGCATATGTCGCCCACTCCCAATCTGCGCATGCGCAGAAAGTCCAAAGTTTGGTAGGAGTTGAATTTCCTAAATGCGCCTCTCAACATTACTTTAAGTTTGACTTTCATAACACAGTGAATGAATGATACTTTATTGAAATACAAAATTACTGTAGATCATGGGTGCTGTTTGAGTGCGATGGTATGTAACATTTGAATAACAGGACCTCAGTATGATCCAGGTTCAACACAAACCATAATCAATGGGCTTGATTTTCAAATTGGGCTTGGAAGCCCAAAGGCCAGATAACTTCAGAGTCCTGACCCTGTGCCACGTCACTTTCACTCACATGACACAATCTTCAAATGTTAATGCCCTAATAATGCCAGAGTCAAGCACAATGAGTGCTGCCGAGCTCTGCAAGGAGGTGAGAGCTGCCAGTTGGAACAGGTGAATCAAAGGCAGATAGCAGCCATGACAGGGCCTGTCACTGCCTTGCACATGAGAGGATGAAGGAATTCAGAGGGCTATAAGCCTCACAGTTAAGAGAATTGGCCAAACGCCCTGCCAAGTGATACTGTGCCTGATCTTGTAGTGAAACCCCTGGTGGCAAAAAAGTCCCCTTTAAAAAAAAACCTTTTTTGCTCCATGTGTTGACATGTATGCACAAATGTGAACCAGGCTGCAGGGGTTTGACAATTGTGGCATTGGAAATTGCCTTCTGGCCCTCACTAGCTCATTAATAAGCTCCTCAGGGAGCTTAATGGGGCATCAATTGGAGGCAAGCAAGTTCCTTTTCCTCCAACTCTTGTCTTTGCTTTGAAAATTGCACCACGTTCCAAAGACATCAGCATCCATTGACACCGTCCGGGACTGCGATTTTCAGAACGGTTTGGGGATTTGACCCCCAACAAGATCCAAATACACCTCCACTTACCAGTTGCAATTCTGGTCTTTGAATAATGGAATGACATTCACTGGAGTGTGTGTCTCATGGCAACAGAACGGCCTCCTACCCTGCCATATTTAACCAGCCTTCAAGGTAAAGGGGGGTGGGGGGGTGGAATTGCAAGTTAGGATAATGGTCTGCATAAAACATCTTTGCCATGGAAACAATCTGCTCAATCTGCTGGATGTAAAAACAGTGGAAAAAATGGTTTAAGAACAGAAAATTCTAGAACTACGCAGCAGGTCTGGCAGCATCAATCAGAACTGATGAAAGATCACTGATCTGAAACAAAAGTTCTTTTTCTCGCTCTACAAATGTTGCTCGACGGGAATGGTAGTATAGAACATAGATATAGTGGCTATTTCACTTCATCAGTAACCCACGGGCTTTGATTATTGAGCCAGGGACATGATTCGACACTTCACACAGGAACTGGGGAGATTAAATTTGACTAATTAAATAAATCAATAATGAGAGGGGCCAATTTAGCTCAGTTGGCTGGATAGCTGGTTTGTGGTGCAGAGTGTGGCTAACACCATAAGTTCAATTCCCATATTGGCTGAGGTTCTCATGAAGGGCCCGCCTTCTCAACCTTGCCCCTCACCTGATCCTCAGGTTAAATCACCACCAGTCAGCTCTACCCCTCAAAGGGGGTCATCTTGGACTATGGCTTCTTTATTATAATGGGAAGCTGGTATTGTGAACCGATCTGGTTCACTAATGTCTTTTAGGGCAGAATATCTGCTGTCCTGTCCCAGTCTGGCCCACATGTGACACCAGACACACAACAACGTGGTTGACTCATTAATGTCTCTGAAATGGCCGAGCAAATTGCTCAGTTGTATCAAGCTGCATCTAAAAAGTATCAAACTCCCAGCTACAGAAGCAGAGCCAGCAAGGGGGGGGGGGGGGGGGGGGGGGGGCAAGGTGGTGGGAAGGAGAAGGGGTAAAGTGGGTTGGGATGGAGGAGGAACCTTGTAAGGGGTCTAGTTTGAGGGCTATGGTGACAGCAGCGCTGCCAATGGCTCTGAGTAGTTATTCAGGGAACCCAGTGGTGCAGTCCACGGTGAAGGTATGGGATCAGCTGAGGTGGCATTTTAGGATGGAAGCAATGTCAGTGCTAACTCTGCTGTGCGAGAATCATGGTTTGAGCCGGGGGTGATGGATAATGTATACAGGAGGTGGAGGGAAGTGGAGCTGGTCAAGGTGAGGGATTTGTATTTGGAGAAAGGGTTCGCCAGTCTGGAGGAGCTCAGAGAGAGGGTAGAGCTGCCGAGGGGAGTGAGTTCAGGTATCTGCATGTTAGGGAATTTGTGCGAAAGGTCTGGAGCGGGTTCCATAGGTTGCCGGGATACACCCTGCTGGAGCGACTGCTGCTTCCGGATGTGGAAGGAGAGGGAAGAATTGGAGATATAAACAAATGGTTGGGGGAGCAGGGAGGTGAGCGGATGTTGAAGATCAAGGAAAAATGGGAAATGGAATTGGGAGGGGAGATCAATTGGAGAGTATGTAGTGAGGCACTGCAAAGGTTAAACGGGACCTTATCTTATGCAAGGATGAGCCTGATACAGTTTAAGGTGGTGCACAGGGTACATATGACTCGGGCGAGAATGAGTGGGTTCTTTCAGGGGGTAGCAGATGAGTGGGAGAGGTGTGGGCGGGGCCAATGAATCACATGTTTTGGGGTGCGAAAAATTGTGTAGATTCTGGGCGGGAGTGTTCGTGGCCTTAGCCAGGATAGTGGAGGAGGAGGTGGACCCGGACCCTTTGGTGGCAACACTTGGAGTTTCAGAGAAGCTGGAGCTCATGGAGAGGAGGAAGGCCGATGTCGTGGGCTTAGCCTCTCTGATTGCACGATGGTGAATTTTGTTGGAGTGGTGGTAGGCATCACCACCGGGGGTGGCAGTATGGTTGGGTGACCTGTGCAACTTCCTGCGGTTAGAGAAGGTAAATTATGAGTTAAGGGGCTCAGCAGGGGAGTTTGAGAAAAGGTGGGGGATGTTTGTGACCATGTTTGAGGAGCTGTTTGTCGCAGGGGGGTGCGGGCTGGGTGATGGGGTTGGGGGGGGGGGGGGGGAGGGTGAAAATCTGTACAGACTGTATAGTTGATTGTTGGGAAGTATGTTTCCCGAGGTGTTTATTTGCTGTGGCCTGCTTTGATACATGTTTGTAATAAAATAAAAAATAAAAAAACATAAAATGTATCAAACTGGGCAAAGCATCCAGCATTGAATTAGGCACCAGAATGACAAAGGTGTGTTGACCCTGCAAGACCCAGTAACAGCTGGGGCCCTATGGCAACATTTCAAAAGTTGTCCCACACAGCAGTCAAACATAATCGCATTCCCAAAATCATACATTGACCTGTGGGTATGTTCAGTCCCAGCAGCAGGATTGGCCCACCTGATCTGGCGATGTACAGGCAGGAGGAAGTGACCTGGGTGTTTCACATGTTGGTCGCATGGCCTATGGCCTATCTTATCTTGAATAACTCTGGCCCAAACTCAGGTAGGTTATTTCTAACTGATTTATTAAAATTGTATATACAAGCTAGATTACAGAGTAGGCACATCTATCTTCAGTACAGACTGTTCCATCAGCTCTACAGTCTCGAGCACAAAATTGCTGATGTCACTGCTCCATCATGATGAAGATCACTAACTCTTTACTATAATTATTAACCCGTATGCTGCACCCGCCACTGAATATATTTCACTTTCTTTCATGACAATGCCAAACTATTTCTATTACATTTACCGCCCCCCCCCCCACCTGCCCCCCAAAGGCCAAAGTTCATAGGTTAAGTCTTTGTGGTGCCTTCCCAGCTCTCCTTGATCGTGTGACCATTGAGTCAGTCCATTGGATGTGTCAGCATTACGTTGACTAATGGATTATTCAGACCTTCATCCCATTAATCAAACATGTGTTCTCATAGGCATCAATGTGAACAGTGCTTTCCTGGCTCTTCTGCAAGTGCCTAATGGGTGAGATAATAATGTGATTGTTCCATTCATTGAAAGATTGTGGCCTCAGAGTTCTGATCCAGGCCTCCTGGCCTGGTTTGAAGATGTCTTAAAATCTTTTGAACTCTTCTTCAACCTGTGATCCAACAAGATTTTAGAATGTGCCAAATTTAGCAGGAGAGCCGAGTAGCATGGGTCCCTGCTGATTCCTTTATCACCAATAAAAGAATCATCAATAAAGGAATCCATATAAACAAATTACTGCGGATGCTGGAATCTGAAACGAAAAAGAAAATGCTGGAAAATCTCAGCAGGTCTCGCAGTGCCAGACCTGGTGCTTTGACAAAGAGTCATCGGACTCGAAACGTTAGCTCTTTTCTCTCCCTACAGATGCTGCCAGACCTACTGAGATTTTCCAGCATTTTCTCTTTCGTTAAAGGAATCCATATACACCACATCGGGCAGTGGATGTGGTATATATGGATTTCAGTAAGGCATTTGATAAGGTTCCCCTTGGTAGACTCATTCAGAAAGTTAGGGGGCATGGGACACAGGGAAATTTGGCTGTCTGGATACAGAATTGGCTGGCCGAAAGAAGACAGCGAGTGGTAGTGGCTGGAAAGTATTCCGCCTGGAGGTCGGTGACCAGTGGTGTCCCACAGGGATCTGTTCTGGGACCTCTGCTCTTCATGGTTTTTATAAATGACTTGGATGAGGAAGTGGAAAGGTCGGTTAGTAAGTTTGCCGATGACATGAAGGTTGGTGGAGTTGTAGATAGTGTTGAGGGCTGTTGCAGGTTACAACAGAACAATGATAGGATGCAGACCTGGGCTGAGAAGTGGCAGATGGAGTTCAACCTCGATAAATGTGAAGTGATTCATTTTGGAAGGTTAAATTTAAATGCTGAATACAGGTAAAAGGCGTGATTCTTGGAAGTGTGGAGGAACAGAGGGATCTTGGGGTCCACGTACATAGAACCGTCAAGTTGATAGGGTTGTTGAGAAGGTGTATGGTGTGTTGGCTTTCATTAACAGGGGGGATTGAGTATAAGAGCCGTGAGGTTTCACTGCAGCTTTATAAAACCCTGGTTAGACCACATTTGGAATATTGTGTCCAGTTCTGGTTGCCTCATTATAGGAAAGATGTGGATGCTTTGGAGAGTGGTACCGAGGAGATTTACCAAGATGCTGCCTGGACTGGAGGGCATGTCTTGTGAAGAAAGGTTGAGGAAGCTCGGGCTTTTCTCACTGGAACAAAGAAGGAAGAAAGGTGACTTGATAGACGTGTACTAGGTGATAAGAGGCATGGATAGAGTGGATAGCCAGAGACTTTTCCCCGGGGTGGAAATGGCTGACACGAGGGGGACATAATTTTCATGTGATTGGAGGAAGTTATAGAGGAGATGTCAGAGGTAGGTTCTTTACACAGAGAGTGGTGGGTGTGTGGAATGCACTGCCAGCGGAGGTGGTGGAGTCAGTCATTAGGGACATTTAAGCGGCTCTTGGACAGGCACATGAACAGCAGTAAATTGAAGCGGTGTAGGCTAGGTTGATCTTAGATTAGGATAAGTGGCCAGCACAACATCATCGGCTGAAGGGCCTGTACTGTGCTGTCCTGTTCTATGTTCTATGTAATCTCTAGTCCATGGCAGAAGGATGTCCGAGAGGCGAAATCAGGATTCGTCCAAGACAGAATCGTGGTGGGTGTCATGGATGATTAGCTCAACAACCTTCCCCAAGCCAAGGAAGACCTCATGCTTGACAAGGCTGTCCAACTAGTCAGGCTGTCCGAGCGGCGAGACCAACATCGGATCATTCTTAGAGGCGAGAGTGCTTCATCGGGCAGAAGCCACATCTCGATCCATCACACCTGGCCACAGAACTGCCGAGTCCATGCAAGCCAGGATAAGCCCTGCCGAATGTCTGTGCCAGCACTGCAGGGTGAAGTGCATCCATAGCAAGGATCGATGTCCAGCCAGTGCTGCTGAATGCTTTCAATGCCTCAAACAGGGGCACAACAGCAAGAAATGCCTGTCAAGCCCTCTGCACTGCGCAAACAATCTGTGAGCCATCCACAAAGCTAAGGTCACTGACCCAGAAAACAAACTGCCCTTCCTCCTGGGTGACATTGGATGGTTGCGTCTCCTCCTTGTGGGAATTTCTAAAAAAACGGCTATCTAACCAATTTCGAGTTAGACTCTGGTGTCAGAGTGATCGCCTTATCGGCCCAAGAACTATAACTCCAAGGTGGCCGAGTTCAAACCATGGACACCCCATTCTAGGATGCAGAGGGGAGTCCAACCCCCGGTCATTGGACTGATTCAAGAGCCATAAGACATGGTGACAAACGTTACACAGAAGTTATGTATGCCGTGAGAAATCGGCCATTTTCATTCCTCAGTAGAGACGCCGGCATTGCTCTCGACCTGCTTCAACTGGCAGAAGATGTGAAGACAACCATGGTCCCCACAAAGTCAGAAGCCAAAAAGCCCAACTTCAAAGCAACAACTCAATGTTGACTCTTCGTTATTTGCAGAGCAGATCTGATCTTTTCAGGTCCCTGAACCGAAACAGGGCTAGACCAGCCCACAGTGCAGGAGGTTACCACAGCAACTTTAGTGGAGGTGATGTCAGAGTGAATTCCAGAAGAGCCTCCACCTCCATCAGTGACTGTGGTGCTGTTGGTTGAGATGACAACCTATACATGGCCGCAGAAACCACCAGCCAGTGTGATGAAACTACAGAGTCCACTGGAATTAGCCAAATACTAGAGTGAGCCATCTCCACACCCTTCTTCCATCCACAGGATGGCTCGCCCTCAACCTCAGAAATATTCCAGTCGCAGGAAAATGCGGAGGAAGATGAAGAAAGAATACAACCAATAATCAGGCAGATACCACTCCCATCCTCCCTGAGCAAAGTGCCCATTGCTCAGGATACCAACCCACTGCAGCAACCTGACCAACCAGATATGATGCAACACTCACCAATGGAAAAAGTGCATGAAGCCATGCCCGCACCCAGCTCCAATCAATAACCCACTACCAAGAACACCAGCGCCAAGATCTTACCACTCGCCAGACTGGACAGCAAATGAGATGGGGCAGGGGTACAGACTATCTCCAAGTTCAAAGACTTAAAGGGGGGAAATGGGGCAGATGGACTCTGTTAATACACACGGTAATGTTAATCATGAAACAGTTTAGAGTTAGAGTAGTTACAGTTGCAACACTGAAGTTAAGTATCCAACACTTATGAGCAACACAAGACTTGAAACAAACTACAAGTATTGTCAGTCTATAACCAAAACATTGGAGGAGGTTCAGAAGAAGGATCCGGTACCTTAAGGGTTAACCTGAGAATCAGTACAGTACCACCCATTGCTGATGTAAAAAGGCACCTAACATGGAGCTTAGATCAGCAATGTCGAGCTTGGTAGCAACATGTAAGGTTATGCCATAGAGTCCCCTCCACACCTGTACCCTCATCTGTAAATATAGTTCGGTAATGCTAATAGAGACTTCTTGATATCTTCTACAAGACAGCGTAATGGTGTTTAAGGGGAACACATGGATAGCAACAACCCAACAAAACAACCACCTTGGATTCTTTGAAGAATCTCCTCCCTCATCGTCTTGAGTATCACCAGGCAGTGGTTGAACACCAGAAGGTAATCCACTATCGTTAGATGCTTATGTTGTTCATGATACTTTTGTAGGAACTGCTACTGTGTGTCGGCGGTGGAGGAAACAAATGTTTGTGGATGAGGTGCCAATCAAGTGGGCTGCTTTGTCCTGGATGGTGTCAAGCTTCTAAAGTGTTGCTTGAGCTGCACTCATCCAGGCAAGTGGGGAATATTCTATTACACCCCTGACTTGTGCCTTGTAGATGGTGGGCAGGCTTTGGGGGGTCAGGAGGTGAGTTACTGCAGGATACCTAGCTTCTGACCTGTTCTTGCAGCCAGAGTATTTGTATGGCTAGTTCAGTTCAGTTTGTGGTCAATGGTAACCCCCAGGATGTTGATACTGGGGGATTCAGTGATATCAATGCCATTGAATGTCAAGCAATGATAGTTTGATTCTCCCTTCATTGCCTGGCACTTGTGTGGTACGAATGTTACCTGCCATTTGTCATCCCAAGCCTAGATATTGTCCAGGTATTGCTGCATTTGCACGCTTCAGTGTCTGAGGAGTCGCGAATGGTGCTGAACATTGTGCAGCTGCAAACATCCCTACATCTGATCCTATGATGGAAGGAAGGTCATTGATGAAGCAGCTGAAGATGGTTGGGCCTAGGACACTAACCTGAGGAACTCCTGCAGTGATGCCCTGGGGCTGAGATGACTGACCTACAACAACCACAACCACCTTCCTTTGTACAGTATTAGGTATCATTCCAACAAGTGGAGAGTTTTCGCCCTGATTCCCATTGACTCCAGTTTTGCTGGAGATCCTTGATGCCAAACTTGGTCAAATGCTGCCTTGACATCAAGGGAAGTCACTCTCACCTCACCTCTGGAGTTGAGCTCTTTTCAAACTCAAACTCAAACTGAGCATCGGTGAGTAGGTTATTGCTAAGTAAGTGCCGCTTGACAGCATTGTTGATGACCCTTCCATCACTTTACTGATAATTGAAAGTAGATTGATAGGGCGGTAATTGGCTGGGTTGGATTTTTTCTGCTTTTTGTACAGGACATATCTGGGCAATTTTCCACATTGCTGGGTCAGTGCCACTGTTGTAGCTGTACTGGATCAGCTTGGCTAGCAGCGCAGTAAGTTCTGGAGCAAAGGTCTTCAGAACTATTGCCGGAATATTGTCAGGACCCATAGCCTTTGCAGTATCCAGTACCTTCAGCCATTTCTGGATACAGAACATTTGAATCAGGGATAGGCCATTCAGCCCCTTCAAGCCTCCACTGCCATTTGCTAAAATCATGGCTGATCATATTAAACCACAACTCCACATTCACTCCCTCCAATAACCTTTGACTCCTTTGTCAGTCAAGAATTTAGCTACTTCTGCTTTACAGTGGCACAATGGTTAGCACTGCTGCCTCACAACGCCAGGGACCCGGGTTCGATTCTGACCTTGGGTGACTGTCTGTCTGGAGTTTGCATGCTCTCCCCATGTCTGCGTGGGTTTTTTCCGGGTGCTCTGGTTTCCTCCCACACTCCAAAGATGTAAGGGGTAGGTCATGCTAAATTGCCCCTTAGTGTCCAAAGTTTAGGTGGGGTTACGGGGCTAGGATCATAGAATAACTGCAGTAAAGAAGG
Source organism: Scyliorhinus canicula (assembly GCF_902713615.1). NCBI lineage: Eukaryota > Metazoa > Chordata > Chondrichthyes > Carcharhiniformes > Scyliorhinidae > Scyliorhinus > Scyliorhinus canicula. The sequence continues at coordinate 96,934,857 of NC_052160.1, read as the reverse complement.
AGACCATTCAGCCCATGGAATCTGCACCGACACTCTGAAAGAACACCCTACCTAGGCCCTATCCTAGTAATCCGGAACACCCGGAGGAAACCCATGCAGACACGGGGAGAACGTGCATTGGTTACTTGTCTGTGAGGCCCTAGAAATGCACCTTTTGTGGAAAAACATGCAGCACATTTAATAGCAATTAGCAGTGGAAAGCCTGGCTGATTTCTTGTCTTTAGTGTCCAGGAACATTTAGGCTGATTGCAGCAGCTGAACAACTGGTGCTTCGACTGAGGTCAGTTTGGGAATTAAGATACAGATCAGTTATGATCTGATTGAATGGCAGAACATGGGGCTGAATGACCTATTCCAGTTCATATCAACCAACTTAAGTGCAGAAATAAAGTTGGTTCCAAGATCTGTCTTATTTAGTTTTGGACTAATCCAGAGACCCAGGCAAATGCTCTGGGGAAACAGGAACAGAAACTACTGGACAATCTCAGCAGGTCTGAAGGGAGATAACGTTTCGAGTCTGGATGACTCTTTGTCAAAGCTAATGCTCTGGGGATATGATTTCAAATCCCACAAAGCAGATGGTGGAATGTGGTTGATTCTTAAGTGCCCACTTAAAATTGCCTAACAAACCACTCAGTTCAAAGGCAATCAGGGAAGGTCACAAAAGCCAGTCTTACCAGTAGATACCACAGCTCACAAAACATATATTTTTTAAATCTGCAATATTGAATATCACTTTAGGTAATGCATTTACCTACTGAACCATGCGGGCAGCTGACAGCACAGCAGGAAGTGCTGTGATATGGAGGGCTGGGGTCAGTCAGTCCTGCGTTCCTGACTACTGGGGTCAGTTAGCTTTTATTGGCAGAGGGATTGTGTTTCGGAGCCATGAGGTCATGTTGCAGTTGTACAAAACTCTGGTGCGGCCTCATTTGGAGTATTGCGTACAGTTCTGATCGCCACATTATAGGAAGGATGTGGAAGCATTGGAAAGAGTACAGAGGAGATTTACCAGAATGTTGCCTGGTATGGAGGGAAGATCTTATGAGGAAAGGCTGAAGGACTTGAGGCTGTTTTCGTTAGAGAGAAGAAGGTTAAGAGGTGACTTAATTGAGGCATACAAGATGATCAGAGGATTAGATAGGATGGACAGTGAGAGCCTTTTTCCTCGGATGGTGATGTCTAGCACGAGCGGACATAGCTTTAAATTGAGGGGAGATAGATATAGGACAGATGTCAGAGGTAGGTTCTTTACTCAGAGAGTAGTAAGGGAGTGGAATGCCCTGCCTACAACAGTAGTGGACTCGCTAACACTAAACGCATTCAGACGGTCATTGGATAGACATATGGACGATAAGGGAATAGTGTAGATGGGCTTCAGATGGTTTCACAGGTCGGCGCAACATCGAGGGCCGAAGGGCCTGTACTGCGCTGTAATGTTCTATGCGTTCCTGAGGACTGGGGTCAGTCCTGCGTTCCTGAGGACTGGGGTCAGTCCTGCGTTCCTGAGGACTGGGGTCAGTCCTGCGTTCCTGAGGACTGGGGTCAGTCCTGCGTTCCGGGGGACTGGGGTCAGTCCTGCGTTCCGGGGGACTGGGGTCAGTCCTGCGTTCCGGGGGACTGGGGTCAGTCCTGCGTTCCTGAGGACTGGGGTCAGTCCTGCGTTCCGGGGGACTGGGGTCAGTCCTGCGTTCCGGGGGACTGGGGTCAGTCCTGCATTCCGGGGGACTGGGTCAGTCCTGCATTCCGGGGGACTGGGGTCAGTCCTGCGTTCCGGGGGACTGGGGTCAGTCCTGCGTTCCGGGGGACTGGGGTCAGTCCTGTGTTCTGGGGGACTGGGGTCAGTCCTGTGTTCCTGAGGACTGCAGGTAAGTCCTGTGTTCCGGGGGACTGGGGTCAGTCCTGCATTCCGGGGGACTGGGGTCAGTCCTGCGTTCTGGGGACTGGGGTCAGTCCTGCGTTCCGGGGGACTGGGGTCAGTCCTGTGTTCCGGGGACTGGGGTCAGTCCTGCGTTCCGGGGGACTGGGGTCAGTCCTGCGTTCCGGGGGACTGGGGTCAGTCCTGTGTTCCTGAGGACTGCAGGTAAGTCCTGCATTCCGGGGGACTGGGGTCAGTCCTGCGTTCTGGGGGACTGGGGTCAGTCCTGCGTTCCGGGGGACTGGGGTCAGTCCTGCGTTCCGGGGGACTGGGGTCAGTCCTGCGTTCCGGGGGACTGGGGTCAGTCCTGCGTTCCGGGGGACTGGGGTCAGTCCTGTGTTCCTGAGGACTGCAGGTAAGTCCTGCATTCCGGGGGACTGGGGTCAGTCCTGCGTTCCGGGGGACTGGGGTCAGTCCTGCGTTCCGGGGGACTGGGGTCAGTCCTGCGTTCCGGGGGACTGGGGTCAGTCCTGTGTTCCTGAGGACTGCAGGTAAGTCCTGTGTTCCGGGGGACTGGGGTCAGTCCTGCATTCCGGGGGACTGGGGTCAGTCCTGCGTTCTGGGGGACTGGGGTCAGTCCTGTGTTCCGGGGGACTGGGGTCAGTCCTGCGTTCCGGGGGACTGGGGTCAGTCCTGCGTTCCGGGGGACTGGGGTCAGTCCTGCGTTCCGGGGGACTGGGGTCAGTCCTGTGTTCCTGAGGGCTGGGGTCAGTCCTGCGTTCCGGGGGCCTGGGGTCAGCCTGTGTTCCTGAGGACTGCAGGTAAGTCCTGTGTTCCTGAGGGCTGGGGTCAGTCCTGTGTTCCAGGGGACTGGGGTCAGTCCTGTGTTCCTGAGGACTGGGGTCAGTCCTGTGTTCCTGAGGACTGGGGTCAGTCCTGTGTTCCTGAGGACTGGGGTCAGTCCTGCGTTCTGGGGGACTGGGGTCAGTCCTGCGTTCCGGGGGACTGGGGTCAGTCCTGTGTTCCTGAGGACTGGGGTCAGTCCTGTGTTCCTGAGGACTGGGGTCAGTCCTGCGTTCTGGGGGACTGGGGTCAGTCCTGCGTTCTGGGGGACTGGGGTCAGTCCTGTGTTCCTGAGGACTGCAGGTAAGTCCTGTGTTCTGGGGGACTGGGGTCAGTCCTGCGTTCCGGGGGACTGGGGTCAGTCCTGCGTTCCTGAGGACTGCAGGTAAGTCCTGTGTTCTGGGGGACTGGGGTCAGTCCTGCGTTCTGGGGGACTGGGGTCAGTCCTGTGTTCCTGAGGACTGCAGGTAAGTCCTGTGTTCTGGGGGACTGGAGTCAGTCCTGTGTTCTGGGGGACTGGGGTCAGTCCTGCGTTCTGGGGGACTGGGGTCAGTCCTGTGTTCCTGAGGACTGCAGGTAAATCCTGTGTTCTGGAGGACTCAGAGCTGTTCAGTCATCTGCATGGCTGGGGCCAGTCCTGAGATCTGGAGGGTTCAGAGCTGTCCTGTTTTCCGGAGGGCTCAGGGGCAGTCCTTCACTACACTTACTATAAAAATTAACTCGCCACATCGATTACATAATTAGGTTCTTTAATAAAGGCATGGGGAGTCTAAGGTAAGTTGGAAAGACTTTATTAACACAGCATTAAACACATGAGGCTCAGCTACAGCTTGCCGGGTCCTCTCTTCTTTCTAGTCAACCTTACACTGGCTGACCTGTTATCACAGTGCTAGTTAGCTATCCCACTCCCAAGGATATGGGGGAGCTTGCACTCCCAATGAACACAGGGAAACAATCTTCCTCAATTGGATATGTCATGTGCAGGTTATTACACTCCTCCCCCCAAAGTCCGAAAGCCCATGAAGGATGATGATGAGGAGGAGTTGACAAAATCGAAAATTTGAAGGAAAATCAGAGGATGAGACCGGCATGGCATCTGTGGTGGTCAGAGGATGGGGAAGAATAAAAATACAAAAGAGTCCTAGTTCTAGCGGGTGCCATGTAACGGACAGCGTACACCCAGCCAAACATTACGTCCATGTAACAGACGGTGTACACCCAGCCAAACATTACGTCCATGTAACGGACAGCATACACCCATCCAAACATTACGTCCATGTAACGGACAGCATACACCCATCCAAACATTACGTCCATGTAACAGACAGCATACACCCATCCAAACATTCCGTCCATGTAACGGACAGCATACACCCATCCAAACATTACGTCCATGTAACGGACAGCGTACACCCAGCCAAACATTACGTCCATGTAACGGACAGCATACACCCATCCAAACATTATGTCCATGTAACGGACAGCATACACCCATCCAAACATTATGTCCATGTAACGGACAGCGTACACCCATCCAAACATTACGTCCATGTAACGGACAGCGTACACCCAGCCAAACATTACGTCCATGTAACGGACAGCATACACCCATCCAAACATTACGTCCATGTAACGGACCGCGTACACCCAGCCAAACATTACGTCTAATCCAACATCCTGCACAGGTCACACCCAGGAGGCAAAGTCGCCAACAGCTAAACCAGGGGACGGCGCGCAACACGACATCTTACTCGTTGATCCATAAATGCCATGGTGTTCCTTGCAAACCCCTCTGGGATCACACAGGGGCAGGGCCCGTCAACATCCCACTCAATTTCCTGAGCGCTCCCAAAAGTGCTAGAGTGGAAAATCAGATCCACGTCACATACCAAAAGCCAAGGAGCTGTCACCCCGAAACGCTTCTTGTACTCCTTTCAGAATCAGATCAAACTGCATTGCAGGAATAAAAAAAACAGCAGGGTCCACCCTACTCTGTCATGTGGCCACATGCCCGTGCGGAATGCACGAGATAACTCGACAGCAATGGTGTCCGTCACAGGCTGAACAGCCAGACAAGAGCTCTCTTCGCCCACAACATGAGGCTCACTGCAACTGCACATCAATTGCCTGCTTCTACAATGTAGAACCCTTCAACAGCTCCATCTGCAAACACCTGTAGTCACATCGTAACCAGCAGCCTTCAGATGGAATATTACTGTCATGTATCCCGCAGACTCATCGGTCACGATACGTTGCTGTCAACAGAGCACCACACTCCCAACTTCCCCGATGAACTAAAGGTCCAACAGAAAATTTGACAGCAGGCTCCCCAGAAAACCACTCCACCGTATCGAACCAGAATCGTAAAACGACGATAGATGGAGTTCGGATCAAAACATTGCGCCATCAATTCCAGACATCCACACCAGGGTCAAAAACATCCAAGCACCCAAACACCAGTAACGTAACACAACGAACCTCATACTTCAGTTCAAAAAAGAAATTTCACGGAACTAGCTGAGCCAGCCAGGTTGCACGAAGACTGCCCCAGTTTCACCCTTGTTGCCAGGTTAATAAAGGCATGGGGAGTCCAAGGCAAGTTGTAGAGACATTTATTAACACAAAATTATTACCATGAGGGCCGGCTACAGCTTACCGGGTCCTTTCTAGTCATCCTCACACTGGCTGACCTTTTATCCCAGTGCTAGTGAGCTTGCACTCTCAATGAGCACAGGGAAATAATCATCCTCAGTTGGATATGTCATGTGCAGGTTATTACATGTTCCAACTTTGATATGTTCCTTGTTCTTTACCGGGTTCTCATTTGGGGCCTGATTTCTGGACTTTAAAAATTAAAGGAAAATGGAATTAGTTTGGGATAGGGGTCAGCCAATCCTGGAGGGGTGAGGATGGGAAGGGGGTGAAGGAGGTTTGAGATTCCAGACCTGTGTCTTTGCGAGGAGTTCACCAAGTTCAGAATTTTTAGCAGTCAGCACAACTGAATTCCAAACGTACTTTTTGAACTCCAGCAAGCTGTTGTGCGAGATGTTTGGCCATGATTAATATAAATATATGAATAGTTTATTCAGACAGAACCAACAAAAGCAGCTCAGACCTGAAGAGGAATGTTTTCCCATATTGGTCTTCACAACATGGCAGGGGTGTTTGTTTTTTTAAAATTGCATTTCATATTTGCTGCCAGGGCCAGGGTTAAATATATGAGGCATTCTTAAAATAAAATCTCACCGGAGTGAACACAATTGGTTCAGCAGTTTGACAGTGGAGTAATCATCATATCCAAACGCTAAAAACGCTACAAAGTGTGCACAAGGATGACTTTGAACCTGCTAATATTAACAATACTCAATATGGACACAACCAGTTACATCAAAGAGAGAATAAAAACGGTTCCCAGGACATATGACATATTCAATGGTGTTTACATTAATGTTAACTTTCAATACTCATTACACATTCAAGCATGTACACTGCTGTTAAATGAGGCTGATTTATCATCACAGATTATATGATGCACCACAGAAATGCTTATTAATCACAGAAGAACTGTTTAACGTAAGTCTCAACATAGCTTTCATCTTTATCTCGCCATCTTAATTACACAACTACTGCTGTCTGACCCTGGTCCTCACAAACATTCCTGGGCCAGCTGTAACTTTCCATGGTTCAAACATAGACAAGACTGAAGTCAACCAGCTCGACTTCCCTCTTAGTCATCCTTCAAATCTCAAACTCATCCACAACTCCACTTATCTTCTTCTGCACTGAAGTCCCTCACATCACCCATAATTCCTTTTTTAAAAAATAATTTTTATTGGAATTTTTTACAGAAAATATGACAACAAACAATGAAAAGCAACAATACAACCCCATAATAACTGTAACACCCCCTAAACCGTATCAACGATGTATCACATCTCCCCCACCCCCCCAAACCCAGTAGACAACAAGAGAACTTAAAAATAAATTAAAATTAAAATTAAATAAGTAAACATAGTCCTTGTCCCCCCCCCCTTTCCCCCCCATATCTTCCCCCCCTCCCCCCCGGGTTGCTGCTGCTGCTGACCCAGTACCCTATCGTTGAGCCAGAAAGTCGAGGAAAGGTTGCCACCGCTTAAAGAACCCTTGTACCGATCCTCAGGGCGAATTTGACCTTCTCTAGCTTAATAAATCCCGCCATGTCGTTGATCCAGGTCTCCACGCTTGGGGGCCTCGCATCCTTCCATTGTAGCAAGATCCTCCGCCGGGCTACTAGGGACGCAAAGGCCAGCACACCGGCCTCTTTCGCCTCCTGCACTCCCGGCTCCACCCCAACCCCAAAAATCACGAGTCCCCAGCCTGGCTTGACCCTGGATCCTACTACCCTCGACACCGTCCTCGCCACCCCCTTCAAGAACTCCTCCAATGCCGGGCATGCCCAGAACATATGGGCATGGTTCGCTGGACTCCCCAAACACCTGACACACCTGTCTTCACCCCCAAAGAACTTACTCATCCTAGACCCGGACATGTGGGCCCGGTGCAGCACCTTGAATTGGATGAGGCTAAGCCGCGCACATGAGGAGGAAGAGTTAACCCTCTCTAGGGCATCAGCTCATGTCCCATCTTCGATCTGTTCCCCCAGTTCCCCCTCCCACTTAGCTTTCAGCTCCTCTACTGACGCCTCCTCCACCTCCTGCATTACCTTGTAGATATCAGATACCTTCCCCCCCCCAACCCAGACCCCCCGAAAGCACCCTGTCACTCACCCCCCTCGCGGGAAGCGAAGGGAATCCCTCCACCTGCCGCCTAGCAAACGCCTTTACCTGCAGATACCTGAACATGTTCCCCGGGGGAGCCCAAATTTCTCCTCCAACTCCCCCAGGCTTGCAAACCTCCCATCAATGAACAGGCCCCTCAGCTGTCTGATGCCCGCTCTGTGCCAACCCTGGAATCCCCCATCAATGTTCCCCGGGACGAACCGATGGTTCCCCTTAACGGAGCCTCCATCGAGCCCCCCACTTCTCCCCTATGTCGCCTCCACTACCCCCAAATCTTGAGGGTAGCCGCCACCACCGGACTCGTGGTATACCTCGTAGGAGGGTGCAGCCATGGCGCCGTTACCAGGGCCCCCAGGCTTGTATCTCCACAGGACGCCCTCTCCATCCATTTCCATGCTGCCCCCTCCCCCTCCATCACCCACTTGCGCACCATCGACACATTGGCCGCCCAATAATACCCCGAGAAATTGGGTAACGCCAGCCCCCCACCATCTCTACCCCGCTCCAAGAAGACCCTCTTCACCCTCGGGGTCCCATGCGCCCAAACAAAGCTCATGATGCTGCTAGTCACCCTCCTAAAAAAGTCCCTAGGGATAAAGATGGGCAAACACTGAAAGAGGAACAAGAACCTCGGGAGAACCGTCATTTTGACGGACTGCACTCTACCCGGCAGCGATAGCGGCACCATGTCCCACCTTTTAAATTCCTCCTCCATCTGCTCCACCAGCCTGGTAAAATTAAGCTTATGGAGAGTCCCCCAACTCCTGGCCACCTGCACCCCCAGGTATCTGAGACTCTTCACTGCCCTCTTAAATGGGAGCCTCCCAATTCCCTCCTCCTGATCACCCGGGTGTACTACAAATACCTCACTCTTGCCTAAATTTAACTTATAGCCCGAGAAGCTCCCAAACTCCGCCAACAGCTCCATCACCCCCGGCATTCCCCCTTCTGGGTCCGCCACATACAACAGCAGGTCGTCCGCATACAGCGACACCCGATGTTCCTCCCCACCCCGCACCAGACCCCTCCACCTCCCTGACTCCCTCAACGCCATAGCCAGAAGTTCAATCGCCAATGCAAAGAGCAAGGGGGACAGGGGGCACCCCTGCCTGGTCCCACGGTAGAGCCTGAAGTACTCCGATCTCCTTCCATTGGTAACTACACTCGCCATCGGAGCCGCGTAGAGCAACCTCACCCATTTGATGAACCCCTCCCTGAATCCGAACCACTCCAGCACCTCCCACAGGTACCCCCACTCAACTCTATCAAACGCTTTCTCTGCATCCAGCGCCACCACTATCTCCGCCTCCCCCTCCACCGCCGGCATCATAATAACATTTAACAATCTCCGCACATTCGTGTTGAGCTGCCGTCCCTTGTCAAATCCTGTCTGATCCTCGTGTATCACCCCTGGCACACAGTCCTCTATCCTGGTGGCCAGGATCTTCGCCAGCAACTTAGCGTCAACATTGAGGAGCGAGATTGGCCTGTATGATCCACACTGCAAGGGGTCCTTATCCCGCTTCAGGATCAGAGAGATCAGCGCCTGCGACATCGTCGGGGGCAAAGCCCCCCCCCTCCCATGCCTCATTGAAGGCTCGCATCAACAGGAGACCCACCAGATCCGCATACTTTTTATAAAATTCCACCGGAAACCCATCCGGCCCCGGCGCCTTACCTGACTGCATTTGTCCAATCCCCCTGACTAGCTCCTCCAACTCTATCGGGGCCCCCAGCCCCTCTACCCGCTCCTCTTGAACCTTTGGGAAACATAGCCTGTTCATGAAGCTCTCCATCTCTCCCCCCCCCCCCCCCCCCCCCCCCATCGGAGGCTCCGACTGGTACAGTTCCTCGTAGAAGTCCCTAAAGACCCTGTTTACCTCTGCCCCCCTCTGCACCACATTCCCACCCTTATCCGTCACTCCACCAATTTCCCTAGCCGCATCTCGCCTACGGAGCTGATGCGCCAACATCCTGCTCGCCTTCTCCCCATACTCATATACCGTGCCCTGCACCCTCCTCCACTGTGTCTCCACCTTTCTGGTGGTCAGCAAGTCGAACTTGGCCTGCAAACTACGCCGTTCCCCCAGCAACCCCTCCTCAGGTGCCTCCACGTACCTCCTATCCACATCCAGGAGCTCTCCCACCAGTCTCTCCCTCTCCCTCCTCTCCCTCCTTTCCCTATGGGCCCGGATGGAGATCAGCTCCCCCCGGATCACTGCTTTCAGAGCGTCCCAGACCATCCCCACCCGGACCTCCCCCGTGTCGTTGGTATCAAGATACCCCTCAATACTTCCCCGGACCCTCCTACACACCTCCTCATCAGCCAGCATCCCCACATCCAGGCGCCATAGCGGGCGCTGGTCCCGTGCCTCCCCCATCTCCAGATCAACCCAGTGCGGAGCATGGTCTGAAATTGCTATGGCCGAATACTCGGCATCCTGCACCTTCGGGATCAATCCCCTGCTCAGGACGAAAAAAATCTATTCGGGAATAAACCCTATGGACGTGAGAGAAAAAGGAATACTCCCGCGCTCTCGGCCTCCCAAACCTCCAGGGATCCACCCCTCCCATCTGGTTCATAAACCCCCTCAGCACTTTGGCCGCCGCCGGTCTCCTACCCGTCCTTGAACTGGACTGGTCCAGTGGGGGATCCAGCACTGTGTTAAAGTCTCCCCCCATGATCAGGCCCCCTGCCTCCAGGTCCGGAATGCGGCCCAACAAGCTCCTCATGAAGCCGGCATCTACCCAATTCGGGGCATATACATTAACCAGCACCACCTTCTCTCCCTGCAGCCTACCCTTCACCATAATATATCTGCCCTCCTTGTCCGACACCACCTCAGCTGCCTCGAACGCCACCCTCTTCCCCACCAGAATCGCCACCCCCCGGTTCTTCGCATCCAATCCTGAGTGAAAAACCTGCCCCACCCACCCCTTCCTCAGACGAACCTGGTCCGCCACCTTCAAGTGGGTCTCATGGAGCATAGCCACGTCCGCCTTCAGCCCCTTCAGATGAGAAAATACCGTAGTTCTCTTAACCGGCCCATTCAGCCCCCTCACATTCCAGGTGATCAGCCGGATCAGAGGGCAACCCGCCCCCCCTACCCCGCCGGCTAGCCACAGCTCATCGACTGCTCGCCCCAGGCCAGCGCGCCCCGTCCGACCCGTTCCCCATGGCGATAACGTCTCTCCTCTACCCCCCCGGCCCACACCAGCTCCTTCCTGGCCATTCCAGCAGCAACCCGGTATCCCCCCGCCCAGGCTAGTACCCCTCCAAGCCGCGACGCACCCTCCATGGTACTTCCGTGAGTCAGCTGACTTCTGCTGACCCGGCAGCTCCTGCCAAAACCCGTCCCCTCCCGACATGGGGTCATCCCCCTCTTACCACACCTCTTTGGCACCGCTTCAGCGCGGGAAAAAAAACCAGTAGAAGCCACGCCCCCACCGCCAGCTCCACCCTCCCGCCCCGCAGCGCGGGAAACCAGAGGAAAGCCCGCGCTTTCACACTGCCACACCCCACCCTTCTGACGCAGCTCCCCAAAATCCAGTTTCACCCCAACCCTCAGCCCCATACAGAAGAGAAAATAAAAAACACAAACTCCCAACATTCCCCACATAACCCAAAACCATACCCAACAGACCCACCCGGAAACAGAGCAAAAAACCAGCATAAAAAACACATGTCAAAATTACAAAACAGCAACAGCAAAAACAGCAACGACCATAGTGTGCCCCCAGACTCTAGTTCGAGTCCAGCTTCTCCGCCTGTACAAAGGCCCACGCCTCCTCCGAGGACTCGAAGTAATGGTGCCGGTACTTATATGTCACCCACAGACGCGCCGGCTGCAGCATTCCAAATTTGACCTGCTTGGCATGCAGCACCGCCTTCGTCCAGTTGAAACCGGCCCGCTGCTTAGCCACCTCTGCACGCCAGTCCTGGTAGATTTGCACTACCGAATTCTCCCACTTGCTGCTCCTCTCTTTCTTGGCCCAGCGCAGCACACACTCCCGGTCACTGAATCGATGGAACCGCACCAGCACCGCCCGCGGGGGTTCATTTGTCTTGGGCCTCCTGGCCAGCACTCTGTGGGCTCCCTCAAGCTCCAGGGGCAAATGGAAGGACCCCGCTCCCATCAACGAGCTCAACATCGTGGTCACATAAGACAGAAGATCCGACCCCTCCAGCCCCTCCGCCAGGCCCAGGATCCTCAAATTCTTTCGCCTCGTGCGAACGTCCAGCTCCTCCAAGCGGTCTTGCCACTTTTTGTGAAGTGCCTCAGGCAACTCCACTTTCCCCACAAGGACCATGGCCTCCTCCTCCCGCTCAGCGGCCTGCTGCTGCAACTCCCGAATGGACACCTCCTGGGCCGCCTGGGTCTCAAGCAGCCTGTCGGTAGTCGCATTCAGTGAGTCCAGCAACTCAGCCTTCAGCTCCGCAAAACAGCGCAGAAGAACAGCTTGCTGCTCCTGCGCCCACTTCCACCAGTCCTCGGGTGTTCTGCCGGCCGCCATTTTGTCCTTCTTCCCCCGCTTTTTTTGGGGAGCAGCTGCAGCCTTTTCCTTTGCCCCACTCCGGGTGAGCACCATACATTTCGGGGAATGCTCCTGCAAACACCTTCCCCCACCGGGATTTGTCGAAACAGCACCGTTTGGGGCCCTCAAATAGGCCCGAAAGTCCTTTAGTAGCGGGAGCTGCCGAACGTGCGGCTTAGCTCCGCATAGCCGCAACCGGAAGTCCATCACCCATGATTCTGTGGTGATGCACTGTGTAATTGTGTGTGTGCCTGTATTAGGGGATGTACAGCAGTACCTGTAATACAGGTTCGCCGGTAGCCCCTGCCGGCTAGCTCCGCCTACAAGGAGCTGTATAATATGTATGAGTTCTCCTGAGCAGCCATTCTACCAGCTGCAGTTGGAGGATAAACATCTAACTGTAATAAAGCCTCTCTTGTACCCATTCGAGTCTTTAGTACAATTGATAGCGCATCAATTTATTACAGTTAGATTTTCCACATCATGGACATCAGGATCAAACCAGATCACTTGCAGCTGGATCCGCAATCGCCGAACGCCAGAAAGGACTTTAATCACTGGCTGGCTTGCTTCGAGGCCTATATCAACTCAGCGACTCCCGAGCCGACGGAAGCTCAGAAAATCCAGGTTCTCTACTCAAGGTTGAGCTCTAGCGTGTTCCCGCTGATACAGGACACTCCAAATTATGCAGTAGACGATCACTCTATTTGCAAGGCTTGTACTCGCCACTCGCGTACAACTACCTGGTGAGTTGATTGAAGACTTCTGGCGGGCCCTTATCCCTCTCGTACGGGACTGCGGCTGCCAAGCCATCACGGCCATGGAACATTCCAATCTCCTCATGCGTGATGCATCCATGACGGGGATTGCATCGGACCCCATCCGGCAACGACTGCTGGAAGGGGCCGTGCTCGATCTAGCGGAGACGAAAGCTTTAGCGCTCTCCATGACAGTCGCATCTCGCAACGTCCAATTCTACCCCGCTCGCCGCACGGCCCACCCCTCCTACCCCTCATGGACCCCGCAACCGACCCCCCTGACTGGGGCCGCTCCTGCACAATATGCCTGCGCTGCCCGCTGCACCACGCACTCTGGGGGTTCCCGCTGCTACTTCTGCGGCCAACAGAAGCGCCCCCGCCAGCGCTGCCCAGCCCGCGCCGCCACCTGCAAATCCTGCGGCAAGAAGGGCCACTTTGTGGCGGTGTGCCAGGCCCGCACAGTTGCCGCTATCGCGCCCAATTTCTCTCCCTTCCCTCAGCCGATCGCACAATGGGCACCGCCATCCTCTGCTCCCAGGGCCACATGCGACCAGTGGGCGCCGCCATCTTGCGCCGCCCCCACAACGTGCGCACCATGGGCGCCGCAATCTTCCCCCCCCCAGGTCCACGTGCGGCCAGTGGGCCCCGCCATCTTGCCCCGCCCCCACAACATGCGCATCATGGGCGCCGCCATCTTGCCCCGCGCCCGCAACGTGCGCTGCATGGGCGCCGTCATCTTCTCCCCCACAGGTTCTTCGGACGCCACCATTTTGTCTCCCCCTCGGGACTGGACCGACTGAATCGCCCGCTGCTCGCCGCCATGACGCTGGACCAGTCCCGTCCTCACAACCTGGCTACCGCTTCCACGACGGTGCTAATCAACGGCCACGCGACCTCCTGCCTACTAGACTCCGGGAGCACCAATAGCTTCATCCACCCGGACACGGAAGTCGGGTGTCGCTCCCGACTTGGCTCGCAGCTCCAGGTCCAGTTCTACTGCGCAGGCATGTCCGACTCCACAAGGTCAACCCCTTGGTGGATAGGGTACACCTGCTCCATGCAAACCCCCAGTATGCCTACGTGGAGTTCCCCGACGACCGCCAGGATACGGTCTCGCTCAGGAACCTGGCTCCCTCGGGTGCCAATCCCACTCCCACACACCTCCCCACCCACGCTCCCAACACCAGCTCCACCAGGTCCATCCCTCCTTCCCCTGCCCACGCTAGAGGACGAGGAAGATTTCGGCATGCTCCCGGAGTCATCCAGCTACTGGCCAGCACCAACACCGCCAGCACCAACACCGCCAGCACCGACGCCGTCGATGCCGCCACCGCCTGTACAGACATCGCCACCACTGTTACGTCGCTCCCAGTGAACCGTCAGATCACCGGACAGACTTAACCTCTGACAAACTACCCGGGTTACAAGATGGACACATAATTGTTTTTCCTCCCCTCTGTAAATAATTCACAATTTTGTATATAGTTCCACGCCACCCCCGCCAGACTCATTTTTAACAGGGGGTGAATGTGGTGATCCACTGTGTAATTGTGTGTGTGCCTGTAATAGGGGATGTACAGCAGTACCTGTAGTACAGGTTCGCCGGTAGCCCCTGCCGGCTAGCTCCGCCTACAAGGAGCCGTATAAATATGTATGAGTTCTCCTGAGCAGCCATTCTACCAGCTGCAGTCGGAGGATAAACATCTAACTGTAATAAAGCCTTTCTTATACCCATTCGAGTCTTTAGTACAATTGATAGCGCATCAATTCCCATCAACTCCCCACTGCCCTGTACCTTGGAAGCGCCCATTCTCATCTTCAAATCCTTCCACCACCACACTGCACCCACCTCTACAATCGTCAGCAGCCTTATATCCAGCAGAGTGCATTCAGGAGCTGGTCTATTTTGCATCCCCCTCATGCTGCTGTGTTATTAGCTGCAGTCAGGAACTCTCTCCCTAAACCCATCTCTAAATAGATTTGCACCATTTTTCTGAGGTTTCTGTGACCCTTCTGCCAATGTTATGTTGAATGAGCAGATGTACGTCTGCTGAAATCCATCCCCAGCGACTCAACTTGCCTTGGTTTACCCGTTTGGTCCACTTTATGTTATGCTCAATACTTCTAGCTTCTCTTTTACTGGCATAGAAGATGTTACCTGGTACCTTCCCACTTCACTGCCATTTTATGCCATCTCTTTCTAAAAGATGCTCACTCATTCTATAGGTGCAGATAGACTAGGAATTGTTAAGTGCTTTCTTGTGTCCAGATTGGACTCCTGATCATGTGGCCAGATAGCAGGCATCAAATTCACAACCATCATTAATAAAAATGGAAAGGGGGAGGGGGAGAGGTCTGCCACAGTTACCGGTACCCTTGATTGGTAGCTTGTTTAATCACGGACATCAATTTTATGTATTGCTAATGGTATTTAAAGGGAGTCTGCACCTCTTAAGTGGAGGTGCATTTTGATGGAAGCTCAGTTTGCTACCCTCTTACCTCTGGGTATTATGTATTTATAATTATATAAATGCATTCCCAATCATTCATAAAGGTTTTGGGTAAACATATTCTGGGTTCAGTTATAAAGATTAGGCACATGTGAACAGATATACATGGATAGAATATTTGAAGACAACAACAGCAGAGCTATGTTTATGTGCTTTGTTCAAATGCAAAACGTGAAACTAAAATCAGATCGCATGGCACACTTCCCTTCTAATGATGTCATGCTTCTATCCCTTAAAGACATATTACAACATCCCCCTTTTTTCTCCCTTCCAAAAAGGTATAATGATTGACAATACATGTTTATGTTAAGTTACCATTACAGAGGCATATGCAACTAATTAATCAATGTGTCTCTAAAGCGTAAAGGTAATATGATGCTACACCCAGATCGGGTGATGGTAACCTTGTTTTGGAGGTTTCTTTAATTGCTCAAAGTGATTTGTGAGATTGTCCTCCTTGAATGCTGTTCCTGGTTGCATTTGCGATCTTGTCCTAGATGCAGTAACAATGTACAGTAGTTGAAGAGCTGGAATAGATCTGATTTCTCCTTGGTTATGCCTCAGTGTTGAACCTTTGTGCGTAATGATTTCATGGGAACTTGATTCTGAACAAATCCTTATAACCTTTGATTTGATTTGATTTATTATTGTCACATGTATTAGTATACAATGAAAAGTATTGTTTCTTGCACGCTGTACAAACAATGCATACCGTACATAGGGAAGGAAGGAGAGACTGCAGAATATAATGTTACAGTTATAGCAAGGTGTAGAGAAAAGATCAACTTAATACGAGGTAGGTCCATTCAAAAGTATGATGGCAGTGGGGAAGAAGCTGTTCTTGAGTCAGTTAGTACATGACCTCAAACTTTGGTATCTTTTTCCTGATGGAAGAAGGTGGAAGAGAGTATGTCCGGGGTGCGTGGGGTCACTAATTATGCTGGCTGCCTTTCCAAGGCAGCGGGAATTGTAGACAGAGTCGATGGATGGGAGGCTGGTTTGGATGGATTGGGTTACATTCACGACCTTTTGTAATTTCCTGCCGTCTTGGGCAGAGCAGGAACCATACCAGGCTGTGATACAACCAGAAAGAATGCTTTCTATGGCGCATCTGTAGAAGTTGGTGAGTGTTGTAGGTGACATGTCAAATTTCCTTAGCCTTCTGAGAGTCATTGGTGGGCTTTCTTAACTATAGTGTCGGCATGGGGGGACCAGGACAGGTTGTTGGGATCTGTACACCTAAAAACGTGAAGCTCTCAACCCTTTCTACTTCGTTCTAATTGATGTAGACAGGGGCATGTTCTCCACTATGCTTCCTGAAGGCGATGACAATCTCCTTCGTTTTGTTGACATTGAGGGAGAGATTATTGTCGTTGCACCAGTTCACCAGATTCTCTACCTCAGAACCTCAGCTGGTTGTGGGATCCTGAATGCAAATTTGTTTTCCCAACTTGGCAACTCTGTACTCACATTTTTATTGAACATGTTTGTCATTTTCTCTTGCAGTTTTAAAGTTGCTTGCTAGATTCTGAGAGAGTAGAATGGGTAAGAGTAGGTACACATCGGTCTGCCAAATATGAGCTCTGCTCGTAATGGGATAGTTCCACTTAAAGCTCTCAGATGTAACATTCCAATGCATAGATCTTGCTTAGTCGTTCTACTTTGGAGAATTAGGGATTTCACTATGTGAATCGTTTGATCAGCTAGGCCATTAGATCTACCTTAATGAGGAGAAGAGGTGGTGTGATCGATATTCCACTTCTTACACATAGCCTCAAATGGCTTATCAATAAATTGCGGACCGTTGTCTATAACGATCTCTCCAGGCACACCATTTAAACAGAAAATAGCACTTAGATTGTGCGCAATAGTTGTGCGCAATGAGCTTAACATATTGTGCAATTGTCGAACAATGGGATACTTGGTAAATTAGTCATCGATAATGATTAGGTCAGCGCCATGGACATGAATGAAGTTAGATGTGACTTTGAATCAAGGATGGGTAGGATCTTCATATGGAGTCAGTGGTTCTTTGTGCTGACTTGGCATATATTCCTGACATGCCTCACACTTTTTGACAACAACTTCAATGTCATAGAACAGTACAGCACAGAACAGGTCATAGTTCATATCTGACCAATAGACTGCCTCTCTTGTTAGTTTCCTCAACCAATCTGTCCATGTGATGGTAATGAGGTTTTTGAAGAATACAAGGTCACAAAGATTCAGGTAGGATAATCTCCCTGCCTTTAAAAATGACTGCCAGGGCATCATGGTGGAGAAAGTGGTTAGCATGGTTGCCTTACGGCGCCAAGGTCCCAGGTTCAATCCCGGCTCTGGGTCACTGTCCATGTGGAGTTTGCACATTCTCTCCGTGTTTGCATGGGTTTCGGCCCCACAACCCAAAAGATGTGCAGGATAGGTGGATTGGCCGTGCTAACTTGCCCCTTAATTAGAAAAAATGAATTGGATACTCTAAATTTATAAAAAAAATTAAAAACAATGACTGCCTGGGAGATGCCCAGCTCTTTCTGGTAAGGCTGACATGGTCTCATGTGCTTGTGGGCTCGCTGAGTTGAATCAGGCCAACCTTTGACGATGGCTTCCCACAGCTTCTGCATTGTGGGATCTTTTGCTGTTTCTTCTTGTAGCTGCTCATATTTGCAATGTACAAAGTGTACCAGATCAATGTACCTGGCGGACGTGCACTCTCCTGTAAATGTAACTTTGCTATTCTCTTGAAACTTCCAATTTTATCGAAACAGTCTGGATAATTTGTGGTTAGGTCTGAGGCAATGATGAGTAGTTTTTGAGGCTTCAATTACTTATCGTAGACGTCTATAGCACATAAATGGTCTACAGCCCATGTGTCTGCACCAGACAAAAACAACCACCCACCTATTCTCATCCCATTGTCCAGCACTTGGCCCATAGCCTTGTATACATTGGCATCTGAATGCTTCTTAAATGTTATGAGGGTCTTGGCCTCCACCATCCTTTCAGGCAATAAGTTCCAGACTGCCACCGCCCTCTGGGTGAAAAAGCTTTCCCCCACATCCCCTCGAAACCTCCTATGCCTTGCGGAGAGGAAGAATCTTTCCTCATCTCTGTCTTAAATGGGAGATACCTGAATGTGTCCCCTAATTCTAGTCTCTGCCACAAGGGGAAACAACCTTTCAGCATCCACCCTGTCAAGTCCCCTCAGGATCTTGGATGTTTCAATAAGGTCACCTCTCAATCTTTTAAACTCAAATAAATACTGGCCCATCCTGTCCAACTTTCCTCATGAGATAACATTACTGTACCCCCCCCCCCCCCCACCCCTAACATCCCAAGAATCAGTCAAATGAACCTAAGTGAGGGTTCAGTGGTAGTCTGTTCCTTACCTGTAGCTGTAAGCGCTCCTGCAATCTTGCTTTTTGCAACCTCTTCTTGCAGTTCTTTGCTGTTGCTCCTCTTATTGATTTGGCAGAGTTGAGGGTAAGTCCAGAACATGCAAACCTCGTGAACATCAAACTTTGTACCTATCTTCCCCCTCTGGAGATGCTGCCTGACTCACTGGGCAGTACCAGAATTTTCTGTATTTATTTCATATTTCCAACATCTGCAGCATTTTGCTTTTTAAGAGGTTTATAGACTATCAGCTGGATTGACTATCCGTGGAGTGTCCATGGCTATGCAGAAGAGACTGTACCACAGAAAGTATAAGAATGTAGGTTGATGAATGCGTTGAGGGAATTCATTTATTTTTACAGCAGTTCAATACATACCTTTCTAAAAGTTGAAATAAAATTTCCTTAAAGAATTTTGCAACTTAGAGGTAGTCTGCACTGTTCTGCTCATGGGTAAAATTTCCAGAGATTCAACCCATTGCTTGCAGCCCACATGCTGCAAGGCTACAGTCAAGGAAAGACCACGCTCTCCCATGCTGGGCCCTTTGTAACCAGGTCAGTTAGGGATTTGCAGAATTTATTTGCAAACTCTTTACATCAAGAAGGCTTACACCTGGAGTAGTCAGCCAGTCATGTGCTAACGTGGCCATGCAGTCACTGATACAAACAATAGTCTTGTGATGTAAATCATTGCAACATAAACCTGATTGAAACAACTACCATCAAATCCAATTTTTTGATCATTGTATTATATTTCAAACAATGTATTTCATTAAATTATGTGTTTTACAGCCTCCCCTCCCCACCCCAAATTGTAAGGATCACATTTTATTCTATCCAATTGTGAGGAAAATACTCAGCAGCCTTTCTTGCTGGTAAATCTGCCATTCAGCTCTGAAAATGACTCACCACACACCCTAATGGGAATTTGCAACTAACAGTAAGTTAAACTGTCCAATTAACATTTCAATTAAATAATGCAAATGTAACTGGCTAAATGTAGAGATAACGGGATGGATTCTCCGCTTTCCCAGTCGCGTGTTTCTCAGCGTCGCGCCGTGCGCAGGAGGACGGGATTCTCTCTTCCCGCCGGTTGTCAATGGGATTTCCCATTGAAGTTGCGCCACGCCGCTGGGAAACCCGTGGGTGGGGCCACGCTGCCAGCGAGAAAAGGGGAAGCTCAACGGTGGAGAATTCCAGGCAACATTTTTGACCGTTATTAATGAGTCGGAGTTGTTATACAGTCTGTAACAATGGGTCAACGGTTGGTATCTCAAAAGTGACTTCTGAACAATGTTTAAGATCTACTTTTATGAGTGAAGGAATTCAGCACATCCAAAAGGACAAGTTTAGATCCCTTAAAAAACCTGAACAAAATTTAGGTATCTTGAGAGGAAACTCAGAATGTGAGAGGAACAACCAGGGATACTAACATTTATGGTAGGAAAATGAGAATGACTGACAAGGGGCGAGTTAGCAAAGACCACCCATTTATAAAAGTCTTTAAAATGCAGTCCGAAGATGGGGAAGACATCGTCCACTCAAGCTCCGATATGTTAATTTTTGACTCATGTGCATGATAGGTGTGAATCACTGTGAAGAAATCTAAGTTACAGATAATGCAGACTTGCGGTGTAGCAGGAAATATTACCTTAAACATCATGCAGCTGCAAGCATATATTCATGAGCTTTGCGAAGCTGTATATTCTCTGGACCAGAGAGAAAAGTTGGTTTAGACCAAAGTCCATTTTTGCGCTTATAAATCCCGACCTAATGTTCCATCTCATGCTCATTTGGGTGAAAATGTTTTGCAGGTACGGGTGGCAAATTATTAGAAGGCAGATGTGGTTCTATGATGCCCAGAAAGCTCAAAAACATCTTTGTTCCCAAACGACGTTTGTCTTCTAAGCCTCATCTGTCTCACCCTCTGCCTTTCTATTTCTACCAAACTGCATTCACTTCCCACTCTGCCCTCCATCTGATGCCCTTGTCAAAACATCTACCATTGGAGTCTTTTTTATTCTGAATTATTATGCCAATGTTAACATCAGAAGAGGAATTGGCCATTCCGCCCCTCAAACCTGTTTATAGAATCATAAAATCCCTACAGTGCAGAAGGAGGCCATTCGGCCCATCGAGTCTGCACCGGTCCTTGGAAAGAGCACCGTACCTAAGCCACACCTCCAACCTATCCTCGTAACCCATTACCCCCATCTAACCATTTGGATACTAAGGGCAATTTAGCACAGCCAATCCACCTAAACTGCACAACTTTGGACTGTGGTGAGGAAACCGGAGCACCCGGAGGAAACCCACGCAGACACGGGGAGAATGTGCAAATTCCACACAGTCACCCAAGGATGGAATTGAACCTGGCACCCTGGAGCTATGAGGCAGCTTTGCTCACCACTGTGCTGCCATTCATCCATTCAATTAAATCATGTTGGATCTGTTTCTTTATTCCATCTACCCACCTTGATTCTGAAACAGTTAATACCCTTGCCTATCAATTTCAATTTTGAAATTTTCAATTGACATAGATTTGAAAGCCTTTTTGAGAAATTAGTTGCAGATTTCCACCTCCCTTTATATGGGCAAATTCCTCATGAACTGTCTAGCTCTAATTTTAAAATTATGACTCCTTGTTATGAACTTCCCTACCAGAAGAAATGGTTTATTTGTATCTATCCTCCCCGTCCTCTCCATGATCCATGAATGCGTCACATCCTCTGTCTGAAGGACACTTTTCTCTATGAAACTCTGATTTTCTTTGTCACTCAGCCCCCTGTTCAGTTCTTTTCAGATTGGTTTCCATTGTGCTTTCAGCACTATCTGTCTCTGATCAAAATCACTTGTGACCACGGTGTGCTATATTTCCTCATCTTTCATTCAGGTTTTGATGGAGTCGATAATTCTATGCTGGTCCATTGCATTTCCTCTTTGGCACACAAGGCGGACAATCTCCGAGAATGACAGATATTTCTGATTAGTACTAATACCCTTGAGTTAATCCATCAATTAACATTTCAGGCAACCATTGTGAAACATTTCCTAAAGGGCTCATCTTTTAGTGAATGACTTTCTGCTGAAAACATGCTCCTTGTGAAAAAAGATTTTAGCCCATTAAAGATGTAACATGAAATAAAAGTTACAAATTCTAACACAGCCAGAAGTCAGTGTTTTTGCTGCCCTTCAGCTTTAAAAAAAATCTTCATCCTAGATGCTGTTAGGAAAATAAGAATAATTTTTAGCGATTTATAATTATATTGGTAAACATTAGAAATAAGGTAATGTTTTAAATGTGTTTAATCTAATGTTTCTGCATCTGGAAGGATAAAACCTATAGTTATATTCACGCTGCACAATGTTGTATGTGTGGTAGGTGGTTTCAAATCCAACAGTGATGTTATTGTGCTTAGAGAGGGTTATGCATGAAGAATAAATAGTGGCAGCAGTCGACGCTTCACAACTGGAGGCCCTTGTAAGGTAGGAAGGCTTTCTGTTCTTAGTTTAGCTGAATGTGTTGGCAACTGGAGACAGGACACCAGGGAATGAGCATTTCTCAATTCTGCCAGGTAAAACTGGACCAGACAAGGGAGTTGTAAAGATGCAGGCTTCCTAAGGAACAAAATACAGTTCAGATAACCAAGGAATTAGGACAGGTCTTAAAATGATTGAAGTGAAGAGAACAGGACCAAAATAGTATTCAGAAGAATTCAAGGAAAAGGAAACAATGTGTTTTGAGTTAAAGAGACAATTTTATTAACCAGATTTAAATTTGGACAGCAGACTTCAGAGGTAAATCAAACATTTGATGCCATTTTTTCTAGAGTCTGAGAATCAAGAGTTAAAACAATTTAATTGTCAGAACCCCCATGGCACAACTCTCATTGGTCTCCCCGTGGGACACATGGAATACGGTCTCCCCAGGAAGGAGCAGAGACCTACAATCTGGGGCTTGTTATGAGCAGAGGTTAAAAATAGGCCCAGACCAGGGCCTGGTGTTATATGTCCTCCCAGCTAGGAGTGCACTGGGAGTGAGATGCTGTGTTATGCAGAACCTTGTAAATATTTGTAAATAAATCTATATCATATTTAACGTCAGCCTTTTCTGCATCATTATACAGGCGACAAAGATTAACCAAAACTCCGGTCGCGCCCATCGGTTTGCTTATCGGCAGACGTCGTTGTGGGAACATCACGTCGTACCGATAGCAATGCCGTTATTTGCGAAACTCGAGGCCTTCGATGCAGGTCTGGAGGATTGGAATTAATATGTGGAACGCATGTGATACTTCTTCCAGGCAAATGGGATATTGGCGGAAGATCGACAGGAGATTCTCCTGCTGACCTAGCCTCTGGGTCCCAGACGTTTGTGATCATAAAGAGTTTGATGTACTTGGCTGCACCGGACTCCAGGTCCTTTGATGAATTGGTAGCTACGGTTGCTACCATTATGATCCCAAGCTTTCCGTTATTATGCTGAGATATCGGTATAACGCGGCTATGCGCTCCCCTGGTGAGTCAGTCAGGGGGTTTTTGACCCGTCTGTGGTGTCTGGCTGAACACTGCGCATTCGGGCTGTCTTTCTTGGAGATTGGAGGGACCAGCTGATGAGTGGTATTAACAATACGGCCTTGCAGAGAAAGCTGTTAGTAGAAACTGCATTGGATTTGAAGCAGGCCATTGAGCTTGCTCTCTCCTGTGAGCGCGGGGAGAAACGTGTGCAGGAGCTGCAGGGCTCCATGGATTTTGGTGTCCACAGTTTGTGCCGCCCTCCTTTTTGGACTCCCTTTCAGTCATGGGACGGTGCGGGACCAGCCAGGCTTTCTCTGAGCAACCCCCAAGGCGGGACTGAGGCAGAGTTCAGGTCTCGTGCCCTGCTGTTGTCCGATGGTGTACACCGCCTGAGGATGAGGGTAAGCAACGACTGCTGTGCCAACACTGTGATTGTGGAACTTGTGAGGGTCTAGTGCGACACAGGGCACGCCATCTGCGACACCCTTTGTGGTCACCACAGGCCAGGGACCTGCATGTGGAGGATGATGATTTTTTGATGCAGTTGAACTGTGTCTCGCCTCCGAGAGTCGCTCTGATCCAGCTCACTTTGCAGGTAAATGGCACCCAGAGCCAATGGAAATGGACACTGGGCAGCTGTCTCCAATGTAGATCTCTGCACGTTTTGGCGGCTTCGCACAGGACTCATGCCACTGAAGTTGCGAGATACCAGAGCGAGGTTGGTTACCTACATGGGAGAACTATTGAAGATCATAGGGAGCACTATGACACCGATGGTGTACGAGTAGCAGTCGGTCCATCTTTCTTTAATGGTAGTGCAAGGACCAGGGCCCAACTGGGTGAGAGTCCTTAAGTTCAACTGGCAGAGGGTCTTTCAGATGGGTACTGGGAGTCTCTACAATGTGTTGGAAAAATACCCCGAGGTGTTCCAGGAAGATCTGGGCAGAATCCTTTTACACAGAGGGTAGTGGGTGCCTGGAACTTGTTGCCGGAAGAGGTGGTGGAAGCAGGAACGATAGTGATGTTTAAGGGGCATCTTGACAAATACATGAATTGGATGGGAATAGAGGAATACGGACCCCGGAAGTGTAGAAGATTTTAGTTTAGATGGGCAGCACGGTCGGTGCAGGCTTGGAGGGCTGAAGGGCCTGTTCCTGTGCTGTACTTTTCTTTGTTCTTTGTTCTAATAAATGACGCTTGAGCCCATATCTATGTGTATCCTGCTGCTCCACCCGAGTAATTCAGGGTAAGGCATGTCCCGCACATGCTGCTCCCAAAGGTTGACATGGAGCTGCACCGCCTGCAGGATCTAGGGATTATCCGCCCTGTTCAGTTCGTAGAATGGGCCACACCTGTGGTGCCGGTGATGAAGCCCAAAAAAACTGTCCAACTTTGTGAGGATTATAAGCTTACCGTTAACAGAACCTTGCGGCTGGACTGGTACCCGATGCCTGGTGTCAAATATTCACGAAGCTAGACATGAGCCATACACACTTGCAGCTGGAGCTCAGCCAAGAATCCAGAAAATATGCCACCATCAATACCCATCGGGGAATGTTCGAATATGCCCGCCTTCCATTTGGGGTTTCATCGGCCCGTCAATTTTTCAGCGAGTAATGGAAAACATCTTGCAGAGCTTGCTGGAAGTGACCGTCGATTTGGACAATGTATTGGTTACCAGGTCCACGGAGCGGGAGCATATGTCAAAGCTCCAGGAAGTGCTCCTGCATTTTGCCCATGCGGGTGCCAGGCTGAAGCGCAGTAAGTGCGGTTTCTGTGCTAAGGCAGCGACCTATTTGGGGTTCCGGGTGGACAGAGGTGGACTGCAACTTGTAGATAAGAAAGTTCACACCATAAAGGGGGCCCCGACCCTGTGGAACGCCACTGAGCTCCGGTCCTTTTGGGTCCTTATTACAGGAAGTTTATCACCAATCTGGCCACTCTACTGGCTCCTCTCGATGAATTGTTAAGGAAGAACCAGGTGTGGTGCTGGGGCACTTCTCAGGACGAGGCAGTTATTCCGTTAAGAGGCGTCTCTCTTCAAAACAACTTTTGACGCACTATGATCCAACCAAGCCTCTCATTTTAACGTGTGATGCTTTCCATTATGGCATCAGGGTGGTGATGGCTTATTAGTGGGACGATGCACGGACCACTCCATTGCCTTCTGCTCGAGGAATCTGGTGGATGCCGAGTGCCAATATGCGCAAATTTAGAAAGGGAAGGTTTGGCTGAGTTTTAGCATTAAAAAGTTGCATAAGTATGTGTATGGGGGCCATTTCATCATCGTAACGGACCACAAGCCATTGCTTGGCCTCTTCAGGGAGAATAAGGCCTTCCCACCAATTGCGTTGGCCAGGATACAGCATTGGGCGCTCGCCATGGCTGTATTTGAATTCTCTTTTCAGCACCGCCTGGGTATTAAGATTGCCCATGTTATCCCTCAGCCACCTGCCATTAGCCGTGAGTGCCCTGTCCCCGCCTGTGATGGATGAGGTTATTGCGACGCTGAAATTTATGGACACCTTGCCGGTGATGGCTGTTCGGGTCCTTGTGTGGACACAGCGAGATCCGAAGTTGACGAAGCTTTGGCTCATGCTGCTGGGATGGTGGAACAAAGGAGACCATCCCGGCTACTCTTTGGCCTTAAGTTCAGAAGTTCTCTGAGCTTAGTTTGGAGGATGAAGTTATATTGTGGGCTGCTTGGGTGGCCGTCCCTCTGCAGGGTCAGGAGGCCCTCCTCCAGGACTTACACAGTGGCCATCCGGGGACATCGAAGACGGAAATGTTGGCCCGGGGTTATGTTTGGTGGCCGGGTATTGATGAGGACATCGAAAGAATTGTGAAAAGCTGCCCGGTGTACCGGGACCTTCAAAGACTCTGACCAGCAGCCTCTACAACCGTGGCAACGGCCAGCTCATCCTTGGCTTCACCTCCATGTGGCCTTTGCAGGACCATTCATGGGTTCTATGTTTCTGGAGCTCGTGGACACTCACTTGAAGTGGCTAGAGGTGTGCAAGCTGTCCTCCAGAACATCCAGGGCCATGATTGAGAAGCTCAGGAGGATCTTCAAAACCCCTTGGATCTCGGAAGTCCTGGTAACGGACAATGCCACGTCTTTCACCATCGAGGGGTTAGCCGTTTTTATGTGGTGAAACGGCATTTGGCATGTTCGGACTGCTCCATATCATCCTTCCGCAATGGGCTAGCCAAATGGGCAGTCCACCCATTTAAACAGGCATTGAAGAAGCAGTTGCTGGGATCTACGGAAATGTGACTGGCACATTTCCCATTTGCTTATCATATGACGCCACAGGCAATGACCGGGATATCACCTAAGGAGCTTTTGATGGGGTTGACGGCAGTGGACATTGCTGAGTCTCCCTTTTCCACGTCTTGGTACCAAGGTTGAGTGGCAACAGGAACGGCAGAAACAACGGCGTGGTTTGAAGCTGCCAGAACGGGCATTTCGCTCCAGGGATTAATATACGTGCAATACTTTGGTGCTGGCACTATGTGGCTGCCGAGGGTAGTCCTGGAAAGGATGGACCTGGTTTCCTG
This sequence comes from Scyliorhinus canicula, assembly GCF_902713615.1. NCBI lineage: Eukaryota > Metazoa > Chordata > Chondrichthyes > Carcharhiniformes > Scyliorhinidae > Scyliorhinus > Scyliorhinus canicula. The sequence continues at coordinate 96,908,103 of NC_052160.1, read as the reverse complement.
TAAAGTCTGGGTTCAGGGGAAGACCCTCAAGAAACATTTGGACCACGTAACCAGGCATAGCCTGCCAGTCAGGATGCCCGACTGACGGTGATTCCGCCTTCGCCGCATCAGGAACCATCAATCGGGTTGAGGGCCCAGCCATCCGGGGCGTCACCCCTGACCCAGCATGAGGATGATGATTTGGGTTCCGACATGGACACAGACGCATTGGCACCGGAGGGCAACAGCGTGCCTGGCTCCAAGGTCTCAGCTGTTGCTCTTTGAAGGTCAACCACGGAACCGCGGTTGGCTATTTGAAACACTCCACCTGACCCAGAGCTGCCACAGGTGGCGACATAGCGAAATGGCGCAGAAGGCCTCCTCCGTTGGCGGCTGGGGGCGAACTTTCCGACTTTGGGTGGAGGGTGTCATAACCCCCAAGGGGACTAAGAGGAAATAATCATTGATCTCCCCATGGAACTCGTAGAGTACAAGAGCCCAGGTAGGAGGTGGATGCCAGCCACCTGGGGTTCATTATGAGCAGAGGTTGAAAGCAGGCTCAGATCAGGGCCTGGTGATATCTGTCCTCCCAGCTAGGAGTGCACTGGAGTGAGATGCTGTGTTATGCAGAACATTGTAAATACTTGTAAATAGATCTATATCACGTTTACTATCAGTCTTCTTTGCATCATTATATGAACAGCTTGTACAGCAGTCAAGCCACAGAAATCCTAAACCTGGACTGGATTTTTTTTTAAAAGTGGAGTGGAGGCTTTTTTGAAAAGAGTCATTTAGAAAACGTGGTCTGGATTACAGAATGCAAACCGCTGTTGGACAGCATTATTGTGAAAAAAGATTAGAAAGCGTTTTTAGGGAGTGGGGTTTGGAAACCCTTATTCATGTGACAATCATCTGAAGGGATTCTGAGGAGACATTCACAGACATTCACTTGGGGTTCAGAGTGGAAAGTGTCTTTGTCCATAGTCACATTGTGGTGCTTAGAATGGACTTTGTGTTAATGAGACCATTGTAGCTTTAGATGTACTTTGTAATCCATGTTCCTCTTAAAATCTGTGTGTATTTGTTACACTAAGAGGGGGGGAAGTAAAGGAGTATTGCATTATAATCCAATTTTTCCATGTGGAATAAATGTTTTTTCTTCATGTTAAATCTAATTAGCAGTCCTGTGGCTCTGTTTCTCCACATTATTAAAAAAGTAAAAGTTACAGTCTTTTGAGCCAGCATTCCTGTCCAGTTATAACATCAACTGGGATCATTAGAATGCCAATAACTAAATATAATTGAAAGGTGTGCCTTATTGGTAACATAGGCAAAGATCTGCTTATTCACCCTTAACAAGCATTTTGAATTATACCTAATTAGTATTGTAAATGCTAATAATTGTGTTTAGATTGTTGTTTGGTAGTACAGAACTTGAGTATTGCTGAAAAAAAGAGACAATTTGCGTGTTGCACTCGTCAGGACATTTTGCAGGAATGCAAATCAAAGGGAGACAGAACATTTATACTGTATGAGAACAGAGTGCTGTTAGGTTGGCAAATAGACACTGATAGGTAGGGACATTGCCATGGAGAATGCATCAGCTGATTGTGATTTGCCAAGCATTGTTTGAAATTTGAACGAGGCAGCTTCACTCGATTGGTCAAGGCACTACTCTGAGTAATAAACGAGCAAATGACTGTAGCTTATTTTGTTTGGCTGAAACAGGCACAATGTGTGTGCCTGTTCTTTCTGTCTGCTAAGAACCGCCTGGTGTATTAATATTTGCAGCTTCTGGTACATGCAAATGGCTGACAATCTGAAATTGGTTGTCAGCATAATTCTTAGCTCACTGCGGATCATTTAGTAAATATTGTCCGATCCCAGAATCACATCTAATGTTGGACACTGCTTTGAGCTTTGCTAGCATAGGCTGGTTGGGAACGGTTTGTACTTTGCTCATTGCAAACAGCAAAGAGTACATGCTGTTTGATACAATCGACGATCTTTGGGACGTATAGCCTCCATACCTAGTAGCACACTGGCAATAAAATTCATCGACCACATTACTCATCTGTGCAATAGATAGAACTTACTTTTTGGTTTGACGTCAGCACCCTATTAGTGATGAATACAACTCATGTTTCTTCGGTTGCTCAAATATTTGAGATCCCTTGCCTTTTCAAGGTAATCTGAGGTAGACTGGGCACTTGACAGAGTTGAAAGAGATGGCCTTAGGCCCATCCACAAGTTTGCTTTATATACAGTGCAATGTGATCTGACTGGGGTAACCATTATCCCCCAAGTTCCCTTTGATATCTGGTCCTTCAGCATCAAGCTTTCCCGGTGAGCAAATGCCTTGGGCCCTATTTGTCAGTTTGCTGATAAGGCCAATCTAATGGTGCATAGAACTGTAAGAATCCCAAGATTGACATGTGTAGTGAAGGTAGGTGTGTGGGAGATCACAAGACCAGTGGCAGATTTCTCAACTAGTACGCCAAAGAAAGGGAGTTTTTTTGACTGCTCCATTTTAAAGGTGAATTTGAGCGCAGGATGGAGCCATTTAAACATGTAAGGAAGTTATTGCATGCAGCGGCATATTAAATATAGTAAATATATCACCCATGTATCGGAAATATGCAAGGGGTAGGAGGTTAGGTGTCATTCCACCAAATTCCTCAAAGAACCCAACGAAGAGCTGGGCCTAGAGGGGATCTCATGGCAACACCATCTATTTTAGGATACATGGTGTCATTAAAATTGAACTCAACTGTGCAAGTTGCCGTGTTTATTAGTTCAATGGATACTGATTCATGAAATGGGGAAGGGTCTATATCGCAGTGATATAGTGCTGTTGTGCAGAAATTTATGGTTTCCTTAAGTGGAACATTGGTGATTAGGTTGGCAATGTCAAATAAGCACAAGAACCAGGAATTTCTATCGATATGCAATTTAGATATAGAATTTACAGTGCAGAAGGAGGCCATTCGGCCCATCGAGTCTGCACCGGCTCCTGGAAAGAGCACCTTACCCAAGATTAACACCTCCACCCTATCCCCATAACCCAGTAACCCCACCCAACACTTAGGGCAATTTTGGACACTAAGGGCAATTTATCATGGCCAATCCACCTAACCTGCACATCTTTGGACTGTGGGAGGAAACCAGAGCACCCGGAGGAAACCCACGCGCACACGGGGAGGATGTGAAGACTCCGCACAGACAGTGACCCAAGCCGGAATCGAACCTGGGACCCTGGAGCTGTGAAGCGATTGTGATATCCACAATGCTACCGTGCTGCCCCATTTATATATGGTCTTCGCAAATGTGAAGGAATCCTTCACTGTGTATCTGGTAAACCTGCTCAAAACTGGTTGTAACAATTCTCCCGACTATTTGGCTAACTCATGTTGTGCAAAACTGGTCATAGATAAGACAGACGTAAAGGGACTCTGTGTGTGCCTTGGGAAGCCCATATATATATGTGGTCACAGCAAATCAGTGACTAAAACATCGTCTAGGTAGACCATCACTTTTGGGATACCCTGAAGGAGGTTTTCCATGGTACACTGGAAAATGGCGCAGGCTGAGGAAATGCCGAAGATAGCATCATGTACTGAAATAGGCCCTTGTGTGTATTGGTTCGTGGCAAACGCTTAGAATTCCTTGTCTAATTCCAACTGCAGGTTCATGTGGCTGAGGTCCAGCTTGGAGTAGGTAAAGCTTCCCACCAGGTTGACGAAGAGGTCCTCGATTCGGGGAATCAGGTACTTATCAACCTGGCACGCCGGGTTGATGCTGAGTTTGCAGTCTCTACTTCTTCTTATTAATCAGTCTAGCATCAGCACAGGGACTATGCGGGCTGCCCACTCAGAAAATTGCACTGGTTTAATGATTCCCAGTTCCTTAAATCGATTTAGCACAGCTTCGACCTTTTAAGCAGCGGGTAAGGGACTGGTCTGGCCCTAAATAACTTCAGTGATGACTCCAGACCGACATAAGTTTTGATCTTCATGCCCTTGATCCAACTTAACATATTGTGGAACATGTCTTCGTACCTTTGCAGGACGTCTGTTTGAGACTCTACAGATTTCCAGCCAATGTAGTTTAATTTGCTGCAACCAGTCCCTTCCCATCAGGCTTGGTCTGTGGCCCTCGCCGACAATCAATGGCAGCTGGGCTTTAAGTTCTTTGTAAGCTACTGGCATACTGTTGTGAGTCACCCACAGCTTCGCCGGATAGTTCACTCAAAATGTCATGTTGCTACTATACAGGGCCGCCTTCACCCAATCAAAGACTTCCCACATTCTCGCCAGTTCCGCCGTAAGATCTTGGTATGTCCGAAGACCAATGCCTTCCTACTTCGCCTCTCAATTCTGTTTTGCCCATCTCAAGATCTCCTCCTTCACCTGGTAGCTGCGGAAGCAGACTATCACAGCCCTCGGCGGTTCATTCGTCTTTGGCTTCAGCTGGATCAACTGATGGGCCATGTCCAACTCGTAAAGGGAGGTGTTCTCCTCCTCCTCTTAGCGAACATCTCCACAAAGTACTCTGCGTTGGATTCTCTGCCCCGCCGCGCCACATTTCAGTTTCACCCCGCCGGCGGGATGCTCCATTATGCCGTCTAGTCAATGGGGTTTCCCATTGTGGGGCAGTCCCACGCTGACGGAAACCTCTGGGCTGCCGGAAAAATGGAGCATCTCTCCGGTGGAGAATCCAGCCCTCTCTTGGCCTCTGGCGCTCCAACTCTCAGGCAATCCCACGATCCTCAAATTCTGCCTTCGTGACCTGTTCTCCAGGTCCTCCACTGTGGCTCTCAGCTCTTAATTGCTCTCCATCACCCTCCGCAGCTCCTCATACATCGGGGTGAACTGGTCGCTGCGCTGCTACAATGCTTTCTCCACCGCTTCAACACCTCCTTGTTCCTGCACCTCTGTCAACGTCTTCATCAAAGCCTCCTTTATTGGGGCAAGAGCCGCATCGACTCACTCCATGAGTGAGGTCATCGTCTCTTTCCAATGCATGTCGAAGTGCTTGGAGAACAGCCACTCAAACTCTTCCGACACTATTTCAGTTAGCTTTTCCACCATAATGGGAGTGGCCTCTCCAGATAAACTAGCACCAGCTTTGTAGGACTCACAGCAACAGTCACCGACGGATGTTCGCTTGCCCCCTTCCTCCCCTGATTTATCTTCTGGAACTTCAACATTCCACAACCTCCTCAGACCTTCCAACACCTAATTATTCACAAACTCCCCCAAAATCTGGCCTTGAAGGACCAAAATCCAGAAACTCTAGCAGGAGACAACCAACATGCGGTCTCCACCTCCATGCCGCCACCAGAAGTCCCCTTGGTTGGTTTTATTGAACGCATGTCTATCAGTATGATGTTCTTTACTGGCATGCATATGTGCTCAAACCTTTTTAGCAACATTTCAGGATCCTTCTCTTCCTCTGTTTGAAAAACAGAGGACTCATATTTCTCAATCGGCTCGGACCCACTAAATTTAGGAGCATGTACACCGAATACCTTCTCTGATTTGTCCGATAGACTGACACCATGATAGATATGTCATTCTTTTTCAAATTCCATCCAATTATCTGCAGCGATTTTGTCAAACATGAGCACATTGGTGTGACGAAGCCCCTGTGCCATTTTGCCAACTGCTGACACCAAGTAGAATTATTGGGTTGCAATAACTGCCGACCAAGGACTAACAACAGAAGATGTTTATTTACAGTAACTGAGCAGCTCTTACATGCTGTGTCTCTGCTCCAGGAGATCTCCTACGCTCCCAACACGTGACCCCTTTTGTACAATGCCCATGCGGAACTAGCCGAAAGGCTCAGTTTTGTCGTGTGAGATGGAAATTCCTTCTCCGCTCATCACCCAGGTACAAATACATTCATTTATTTTAATTATGGGAAGAGCAAAACCATAAATAAATCATCATTGGTTCTATTTCCCATGCTTCCCCTTTTCACTTGCTCAAAACTCATATTCCTAACTTCTCCCAGTTGAACAGTCACGGACATTAAACATTTGTTTCCCTCTCCAGCGATGCTGTCTGCCCTGCTGAGCATTTCCAGAACTTTCCGTTTTTATTTCAGATTTTCAGCATCCGTAGTATTTTGCTTTTACTGTGTCTATGGCTTGTGAGGAAATCGCTGTCGATTTACCAGGAGAGAGCCACAAAGCACTTGTTTCATTGCTGCTGGGCGCATCTCGTAAAACGTCCTTTAACAAATCTCCTCAGCTACCATTTTTGCTTCTTTCCTGATTCCGCGACACGGCAACACCTCACTTGCAACCGTATAACGTGCTCTGAGCTCTCTACTAGAATTGGTCTCAGCAACCCTGGACAGAAAGGTAGGGTTTCCCAGCTGATCCAGAACAAGAATGGACCTCCGCTCTGGAGTCAATCAACCAGCCAAGCTCACTCATGACAATACCAGGGTGAGGCGGAGGAGGGTTTCAGTACCTGGTGAACTCTTTTTCTTTGTGGATGAGCAACGTGAGGAAAGATTTAAAAAAAAAACTCAAATAATATGCGAGCCCAAAGGAACAAGTTTTAAATTGTTTAAATAGATGAAGGAAATATAACACTTGTTTTCTTTGGACATCCTTTTGTTAGATGATCAGGTTACTTGAAGATAAATTAAAATACACACCTTCTTACTGGCCAAGCAGGCACTGCGTCGAAAATTGGCAACAGCCATGAATATCTTTATTACAATTGATTCCTTGGAACAAGTAAAGCTGCATAATTGCATGTTGTAACTATGACGAAATTACAGACTGCTTAGTCAGTCTTCCACAGTAATCAGTAGTGATCAACGTGTACAGATAATGGAAAAGTTATTTTCCATTATAATGACATTTATTCAATGTTGCTTTGCACGGAAGGTTATTAAAGTTCCTCACATACAATACACAATGCTTTTTAAAGAGGAACCCAAACGTTTTTCACACTATCTATGCATTGCAACTGCAATCTGCTTACTTTTCTTAAGTATGAAACTAATGGGCACAAGATCAAACGAGAAAATAGAAATATACATTTAAATGTCGAATATAACCAACCTGTAACTTCTATGCATTTTTAAGACCTCTGTAAACCATTTTTGTAAAAATGTATTTTTCCAATTATAGGGGCAATTTAGCGTGACCAATCCACCTACCCTGCAGATCTTTGGGTTGTGGGGGTGAGACCCACGCAGACACGGGGAGAATGTGCAAACTCCACACGGACAGTGACCTGGGGCTGGGATCAAACCCGGGTCCTCGGCGCCGCGAGGCAATTGTGCTAATCACTGCGCCACCGTGCTACTCTATGATCTCTGTAACCCTGCATTCATCTTTTCTGCCTATGTCCTTATTCGCTCCTATTACACGCTTCTGTTCCACCATCAGTCTGTGTGCATTAAACCACACCGGCCCAATTTTAAAACTCTCGTCCTTATGTTCAATTCACTCCACGGCTTCCTTCCTCTAAAATCTTCCTCAGCCACACTGTTTTCCGGGAACTGTGCCATCCTCCGATTCTGTCCATTCCCAATTTTTAGTGCACCGCCATTGGCGGCTGTGCCTTTAATTTCCAAGGCTGATGATCTGGAATTTTCTCCTCAAACCTCTCAGCCTCATTAACTCATTCGGCCCCTTTAATACACTCCTTAAAACTTGCCTTTTTGACTAAGCTTTACAGCACTTGCCCTCATATGGTCAGCTGTCAAATTTTGTTTGGTAACTTTCCTGTGAAGCAAACTGGAGCAATGACTGTGCTGAAAACAAATACAAGATGTTGTAGAGGTTGGGAAGATAATGTTGTCCCAGCAAAGACATTGGGGGCGTAACTGCCCTTAGGGTGATGGTTGTGTCTGCTGGAAGGTAAAGTCACACAACACGAAGAGCATGAGGTAAGGGGGATCGGGTGAAGAGGTCAACTCAGGTAGTTAGTTATCTGGTGCCAGCTCATTGATGTGAATGGGCTGTTGGTATCCCGAGGGGGATCCAAATGTACGTGGAAGAAAGCAGTGAAGACAAGCCGCCTGGTCAACTTATATCGTTCCAAGAGTTTAAAGATGTCACTTAAGGACATGCTACAGAGAAAGCAGATCTTTTGGGAGCAGGGAGTGTTTTTCAGGCAAGAGTATTGCCAGGGTAACTTGGATGGATGTTGCTGAAAGAGTTACGGTGTTGCAATGTATTGTGAAATAAAGTGGATCGGGGAAAAAATTACAGGCTATTCAAGTTTGATCAGCAAAGTGTGGGCGGCAGGATTCCCTCATATCTAGTTTGGTGTCACGTTTTCCCTCTTGTAACAGAGTAAATAGGGACAAACTGTTCCCTCTTGTAACAGAGTAAATAGGGACCAACTGTTCCTTCTTGTACAGAGTAACTAGGAAGAAACTGTTCCCGTTTGTAACAGAGTAGATTGGGAGAAACTGTTCCTGCTTGTACAGAGTAAATAGGGACAAACTATTCCGTCTTGTAACAGAGTAAATAGGGACAAACTATTCCTGCTTGTAACAGAGTAAATAGGGAGGCACTGTTCCTGCTTGTAACAGAGTAAATAGGGACAAACTGTTCCTGCTTGTAACAGAGTAAATAGGGAGGCACTGTTCCTGCTTGTAACAGAGTAAATAGGGAGGCACTGTTCCTGCTTGTAACAGAGTAAATAGGGAGGCGCCTGTTCCTGTTTGTAACAGAGTAAATAGGGACAAACTGTTCCTGCTTGTAACAGAGTAAATAGGGAGACACTGTTCCTGCTTGTAACAGAGTAAATAGGGAGACACTGTTCCTGCTTGTAACAGAGTAAATAGGGAGGCACTGTTCCTGCTTGTAACAGAGTAAATAGGGAGGCACTGTTCCTGCTTGTAACAGAGTAAATAGGGAGACACTGTTCCTGCTTGTAACAGAGTAAATAGGGAGACACTGGGCGCAATTCTCCGCACTCACGACGGTGCGGAGAATAGCGGGGGTCGTAAATTTTTACGGCCACGCTAGTCTGATGCCCTCCCGCTATTCTCCCCCCCCCCCCCCCCACGCCCGACACGAATCGCTGCCGCTGTTTTTTTACGGCGAGCAGCGATTCTCAGCTGGCCGATGGGCCGAAGTCCAAGCCCTTTACGGCCGTTTTTACGAACGGCAAACACACCTGGTCTGGCTGTTCGTAAAAACGGCCGTAAAGTTCGGATCTTGGCAACCATGGCACCGATTGGCACGGCAGTACCACGGCCGTGCCAAGGGTGCCATGGGCCCGCGATCGGTGGGCACCGATCGCGGGAAGTGGGTCCGATTCCCGCGCACTCTTTGTCCTTCCGCCGCCCCGCTGTATCAATTCGCGGGGCGGCTGAGGGGCATCCCGGCCCGCGCATGCGCGGGTTTCGCGCAAATGCGCGATGACGTCACCCGCGCATGCGCGGGTTGGAGTCTTCCAATCCGCGCATGCGCGGCTGACGTCATGTGACGCGTCAGCCGTCGCAAACACTGGCAAGCGGGCGTAACAAAATTCATTAAGGCCGCGATGCCGGAGTTCACGGCCGCGGCATGCTAGCCCCGACCGGGGACCAGAATCGGTTCCCGGTCGGGGGGGGGGGGGGGGGGGGGGGGGGCTGGCCCATTTTTGACGCCAGCCTTACGATTTCTTCCTGTTTGGGAGAATCGCGCCCACTGTTCCTGCTTGTAACACAGTAAATAGGGACAAACTGTTCCTGCTTGTAACAGTGTAAATATGGACAAACTGTTTGATGCGACCATCAATCCACACGAGATGGAGAGTTGAAGTGAACTGTGGCTTTAATCAGCTAGAACTGTGCCTGCCTGCGACTGTTCTGCACTGAGAGCCGCCTGCAGGGCAGCAGCTCTATATACCTCCCCTCAAGGGGGCGGAGCCAGGACACAAGGACACCAACATGATACAAAGCGGTGTAATACAATACAATGGTCCATGGGTGGAGCCCACAAGGGCACCAACATAGTACAATGCAATACAGTGGTGAATGGCTGTCTTATGGGCAGCACGGTAGCACAAGTGATTAGCACTGTGGCTTCACAGCACCAGGGTCCCAGGTTCGATTCCCTGCTGGGTCACTGTCTGTGCGGAGTCTGCACGTTCTCCCCGTTTCTGCATGGGTTTCCTCCGGGTGCTCTGGTTTCCTCCCACAGTCCAAAGACTTGCCGGTAAGGTGGATTGGCCATAATAAATTGCTTTTAGGACCAAAAAAGGTTAGGAGGGGTTACTGGGTTACAGGGATAAGGCTTAAGTGGTTCGGTGCAGACTCGATGGGCTGAATGACCTCCTTCTGCACTATATGTTCTATGTTCTATGATACATTCATCACACTGTTCCCGCTTGTACCAGAGTAAATAGGGAGAAGTTGTTCCTGCTCATAACAGAGCAAATAGGGACAAACTGTCCCCGCTCATAACAGAGTTAATAGGGAGAAACTTGTGGTGAATGAGATTCACACGGTATTATAGTTACCAATGTCACTCTGTTCCAAGTATATACAGTTATCAATATTGTAAGTGCAGTTGCACTACCTGACCACCACGGGGAGTAGCTCTGGGAGTACTCGAGAGTTTGTACTGAGCTCCCCCCCTTGGCTCCGCCCAGAACTCCTCCCCCTGGAGCTGCTGTATAAAGATCCGTGCCACAGAGTCAGCCAGCCAGTTCACCGAAAGTTCAACAGCTAACAGGTTGGCTCTGTTGTAAGTATATTAAAACCGCTATTCTAATCCTACAAGCACGTGTCCGTAGAATTGATGGTTCCATCAATTTAATATACTTACGAAACAGTCAAAGTAAATCATGGAAGCAGCCCTCAAGCCCGGACGCCTAGAACCCGACCCGCAGGATGCAGAGGCTAAGGAAATTTTTTCCCACTGGCTAAGATGTTTTAAGGCCTACCTGGCAGAAGCCAGCACCACTGGAACAACGGAGGAACAAAAACTCAGCCTACTGCACGCGAGGGTAAGCCACAGAATCTCACAACAGCTAAACCGGGCCGGTTCTTACACCGCAGCGCTGGCGATATTGGACAAAATATACGTTAGGCCCATTAACGAGGTTTATGCACGCCACGTGTTTACGACTCGCCGTCAGTGGCCTACAGAAACGCTAGCCGAATTTGTACGGGAACTGAACAATCTTTCCAATGACTGTAATTATCAAGCCGTTACCGCGGCTGAACATAGGGAGCTTGCTGTGCGGGACGTTTTCGTAGCGGACCTTAGATCTAACTATGTGCGCCAAAGACTGCTAGAAAAGGGGGCCCAGGACTTAGATACTACTGTGGAGGCTGCTACCACTATGGAAGTCTCCTTCCGCAGCCTCACGTCGTTTCCTGCGGACCCCGCAACCTCATCTTGGACCCCCGACCAACAATCCCCCCAGGGCTGTGCTGCACGGCCCCCCAGCTACCGCGCTGCCAAAGCCAGTTACTCTGCTGCCCCAGCCAGCTACTTAGCTGCCCCAGCCAGCTACTCAGCTGCTCTAGCCAGCTACTCAGCTGCCCCAGCCTGCCATTTCTGTGGCCAAAGCCAGCACCCGCGGCAGCACTGCCCAGCCCGATCCGCGACCTGCAGCAGCTGCGGGAAGAAAGGCCACTCTGCTAGAGTGTGCCTCGCAAAAAGGGCCCCAGTTTTTAACTCCCAGTAGAGAGAACAAATCGTTCCCAACACCAGCGGGCCCGCGGGGCCCGAAACGCTGTGGCCTACGCCCCGACTCCGCCCCCTCCCGCCATGTGCGATCCATGGGGGCCGCCATCTTGGCAAACCCCCACTATGCGGCCGGCCACGTGCGACTCATGGGGGCCGCCATCTTCCTCGCCGCTCACCACGTGCGATCCACAGGCCCCATCTGTATCGGCATGCTCAGAAAGCTCATCTGAAGACTACGACTTCCCCGGGCACTCATCACGCGGCCCGCAACTCAGCGCAGCGATCCTGCATCAAGCTCGCCAGAACGTACCGGCATCTACTCGACCGGACACCCACTGGGAAGACTACGACCTTCCCGGGCACTCATCACGTGGCCCGCAACTCAACGCGGTCACCCTAGATCAATCCCGCCCCAAGCACCTACGAAGTTCGATGGCGGAGGTCCAGATCAACGGGTACAACACGCCATGCCTCTTTGACTCCGGGAGCACCGAGAGCTTTATACACCCAGAGCTGGTAAGACGCTGTTCGCTTCAAACTATTGCCCTCGCTTCAGGCTCCCACTCAGTCCAAATCCAGGGACGCACCGTCGCTACGCTCACAATTCGAGGCGCTAGTTATTCTAAATTTAAACTTTATGTCCTGCCTGACCTCTGCGCGCCACTCTTATTAGGCCTGGATCTCGAGTGCAACCTCAAGAGCCTCACCCTCAGCTTCGGTGGGCCCCTGCCCCCACTCACTATCTGCAGCCTCGCCACGCTGCGCATCGCCCCCCCCCCCCCCCCCGTCCTCTCTTCGCCAATCTCACTCCAGATTGCAAACCAGTAGCTACTCGCAGCAGGCGATACAGCCTACAGGATAGGGTCTTTATCCGATTGGAGGTCCGACGGCTGCTCAGTGAGGGGATCATAGAGGCCAGTAATAGTCCTTGAAGAGCTCAGGTGGTGGTCGTCAAGACCGGGGAAAGGTTTTGCATGGTCGTCGACTATAGCCAGACCATAAATTGCTTTACACTCCTAGACGCTATCCCCTCCCCAGAATTGCAGACATGGTTAACCAGATCGCCCAACATCGGCTATTTTCCACGGTGGATCTGAAGTCTGCATACCACCAGCTCCCAATCCGCCCAGAGGACCGCCACTACACGGCGTTCGAGGCCGATGGCCGCCTCTTCCATTTCCTCCGGGTTCCCTTCGGCGTCACTAACGGGGTTTCGGTGTTCCAACGAGCAATGGACCGAATGGTAGACCAGTACGGGCTGCGGGCCACGTTTCCGTATCTGGACAATGTTACCATCTGCGGCTATGACCAGCAGGACCACGACGCCAACCTCCACCGTTTTCTCCAGACGACACAGAAATTAAACCTCACTTATAACAAGGAGAAATGCGGTTTCTGCACAAACAGACTGGCCATCCTCGGCTACGTCGCGGAGAACGGAGTCCTGGGCCCAGACCCGGACCGCCCCCTCTTAGAACTCCCCCTCCCTCATTGCCCCAAGGCCCTCAAACGGTGCTTGGGGTTCTTTTCATACTACGCCCAGAGGGTCCCTCAATATGCGGACAAAGCCCGCCCACTCTTTAAGGCCAAACAATTTCCCCTGTCTGCTGAGGAACGCCAGGCCTTCAGCTGCATCAAGGAGGACATTCCCAAAGCAGCCATGCGGGCGGTGGATGAATCCACTCCCTTTCAGGTTGAGAGCGACGCCTCAGAGGTAGCTCGAGCAGCCACTTTAAATCAGGCAGGGAGACCCGTTGCATTTTTCTCCCGTACCCTATCTGCTTCAGAACTCCGACACTCCTCAGTCGAGAAGGAAGCACAAGCCATCATGGAGGCTGTTCGTCACTGGAGGCACTACCTCGCAGGTAGGAGGTTCACCCTCATCACCGACCAACGATCGGTTGCCTTTATGTTTGACAACTTGCAAAAGGGCAAAATAAAAAATGATAAAATCCTTCGGTGGAGGATCGAACTCTCCACCTATAGTTACGATATTAAATATCGACAGGTGAAGCTCAATGAGCCCTCGGATGCCCTATCCTGCGGGACATGCACCAGCGTGCAGATCAGCCGTCTGAAAGCCATCCACGTTGACCTCTGCCATCCAGGGGTCACCCGGCTCGCCCACTACATCAGAGCCCGAAACCTGCCTTTCTCCGATGAGGAGGTAAAAGCGGTCACCAGGGACTGCCCGATCTGTGCAGAGTGCAAACCACACTTCTATAGACCAGACAGGGCCCACCTGGTCAAGGCTTCTAGGCCCTTTGAACGTCTCGCGATTGATTTCAAAGGGCCACTCCCCTCCACTAACAAGAACATTTATTTTCTCAACATCATCGATGAGTTCTCCCGATTCCCTTTTGCCATTCCGTGCCCCGACATGACCTCCCACACAGTCATTAGGGCCCTGCATAGTGTCTTCACCCTGTTTGGTTTCCCCAGCTACGTACACAGCGACCGGGGTTCGTCCTTTATGAGCGACGAGCTGCGTCGGTACCTGCTCGACAAGGGCATCGCGTCGATCAGGACTACCAGCTCCAACCCCAGGGGGAACGGGCAGGTGGAGAGGGAGAACGCGACGGTCTGGAAGACCATCCTACTGACCCTCCAGTCTAGAAAACTCCAAGTCTCCCAATGGCAAGAAGTCCTCCCAGACGCGCTCCATGCAATTAGATCCCTCCTCTGTACAGCGACAAATCAAACCCCTCACGAGCAGCTCTTCATTTTTTCTAGGGGCACTACCACGGGGGTCTCACTTCCGGCGTGGCTGAGGACACCAGGCCCAGTCCTCCTGAGGAAGCACGTCAGGGGGCACAAAACTGACCCCCTTGTCTAAAAGGTGCGCCTCCTCCATTCCAACCCCCAGTACGCATTCGTGGAGTTCCCGGACGGTCGCCAGGACACAGTATCCCTTCGGGACCTGGCACCCGTTGGATCCAGCCCTCCCCCTACCCCCACTGAGGAACCCCTTACCCCGTTCCATATGCTGCCGCCCCCTCGCGTCTCCGATTCCGCAAGCTCGCCCCACCTGTTCCACGCGCCAGCACCAGCCCGCCCCCAGCGCCCCCAGTCTCCGCTCGAGCCAGAGGTGTATGAAGTTTGGACGAGACCCACCCCAGAGTCTGCCATCGTACCCCAGCTCTCAACACCCACCCAGCCACCGCAAGTGGCTGCAACCCTGGTGCTCTGCAGATCGAAACGAACAATTCGTCCACCGGACAGACTAACTCTGTGAGCCACCACCCCTGCCGGACTCGATTTTTTTCACAGGGGGTGAATGTGGTGAATGAGATTCACATGGCATTATAGTTACCAATGTCACTCTGTTCCAAGTATATACAGTTATCAATATTGTAAGTGCATTTGCACTACCTGACCACCACGGGGAGTAGCTCTGGGAGTACTCGAGAGTTTGTACTGGGCTCCCCCCTTGGCTCCGCCCAGAACTCCTCCCCCTGGAGCTGCTGTATAAAGATCCGTGCCACAGAGTCAGCCAGCCAGTTCACCGAAAGTTCAACAGCTAACAGGTTGGCTCTGTTGTAAGTATATTAAAACCGCTATTCTAATCCTACAAGCACGTGTCCGTAGAATTGATGGTTCCATCAAAACTGTTTTTGCTTGTAACAGAGTAGATAGGGAAAAACTGTTACTGCTTGGAACAGAGTAAATAGGGAGAAATTATTCCTGCTTGTAACAGAGTAAATAGGGAGAAATTGTTCCCACTTGTAACAGGGTAGATAGGGAGAACCTGTTTCCGCTTGTTACAGAGTAAATAGGGAGAGACTGTACCTTCTTAAAACAGAATAAATAGGGAGAAACTATTCCCGCTTGTAACAGAGTAAATAGGGAGAAACTGTACCTTCTTGTAACAGAGTAAATAGGGAGAAACTGTTTGATCAATTACGAAAAGACGAGAGTAGAATGTAATCGAGGCTTTATTACACAGAGATGTGTGGCCTCCTACAGCAGCTGGCAAAATGTCTGCTGTACGGAGAGCACACATATTTATACTCTGCCTACTGGGCGGAGCCAGTAGGCAGGGATCTACCCCCATACCTGTAGTACAGGGGCCCTACCGTAAAACCCATATTTACAACATAATACATCAGTGGTGACGACCACACTGTTCCCTCTTGTAACAGAGTAAATAGGGAAAAACTGTTCCTTCTTGTAACAGAGTAAATAGGGACAAACTGTTCCCTCTTGTAACAGAGTAAATAGGGATAAACTGTTCCCGTTTGTAACAGAGTAAAAAGGGACAAACTGTTCCCTCTTGTAACAGAGTAAATAGGGACAAACTGTTCCCTCTTGTAACAGAGTAAATAGGGACAAACTGTTCCCTCTTGTACAGAGTAAATAGGGGCAAACTGTTCCCTCTTGTACAGAGTAAATTGGGAGAAACTGTTCCCTCTTGTAACAGAGTAAATAGGGAAAAACTGTTCCCTCTTGTAACAGAGTAAATAGGGAGAAACTGTTCCCTCTTGTAACAGAGTAAATAAGGATAAACTGTTCCCATTTGTAACAGAGTAAATAGGGAGAAACTGTTCCCTCTTGTAACAGAGTAAATAAGGATAAACTGTTCCCATTTGTAACAGAGTGAATAGGGACAAACTGTTCCCTCTGTAATAGAGTGAATAGGGACAAACTGTCCCAAGTCGAATGCACTGCCTGGAATTGTAGTGGAGGCAGGTTCAACTAAGGATTTCATGAGGGCATTCGATGATTATTTGAATAGAAAAAGTGTGCAGAGGTACGGGGAAAAGGCAGGAGAATGGCACTAAGCGATGATGTTGGATTGGAGAGCCATTGCAGACACGAAACCCCATACGGGCATCCAGCGCCCGTTTTTTGACGGCAGCAGGCAGGTGTGTTTGCTGCCATGAAAAAACGGGCGTAAAGGCCCGGCCGCTCGGCCCATCGGCCGCGGAGAATCGTCGCTCGCCGTAAAAAACAGTGAGCGGCGATTCGTGTCGTGGGCCGGGCGAAGGGGGTGGGGTGGAGAATAGCGGGAGGGCGCAAAAAATGTCGGGAGGCCCTCCCGCTATTCTCCCAACTGGCGTGGGGGGTAGAGAATCGCGCCCCAAATGTTCTCATTCTGCGCTGTAAGAATTCTGTGATTCTCTGAAAAATGTTATAAATATGGCCATTCACAGGCTAGTGCCAGATAATTAACTCCAATCTGCCAAACTTCAACTCCCTGTGAAGTGACATTCAGGCTGCACAAAGAATTACTCTAGATGGTAGTAATTCAGCAGGACAAGTAGGAGTGGACAACAAATGTGGCATTGCCAAATTTGCCTGCACCCTGAGATCAAACTGGGGTCTTGGGCTAATTTAAATATCCTTCAGGGTCTTAAGAATCTCAACGCAAACATGGGGGAAACTCAACTAACTGCTTAAGTGGATGGACTGACAGGTGAGTATCTGAGCTAGTGCATAATTGTACGCCCTCCGTAATGAGCGCCTCTGAGGAATTAACCTGATGGGTGTCCTATGCCACATGCTGTGTGTGTGAAAGTCATGCAAGATGATAGAAAGCGGCATGATTTACTCCTGCCAAATTCACAATTGCTATTTTTGCAGACTACAAATGAGTCTGAACTGAGTTAGTAAAAGGAAGACTTGGTTTATTGCAAAGCAATTATATATTTACAATATCTATCAGATCCCAGGTGTGTCTGCTCTGTCGGTTCCATACCTGGCTGACTTTATACAATTCTTAACCATGAATGATCTTGGGTTCCCCAGCCCTTTAGCAGGGGAGCTCATAATCAGCGAAACTCATGGAGCGACTGATTGCCCCAACCCCATAGGTGTCGTACGTTATAACATCCCTCCACCCCAAAATTTGAAGACTCGTCTGACGACTGCAGAGTAGGAGGGTGCTGGACTCTCTTTACATTTGGCTGTGTATCTTGTAGTTACGGTGCTGGATCTGGCGGCGTATATCTGGACAGTGGACGCCGCTTCCGATAGGAACATCATGGTGGATGCACTGCTGAGGCTGCTACACTGCTTATTCCCCATCGGAGACCTCCGACGGCTGGGTTTCTATGGCAGAATCTGTATCCATGACCCCTCTCATTTTGGCATCTTGATTTCCTTGGGATGATGCTCTAGGCTCTTCAGGCGTTGGATTTGGTTTGGCTCTAACCTTCCTCTTCTGATGAACTTTGCGCAGAACTGACAATCTGGACCGTATGTGATCGAGGTGCTTTCTCGTGATGCGACCTTGTTCCTGAACTTGATAAGACACTGACCCTATCTGGTGAACGATTGTCCCGGAGATCCACTGGATCCACTGGAAGTTTTGAATATAGACTGTGACACCAGGCACAAACAGTCTGGTCGGTTTGCAACAAAAAGGTCAACACACTTGCAGCTCCTGGCTGTGGCATACTTTCCTGCCTATATCAGGGAAAACCATACTGAGACAAGTTTGAAGCCTCCGGCGCATTAGCAATTCAGCTGGCGCCACCCTGGTCGTGGCATGCGGAATGGTCCAATAGCAGAACAAAAATCTAGCGAGTTGGTCTTGTGTCCATCAACCCCAAAGTCTTCTTTTCTAGTCCATGTTTGAACGTTTGTATGGCCCTTTCCGCCAGCCCTTTTGAAGCTGGGTGATACAGGGCCGTATGGATGAACCATACCCCATTAGCCTTCAGGAATCCCGAGAACTCTTCACTTGTGAAAGGCGTTCCATTGTCGGTAACCAACACTTCTGGGATACGTTGTGTATTAAACAAAAATGCAATTTTTCAATTGTCACTCTAGAGGTGGTCACTGACATCCTATGGACTTCCAAACGCTTAGAGTGGGCGTCTATAAGGAGTAAGAACATTGAGCCTTGAAATGGGCCGGTAGAGTCAGTGTGTAATCGCATCCACGGTCATCCCGTCCGTTCCCATGTGCGAAGGGGCATGGCTAGCAGAAGCTTCTGGTGCTCCTGACATATGTTGCACTGCTGGACTACTCTGTCTATCTCAGCATCCAGCCCCGGCCACCAACCATACCTACATAGCATTTTCATTTTTGACACCCCTGGGTGCCCGTTGTGCAGGTCCTGGCCCTTGCTTGGGCCAACGATACGCGTACCGCACAACAGGATGTCATCTTATATGCTAAATACGGACATCTTCATCGGGAATGCCTGCAACTTGCCTGGTAACCGCCTATGTTGACCTCTATATAGGACCATATGGTGAACATTCGAAAGGACTGGCTCGGTCTGTGTCCCCTCACAGATTTCACAGAACTATAGAAATTACAGTGCAGTAGGAGGCCAATCAGCCCATCGAGTCTGCACTGGCCCTTGGAAAGAGCACGTTACCTATGCCTCCACCCTATCCTCATAACCCAGTAACTCCACCTAACCTTTTGGACACTAAGGAGCAATTTAGCAGGGCCAACGCACCTAACCTGAACTTCTTTGGACAGTGGGAGGAAACTGGAGCACCCGGAGGAAACTCACGCAGACACGGGGAGAACGTGTAGACTCCGCACAGACAGTGACCCGAGGCCAGAATTGAACCTGGGACCCTGGAGCTGTGAGGCAACAGTGCTAATCACTTTACCACTGTGTAGCCCGGATTTGGGACACCGTCACAGGCAACAAATCCATAAAGTTGAGCGTGGCACTACCTCTTCCTTTCTAGGAGGAGAAGGAGGGTGTGTTGGCAAAGGCAGTTGGCTTAATGCATCCGCATTTGTGATCTGGGTGCCGGGACGATGCTCAAACTAGCACTCATGGGCGGCCAGCAGGAGGGCTCAACGTTGGACCCTGGCGGCGGCGATGGGTGTAATTGCTTTATCTTCTTTAAAAAGGCCGAGCAGTGGCTTGTGGTCCATGATGATCGTGAGATGTCAATCAGAAACATATTGATGGAATTTCTTCACGGCGAAAGACAACTGCCAAATCTTCTTTCTGGATTTGTGCATAATTGCGCCAGTGTCCAGGTGGTGAAAGCGATTGGCCTCTCAACGGTGCCAATACCATACGGTGATGCGTCACATGTGACAATTAGCTGTTTGGTGCCATCATAATGTGTTAACAAACCTGAGGAAGACAATTGTTTTGTTCCTTGCATGAACGCTGCTTCCTGTTGATTTCTCCACGCCCATTCCTGGTCCTTTTTTAAGAGGAGATGTAGGGCAGCTAAGATTGTCATGAAGCCAGGGATGAACTTGCTGTAATAGTTCACCGATCCAAAAGAAGACCCCAGTCTGTGGTGTCTTCATGGGTAGGAGTCTGCTGAATAGCCCATACCTTCATTGCGACCGGGTGTAACCCCACATGGCCCACTCAGTAGCCCAGTACACCATTCCCTTTGCGTGGAAAATGCATTTTTCTCTCTGTAGGCGAACGGCCGTCTCCGAGAAACGACGGAGCACCTCGCGACAGTTACTGAAATGTTCCTGTTCGGTTTCCCCTGTGACCAACAGGTCATCCAGATATACTGCCACTCGCGGCAACCCTCGTAGAATGTTTTCCATTGCCCTCTGGAATATGGCGCAGGCCGACGACACTTCAAAGGGTAGTCTGGTATATGTGTATAGGCCTCAATGTGTGTTTATAGTAACATGTTTACAGGAGGCGGGGTCCAATTCTAACTGCAAATATGCATGGTCCATAGCGAGCTTGGTAAATGCATGTACACTAGCCAATTTTGCGTACAGGTCCTTGATGTGGTTCATCAGGTAACAATCCAACTGGAAGGCCCTGTTGATCATTAACTTATAGTCCCCACACAGTCTGACAGTCTTATCAGGTTTGAACTCATGGACCACAGGTGCCTCCCAATTGGCAAAACGTACCGGCCTGATGATCCCAAGTACTTCGAGCTGGATGAGTCCGGCCTCAACTTACGCTAACAAAGGGTAAGGGGTGGATGAACTCTGGAATATTTTGGTTGTGTGTCTGAGTTGACCTGAATTTTTGCCATGGCCCCCTTTATTTTCCCCACCTCAGGGCATTTTCCTAGTACCACATACAAGCCCCCAGATCCCATTTGGAAGATTTATTGCTTGTCCAGATTTAAGTGCTTTAGCCAATTGCGGCATAGCAGACTGGTGCTGTGTCCCTTGACTATGATCAATTGGAGACCATAGATCATAGATCATAGAATTTACAGTGCAGAAGGAGGCCATTCAGCCCATCGAGTCTGCACCGGCTCCTGGAAAGAGCACCCTACCCAAGGTCAACACCTCCACCCTATCCCCATAACCCAGTAACCCCACCCAACACTAAGGGCAATTTTGGACACTAAGGGCAATTTATCATGTCCAATCCACCTAACTTGCACATCTTTGGACTGTGGGAGGAAACCGGAGCACCCGGAGGAAACCCACGCACACACGGGGAGGATGTGCAGGCTCCGCACAGACAGTGACCCAAGCCGGAATCGAACCTGGGATCCTGGAGCTGTGAAGCGATTGTGCTATCCACAATGCTACCGTGCTGCCCTGATGCACCGACTGTTGTCCCTGCACTGTGATTCCTGCATTGGCTAACAGATCACTGGTCTATGTCGCTAATCTTGCCTCAGCGTCCCGCAGGTCCAACTGCTGACCCAATTGTATCCTGTCAAAAGCCTGCTTTCCAGCAATGGAAACCACAGCTCTCGTGTTTAACTCCATGACTAATCGATCCCCACTAACCTGCACAGTTATCTTGATGGAGGCCATTCAGGGTGCCGTAACAATTCAACTGCATGCCCTCCTCCTCTGGCTGGTCCAGGTGGAAGGTGTAAGCCCTTGTTTGGCACCTGACTCAACCGGGGCACCTGGATCTCTGTTGATTTGTGCCTGGGTCCTTATGCCCTACAACATCCTGGCTCTCCCTCTCTAGACTCCAGGAAGGTGTCCCATCGGGATGACTCCGTCTTTGACCAACAAACCTGCTCCCTACGGTACTTGGTCCAGGGCGGGTATCAGTCTGAGGGGGGGGGGGGGGGGGGGGGAGCACTTGCTGGGAGGGGGCGCGTCCTAGGATGTTTACCTCTATCCCCTGGTTCTCCTTGACGTTTCTCTCAGCACTTTCGTGGGAAAGCAAAATTTGCAACGCCTGCTGAAGGTTTAGGAACGGTTCGGCTACCAAGTTCCTTTGAGTAGCCCTGTTATTTAGGCCTCAAACCAAACAGTTGCGTAGCATTTTGGAAAGGGAAGTTACATATTCACAAAATTCGGCTATTTCCGTAGCCTTGTCAAAAACTTGGGTTACGGACGTTCCAGGAGCCCACTCTGCTGTCTTCAAATGGCATCTCTGCACTATTATGGACGGTTTAGAGTTGAAGTATTGTGCCACTAGGGTGACCAATTGTTCAAAGGTTTTAGTGTCCGGAGCTGCAGGATATGTAAAGCTTTTTATCACTCCGTAGATATGTCCTCCATAAGCAGTCAGCAATGTTACGGTCTGTCGATCATCATCTGTAATAGTGTTCGCCTGGAAAATATAATGCATGCGTACTGTATCCAATCCCCTAAGGTTGCGTCAAACATGTCCAATCTTCCAAACAACAGCATATTTGTAGAAAAAAAAAAATCCAATCTTGGTCCAGCAGAGTAAAGGAGGTGGTTCACCCGACAGTGTAGCAGCATCGACAGTAAACCACTTGTAGCCTTGTTGCCTGTTTTGTATGATGTGGAGATGCCGGCGTTGGACTGGGGTGAGCACAGTAAGAAGTCTGACAACACCAAGTTAAAGTCCAACAGGTTTGATTCAAACACGAGCTTTTGGAGCGCAGCTCCTTCCTCAGGTGAATCTGAGGAAGGAGCTGCGCTCCGAAAGCTCGTGTTTGAATCAAACCTGTTGGACTTTAGCCTGTTTTGTAGACCATAAATGAGTCTGAACAGAGTAAAAGGAAGACTTGGCTTATTTCAAAGCAATTATATTTACAATATACATTAGATCTGACGGTTTACCTGGCCAACTATATACAGATCTTAATCATGAATGATTTTGGACCCACTGCACCCTGAGTGGGGGAGCTCATATTCGGCAAGATTCAAATTGAGACTGATTGCTTCAACCCCATAATTTCCCTGCGGGTTATAAGAGCCATACTCAGCCTTCTCATTGTTCAGTCATTGTTTAACTAAAATGTCTCAGTCATATTTGTAGTTCTGTCACCAGTTATCTACGAGCTCTCTCTCTCTCTCTCCCTCCATCTCTAACTGAGACGGACACAAATGTGTCACTCATCTCCTGATCCCCTCAATTTCCTCTATGGACTGAACTAATTGTGGGCACCCAACTTCAGTCTTGTCCCTCTTCCTTACACTTTGTCCTTTCACTGACAAGGAATTAGAGAACAGAGCTGTGAGGAAGAGAAGGTCAGGTATTCACCGAGTGGATACCATGGCCGGAATTCTCCAGCCATTTGCTGGTGGCGGGATTCTCTGGTTGGTGCCACACAGTGGCGTGCAGAGGTCTGGTGATGCCCGGGGCAAATCTTGATTGTATGCCCCAAAGCCCCACGTAAATATTTCATTAAATATCACCAAAAAACCTATAGAAAACGTAGTTGCACCCGTTCTAGAGCTATTCACTGACCTCTTTATCTATAGAACATAGAACGATACAGCGCAGTACAGGCCCTTCGGCCCTCGATGTTGCACCGACATGGAAAAAAACTAAAGGCCATCTAACCTACACTATGCCATTATCATCCATATGCTTATCCAATAAACTTTTAAATGCCCTCAATGTTGGCGAGTTCACTACTGTTGCAGGTAGGGCATTCCACGGCCTCACCACTCTTTGTGTAAAAAACCCACCTCTGACCTCTGTCCTATATCTATTACCCCTCAATTTAAGGCATTGTCCCCTCGTGCTAGCCACCTCCATCTGCGGGAGAAGGCTCTCGCTGTCCACCCTATCTAACCCTCTGATCATTTTGTATGCCTCTATTAAGTCACCTCTTAACCTTCTTCTCTCTAACGAAAACAACCTCAAGTCCATCAGCCTTTCCTCATAAGATTTTCCCTCCATACCAGGCAACATCCTGGTAAATCTCCTCTGCACCCGTTCCAAAGCTTCCACGTCCTTCCTATAATGAGGCGACCAGAACTGTGCGCAATACTCCAAATGCGGCCGTACTAGAGTTTTGTACAACTGCAACATGACCTTATGGCTCCGGAACTCAATCCCTCTACCAATAAAGGCCATAGGCCTTCTTCACAACCCTATCAACCTGGGTTGCAACTTTCAGGGATCTATGTACATGGACACCGAGATCCCTCTGCTCATCCACACTACCAAGAATTTTACCATTAGCCAAATATTCCGCATTCCTGTTATTCTTTCCAAAGTGAATCACCTCACACTTCTCCACATTAAACTCCATTTGCCACCTCTCAGCCCAGCTCTGCAGCTTATCTATGTCCCTCTGTAACCTGCAACATCCTTCCGCACTGTCTACAACTCCACCGACTTTAGTGTCGTCTGCAAATTTACTCACCCATCCTTCTGCGCCCTCCTCTAGGTCATTTATAAAAATGACAAACAGCAACGGCCCCAGAACAGATCCTTGTGGTACGCCACTCGTAACTGAACTCAATTCTGAATATTTCCCATCAACTACCACTCTCTGTCTTCTTTCAACTAGCCAATTTCTGATCCACATCTCTAAATCACCCTCAATCCCCAGCCTCCGTATTTTCTGCAAAAGCCGACCGTAGGGAACCTTATCAAACGCTTTACTGAAATCCATATACACCACATCAACTGCTCTACCCTCGTCTACCTGTTCAGTCACCTTCTCAAAGAACTCAATAAGGTTTGTGAGGCATGACCTACCCTTCACAAAACCATGCTGACTATCCCTAATCATATTATTCCTATCTAGATGATTATAAATGGTATCTTTTATAATCCTCTCCAAGACTTTACCCACCACAGACGTTAGGCTCACCGGCCTATAGTTACCGGGGTTATCTCTACTCCCCTTCTTGAACAAAGGGACCACATTTGCTATCCTCCAGTCCTCTGGCACTATTCCTGTAGCCAATGATGACATAAAAATCAAAGCCAAAGGCTCAGCAATCTCTTCCCTGGCTTCCCAGAGAATCCTAGGATAAATCCCATCAGGCCCCGGGGGCTTATCTATTTTCATCTTGTCCAGAATTGCCAACACTTCTTCCCTACGCACCTCAATGCCATCTATTCCAATAGCCTGGGTCTCAGCATTCTCCTCCACAATATTATCTTTT
The DNA here is from genome assembly GCF_902713615.1 of Scyliorhinus canicula. Taxonomy (NCBI): domain Eukaryota; kingdom Metazoa; phylum Chordata; class Chondrichthyes; order Carcharhiniformes; family Scyliorhinidae; genus Scyliorhinus; species Scyliorhinus canicula. The sequence goes on along the minus strand of NC_052160.1, from coordinate 96,883,250 downwards.
TCCTGAGTGAATACTGACGAAAAGTATTCATTTAGTATCTCGCTTATCTCCTCAGCCTCCACACAACTTCCCACCACTGTCCTTGACTGGCCCTACTCTTACCCTAGTCATTCTTTTATTCCTGACATACCTATAGAAAGCTTTTGGGTTTTCCTTGATCCTACCTGCCAAAGACTTCTCATGTCCCCTCCTTGCTCATCTTAGCTCTCTCTTTAGATCCTTCCTCGCTTCCTTGTAACAATCAAGCACCCAACTGAAACTTCACGCCTCATCTTCACATAGGCCTCCTTCTTCCTCTTAACAAGAGATTCCACTTCTTTGGTAAACCACGGTTCCCTCGCTCGACCCCTTCCTCCCTGCCTGACTGGTACGTACTTATCAAGAACATGCAATAGCTGTTCCTTGAACAAGCTCCACATATCCAGTGTGCCCAACACTTGCAGCCTTGTTCTCCAACCTACACATCCTAAGTCATGTCTAATGGCATCATAATTGCCCTTCCCCCAGCTATAACTCTTGCCCTGCGGGGTATACTTATCCCTTTCCATCACTAACGTAAAGGTCACCGAATTGTGGTCACTGTTTCCAAAGTGCTCACCTACCTCCAGATCTAACACCTGGCCTGGTTCATTACCCAAAACCAAATCCAATGTGGCCTCGCCTCTTGTTGGCCTGTCAACATATTGTGTCAGGAAACCCTCCTGCACACATTGTACAAAGAACGACCCATCTAATGTACTCGAACTATATCTTTTCCAGTCAATATTTGGAAAGTTAAAGTCTCCCATAACAACTACCCTGTTACTTTCGCTCTTTTCCAGAATCATCTTCGCCATCCTTTCCTCTACATCCCTAGAACTATTAGGTGGCCTATAGAAAACTCCCAACAGGGTGAGCTCTCCTTTTCTGTTTCTAACCTCAGCCCATATTACCTCGGAAGAAGAGTCCCCATCTAGCATCCTTTCCGCCACCGTAATACTGTCCTTGACATGCAGCGCCACACCTCCCCCTCTTTTGCCCCCTTCTCTGACCTTACTAAAACACCGTAACCCCGGAACCTGCAACAACCATTCCTGTCCCTGCTCTATCCATGTCTCTGAAATGGCCACAACATCGAAGTCCCAGGTACCAACCCATGCTGCCAGTTCCCCTACCTTATTTCGTATACTCCTGGCATTGAAGTAGACACACTTCAAACCACCTACCTGAACACTGGCACCCTCCTGCGAAGTCAAATCTGTGCTCCTGACCTCTATACTCTCAATCTCCCGTACCCCAAAACTACAATCCAGGTTCCCATGCCCCTGCTGAATTAGTTTAAACCCCCCCAAAGAGCACTAACAAATCTCCCTCCCAGGATATTGGTGCCCCTCAGGTTCAGATGTAGACCATCCTGTCTATAGAGGTCCCACCTTCCCCAGAAAGAGCCCCAGTTATCCAGAAATCTGAATCCCTCCCACCTGCACCATCCCTATAGCCACGTGTTTAATTGCTCTCTCTCCCTATTCCTCATCTCACTATCACGTGGCACGGGCAACAACCCAGAGATAACAACTCTGTTTGTTCTCGCTCTGAGCTTCCATCCTAGCTCCCTAAAGGCCTGCCTGACATCCTTGTCCCCTTTCCTACCTATGTCGTTAGTGCCAATGTCGACTACGACTTGGGGCTGCTCCCCCTCCCCCTTAAGGACCCGGAAAACACGATCCGAGACATCATGCACCCTTGCACCTGGGAGGCAACATACTAAACGTGAGTCTCTCTCACTCCCACAAAATCTCCTATCTGTGCCCCTGACTATTGAGTCCCCAATTACTAATGTTCTACTCCTTTCCCCCCTTTCCTTCTGAGCAACAGGGACAGACTCCGTGCCAGGGGCCCGTACCCCATGGCTTACCGCTGGTAAGTCGTCCCCCCCACAAGTATCCAAAACGGTATACTTGTTACTCAGGGGAACGACCGCAGGGGGTCCCTGCACTGACTGCTTCTTCCCAGTCCCTCTTACAGTTACCCATCTATCTCCAGTCTTTGGTGTAACTACTTCCCTGAAGCTCCTATCTATGACCCCCTCTGCCTCCCGAATGATCCGAAGTTCATCCAGCTCAAGCTCCAGGTCCCTAACACGGTTTTTGAGGAGCTGGAGTTGGGTGCACTTCCCACAGATGAAATCAGCAGGGACACTGATGGCGTCCCTCACCTCAAACATTCTGCAAGAGGAGCATTGTACTGCCTTCCCTGACATCACCTCTAGATTTAAAAAAAAACAAGAAGAAAAAGAAACGAAGAGCTTACCTGATATTCCCTCAAACCCTGCTCCCGGTGAAAGGTAAGCAAATTTAAAGGCACTCACTCACCTTCACGACAGGCCCCAAGCTGCCTCTAGGTCATCTCTAAGGTATAGGACGGCTGCCTGAGGTTAAATTGCGCTGTAAGAGTTAGTCAATTTCCCCTTAGCGCTGGGATTCTAGGGATATTGTTCTCTTCTTCAGTCATTTTGCTTTGCAGCAATGGGTGAGATGTTATGTCTCGAAAGTTGTGCCTCCCTCCTCTGCAACCCCCATGGAGAAGGATAAGAGCAGCAACGTCATGGAAATACTGTTATGACCCTTGTGGAAACAAACTACAAACAACCCAACTAAGACCAATATACAAGACTTCACTTTTATATTAGCAATCACACCAAAATCAACATAAATTAAACATGAATTAACAGGAAAATTGCAATAATATGACCGATAAATTACACATAGCAGATACAAAGACATATCTCACACATTTCTCAGTCAGCCCATTCAGCACGTGTCGCATTCATTTCAGCCACAATATTCTTCAAAACGTTGAACTTCTTCAAATCAAATTCCATCTTCATTTCTCTAAAGCTTTAGCACCAAGTCTCATCAAACACCGGCATTACTTCACCCAATTTCCACAAATATAATTTTCACAGTCGACACATTTCCAGATCCCTTCTTCTTCACAAAACCCTGGTCATGTGGGGCCTGTTTGTGCACTATGCCAGTGCATAAAGGGTCCCCAAATCCAGATATAAAGCTCTGTTCAAGATCCGAGCTCCAGCAGCTTGCAGTCAAGTAGAACATAGAACATAGACCAGTACAGCACAGCACAGGCCCTTCAGCCCTCGATGTTATGCCGAGCAATGATCACCCTACTCAAACCCACGTATCCACCCTATACCCGTAACCCAAAACCCCCCCCCCCCCACCCCCACCTACCCCCACCCTACTATTTTAGGACACTACGGGCAATTTAGCATGGCCAATCCACCTAACCCGCACATCTTTGGACTGTGGGAGGAAACCGGAGCACCCGGAGGAAACCCACGCACACACGGGGAGGACGTGCCGACTCCGCACAGACAGTGACCCAGCCGGGAACCGAACCTGGGACCCTGGAGCTGTGAAGCATTTATGCTAACCACCATGCTACCGTGCTGCCCCTGTCTCTGAGAATCTTCCATTTATAGGACCCTGGGCTTTAAGTATAAAGGGTAAGAGGGCAAAAGTTAAGAGGCCATGATGAATCTTCATAAAATACTGGTTCTGTCCCAAATGGGTGCCCCTGGCCCAAATGTGAAATTCTGGGCACGACAGTTTAGTAAGTTGACAGCTACAGAGAGGGTGCAGAGAAGAGTTTTAAAATAGATCAAAAGATAAAGATAAAGAATAAATAAAACTCACCCATGGTGGCATTGCCGTCGATTCTGGAGAATTCGCGCCCTTTCTGCTCCCTCTCCAGCCTCCGAGTCCAAAGCTCCACCCGACTGCGGTGCGCAGGCGTGCTCCACCCGACCGCGGTGCGCAGGCGCGCTCCACCCGACCGCGGTGCGCAGGCGCGCTCCGGCCGACCGCGGTGCGCAGGCGCGCTCCACCCGACCGCGGTGCGCAGGCGCGCTCCGGCCGACCGCGGTGCGCAGGCGCGCTCCACCCGACCGCGGTGCGCAGGCGCGCTCCGGCCAACCGCGGTGCTGCCCCCATCCAATGGCTGCCCGGGGCCAGCGCACCGTCGGTCCCCCCCTCTGCATGCCGCTGGTGCCACACCCCTGCCCGTGGGTTTCCCAGCGCTGTGGAGTTGTTTTAATAGGAAATCCCATTGACGGCAGCGGGCGTAGAGAGTCCCGCCTCCAGTAAACGGCTCACCACCTCCCGGCACTGAGAAACATGCAGCTCAGAGGCCGGAGAATACCACCCCATTTCAGGAACCCGGTATGGGTCTACTGGGTAGTGTACATATCGTGTTGTGGATCTAGCCAGGGATCAGGCTATTTTGGATCTGACAATATGTATTGAGGTAGATTTAATAAACAATCTCAGAGTAAAAGATCCCCAGGAAACAGTGACCATAACGTGGTAAAATTTAGCATTCAGTTTGAGAGTGAGAAACTTACATCAGAACTAACCACGCTGAAGTTAAGTAAGGTTAATGACAAAGAAATGAGTGCAAAGTTAGCTGGAGTGGACAGGGATACGAGTTCTTTTGGTTAAGATGCTAAACCAAGGCCCCATCTGTTTGCTTGGGCGGATGTGGAGAATCCCATGGCATTTTTTCAAAGAAGAACAGCTCAGTTATCTCCAGTGTCCTGACCAATATTTATCCCTCAATCAACATTGTGCAAACTTATTATCTGATCATTGTCTCATTGCTGTCTGTGGGAGCTTGCTGTGCACAAACTGTGCCACGTTTCTGACACTGTAGCAGTGACTACATTATCAAACCAAAATCTGTCTGTAAAGTGCTTTGAGACACCGAGTGGTCTTAAAAAGGCATTATATAAATGTAAGGGGCTGTTTAGCTCACGGCTAAATTGCTGGCTTTGAAAGCAGACTAAGCAGGCCAGCAGCACAGTTCAATTCCCATAACAACCTCCCCGAACAGGCACTGGAGTGTGGTGACTAGGGGCTTTTCACAGTAACTTCATTTGAAGCCTACTCGTGACAATAAGCGATTTTCATTAAGTCTTTCTTTTTTTATGTACATTGAAGCTGTATTGCTTTCCAACAAGATCTGCCAGGTAAAGAGGTAACTGAATTGAAATGTTTTAACTATCTGCTGATATAGGTGATTGATGTTGGGAGGAGGTAAGTTGGTGCTTGAGGTGGAGGCCAGCTACTCACACACTGGGTCGGGGGATCTGCTTGCCCAGTGCCAACCAACTCGTTATCTCTTCCAGCCCCTAAATCTGCCCAATTTCCCCAGCTTCTCCTGTTTCAGCTTGGAAATTGTTTGAGCCTAACAAAGGTGTTTAAGATGATGAAAGGAATGTGATGGTGTCATAATGTACACACAAGTATATGATGGTGCACAGACAGACACTGACTGACATACTGAATGACCAATCAACACACAGAACACAGCAGCCAATCACCAGACAGGACACGGCCACTATAAAGCCAGAGGACACAAGTTTTCCCGCTTTCTTGGGATGCAGCCTCTGAGACAGCCAGAGCCCGTGAGCAGCAACACGAACATCCACCATGTGGCAGTAAGATAGTCTGGTCAGGTTAGCCTCAGGTCTCCAGTCAACTCAGCGTAGTGTCAACCCACAGTTCAAGTATGTTTAACAGTTCATAGTTCAATAAAATAGAGTTGCATTTCTACAAGTGTTGGAAGCCTGTCTCTCTCACTGCTCTGGTAAACGCAGTCTTCGCAGACCCAGCATACCCAACACATCAGATAGGGTAGATCGAGAGCAATTATATACTCTTGTATATAATTGAGCTGTCTGGAAAAAGAGGGTGTAAGCTTAATATTAGAGCCAAACCGTTCATTAGTGATGCCAGAGAGCACTTCTTCACAAAAAAAGGAGGGGAAATCTAAAAAGCACTCCTTGTAAAACTCTGTCCAAACTTTTTAAATTGGAAAGTTCCTGAGCTTTACCAAAGGGAGTTCTGAAAACTGTGAGGAGTTAGGTCCCAAATGCGTCAGATACAAATTATGTGCAATTTGTATTGTATTGGTTACTTGGGCCGGGATTCTCCCCTACCCGGCGTCGGGCCTCCCCAAATGTGCAGAATTCTCCGCACCTTTGGGGTCTAGGCCCGCGCCGGAGTGGTTCGCGCCACGCCGACTGGCGCCAAAACCGGCGCCAACGGCCTTTGATGCCCGCCGGCCGGTGTCGGGGCTGGCCGAAAGGCCTTCGCCGGTTCCCGCATGCGCCAGTGCGTCAGCGGCCGCTGACGTCACCAGCGGCGCATGCGCAGTAGGAGGGTTCTCTTCCACCTCCGCCATGGTGGAGGCCGTGGCGGCGGCGGAAGAAAAAGAGTGCCCCCAAGGCACTGGGCCACCCGCCGATTGGTGGGCCCCGATCGCGGGCCTGACTACCGTGGGGGCACCCCCCGGTGTCCGATTGCCCCTCGCCCCCCCCAGGACCTCAGGGGCCCGCTCGCGCCACCACCAGAGGTGGTTGAAACCACGGCGGCGGGAGAGGCCTCTCAGCGGCGGGACTTTGGCCCACCGCAGGCCAGAGAATCGCCGCAGGGGGCACGCCGATCGGCGCGGCGGGATTTTCGCCGGTCCCGGGCGATTCTCCGACCCTGCGGGGGTTGGAGAATTTCGCCCTTGGTTACTCAGCAATGGCAGATGAGGCCTCAATGGGCCATGGTCCCAGTGAATGATCTCTACACTGTTGGAAATTTGAAAGTCGAATGATAAACTGCCTCATTGTTACAAGCACATGAGGTGGGGTAACAATTCCACACCTGGATGGAACAGCATTTTTTCTTTGTGATTTTAACAAAGGTTTGCTGAACCAATATCCTAGGAGTCCCATTATGTACGCTTTCAAATGATAAAGAATTAGCCAGACAGGTTTTCTGAGTTTAAACAGAGAACAAGATAAGTTTATTGACCCGTGTCAAATGATAAAAAACCGGGGTGAATTGGAAACACAATTCATTCGTCACACATATTGGCACACAGAATAATCTTTATTGTTGTCACAAGTAGGCTTACATTAACACTGCAATAAGCTACTGTGAAAACCCCTAGTCACCACACTCCAGCGCCTGTTTGGGTACACAGAGGGAGACTGCAGAGTGTCCACATTACCTAACAGCGCATCTTTCGGGAGGAAACCGGAGCACCTGGAGGAAACCCACGCAGACGCGGGGAGAATGTGCAGACTCTGGAGACAGTGACCCAAGCCAAGAATTGAACTCGGTTACGCGCTGGTACAAATGGCATAATAAGAAGATTAAGATTTTGGCAGTTCGTGAAGAAGATAAAAAAATCAAAGGAATTTTTAAAAATTCATTAACAGGAGATGGACATTGCTGACCAGCGCTTTTATTGCCTATCCGTATTTACCCTTGAGAAGGTGGTCGTAAGCCACCTTCTTGAGCTCCTGTAGTCCATGTGGTTAACTGTCCTATGTGACAGCCTGTTTTCAATCCATGCTGACACGCTTCCTCCAATTCCATGGGGCGGATTCTCATTGGCTGACGCTGAAATCAAGAAACATGATTGGACAGAGAATAGGTTCCGACAGCAAAATCGCGGCAGGTACCGATTTGACGTCAAATCACAATTCTCTGCCACGTTTACAGTGGCGTCAATGTGCTCTGGAACGCATGTACAGTAGACACCGCTTGCATGTTATTAGCAGGCCTGACCCAGTATTCTCTGGGGCCTCTGTGATTCTCCTCCTCCGATGGGCTGAGTTCCCATCAAACCGGTGTCATGGCTGATGAGGGAGAGAGAGGAGGTAGGACACAGAGGCGCGACTGTGGGCTGCTGGGCCGGACACTGGCCGGGCTGGCTGGGGTGGGGGCAGGCCCTGCCAGGGCCGGGGAGGAGGGTGGCGGGGGAACAGGCCGATTGGACGGGGTGACCACTGTCGTGTCAGGTACACTGATATAACACTGGCTGCAACTGGATGCAGCTTGGATCGAAAAGATACTCCAGACCTTGAAGTTAGTTCAATTAGTTTTTATTGAACTAAAAACACAGTTAGCACAGTTCTCTGTGAGTTCGACTCTCTGCAAACTTAAATGGGGTTACTCTGTCTGACTGAATCAGACTCGCTCTTAGCCACGTGGTGGAGGTGTGAGATTGTAACAACACCCTTGACTGACTCTCTAGATGTTCATCAATGGAAAGAGGCGGAGTGTGGGTGCCTCGTGTCTTTTATAGTCAGATCCCACCCCTGAGTGTCCTGTCTGCTTATTGGTCATGTCCTGTTCTCTGTGTCCATTAGCTGCTTGTTTATGCCTGCCTGTATATATTATGTGTGTGTCTGCAGATCATGACAACCCCCTACGTGACTGGGGTGGTGTCTAGTCATGGACTACCATTAGAGCAACCTGCAAGGCGGCCATCTTGCTGCATACCACCTGACCACCCACCTTGCCGACTGGTTCTGCAGAATGACACCGGCCGTATGGTTCCCCCCAGACCCCACCCTTCGCCACAACCCCCCCTACCCGGCCGCCATCCGCCAGCAGCCCACACAGCGCAACGCACTCAGTAACCAGTATGGGGGCGCCGGGCAGGGGCGGAGGAGCACACCGCTGGCAAGGGAAGTGCCAGCCTACCTCCACCTGCTGTACCGGATCAGCTCTGTGGAGCGCAGATCCCAGGAGCCTCTTTACAAAAGTGCCCAACCGAGGTGAGTGTCTCTGGGATGGTGGAAGGTGTTGGCAACAGCTGTGATGGAAAGTCGGTGTCATCCTCCGACTCGAGCTCCGGAGTCTCTTGAGTCTCAGGCGGAGGGCTGCCGTCCCTGCTGCTCTTGTCACTGCTCGGCTCACAGGGGGGGCTCCGGCTATGGCACTAGCTGGACGCGGGGGGTGGCAGATGAACCCGCCCCATCTCCAGCAGCTCCTGCAAGACACAAGAGAAGACGCGTGATTAGACCACGGGTGGTGGGGGGGGGGGGGGGGGGGGGGTGTGTGTGTGGGTGGTGGTGGGGGGTGGTGAGGGTGGGGGTGATGTGTGGTGAGGATAGTGCGGGGGTGAGGGTGGGGGTGGTGGGGGGCGTGGTGAGGGTGGGGTGGTGTAGGTGAGGGGGTGGGGTGGTGTTGGGTGAGGGTGATTTGAAGGTGGTTTTGGGTTGAGGGTGGCGTGGCAGTGATATGTGGGGGTGGAGGGTGGTGTGGGTATGATGTGTGGTGAGGGTGATGTGGGGGTGGAGGGTGGTGAGGGTGGCCTGGGGGTGATGTGTGGTGAGGGTGATGTGGGGGTGGAGGGTGGTGTAGGGATGGTGTGTGGTGTGGGTGATGTGGGGGCGGTGTGTGGTGAGGGTGATGTGGGGGTGGAGGGTGGTGAGGGTGATGTGGGGGTGGAGGGTGGTGAGGGTGGTGTGGGTATGGTGTGTGCTGTGGGTGATGTGGGGGTGGTTTGTGGTGAGGGTGGTGTAGGGATGGTGTGTGGTGAGGGTGATGTGGGGGTGGTTTGTGGTGTGAGTGGCGTGGGGGTGATGTGTGGTGAGGGTGACGTGGGGGTGATGTGTGGTGAGGGTGATGTGGGGGTGGAGGGTGGTGAGGGTGGTGTGGGTATGGTGTGTGCTGTGGGTGATGTGGGGGTGGTTTGTGGTGAGGGTGGTGTAGGGATGGTGTGTGGTGAGGGTGATGTGGGGGTAGTTTGTGCTGTGGGTGATGTGGGGGCGGTGTGTGGTGAGGGTGGTGTGGGGTGAGGTATCGCAATCAGGATCGCACCCACAATGGGCATGACCAACCTCGCGCATCTAAGTCGGTTTCAAACCCACTTAGGAAGGCTCATCTGGGATCTACCGACCTCGCAGCATCTAATGGCCTCCCGATGGAGTCCTGAGCCGAGTGCTGTTTAGTATTGGTCCATACAAACGTGGACCAGACAGTACGGCACCAGGGGGTCTCCCGGGCCACTGGGGGCCCCTGGGTTGTCATGTACAAGGCAGCATGGCCCCCTGACTGCCCCGGATCGCGGTACCTTGGCATGGCCAGGCTGGCACCTTGGCATGACCAAGCTGGCACCTTAGCATGGCCAGGCTGGCACCTTGGCATGGCCAGGCTGGCACCTTAGCATGGCCAGGCTGGCACCTTGGCATGACCAGGCTGGCACCTTAGCATGGCCAGGCTGGCATCTTGGCATGCCCAAGCTGGCACCTTGGCATGGCACACCCCCTCACCTCCCACACCACCGATCACCCTCACCTCCCACACCCCCTCACCTCCCACACCACCCACACCCTCACCTCCCACACCCCCTCACCTCCCACACCCCCTCACCTCCCACACCACCCACACCCTCACCTCCCACACCACCCACACCCTCCCTACCCACACCACCGAACACCCTCACCACCAAACACCCTCACCTCCCACTCCACCGAACACCCTCACCACCAAACACCCTCACCTCCCACACCACCAAACACCCACACCTCCCCCACCACCAAACCCCCTCACCTCCCACACCACCGAACATCCACACCACCCACTCCACCGAACACCCTCACCACCGAACACCCTCACCTCCCACACCACCAAACCCCCTCACCTCCCACACCACCGAACACCCTCACCTCCCACACCACCGAACACCCTCACCTCCCACACCACCTCACCTCCCACACCCCCTCACCTCCCACACCCCCTCACCTCCCACACCCCCTCACCTCCCACACCCCCTCACCTCCCACACCCCCTCACCTCCCACACCCCCTCACCTCCCACACCCCCTCACCTCCCGCACCCCCTCACCTCCCACACCCCCTCACCTCCCACACCACCAAACCCCCTCACCTCCCACACCACCATACACCCTCACCTCCCACACCCCCTCACCTCCCACACCACCGAACACCCTCACCTCCCACACCACCGAACCCCCTCACCTCCCCCACCACCAAACTCCCTCACCTCCCACACCCCCTCACCACCGAACACCCACACCACCGAACACCCACACCTCCCACACCACCGAACACCCACATCTCCCACACCACCGAACACCCTCACCTCCCACACCACCGAACCCCCTCACCTCCCACACCACCGACCACCCTCACCTCCCACACCACCGAACACCCACACCTCCCACACCACCGAACACCCACACCTCCCACACCCTCACTACCCACACTACCGAACACCCACACCTCCCACACCACTGAACACCCACACCTCCCACACTACCGAACACCCACACCTCCCACACCACTGAACACCCACACCTCCCACACTACCGAACACCCACACCTCCCACACCACCGAACACCCACACCTCCCACACCACCGAACACCCTCACCTCCCACACCACCAAACCCCCTCACCTCCCACACCACTGAACACCCTCACCTCCCACACCCCCTCACCTCCCACACCACCGAACACCCACACCTCCCACACCACCGAACACCCTCACCTCCCACACCACCGAACACCCTCACCTCCCACACCACTGAACACCCTCACCTCCCACACCACCGAACCACCCGCATGCACACCGCCTCCGTTACACATACCTGTGGCGCTACGGGCTGGGGGCATTGGGTTGACAGTGACAGCGGGTCTGATCCATGGGATGGAGGATGATGACAGCCCGCTCTACGATGAGCTCCGTTCCCAACATTGTATGACAACGTCTGACTGCCCACAGTAGCACATTCCACCTGGGTGATCACTGCTTGCGAGCTGCACAGTCCATCGCACTCCCGTCGAATCACTGAGGCAGGGGTGCTGGGGACGGTCGGGATGGGGTGGGGGGGGGGGGGGGGGGCCTGGCCCACCCACTAGGACTTCACTCGTCCCCCACCCCCCCACTCCCACTGGCCAGCACTGACCACCCCACCCCACACCCATCAGACACAGCACAGAGGCAGGATTAAACGGTGTTAACAGCTGTTTAATGTTAAGAGGTATATAGTCTGTGCCCCAGCCTCTATAATTAAACTGTACCCTGAACCCATGCCAACTTAACTGGTGTCTAACTTTCTGGCCTTACGGGCCCTAACACTATGCCTCAGTGGCATGGGCCCCAGCACCTCCTCCTCCCTCGGGGTGACCGATGGCCCCCGGGCTATTCCATGGGACAGGGGTGCCAGTGGAGCCATCTCCCTAGGACCCCCCGCCACCTGGCACTGCCAGTCCTGGAGGCCCGCTCTTGTCTCGACTAGGGTCTGCACGTTCTCGACCATGGAGCACAGAGAGCGGCCCATCAATGTCTGGGACTGCACCGCATCACTATCTGATTGTACCACCACCTTGAGGGTCTGTGCCACATCAGCCAGTGAATGGGCCACATCTCTCTGGGACTGGGTCACATCAGCCAGTGAGTGGGCCGCATTGCTTTGGGGTTGGGCCACGTCCCTCTGGGACTGTGTCTGCGCCGTGCCGGCCTGCACGTGGGCAATGCCGCCGACGCGCTGAGCAGTGACCTGCTGTGACTGGGCCACGCTGAGGAGCACCGCTGCAATCTCCAGCTGGCTCTGGCACATGTCTGTCTGTGAGAGGGCAACCCTGTCCTGGGCCTTGGCCCCCACTTGCACAGGATGCCCCAGGCCTTGCACACGCTGACCCATATCCGACACCGTCGCCCCCATTGGCTCCACCGCAGATGCCTCCCTTGCAGTTTCGGCCTGGGTGGCACGTAGGTGATAGACGGCGGCCATCATCCCCTCCCGTAGGCCCCGGGTCTCTGCCTGCATCTGCACTGTGGCTGGGACTGGATGTTCCAGGAGCCGGGGACCCATCTGGGCGGCAGCTGGTTCCTGGGGCAGCGCTGCACTCCGACTGTCTGGCCCCTCGGCTGCTCCTACCTCCACCTGTTGTACCGGATGCGATGTGTGGTGCGCACCAGATAGTGTCCCAGGAGCCTCTTCACTAGTTTTCCCAACCGAGGTGATAATCTCTGGGATGGTGGAGGGTGTTGGAGACGCTCTGACGGAAAGTCTGTGTCCTCCTCCGACCCGAACTCTAGGATCTCCTGAGTCTCGGGCAGAGGGCTGGTGTTCGGGCAGCTCTCCCCGTCAGCGCTCTGCCGTCCGGGGGGGCACCGGCTCTGGCACTGGCTGGGGGTGGGGGGCCACGGATGGACCGGCCCCATCTCCCGCAGGTCCTGTAAGACACAAGATGGCATGTATGGTTGGACAGCCGTACGAGGGTGAGGGTGAGGGGGGTGGGGGGTGGGGGGTGGAGGGGGGGGTGGGCACACATGTGTCATGAGCACCCGCAACTAGGCAAGGAGTCTCACTTCCTCGCCCGCCGCCGACCTCCGTCTCGGTGACCACCCTCTCCTCTGGGTGGCCGACACTGTCCAGTGCCCTCTGGTCAGGCACGGTGAGGGGCCGCAGGTTTGATGGTCCCCCTCCGGTCTTCGACCGCTCCTGGCGGTTGTGCACGGCCTTGTCCTTGGGTGGGGGGGGGGGGGGGGGGGTGAGGGGCAAACACAAACAACGACACTATTAGACAGTCCAGTGCATGCAACCCAGCGGTTGGGTAGATGATGGTATCAGTGGCCAGGGCACCCGACCATTGCGGCTGGCATGGGTGCAGGCATGTGGGGCAGGGTGGGGGTATGGCCGTCCCCTGGGGGGAGGGTTTGGTGTCAGGGGCACAGCGCTGCCTACTCACCCTGGCCATCCTGAGCAGGTCGTGGAGTTTCTTTCTGCACTGGATGGCAATCCGGGCAACTTCGCCAATGGCGCTGACGGTGTCTGCCACCTGCGCCCAGGCATGGCGAACGGCGGCGCCTGAGGACCTTGCTCCCGGGCCGGGGTACAGGACCTTCCTCCTCTCCTCCAGCGTTCCAGCTCGTGTCTCAGAACCGTGGCTCTGCTCTCCTTCCAGCCATGTTGGCTGCAACGGTGTGTGGCGGGGGGTGGGGGGGGGGGGGTGAATCGCTTTACTGTGACTGCAGCTGTGCAAATCAGTGAATCTGCCTCCGTTTCGCTCGCAAACTGTGGCGCTTCATGTGATGACCGTGCTAGCCCCTTTGGAGTTGGTGAACCGTTGCACCTGTCAAGCTGTTTTTGCCGTGGTAAAAGTCCACACTTAGCGTCGACACTTAGTCTCAGAAACAGAGAATCCAGCCCCACATCTGGAATATTGTGTGCAGAGTTTAGAAGGATGAGAGATCTGGGGCGAAATTCTCCGACCCCCAGCAGGGTAGGAGAATCGCCTGGGGGCGCCTAAAATCCCGCCCCCGCTGTGGCAGAGATTCTCCGCCACCCGGGAAGTGGCGGCGGTGGAATCTCGCCACTCCGATCGGAGAGGCCCCTGCGGTGATTTGGGCCTAAGTCCCGCCGCTGGGAGGCCTCTCCCGCCGCCGAGGTTTAAACCACCTCTGGAACGGCGGGCTCAGCGGTGCGAGCAGGCCCCCGGGGTCCTGGGGGGGCGGGGGGGGCGATCGAACCCCGGGGGGTGCCCCCACGGTGGCCTGGCCCGCGATCGGGGCCCCCCGCTCAGACTCCGGACCAGTGCCCGGGGTGCACTCTTTCTCCTTCCGCGCCGCCACGGCCTCCACCATGGCGGAAGCGGAAGAGAACCCCACATCGCGCATGCGCCGGCAGTGACGTCAGCGGCCGGCTGCCGCTGACATCACTGCCGGTGCATACGCCGACCGGTGAAAGCCTTTCGGCCAGCCCTGCTGCCGGGGGCGCCGGTTTTTTGCGCCAGTCTTCTGGTGCAAACCGCTCCGGCGCGGGGCTGACCCCTAAAGGTGAGAATTCCCCACCTTTGGGAAGGTGCGACCCCTGAGTGGTTGGCGCCACTCCCCTACTCCGGCACCCTCCGTCATGCCGGGTAGGGGAGAATGCCGCCCCTGATTGCAACATATAATATTCTGGGCTGGATTATTCGGCCCCGCCAGCCAAAGATCGCCACGGGTGGGACGCGGACCATGTAAAAGTTCATTGACGTTGAGCAGGAAGTTCCGGTCGCCGGGCGGGCGTGGCTGGAGAATCACGCCCTCTAACAGTGCTGGACAAACTAGATGCAGGGGAGAATGTTTTTCCTGGTTGGGGGACCTGGAGCAAGGGGACACGGTATCAGGATACAGGATAGACCACTTAGGACTGAGATGGGAAAACTTTTCTTCACTCAATGGCTAGTAAACCTGTGGAATTTCCTACCACAGAAGGCTGTGGAGGCCAAGTCACTGAATGTAGTCAAGAAAGAGATAGATTTTTAAAAGATTTTTATGGCAGCAAGAGACAATGGGAATATGACATTGAGATCAAGGGACAGCCATGATCATATTGAATGGCAGAGCAAGCTCAAAGGGCCAAATGGCCTCCTCCTGTTCCTATTTTCTATGTTTCTATGATTCTATGTCCCACCCATTCCAGTGAACAAAACATCATGGCAGCTGATTCAAATGAGTTTGGTCAATTGTTCATCTTACCGCTCTACAAGCCAGTCAATGAACATTTACAATGACAGCCATCCAGGAAACCGGCTGTAACTCCATTGACTCATTTGTATAGAAAACAAGCTTTTTGACTGATACTATCAAAAGATCTGGGGCGGTATCCCCCCCCCCCCCCTCCCCGGGGCGGTATCCCCCCCCCCCACGCCGGGAGGGAGAATCGGCGGGACACCGTGCGAGTTGCGCCACGTCGGCCTGACACCCGCACGCGATTCTCCCACCCCCCCGAAACCAGCACTGCGCGAATTGTGCCGTGCCGCTCGGAGAATCGCCACAAACGACGAGCGGCGATTCTCCGGCCCGGATGGGCCGAGCGGCAGCAAGTAAACAGCCGAGTCCTGCCGGCACCATTCACACCTGGTCGCTGCCGGCGGGTACTCATCGCAAAGGCTTGGGGGGAGCGGCCTGTGGGGAGGGGAGGGGGGCTCCGTTCCCCGGGCGCGGGGGGGGGGGGGGGCGGGGGGCTCCGATGGGGTCTGGCTGCGATCAGGGCTCACCGATCGGCGGGCCAGCCTCTCCCCCCCCCTCCCCCTTCCTTCCATGGCCGGCCCCAGAACCGCAGCGCCTTGTTGGTGAGGTGCCAGAGCGCTCCGCGATGTTACCGCGCATGCGCTAGTTGGTGCCGGCCCAACTGCGCATGCGCGGGACCCAAGGTGCTGCTTCTTTTACCCGGCGTCGGGTCTCTGACGCCACGCCAAAACCCCACCCCCGTAAATCGCGCGTCGCCCCTGCTAGCCCCACGGAGGGGGGAGAATAGGGGTCTGGGAATGGGTTCCGCACCAGAGTGAAACACTCCGGTTTTTACTCCGGCGTCGGCACTTAGACTCCCGTTGGGAGAATCCCGCCCCTAGAACTTCTAAACTAAAGATATGAAAAACTTTGCATTGTACTTGTTAATTGTTTTTCTGCATTTGTCCTCAATTACACCAAAATTATGCCTCTTGCTCAGTTTTTATACTATGGTGAGAGTGTCTGCCCTTGACATGAAGGAGCCCTGCTAAAATTGAAGTCAATCAGAGAGAAAACCCTCCACTGGTAGGATCCATACCTCGCACAAATAAAGATGGTTGTGCTTGTCGGATGCCATTCATATCAGTCCCAGGACACCGCTGCAGGAGTTCCTCAGGGTAGTGTCCTAGACCCAACCATTTTCACCTACTTTATCAATGATCTTGCCTCTATCATTCGGTCGGAAGTGGGATGTTCGCCGATGATTGCACAATGCTCAGCACCTTTTGCAACTCCCCAGATACTGAGTCTGCCTGTGCCTGCCTGCATGCAGCAAGGTCTGGGCAGCATTCCGGCTTGGGTTGATAAGTTTCAAGTAAAATTGTCCAATAGGAGAGAGCGTAACAACCCACCCTTGATAATCAATGGAATTACCATTACCATCCTGTGGCTTACCACTGACCAGAAACTAAACGGAACAAGCCACATAAATACTGTAGCTATAAGAGCAGGCCAAGAATTAGGAGTTCTCTGGACAGTAGAAAATCTCCCAATGTCCCACAAAGCCTGTCCACAATTTACAAGGCAAAAGTCAAGAGTCTGATGGAATACTCTCCGCTTGCCTGAATGAGCGGAGCTCCAACAAGACTCAAGAAGCTCAATACCATCAAGGACAAAGCCGCCTACACGATTGCACCTCATTCAACACATTAAACATTTCAATGAATGGATCTGTTTATTGTCACGTGTACCGAGGTACAGTGAAAAGTATTTTTCTGCAAGCAGCTCAACAGATCATTCAGTACATGGGAAGAAAAGGGAATTAAACAAAATTCAAGAAAATAAAAGAAACTACATAATAGGGAAAAGATTAGAACGAGTATAAGTTAAGTAAAAAGTGGATCTGTTGAGGAGAGCTTGCAGAGAGTCGCTTCGCTCCGGCGCCATCTAACATTTAACATTTACTCCCACCACCACTGGTGCACAGTAGCAACAGTGTGTACTATATACCAGATGCAGTGCGTTGACTCACCAAGGTTTCTTTAACACCTTACGAACCCATGTCCTCTGCTCCCTAGAAGGAGAAGGAACGCCACCACCTTCATGTTCCCATCCAAGCCACTTGGGGAGTCAGGATTCCTAGCTTCTGACCTTCTCTGGTAGAACAGTTTCTGGTCAT
Source organism: Scyliorhinus canicula (assembly GCF_902713615.1). NCBI lineage: Eukaryota > Metazoa > Chordata > Chondrichthyes > Carcharhiniformes > Scyliorhinidae > Scyliorhinus > Scyliorhinus canicula. Next base: position 96,865,761 of record NC_052160.1, on the reverse strand, counting down.
TGGTAACCCCCAGGATGTTGATAGTGGGGGATTCAGCAATGGTACTGCTGTTGAATGACATGGGGTGATGGTTAGATTCTCTCTTGTTGAAAACGGTAATTGTCTGGCACTTGTGTGGCCCAAATGTTACTTGCCTGGATATTGTCCAATGCTTGTTGCATTTGGACATGAACTGCATCAGTATCTGCAAAGTCATGATTGGTGCTGAACATTGGTCAGGAGCTTAGTGACCCTGGCTTAACCCAAACAGAATGTCCATGAGCAGGCTATTGCTGACTAAGTGCCGCTTGATAGTACTGTTGATGACCCCTTCCATCACTTTACTGATGATCGAGAGTAGACTGATTGGACGGTAATTGGCAGGTTGGATCTGTCCTGTTTCTTGTGTACAGGACATACCTGTGCAAGTTTCCACATTGCCAGGTAGATTCCAGTGTTATAGCTGTACTGGAACAACTTGGCTAGAGGCTCGGCAAGTTCTGGAGAAAAGCCTTCAGTATTATTGCTGGAACATTGTCAGGGCCCATAACATTTGCAGTATCCAGTGCCTTCAGCCGTTTCTTGATATCACATGGATGAATTAAATTTGCTGAATCCTGGCATCTGTGATGCTGGAGACCTCCAGAGGAGGCAAGATGGATCCCCACTCGACACTTCTGGCTGAAGGTTTTACCAAGTGCTTCAGTCTTGTCTTTTGCACTGATGTGCTGGGCTCCTGATCATTGAGATTGGGGATATCTCTGGAGCCTTGAGATCACACCATATAAACCATAAAATTCCTACAATGCAGAAGGAGGTAATTTGGCCCAATCGAATCTCCACTGACCCTCTGAAAGAGCTCCCTACCCAGCCCACTTCCACTCCCTCCCCCTGTCTCCATAACGCTACCTAACCTGCACAGCTTTGGACACCAAGGGGCAATTTAGCATGGCCAATCCACCCATCCTGAACATCTTTGCATTCTGGGAGGAAACTGGAGCACCCGGAGGAAATCCACATAGTCACAAGGAGAACGTGCAAACTCCACACAGAGAGTCATCCAAGGTCGGAATCAAACCCAGGTCCCTGGCGCTGTGAGGCAGCAGTGCTAACCACTGTGCCATTGTGTCACCCACGCATCTTTATGATTATTGTTATTTTATATCTGCATTTGATGTTGATTATTCCACGGCATTCTCAATCAGTTAAGAATAAAGGGAGACAGAAAGAGCCCTAATTACAAGATTTAAACTGTGATAATTAATTACCAGTGAAGTCCCACAACTATCAGCACTGGCTTGAGCAAATCCACTTAATGACTAAGCAGGTGCTGTGTCTTTGTTTGATGCACTATAAATTCACAACATTCCCCGAACTAATGTTTCTTCAGAAATGGGTTTTGCCTATATCCACAGAGGCTATGCTGTAAAATATTGATAACCTTCCGAGAATGTTATTGTAATAACCCAGCAACTTTTTACCAGCTTTTCGTAGCAACTGATAGTGACAGGGAATATGCACTGTACTTGTCTATTGGGAGGGAACCACTGTTGAAAGAATGAGAAGGAAACTTGTATATAGCGCAGTTCATGCTCTCAGTACACCCCAGTGTTCCACAGCCACTCAATGCTTTTTTGAAAGTGTAGTTTTTCTATTGCAGGCTAATGTACCAGCTGCAGCAAGATTGCACAGGCATCAATGAAGTACATGGCCAGTTATTATCTTTTGTAGTGTTGATTTGAAGCTTGATTCTTGGTCAGGATCTTGCAGCAGCCAGGAGCTGCTTTTCTTCAAAAAAAGTATTAGTGGGTTGTTTAAATTGTCATAATGATGTGATGCGTGCATGTGTGATATTCACCTTTAATTTCACTGGCTGTTCAAATATATGTTAAGTTTCTTTCAAAGGATTTTTAAAAAACAAAGACACTGGCTTAAAATGGCTGCCACAGGTCACCTGATACATGTTGTATTACAAATTGCGTCAGTTTCTGGACGTTTACACTGTGGAATACAATTAGAATATACCACAGCAAACCTTCTATGTTAATATCAATAATTACTTAAAAGATAAACTGAAACTTGAAACTATCTCTCCCAATTTGCATCTCTATAAAGTTACATTTCAGGCAGAGACAGAACGATTACCAGGACAATGTCTATATAAAAGGTGCTGAGATGTTCTTCCCAACTCATCACGGGGAAGAATGTCTATTAGGAAATGATGGCTGGGACATTAAATAAATTAATTGCCTAGGCCATAATACAATAGATAAGGGACGGAATTCTCCGAGCCCGCACTGGGTCGGAGAATCGCTGGCGGGGGGGATGGGGCAAAATAATCCCGCCACGCCGCTCCAACGATTCTCCAGCGACCGGAGAATCAGTGCTAATCCCACCCACGTGACCGCCATGGCGCCGGCCAGGGGCCGTTGAAAGCGGCCCCCACGGCGATTCTCTGTGGTCGACAGGCTGAGTGCCCACCGAGTTCCGCCGAGTCCCGCCGGCGTGGTTTACATATGGTCCCACCCAGCAGGACCCCGATATTCTGTCTGCGGGGGCTGTCCTGGTGGGGGGGCGGGGGAGATCCATCTGACTCTGGGGGGGGGGGGCCTCCACGGTGGCCAGGCCCGTAATCGGGGGTGACCAATCGGCGGGTGCGCTCATTCCGGGGGGTGGGCTAGGTTCCTCCGTGCCAGGCCCCTGTAGGGCTCCGCCATGTTGCATGGGGGCCAGCGCAGAGACGGCAACCACGCGCATGCGTTGGCGCGGAGACGGCCGTGGCGCGCATGCGCGGACCCACACCGGCCGTGGCGCACATGCGCGGAGTGTAGGGCTGGCGTTGGTGGCCGGAGCAGCGCACAGCACTCCGGCGCTGCTCTAGAAGGAGGAGAGTTACTGCGCCTGGATGGCTGTTGACACCGGCGTCACTCGCGGCGGTTTTGACGCCGGCATCAACACTTGCCCGCGATATCGGTGAATCCTGGCCAAGGACTGCCCAAACATGAACCATTATCTTCTGTGGAATGCGGATCATGCAGCAAAATGTCATATGACCAGAATCACTATTTTGAAATAACTTTTATTAAAACCGGTTGCCTTTGGGCAGTCAGAAGAAGTCTGCAAATGGACCAGCATCATTATCTCTGTCTCAGCTCTCCTCTCTCAAGTTCATAGCCCTATCTGGAATATTGTGTGCAGTTTTGGTCTCCTTTTCTGAGGAAGGATGTTCTTGCTCTCGAGGGAATACAGCGATGGTTTACCAGACTGATTCCAGGGATGGCGGGACTTTTATATGAGGAGAGATTGACTAGGTTAGGATTGTTCTTGCTGGAGTTCAGAAGAATGAGGGGGGATCACATAGTGAGTTATAAAATTCTAACAGGACTAGACAGGAGAGATGCAGGGAAGATGTTCCCAACGATGGGTATGTCCAGAATTAGAGGTCACAGTCTGAGGATTCAGGGGAAACCATTTCGGACAGAGATGAGGAGACATTTCTTCACCCAAAGAGGGCAGCATGGTAGCACAGTGGTTAGCACAGTTGCTTCACAACTCCAGGGTCCCAGGTTTGATTCCCGGCTTGGGTCACTGTCTGTGTGGAGTCTGCACTTTCTCCTCGTGTCTGCGTGGGTTTCCTCCGGATGCTGCAGTTTCCTCCCACAGTCCAAAGATGTGCAGGTTAGGTGGATTGGCCATGCTAAATTTCCCTTAGTGTCCAAAAAAAAAGGATGGGTGGGGTTACGGACATAGAGTGGAGGTGTGGGTTTATGTAGGGTGCTCTTTCCAAGGGCCAGTGCAGATTTGATGGACCGAATGGCTTCCTTCTGCACTGTAAATTCAATGATTCCATGATTCTATGAGTGGCGAGCCTGTGGAATTCATTACCACAGGAAGTAGTTGATGCTAAACCATTGAATATATTCAAGAGGCGGCTAGATATAGCTCTTGGGGCGAATATGATCAAAGGTTATGGGGAGAAAGCAGGATTAGGCTTGGTGATCAGCCATGATTGTGATAAATGGCGGAGCAGGCTCGAAGGGCGAAAAGGCCTCCTCCTGCTCCTATCTTCTATGTATCTCTATTACATGGCGGAATACTTCACAGGTACAGAGAATTTCAATAGAAAGAAACCTCAGGTACAATGCCATTGGCTCTTGGAAAAGATGGATTATGGTTTGAAAGAGATTGTCTCCAGAAAATACAGTTTACATTGGTCTCAGCCCTCTGGCATTTCAAGACCACCATGGATAAAATTTGCCTCAGCCATGAACAACAGCGGGCGACTCATAAACAGTGAACTCACTATATTTTTGTATTTTATCATTGAATCTTAATTTGGCCAAAAGTTAACCTCCTTTATGGTATAATTAGTAATTTTCCATGCTTATGTGTGTGTGTTGTGCATGTCAGGACAAGATTAAAACATCTTTATATCTTTGCCATGTGAGTTTTTAGCACAACAAAGGTGATATTTTTGTGTTTTAACTCAATAAAACTTGTTGGCATTAGTTCATTGCAATCAGCTCATAAACAGTTAAGTACAGACACTGAATTGATACACTCATTCTTATAAAGGTCAAAAACCCATGTTACGATCATTCAATGAGTGGGAAGGAAATGGCAAGTCCTGATACGTGACATGGTTATAACAGCATCCACTGAAGCAGGCAGACAGGACCCTGGTTTAATGTCTCTTTGAAAGAAAGTTGGCAAAATATTCAATGTACTGAGAGAGCCTAAAACTGTAGTTGTGGTTCTCTCATTTTACAACTTGCCTGCTTTTCACTGCGTTGACTTCAATGAAAATTTAAATTGGGCAGTTTCCACAATGGGCAGTCGATTTTATGCTCTGTTGATCAGTTGAGTACCGATAGTCCCATTGTCCAACTCTGTGATTGCTGCGTCCACTAAACTATGCACGTCTTGGTAATGACCTTGACTCCACGCTATTCTAATGCGTAGATATGAGTGATACCATTGGATCAAGCTGACCTGGCAGGGCAGTGTGGAGTGGATTGGTGGATTACCAATTCGTCATGTGACTTTCTTTGAAAATATTCCAGGAAGCTCTCAGATCTCTACATTTGACCTTAGCAACACAAAGCCAGAGAAAGGAAACATCTGCAGGCGATATTCCTGCTACAGAAGTTCTTGTTGGAAATGTGTGTCTGTGTGCATGTATATACATGTGTGCAAGTGAGTGCACATGTGTATGCAATGTGCATGTGCATTGTGCATGTGCAATGTGCATGGGCGGCAGGGTAGCACAGTGGTTAGCCCTGTTGCTTCACGGCACCAGGGTTCCTGGTTCGAATCCCGGCTTGGGTCACTGTCTGTGCGGAATCAGTACATCCTCCCCATGTCTGCGTGGGTTTCCTCCGGGTGCTCCGGTTTCCTCCCACAAGTCCCGAAAGACGTGCTTGTTAGGTGAATTGGACATTCAGAACTCTCCCTCCGTGTACCCGAACAGGTGCCGGAGTGTGGCGACTAGGGGCTTTTCACAGTAACTTCATTGCAGTGTTAATGTAAGCCTACTTGTGTTTTCATGCACATGTGTATTTGCACACAGATGTGTCTTTATGGGTGTGATTATCCATATGTTGGTGTATGCACTGTGTACGTGAGGGTGCGTGTGTATGGGACATGTACGTGCAAGAGAGGACAAAATCAGAACTGACTACAGCACCTTTGACTGTCCAATAGATTGCTGATGCTCATTGCCAGCACTGGTGTGGAGAGCGATGAGTTGGGAGGTTGATACAGAATCATTCTCAAACAATAAACAGCAGCTTAAGAGGGAAAAAAAGGTGGTAATATATTTGCTGGCAATAAGGCCAACGGGCGATTGATCTTTCCATGCCACTTCCTTTATTGCACATGACAGCTATGTGTTTACATGGCCTTGTTGGGAAGGGGGTGGAGTAGTGTGGATATGGAAAACATTTTTAATTTACTGCAGCTCTATTTTCCATGCTCTGTGAAAAACAATCAGACCATGAAGAGTACTCTGGCCGGACAGTTAAACATTCACATCTGACAATTACTGTCAGGACATATTTATTGCTATCAGTAACACCATTATTATCCACCCAGTGCAAAATGCAGTTATTGGACATGGTGTGAGGTTCTTGTACAGCCTGTGAAGGGTTAAAGTTATAAATGCCATGAGTGTGCAAAAAGCGAGCATAGCAACTGCAGTATTGTGTCAGAGTATTTATACATGAGCAACTTGATCAAGATAACATCAAATGACACTTGCCAGCTGTCTCACAATTTATATAACTATTTAAAGACGGTGAGCTTTACTCACCAACATCATAATATGAGGTTGCTTGCTGAACCTCATTACTGCAATAAAGTGCACTAAACAGTCTGCTTCTCCATTATTGCACTGAAAGAAAACAGGAAGTAGTGTTTGCAGACATGATGGGCCAAATGGCCTCTTTCTGTGATGGAAATGTTGGATCATTCTACAGCACATTTTGCATCCTCAGGAATGTCCAATGCAATTTACAGCCAATATTATAGTCACTGCTGTTGAGTTGTATACAAACAGCATTGAGATAAAAGACCAGATAATCTGTTTCAAACTGATGGTTGATGTACAAATATTGGGCAGCGTACCAATGAGAATTTCCCTAATCCTCGTTGAAGTTGTGCCACATGGAGCTGGATTCTCCGTTTCTGCGGTTAAGTGCCAACACCGGCATGGGAACCGTGGGGCGGTATTCTCCGCCGGCTCCAAAAATCACGGAGGCCGTCGTGAACTCGGCTGAGGTTCACGACGGCCTCGGGGCCCGCTCCCCGCACCTAATTCACCCCCACCCGGGGGGCTAAGAGCGGGCCCCCGTTGTTCCCGGCCGCGACCCCAGCCGCCGGAAATGAGGCCCGAACGGCGCTTCGCGGATGTCATCCGCAGGAACCCGCGCATGACAGCAGCGCACAGACGATGTGAACCCGCGCATGCGCGGTGCCGTCTTTCTCCACCGCCGCCCGGCAAGACGTGGCGGCTTGATCTTGCCGGGCGGCGGAGGGGAAAGAGTGCGTCCGTTTTGGACGCAGGCCCGTCGATCGGTGGGCACCGTTCGCGGGCCTGTCCCCTCCGGAGCACAGTCGCGGTGCTCCCGTCCCAATCGGGCCCCTGGATGCCCCAAACGGGCATCCGACGCCCATTTCACGAATGCAGCGACCAGGTGTGGTTGCTGCCGTGGTGAAACGGGCGTGAAAAACAGCGAGTGCCGATTTTTCCGAAGGGGGGGGGAGAATCGAGGGGGCACCGGGGGGGGGGGGGGGGCGTAAAAAATGTCGGGAGGCCCTCCCACGATTCTCCCACGCCACGTGGGGAGCGGAGAATTCCACCCGTGGTGTTTCACAACCGGCAAATCGGCGTGACCTTTCACCAATTCTGGTACAGGCGAGGGGCTAGCACCGGCGCTGACTGAAACTCCCGCCTCCCAGGCCGAACACGGCCGGAGAATGGCCAGTCCCCGGGCCGCTCATGCGCACAGTTGACGACCTGCAGCGGTCGCGCCGTACAACATGGTGCCTGATGTGCACGGACCCAACCCGCCATCCGCGGCCCCACAGCCCACCCTCTGGCTCTCCCACAAGTCCTCCCAGCCCTCGCAGAAGCCCCCACCCGGCCAGCGGCACAGATCCTGGCCGAGTGTGACGGCGCTGGACACAGTCCGCAGCTGCCACGCCGGGTTCACTATTCATGTGAGCACACGCTTCCCACACCGTCGAGATCACGGCCCATTGGGGGCGGAGCTGCGCAAGTTTTCTGGTTGATGAGGCGCCAATGGCATTGCAACTGCACGCAGCATGTGTCACGATGACGCAATTTCAGGCGGGCGGAGTATGGCTGACCGGCATCAAACTGGTGCCGACCCTGATTTCGGCGTCGGACCCCATTATCCGCCTGATCGGCGAACACGATTTCAGCGTTGGGCAACAGAGAAAGCCCCATACACACACACTCCCCCCACCCCACACAGACACACACACACACACACATTGCAACTTAAGCACCAACATCCTCACATAAAAAATGATTTTGGCTTCTCATGCCACCAACATTTTCCAGCCAAGGTGATGGTGCAGTGGTAATGTCATTGGATCAATACTGCAGCCGGGCGAGAGGGGCAACAGCGGGGCGAGAGGGGCAACAGTGGGGAGAGAGGGGCAACAGTGGGGAGAGAGGGGCAACAGCGGGGCGAGAGGGGCAACAGCGGGGCGAGAGGGCAACAGTGGGGAGAGAGGAGCAGCAGCGGGTAGAGAGGGGAAGCAGTGGGGAGAGGAGCAGCAGCGGGGGGGAGACGAGCAGCAGCGGGTAGAGAGGAGCAGCAGTGGGGAGAGGAGCAGCAGCGGGGGGAGACGAGCAGCAGCGGGTAGAGAGGAGCAGCAGTGGGGAGAGGAGCAGCAGCGGGTAGAGAGGGGCAGCAGTGGGGAGAGAGGAGCAGCAGCAGGGAGAGAGGGGCAACAGTGGGGAGAGAGGAGCAGCAGCGGGTAGAGAGGGGCAGCAGTGGGGAGACGAGCAGCAGCGGGGAGAGAGGAGCAGCAGCGGGGAGAGAGGGGCAGCAGCCGGGGGAGAGGGGCAGCAGCGGGGAGAGAGGAGCAGCAGCGGGGAGAGAGGAGCAGCAGCGGGGAGAGAGGAGCATCAGCGGGGGGAGACGAGCAGCAGCGGGGGGAGAGGAGCAGCAGCGGGGAGAGAAGAGCAGCAGTGGGGAGAGGTGCAGCAGCGGGGAGAGAGGGGCAGCAGCCGGGGGAGAGGGGCAGCAGTGGGGGGAGAGGAGCAGCAGTGGGGAGAGGAGCAGTAGCGGTGAGAGAGGAGCAGCAGCGGGGAGAGAGGGGCAGCAGCCGGGGGAGAGGGGCAGCAGCGGGGGGAGAGGAGCAGCAGTGGGGAGAGGAGCAGTAGCGGTGAGAGAGGAGCAGCAGCGGGGAGAGAGGGGCAGCAGCCGGGAGAGAGGAGCAGCAGAGGAGCACCGTCCATACATTGCCTTCGAGGCAGACGGCCGCCTCTATCACTTCCTCAGGGTTCCCATCGGCGTCACTAACGGGGTCTCGGTCTTCCAAAGGGAGATGGACCAAATGGTCGACCGGTACGGTTTGCGGGCCACCTTCCCATACCTAGACAACGTCACCATCTGCGGCCACGATCAGCAGGACCACGACGTCAACCTTGCCAAATTTCTCCACACTGCCACTCTCCTCAACCTCACCTACAACAAGGAGAAGTGCGTGTTCAGCACAACCCGCTTAACGATCCTCGGCTATGCGGTCCAGAGCCCGATCCCGACTACATGTGCCCCCTCATGGAGCTCCCCCTCCCCCACTGCCCCAAGGCCCTCAAACGCTGTCTGGGGTTCTTTTCCTACTATGCTCAGTGGGTCCCAAACTATGTGAACAAGGCCCGCCCACTCATACAGTCAACCCATTTTCACCTGACGGCCGAGGTACAATAGGCCTTCGCCCGTATCAGAGCCGATATCGCCAAGGCCGGGATGCACGCAGTAGACGAGACACTGCCCTTTCACTACTAACAATGCACCCCATGAACGCCTTTTTGCCTTCCCCACATCCGGGGTGTCATTCCCGACTTGGCTCGCAGCTCCAGGACCCATCCTGCTCCGTAGGCACGTCTGACTCCACAAGGCGGACCCGTTGGTGGAGAGGGTGCAATTGCTCCATGCAAACCCCCAGTATGCCAACGTGGCGTACGCTGACGGCCGCCAGGATACTGTCTCCCTCAGGGACCTGGCACCAGCAGGTTCCCCACACACAGACCCCTCAGGCCCGGCGCCACCATCCCTTCCCACGGCGCTCCCAGCAGCAACTCCCCCAGGACCATCCGTCCTCCCCCTGCCCACGCCCGAGGATGAAGAAGATTTGGGCATCGAGTCACCGAAGATCAGGCCAGCATCGGCATCGCCGCCACCACTGCATCGCTCCCAGCGGCAGATCAAGGCTCCGGACCGGTTAAACCTCTAACTGGTTGTGGTGAATGTGATTCACACGGGATTATAATCTGTATATACATGTGTCTATATTGTAAGGACAGTTGCACGACCTGACCACCAGGGGAGTAGCTCTGGGAATGCTCGAGAGTTGTACTGGGCTTCTCCCTTGGCTCCGCCCAGGACTCCTCCCCCAGGAGCTGCTGTATAAAGATCAGTGCCCCAGGGTCAGCCGGCCAGTTCACTGAAAGTTCAACGGCTAACAGGCTGGCTCTGTTGTAAGTCTATTAAAACTGCTATTCTAATCCTACAAGCACGTGTCCGTAGAATTGTTGGTTCCAACACTGGTCCACTGGACTACAAAAGACATTTTTTTTTCTCTCCAATATTGTAAATGTATAACTCATTTTTTGTATATAGTTCTCCACCACCCCCGCCGGACTGGAGAGGAGCAGCAGCGGGGGAAAGGGGCAGCAGCGAGGGGAGAGGAGCAGCAGCGGGGGGAGAGGAGCAGCAGCGAGGGGAAAGGGGCAGCAGCGAGGGGAGAGGAGCAGCAGTGGGGAGAGGAGCAGCAGCAAGGGGAGAGGAGCAGCAGCAGGGGGAGAGGGGCAGCAGTGGGGAGAGAGGAGCAGCAAGAGGAGCAGCAGCAGGGAGAGAGGAACAGCAGCGGGGGGAGAGGAGCAGCAGCGGGGAGAGAGGAGCAGCAGTGGGGGGGAGAGGAGCAGCAGTGGGGGGAGAGGAGCAGCAGCGGGAGGAGAGGAGCAGCAGCGTGGGAGAGGAGCAGCAGTGGGGAGAGAGGGGTAGCAGTGGGGAGAGAGGAGCAGCAGGGAGAGAGGAGCAGCAGCGGGGGGGGGGAGAGGAGCAGCAGTGGGGGGAGAGGAGCAGCAGCGGGGAGAGAGGAGCAGCAGCGGGGGGGGAGAGGAGCAGCAGTGGGGGGAGAGGAGCAGCAGTGGGGAGAGAGGAGCAGGAGAGAGGAGCAGCAGCGGGGGGAGAGGAGCGGCAGCGGGGGGGAGAGGAGCAGCAGCGGGGGGAGAGGAGCAGCAGCGGGGGGAGAGGAGCAGCAGGGAGGAGAGAGGAGCAGCAGCGGGGAGAGAGGAGCAGCAGTGGGGGAGAGGAGCAGCAGCAGGGAGAGTGGAGCAGCAGCGGGGAGAGAGGGGCAGCAGTGGGGAGAGAGGAGCAGCAGCTGGGGGAGAGGAGCAGCAGCGGGGAGAGAGGAGCAGCAGTGGGGAGAGAGGGGTAGCAGTGGGGAGAGAGGAGCAGCAGCGGGGGGAGAGGAGCAGCAGCGGGGGGAGAGGAGCAGCAGCGGGGGGAGAGAGGAGCAGCAGCGGGGAGAGAGGAGCAGCAGCGGGGGGGGGGAGAGGAGCAGCAGCGGGGGGAGAGGAGCAGCAGTGGGGAGAAAGGAGCAGGAGAGAGGAGCAGCAGCGGGGGAGAGGAGTGGCAGCGGGGAGAGGGGAGCAGCAGCGGGGGGGGAGAGGAGCAGCAGTGGGGGGAGAGGAGCAGCAGCGTGGGAGAGGAGCAGCAGCGGGGAGAGGGGAGCAGCAGCGGGGGGGGAGAGGAGCAGCAGTGGGGGGAGAGGAGCAGCAGCGTGGGAGAGGAGCAGCAGTGGGCAGAGAGGAGCAGCAGCAGGGAGAGAGGAGCAGCAGCGGGGAGAGAGGAGCAGCAGCGGGGAGAGAGGAGCAGCAGCGGGGGGGGAGAGGAGCAGCAGTGGAGGGAGAGGAGCAGCAGCGGGGAGAGAGGAGCAGCAGCGGAGAGAGAGGAGCAGCAGCGGGGAGAGAGGAGCAGCAGCGGGGGGAGAGGTGCAGCAGTGGGGAGAGAGGAGCAGCAGCGGGGAGAGAGGAGCAGCAGTGGGGAGAGAGGAGCAGCAGCGAGGGGAGAGGTGCAGCAGTGGGGAGAGAGGAGCAGCAGCGGAGAGAGAGGAGCAGCAGCGGGGAGAGAGGAGCAGCAGCGGGGGGAGAGGAGCAGCAGCAGGGGAGAGGAGCAGCAGCGGGGAGAGAGGAGCAGCAGTGGGGAGAGAGGAGCAGCAGCGGAGAGAGAGGAGCAGCAGCGGGGAGAGAGGAGCAGCAGTGGGGGGAGAGGAGCAGCGGCGGGGAGAGAGGAGCAGCAGTGGGGGGAGAGGAGCAGCAGCGTGGGAGAGGAGCAGCAGCGGGCAGAGAGGAGCAGCAGAGGGGAGAGAGGAGCAGGAGCGGGGAGAGAGGAGCAGCAGGGAGGAGAGAGGAGCAGCAGCGGGGAGAGAGGAGCAGCAGTGGGGGGGAGAGGAGCAGCAGCGGGGAGAGGAGCAGCAGCGGGGAGAGGAGCAGCAGCGTGGGAGAGAGGAGCAGTAGCGGGGAGAGAGGGGCAGCAGTGGGGGAGAGGAGCAGCAGCGGGGAGAGAGGAGCAGCAGTGGGGAGAGAGGAGCAGCAGCGGGGAGAGAGGAGCAGCAGCTGGGGGAGAGGAGCAGCAGCGGGGAGAGGAGCAGCAGCGTGGGAGAGAGGAGCAGCAGCGTGGGAGAGAGGAGCAGCAGCGGGGAGAGAGGAGCAGCAGCTGGGGGAGAGGAGCAGCAGCGGGGAGAGAGGAGCAGCAGTGGGGAGAGAGGGGTAGCAGTGGGGAGAGAGGAGCAGCAGCGGGGGGAGAGGAGCAGCAGCGGGGGGAGAGGAGCAGCAGCGGGGGGAGAGAGGAGCAGCAGCGGGGAGAGAGGAGCAGCAGCGGGGGGGGGAGAGGAGCAGCAGCGGGGGGAGAGGAGCAGCAGCGGGGGAGAGGAGCGGCAGTGGGGGGAGAGGAGCAGCAGCGTGGGAGAGGAGCAGCAGCGGGGAGAGAGGAGCAGCAGCGGGGGGGGAGAGGAGCAGCAGTGGGGGGAGAGGAGCAGCAGTGGGGGGAGAGGAGCAGCAGCGGGGAGAGAGGAGCAGCAGCGGGGGGGGAGAGGAGCAGCAGTGGGGGGAGAGGAGCAGCAGCGTGGGAGAGGAGCAGCAGTGGGCAGAGAGGAGCAGCAGCAGGGAGAGAGGAGCAGCAGCGGGGAGAGAGGAGCAGCAGCGGGGGAGAGGAGCAGCAGTGGGGAGAGGAGCAGCAGCGGGGAGAGAGGAGCAGCAGCGGGGGGAGAGGTGCAGCAGTGGGGAGAGAGGAGCAGCAGCGGGGAGAGAGGGGCAGCAGTGGGGAGAGAGGAGCAGCAGCGAGGGGAGAGGTGCAGCAGTGGGGAGAGAGGAGCAGCAGCGGAGAGAGAGGAGCAGCAGCGGGGAGAGAGGAGCAGCAGCGGGGGGAGAGGAGCAGCAGCAGGGGAGAGGAGCAGCAGCGGGGAGAGAGGAGCAGCAGTGGGGAGAGAGGAGCAGCAGCGGAGAGAGAGGAGCAGCAGCGGGGAGAGAGGAGCAGCAGCGGGGAGAGGAGCAGCAGTGGGGAGAGGAGCAGCAGCAGGGGGAGAGGAGCAGCAGCGGGCAGAGAGGAGCAGCAGCGGGGAGAGAGGAGCAGCAGCGGGGAGAGAGGAGCAGCAGTGGGGGGGAGAGGAGCAGCAGCGGGGAGAGGAGCAGCAGCGGGGAGAGGAGCAGCAGCGTGGGAGAGAGGAGCAGCAGCGGGGAGAGAGGAGCAGCAGGGAGGAGAGAGGAGCAGCAGCGGGGAGAGAGGAGCAGCAGTGGGGGGGAGAGGAGCAGCAGCGGGGAGAGGAGCAGCAGCGGGGAGCGAGGAGCAGCAGTGGGGAGAGAGGGGTAGCAGTGGGGAGAGAGGAGCAGCAGCGGGGGTAGAGGAGCAGCAGCGGGGAGAGAGGAGCAGCAGCGGGGGTAGAGGAGCAGCAGCGGGGGTAGAGGAGCAGCAGCGGGGGTAGAGGAGCAGCAGCGGGGGTAGAGGAGCAGCAGCGGGGGGAAAGGAGCAGCAGCGGGGGGAAAGGAGCAGCAGCGGGGGTAGAGGAGCAGCAGCGGGGGTAGAGGAGCAGCAGCGAGGGGAGAGGAGCAGCAGCGGGGGGAGAGGAGCAGCAGCTGGGGGAGAGGAGCAGTGCAAGCAGCGGCGAGATTGAAAGGCATGGGGGGAGTGGAAATGAAATGACATTGCACTTTAAATGTGACGTGAGTGCCAGGCAGATGATCAGAGAATGATGGGTGTGTGTTCGTCCCCATAAAAATAAAATATGTTTATTTTTTTATTAAACACAAGAAAAATCGGAGTGACAAAATCAACACACACAGATAATAGAAGTATGCGTGTATGATTAAGTCCTTTGCTTATCTTTAAGGGGTAGATTGGTGAATGTTGCGGCTGTTTGAAGTTAATTTGTTTCCTGCAGAATTCCAGAGTTGACTTGTTGCAAATCTTTAGATTGAAGATACTGCGTTAGCTTCAGAGAGAGAGAGTTCTTCACTGCTCTCTTCCATCAGTGTATTTGTTTAAAAACAGATCTTCTTTGAACTGTTCAATATGTCTATAGTTAGCAGGTGAAGTTGTGGGTACAGCTCACTCAGCCACAGCTTCCTGACATCGTGACAAAGTTACATCATTTACGTGTATAGGAATTTAGCAGTGCAAGGTGTTTTAACTTACAGAGTATAATGTTTCAATGCATTTTTCTGATGAGAAAGGTCCTACAGAACTTAACTACAGCTTTTCCAATGATTATAATGGGGAAATCTGGTTCGCTCAATATTGTTTTGTTAAAAGTTGCACTTTTCAGCAATGCAACCACAACATTAACCAAAGACTTTGTGCATTTCTAAACAGTTTGTGTTTTGCTAGTTATCACCGCGATATGTCGCTAAAGGGGTGATTTTCTCCTGCTGAAGAACAGCAGTGGATTCATGCCCCGTTCTTGGACTTGAGTACATAACTGAGGATGACACATCAGTGCAGTGCTGAAGGAGGGCTGTCTGAAGTATTTGTGTGAGACACTAAACTGAGCATCTCAGGTTGGCACAAAATATCCCATTGCGCTACATTGAAGAAGAAGAACTTCCCCTGTATAATGGCCAATATTCATCTCACTTTATCTACTGGGCATCCTTAATCGAGGGAATAGGGGCCTAGCCTGCCGCCTGGAGAGATAACAAGAGCCCCTCGTCATCTCCTATAGGTTAGGCCTACTGAATAAAGTGCCACTCAGGCACTTAACTGGACAGCGGTGGAACGAAGAACCCCAGGGCAGAAACCATGCCGCCCCACCACTGTGGTAATATGCATGTGCACTTCAATGTGGATGGTTGTTGGTGCGACCTCTGACCAGCCGGTGGCAATGGAGATCCCCCATGTGGCTTGAGGGGTTCGGCAGTTTGTAGTAAGTCGTACAAGAGGATAGTTGTACTAGAAGTAGCTCCAGGAAAATTCATTTAATTCATTTATTTGTTACTGTTTGTATCATAGTTCGTTAGTTATCTTCCCACGTGTTCATCTTGTTAATAAATCATCTTACTAGTCAAAGAGCTAGATGTTCTGTGTTTATCTTTACCACAGCCATAACACAGAACATAACAACCACCAACTTCCCTCATGACCTCCTGAGAGCTTCCAGTCAATCAGTCGCTGGTAGTTCTACTGAGTGGCAGCGCCACTGGGGAGATGGTGGCTGTTGCCGGTATGACACCTACCCGAGGCTTAGGATCTTCGCTAGATCCCAGGCCACAGCTGAGTGATGGGGAAAGGGGGTTGCTGGAGGTGAAGGTGTCTGCAGAAAGGCCTAGGGGAGGACTCTCAGCGGGCCCCAACTTCCTGATGGCAGGTCCCTCAGTCAGGCATTGAGTGCCACTTGACACCATTCTGGGAGCTTGCAAACAGCTGCACACAGCATGGTGAGCCCCCCACTACAATGATTGATTAATTTGTTAATGAATTGATTGGTTGCACATTTAAGGGCCTCAGTTGGCAGCTTGTTATAAAGGCTGTCATTCTGTCTTAGACTTAAATGAGGCAGGAAGGGTCTTCACCTACCCCCTTCGTACCTAGTTAAATGTCCCCCCAACACCTAACCTGCCACAGGGGGAGGTATTAAATTTTCCGTATTGTATGCAAATTGGTGCCAAATTTGACTGTGTAACTATACTTCAACAGTAAACTATTGATTGTAAAGTGCTTTGAAACAAGCTGACACCATAAATGATGCTATATATGCAAATTATTTCATCCTGCATGCACTGACCCAAGAAAAGGCAAAGATAAACTGTATCATTGTTTTTATACATATTGGGCGTGATTCACCTAAACAAATGAGTCAGAGCGAGATCTACCGGTTGCGTTCCACCTGAAAAGCAGCGCGACATGGCTGGTGTATTCCACGAGATCCCACTTACGGGATCCACCCGGCTCGCCACGCCTTGCGAGATCTAACGCAAACTTATGGGATTTCACGATGTGAATCACGATGGGGCAGCACGGTAGCATGGTGGTTAGCATAAATGCTTCACAGCTCCAGGGTCCCAGGTTCGATTCCCGGCTGGGTCACTGTCTGTGCCGAGTCTGCACGTCCTCCCCGTGTGTGCGTGGGTTTCCTCCGGGTGCTCCGGTTTCCTCCCACAGTCCAAAGATGTGCGGGTTAGGTGGATTGGCCATGCTAAATTGCCCATAGTGTCCTAAAAAGTAAGGTTAAGGGGGGGGGGGGGGGTGTTGGGTTACGGGTATAGGGTGGATACGTGGGTTTGAGTAGGGTGATCATTGCTCGGCACAACATCGAGGGCCGAAGGGCCTGTTCTGTGCTGTACTGTTCTATGTTCTATGAATCCCGCCCACTTTCTGGCAAATCTACATCTTATTTTTTTTCAATATTTTTATTAACATCAAATAAAACCACAACCAAGATAAAAAAGATAACCAACAAATTAGAAACAGAAGAACCCAGCATAACTCAATAAACAACCAACAACCCCAACCCGCCCTCTCTACCGTGCCCCCACCCTCTCTACCTCCACCTCTTCTTGTTAACCCTAAACTGCCCAGCCCTCCCCCTGCTGACCTCACTGTCCTGGAACAAGTCAATGAACTGTTTCCATCTCCGTGCGAACCCTACCATCGACTCCCTTGAGGCAAATTTAATTTTCTTCAGCCTAAGGAAATCCGTGAGGTCGCTGACCCATATCCCCAGCTTTGGAGGCTCCGTGACCCTCCACCCTAACAGGATGTGACTCTGGGCTACCAGAGAGGCAAAGGCCAGAACGCCGGCCTCTCTCACCCCCTGGCCTTCTGGGTCTTCTGACACTCCAAACACAGCCAATTCTGAACTGGGGACCACCTTCACCTCCAGTACCTCTGACATCACGCCAGTGAACACCCGCCAAAATCCCTGCACCTTCTGGCAGGCCCAAAACATGTGAACATGATTCGCAGCCCCCCCCCCTCCCCCCTGCCGTGCACCACCCACACCTATCCTCCACCCCCTCAAAGAACCTACTCATTCTATCTGCCGTTATATGCGCTCTGTGGACTACCTTAAACTGAATGAGACTCAACCTGGCACATGAGGAGCACCCATTCAACTTCCTCAAAGCTTCCTCCCATAACCCATTGGGCAGCAAGGTAGCACACATGGCTAGCACTGTGGCTTCACAGCGCCAGGGTCCCCTGTTCTCGACAGCACCTCGTCCTGCAACCCCGGGGGTGGAAGATCAGGAAAGGATGGCACCTGCTTTCTCACATAGTTCCGCACCTGTAGGTACCAGAACCCATTTCCACTGGGCAACTCATACTCCTCCACCATACTCCTCCTATAAGTGCTTTGAAACAAACTGACCCCATAAATGATGCTATGTATGCAAATTATTTCATCCTGCATGCACTGTCCCAAGAAAAGGCAAAGATCTGGAATAATTTAAACTGTATCATTGTTTTTATATATATTGGGCGCGATTCACCTACCGGTTGTGTTACACACGAAAAGCAGCGCGACGTCGCTGGTGAATGCAAGGAGATCCCACTTCCGTGACTTACGCGTTGGGGGAGGGGGGTTCAGCGGTTGCGTCGGGGGCTCGAGATATCGGAACACCATTTAAAAACGCCATCTCGATCTCTCGGAGTACCAGCGATCGGAGCTCCTCAGTGCAGTGAATAGGGCTAAGTGTGGCCCCATTGCAGTGAATGGGGCTATGTGTGGCCCCATTGCAGTGAATGGGGCTAAGTGTGGCCCCATTGCAGTGAATGGGGTTAAGTGTGGCCTCAGTGCAGTGAATGGGGCTAAGTGTGGCCCCATTGCAGTGAATGGGGCTAAGTGTGGCCCAATTGCAGTGAATGGGGCTAAGTGTGGCCCCATTGCAGTGAATGGGGCTCAATGTGGCCCCATTGCAGTGAATGGGGTTAAGTGTGGCCTCAGTGCAGTGAATGGGGCTAAGTGTGGCCCCATTGCAGTGAATGGGGCTAAGTGTGGCCCCATTGCAGTGAATGGGGCTAAGCGTGGCCCCATTGCAGTGAATGGGGCTAAGTGTGGCCTCAGTGCAGTGAATGGGGCTAAGTGTGGCCTCAGTGCAGTGAATGGGGCTAAGTGTGGCCCCATTGCAGTGAATGGGGCTAAGTGTGGCCCCATTGCAGTGAATGGGGCTAAGTGTGGCCTCAGTGCAGTGAATGGGGCTAAGTGTGGCCCCATTGCAGTGAATGGGGCTAAGTGTGGCCCCAGTGCAGTGAATGGGGCTAAGTGTGGCCCCATTGCAGTGAATGGGGCTAAGTGTGGCCCCATTGCAGTAAATGGGGCTAAGTGTGGCCCCAGTGCAGTGAATGGGGCTAAGTGTGGCCCCATTGCAGTGAATGGGGCTAAGTGTGGCCTCATTGCAGTGAATGGGGCTAAGTGTGGCCTCATTGCAGTGAATGGGGCTAAGTGTGGCCCCATTGCAGTGAATGGGGATAAGTGTGGCCCCATTGCAGTGAATGGGGCTAAGTGTGGCCCCATTGCAGTGAATGGGGCTAAGTGTGGCCTCAGTGCAGTGAATGGGGCTAAGTGTGGCCACAGTGCAGTGAATGGGGCTAAGCGTCGCCCCATTGCAGTGAATGGGGCTAAGTTTGGCCCCATTGCAGTGAATGGGGCTAAGTGTGGCCCATTTCAATGAATGGGTCTAAGTGTGGCCCCATTGCAGTGAATGGGGCTAAGTGTGGCCCCATTGCAGTGAATGGGGCTCAATGTGGCCTCAGTGCAGTGAATGGGGTTAAGTGTGGCCCCATTGCAGTGAATGGGGCTAAGTGTGGCCTCAGTGCAGTGAATGGGGCTAAGTGTGGCCCCATTGCAGTGAATGGGGCTAAGTGTGGCCTCAGTGCAGTGAATGGGGCTAAGTGTGGCCCCATTGCAGTGAATGGGGCTAAGTGTGGCCCATTGCAGTGAATGGGGCTCAATGTGGCCTCATTGCAGTGAATGGGGCTAAGTGTGGCCTCAGTGCAGTGAATGGGGCTAAGTGTGGCCCCATTGCAGTGAATGGGGCTAAGTGTGGCCTCAGTGCAGTGAATGGGGCTAAGTGTGGCCTCAGTGCAGTGAATGGTGCTAAGTGTGGCCCCATTGCAGTGAATGGGGCTAAGTGTGGCCCCATTGCAGTGAATGGGGCTAAGTGTGGCCCCATTGCAGTGAATGGGGCTAAGTGTGGCCACAGTGCAGTGAATGGGGTTAAGTGTGGCCCCATTGCAGTGAATGGGGCTAAGTGTGGCCCCATTGCAGTGAATGGGGCTAAGTGTGGCCTCAGTGCAGTGAATGGGGCTAAGTGTGGCCCAATTGCAGTGAATGGGGCTAAGTGTGGCCCCATTGCAGTGAATGGGGCTAAGTGTGGCCCCATTGCAGTGAATGGGGCTAAGTGTGGCCTCAGCGCAGTGAATGGGGCTATGTGTGGCCCCATTGCAGTGAATGGGGCTAAGTGTGGCCCCATTGCAGTGAATGGGGTTAAGTGTGGCCTCAGTGCAGTGAATGGGGCTAAGTGTGGCCCCATTGCAGTGAATGGGGCTAAGTGTGGCCCAATTGCAGTGAATGGGGCTAAGTGTGGCCCCATTGCAGTGAATGGGGCTCAATGTGGCCCCATTGCAGTGAATGGGGTTAAGTGTGGCCTCAGTGCAGTGAATGGGGCTAAGTGTGGCCCCATTGCAGTGAATGGGGCTAAGTGTGGCCCCATTGCAGTGAATGGGGCTAAGTGTGGCCCCATTGCAGTGAATGGGGCTAAGTGTGGCCTCAGTGCAGTGAATGGGGCTAAGTGTGGCCTCAGTGCAGTGAATGGGGCTAAGTGTGGCCTCAGTGCAGTGAATGGGGCTAGGTGTGGCCCCATTGCAGTGAATGGGGCTAAGTGTGGCCCCAGTGCAGTGAATGGGGCTAAGTGTGGCCCCATTGCAGTGAATGGGGCTAAGTGTGGCCCCATTGCAGTGAATGGGGCTAAGTGTGGCCCCAGTGCAGTGAATGGGGCTAAGTGTGGCCCCATTGCAGTGAATGGGGCTAAGTGTGGCCTCATTGCAGTGAATGGGGCTAAGTGTGGCCCCATTGCAGTGAATGGGGATAAGTGTGGCCCCATTGCAGTGAATGGGGCTAAGTGTGGCCCCATTGCAGTGAATGGGGCTAAGTGTGGCCTCAGTGCAGTGAATGGGGCTAAGTGTGGCCACAGTGCAGTGAATGGGGCTAAGCGTCGCCCCATTGCAGTGAATGGGGCTAAGTTTGGCCCCATTGCAGTGAATGGGGCTAAGTGTGGCCCCATTTCAATGAATGGGGCTAAGTGTGGCCCCATTGCAGTGAATGGGGCTAAGTGTGGCTCCATTGCAGTGAATGGGGCTCAATGTGGCCTCAGTGCAGTGAATGGGGTTAAGTGTGGCCCCATTGCAGTGAATGGGGCTAAGTGTGGCCTCAGTGCAGTGAATGGGGCTAAGTGTGGCCCCATTGCAGTGAATGGGGCTAAGTGTGGCCTCAGTGCAGTGAATGGGGCTAAGTGTGGCCCCATTGCAGTGAATGGGGCTAAGTGTGGCCCATTGCAGTGAATGGGGCTCAATGTGGCCTCATTGCAGTGAATGGGGCTAAGTGTGGCCTCAGTGCAGTGAATGGGGCTAAGTGTGGCCCCATTGCAGTGAATGGGGCTAAGTGTGGCCTCAGTGCAGTGAATGGGGCTAAGTGTGGCCTCAGTGCAGTGAATGGTGCTAAGTGTGGCCCCATTGCAGTGAATGGGGCTAAGTGTGGCCCCATTGCAGTGAATGGGGCTAAGTGTGGCCCCATTGCAGTGAATGGGGCTAAGTGTGGCCACAGTGCTGTGAATGGGGTTAAGTGTGGCCCCATTGCAGTGAATGGGGCTAAGTGTGGCCCCATTGCAGTGAATGGGGCTAAGTGTGGCCTCAGTGCAGTGAATGGGGCTAAGTGTGGCCCAATTGCAGTGAATGGGGCTAAGTGTGGCCTCAGCGCAGTGAATGGGGCTAAGTGTGGCCTCATTGGAGTGAATGGGGCTAAGTGTGGCCTCACTACACGGAGAACAACCAAAACGGGGAGGTCTCATCCTCCACGTTCTGGGAAACGCTTAAGGCCGTACTAAGAGGGGAAATCATTGCCTACAAAGCGCAAAGAGATAGGGAGGAAAGGGTGGCTAGGCAGAAGCTGGTCGACTCCATACTGGAGGTAGACCGTAAATACTCCGAGGCCCCGACCGTAGAGCTCCTGGCGGAGAGAAAAGAATTACAAAGGAACTTTGACCTGCTCTCCACCAGGAAAGCAGTACACCAACTCCGCCAGGCACGCGGGGCCCTGTACGAACACGGAGACAAAGCCAGCCGCCTGTTGGCACACCAGCTGAGAAAGCAGGCAGCCAGCAGAGAAATTGCGCAAATCAGAGGTACCAGAGGCACGTTGGAAACGGAACCAGAGAGGATCAACGAAACCTTCAAGGCCTTCTACCAAGAGCTATACACCTCGGAGCCCCCAACGGGGAAGGCTGGGATGAACCGGTTTCTTGATAGACTGGACATACCAGTCGTGGGAGAGGGCAGAAAACGGGATCTGGAAGCACCACTAGCACTGGGAGAGATCATGGAGAGCATTAGCTCCATGCAGGCGGGGAAGGCGCCGGGACCGGACGGATTCCCGGCGGACTTCTACAAAAAATTCGCGACAGCGCTGGCCCCGCACCTGCGGGAGATGTTCACAGACTCGCTAGCTAGGGGCACACTGCCACCCTCGTTAGCACAGGCCTCAATCTCGCTGATACCTAAGAAAGACAAAGACCCAACGGAATGTGGGTCATACAGACCCATATCTCTGCTGAACGCAGACGCCAAAATATTGGCCAAAATCCTAGCCAAAAGGCTAGAAGACTGTGTACCTGAGGTGGTCACAGAGGACCAGACGGGCTTCGTCAAAGGTAGACAGCTTACCGCGAACATCAGGCGCCTGCTGAACGTGATAATGACCCCCTCCGGGGAGAGAACACAAGAGGTGATCGTCTCCCTGGACGCAGAAAAGGCCTTCGACAGAGTCGAATGGAAATACCTCATAGAGGTACTGGAGCGGTTCGGGCTTGGAACAGGGTTCACCGCTTGGGTAAAGCTCCTATACAACGCTCCCATGGCGAGTGTACGGACCAACAATACCAACTCCCAATACTTCCAGCTGCACAGGGGCACCAGACAAGGATGCCCACTGTCCCCGCTGCTGTTCGCACTATCAATCGAACCGCTAGCAATCGCGCTCAGGGCAGCAAAAAATTGGAGGGGGATCCGAAGGGGAGGTAGAGAGCACAGAGTCTCACTCTATGCGGATGATCTGCTCCTCTATATCTCGGACCCACAAAGCAGCATGGACGGAATCATAGCGCTCCTGAAAGAGTTTGGAGCCTTCTCGGGCTACAAACTCAACATGAGCAAAAGTGAGATCTTCCCAGTACACCCGCAGGGAGGGGGGGGGGGGGGGGGGCAGCACTAAAGGGCCTGCCGTTCAAACAAGCCCGAAATAAATTCCGCTACCTGGGGATCCAAATAGCCCATGACTGGAAAGGGATCCACAAATGGAACCTCACCAGCCTGACGGAGGAAGTTAAAAAGGACCTGCAAAGATGGAACACATTCCCGCTCTCCCTCGCGGGGAGAGTCCAGACGATCAAAATGAACGTACTGCCCAGGTTCCTTTTCCTGTTTAGATCCATTCCGATCTACATCCCCAAGGCCTTTTTCAAAGCGCTGGACAAACATATCATGGCGTTCGTATGGGGGGGTAAAAATGCTAGGATCCCAAAGAAGGTCATACAAAAAACAAAATCCAGGGGGGGGCTAGCCCTCCCGAATCTACAATTCTACCACTGGGCGGCAACAGCCGAGCGAGTAAGGGGATGGATCCAGGAGCCAGAAGCCGAGTGGGTGCGTGCGGAGGAGGCCTCCTGCATGGGAACCTCCCTCCGGGCCCTCGCCACGGCAGCACTCCCATCCCCACCCAAAAAACACTCCACCAGCCCAGTGGTGACAGCCACCCTCCAATCCTGGAACCAACTGCGGCAGCAATTTGGCCTGTACAAAATGTCGGACAAGGCTCCCATCTGCAACAACCATAGGTTCAAACCAGCACTGACCGACGCCACCTTCAAAAGGTGGAGGCAGGACGGGGGGACACTGACAGTCAGGGACCTATACACGGACGACAGGATCGCAACACTGGACGAACTGACAGAGAAATTTCAGCTAGCTGGGGGGAACGAGCTACGGTACCTGCAGCTCAAAAACTTCCTACGAAAGGAGACAAGGACGTACCCACAACCGCCACGACAGACACTACTGGAAGACCTACTGGACGCAAGTATCCTAGAGAAAGGGAACTGTAGTGACATGTATGACCGACTGGTAGACAGGGACGACACCGTACTGGACGCAACAAGAAGGAAATGGGAGGACGACCTGGGGATGGAGATAGGGTGGGGACTCTGGAGCGAAGCACTGCATAGGGTCAAATCCACCTCCACGTGCGCAAGGCTCAGCCTGACGCAACTAAAAGTGGTACATAGAGCCCACTTAACGAGAAACCGTATGAGTAGGTTCTTCCCGGAGGTGGAGGACAAATGTGAGCGGTGCCAGAGAGGCCCGGCCAACCACGCCCACATGTTCTGGTCTTGCCCCAGACTTGTGGAGTACTGGACAGCCTTCTTCGAGGCTATGTCCAAAGTGGTGGGGGTGAGGGTGGAGCCATGCCCGATAGTGGCGGTCTTCGGGGTTTCAGACCAGCCAGATCTATTCCTGGGGAGGAGGGCGGACGCCCTTGCCTTTGCCTCCCTGATTGCCCGCCGTAGAATCCTGTTTGGCTGGCGGTCAGCAGCACCACCCAGAGCTGCAGACTGGCTGTCCGACCTCTCGGAATATCTCCAAATGGAGAAAATCAAATTCGCCATCCGAGGGTCGGACGACGGCTTCCACAGAACGTGGGAGCCATTCATGCAACTGTTCCGGGACCTGTTTGTGGCCAACGTACATGAGGAAGAATAGTCGGGTGGCCAAGAACCAGGGGAAAATGGGCGGGAATCGGGGGAAGGTAGCCGGGGGGAGGGGGGGGGGGGGGCTACGGGCTCGGTATGGGGGTCTGATGGCAAGCCAAGGCCCGAAACCAAACTATAAATAAATGCCTATAAACATGTGCCTCGGCCATATTGGGGAATGTAAAATATGTATGCTGGCTAAAGGGGGCGGCCACAATTATTGTTATGAAGATGCTTACCTGTAAATATTCATGTTAAATTTTTGTGTTTTCCTCTTTTTTTTCTCTCTCTCTAATAACTTGTAATTTGTCATATATAAAATATGAAAACTCAATAAAAAAACATTTATATAATAAAAAGTGTGGCCTCAGTGCAGTGAATGGGGCTAAGTGTGGCCTCATTGCAGTGAATGGGGCTAAGTGTGGCCCCATTGCAGTGAATGGGGCTAAGTGTGGCCTCAGTGCAGTGAATGGGGCTAAGTGTGGCCCCATTGCAGTGAATGGGGCTAAGTGTGGCCCCATTTCAGTGAATGGGGCTAAGTGTGGCCCCATTGCAGTGAATGGGGCTAAGTGTGTACCCATTGCAGTGAATGGGGCTAAGTGTGGCCCCATTGCAGTGAATGGGGCTCAGTGTGGCCTCATTGCAGTGAATGGGGCTAAGTGTGGCCCCATTGCAGTGAATGGGGTTAAGTGTGGCCTCATTGCAGTGAATGGGGCTCAGTGTGGCCTCAGTACAGTGAATGGGGCTAAGTGTGGCCCCATTGCAGTGAATGGGGCTAAGTGTGGCCTCAGTGCAGTGAATGGGGCTAAGTGTGGCCCCATTGCAGTGAATGGGGCTAAGTGTGGCCTCATTGCAGTGAATGGGGCTCAGTGTGGCCCCATTGCAGTGAATGGGGCTAAGCGTGGCCCCATTGCAGTGAATGGGGCTAAGTGTGGCCTCATTGCAGTGAATGGGGCTAAGTGTGGCCCCATTGCAGTGAATGGGGCTAAGTGTGGCCTCATTGCAGTGAATGGGGCTAAGTGTGGCCTCAGTGCAGTGAATGGGGCTAAGTGTGGCCTCAGTGCAGTGAATGGGGCTAAGTGTGGCCCCATTGCAGTGAATGGGGCTAAGTGTGGCCCCATTGCAATGAATGGGGCTAAGTGTGGCCCCATTGCAGTAAATGGGGCTAAGTGTGGCCTCAGTGCAGTGAATGGGGCTAAGTGTGGCCTCAGTGCAGTGAATGGGGCTAAGTGTGGCCCCATTGCAGTGAATGGGGCTAAGTGTGGCCTCAGTGCAGTGAATGGGGCTAAGTGTGGCCTCATTGCAGTGAATGGGGCTAAGTGTGGCCTCAGTGCAGTGAATGGGGCTAAGTGTGGCCCCATTGCAGTGAATGGGGCTCAGTGTGGCCTCATTGCAGTGAATGGGGCTAAGTGTGGCCTCAGTGCAGTGAATGGGGCTAAGTGTGGCCTCAGTGCAGTGAATGGGGCTAAGCGTGGCCCCATTGCAGTGAATGGGGCTAAGTGTGGCCCCATTGCAGTGAATGGGGCTTAGTGTGGCCTCAGTGCAGTGAATGGGGCTAAGTGTGGCCTCAGTGCAGTGAATGGGGCTAAGTGTGGCCCCATTGCAGTGAATGGGGCTAAGTGTGGCCCCATTGCAGTGAATGGGGCTAAGTGTGGCCTCATTGCAGTGAATGGGGCTCAGTGTGGCCCCATTGCAGTGAATGGGGCTAAGCGTGGCCCCATTGCAGTGAATGGGGCTAAGTGTGGCCTCATTGCAGTGAATGGGGCTAAGTGTGGCCCCATTGCAGTGAATGGGGCTAAGTGTGGCCTCATTGCAGTGAATGGGGCTAAGTGTGGCCTCAGTGCAGTGAATGGGGCTAAGTGTGGCCTCAGTGCAGTGAATGGGGCTAAGTGTGGCCCCATTGCAGTGAATGGGGCTAAGTGTGGCCCCATTGCAGTGAATGGGGCTAAGTGTGGCCCCATTGCAGTGAATGGGGCTAAGTGTGGCCTCAGTGCAGTGAATGGGGCTAAGTGTGGCCTCAGTGCAGTGAATGGGGCTAAGTGTGGCCCCATTGCAGTGAATGGGGTTAAGTGTGGCCCCATTGCAGTGAATGGGGCTAAGTGTGGCCTCAGTGCAGTGAATGGGGCTAAGTGTGGCCTCATTGCAGTGAATGGGGCTAAGTGTGGCCTCAGTGCAGTAAATGGGGCTAAGTGTGGCCCCATTGCAGTGAATGGGGCTCAGTGTGGCCCCATTGCAGTGAATGGGGCTAAGTGTGGCCTCATTGCAGTGAATGGGGCTAAGTGTGGCCTCAGTGCAGTGAATGGGGCTAAGTGTGGCCCCATTGCAGTGAATGGGGCTAAGTGTGGCCCCATTGCAGTGAATGGGGCTAAGTGTGGCCTCATTGCAGTGAATGGGGCTAAGTGTGGCCCTATTGCAGCGAGTGGGGCTAAGTGTGGCCCTATTGCAGTGAATGGGGCTAAGTGTGGCCCCATTGCAGTGAATGGGGTTAAGTGTGGCCCCATTGCAGTGAATGGGGCTAAGTGTGGCCTCAGTGCAGTGAATGGGGCTAAGTGTGGCCTCATTGCAGTGAATGGGGCTAAGTGTGGCCTCAGTGCAGTAAATGGGGCTAAGTGTGGCCTCATTGCAGTGAATGGGGCTCAGTGTGGCCCCATTGCAGTGAATGGGGCTAAGCGTGGCCCCATTGCAGTGAATGGGGCTAAGTGTGGCCTCATTGCAGTGAATGGGGCTAAGTGTGGCCCCATTGCAGTGAATGGGGCTAAGTGTGGCCTCATTGCAGTGAATGGGGCTAAGTGTGGCCTCAGTGCAGTGAATGGGGCTAAGTGTGGCCTCAGTGCAGTGAATGGGGCTAAGTGTGGCCCCATTGCAGTGAATGGGGCTAAGTGTGGCCCCATTGCAATGAATGGGGCTAAGTGTGGCCCCATTGCAGTGAATGGGGCTAAGTGTGGCCTCAGTGCAGTGAATGGGGCTAAGTGTGGCCTCAGTGCAGTGAATGGGGCTAAGTGTGGCCCCATTGCAGTGAATGGGGTTAAGTGTGGCCCCATTGCAGTGAATGGGGCTAAGTGTGGCCTCAGTGCAGTGAATGGGGCTAAGTGTGGCCTCATTGCAGTGAATGGGGCTAAGTGTGGCCTCAGTGCAGTAAATGGGGCTGTGTGGCCCCATTGCAGTGAATGGGGCTCAGTGTGGCCCCATTGCAGTGAATGGGGCTAAGTGTGGCCTCATTGCAGTGAATGGGGCTAAGTGTGGCCTCAGTGCAGTGAATGGGGCTAAGTGTGGCCCCATTGCAGTGAATGGGGCTAAGTGTGGCCCCATTGCAGTGAATGGGGCTAAGTGTGGCCTCATTGCAGTGAATGGGGCTAAGTGTGGCCCTATTGCAGCGAGTGGGGCTAAGTGTGGCCCTATTGCAGTGAATGGGGCTAAGTGTGGCCCCATTGCAGTGAATGGGGCTAAGTGTGGCCTCAGTGCAGTGAATGGGGCTAAGTGTGGCCACAGTGCAGTGAATGGGGCTCAGTGTGGCCCCATTGCAGTGAATGGGGCTAAGTGTGGCCCCATTGCAGTGAATGAGGCTAAGTGTGGCCCCATTGCAGTGAATGGGGCTAAGTGTGGCCTCATTGCAGTGAATGGGGCTCAGTGTGGCCCCATTGCAGTGAATGGGGCTAAGCGTGGCCCCATTGCAGTGAATGGGGCTAAGTGTGGCCTCATTGCAGTGAATGGGGCTAAGTGTGGCCCCATTGCAGTGAATGGGGCTAAGTGTGGCCCCATTGCAGTGAATGGGGCTAAGTGTGGCCTCATTGCAGTGAATGGGGCTAAGTGTGGCCTCAGTGCAGTGAATGGGGCTAAGTGTGGCCACAGTGCAGTGAATGGGGCTCAGTGTGGCCCCATTGCAGTGAATGGGGCTAAGTGTGGCCCCATTGCAGTGAATGGGGCTAAGTGTGGCCCCATTGCAGTGAATGGGGCTAAGTGTGGCCCCATTGCAGTGAATGGGGCTAAGTGTGGCCCCATTGCAGTGAATGGGGCTAAGTGTGGCCTCAGTGCAGTGAATGGGGCTAAGTGTGGCCCCATTGCAATGAATGGGGCTAAGTGTGGCCTCATTGCAGTGAATAGGGCTAAGTGTGGCCCCATTGCAGTGAATGGGGCTAAGTGTGGCCCCATTGCAGTGAATGGGGCTAAGTGTGGCCCCATTGCAGTGAATGGGGCTAAGTGTGGCCCCATTGCAGTGAATGGGGCTAAGTGTGGCCCCATTGCAGTGAATGGGGCTAAGTGTGGCCTCAGTGCAGTGAATGGGGCTAAGTGTGGCCTCAGTGCAGTGAATGGGGCTAAGTGTGGCCTCACTACACGGAGAACAACCAAAACGGGGAGGTCTCATCCTCCACGTTCTGGGAAGCGCTTAAGGCCGTACTAAGAGGGGAAATCATTGCCTACAAAGCGCAAAGAGATAGGGAGGAAAGGGTGGCTAGGCAGAAGCTGGTCGACTCCATACTGGAGGTAGACCGTAAATACTCCGAGGCCCCGACCGTAGAGCTCCTGGCGGAGAGAAAAGAATTACAAAGGAACTTTGACCTGCTCTCCACCAGGAAAGCAGTACACCAACTCCGCCAGGCACGCGGGGCCCTGTACGAACACGGAGACAAAGCCAGCCGCCTGTTGGCACACCAGCTGAGAAAGCAGGCAGCCAGCAGAGAAATTGCGCAAATCAGAGGTACCAGAGGCACGTTGGAAACGGAACCAGAGAGGATCAACGAAACCTTCAAGGCCTTCTACCAAGAGCTATACACCTCGGAGCCCCCAACGGGGAAGGCTGGGATGAACCGGTTTCTTGATGGACTGGACATACCAGTCGTGGGAGAGGGCAGAAAACGGGATCTGGAAGCACCACTAGCACTGGGAGAGATCATGGAGAGCATTAGCTCTCATATTCAATACGGAGACCTTTTTACAATTCTGATTTCACCAAAGGATTAAGAGATAGTCCTTCATGGCAGAGATCACCAGCAGGGAAGCTCACAGCCACACCCAAGCTTTCTTCAAACTGAAACTAAAAACTCCCAAAAAAAGCAGAAGTGAGCTCAGCTCCACCCACTCTCTGACATCACTATTTTCTTAAAGGTACATTGCTTAAACATCCATTTCTTAAAGGTACTGTCACATGACATACCAAAGACCATCAGTACAGAGCTCTGTCTGTGGTAATATGGTAAAGGTCACCATATTTATTGGCTCGTTGAATGGCACCCTGGGAAATGGTAGGAAATGCATGGGTGGGGAAGGCTTGGGGGACTCGAGGGTCCTGGGATGGAAGCCAGAACTGATAGTCAGTCTCTAACCCTCTCCAGTTCCTTACCGTTATCACATTATGGATGGTATTGTGGACCCCGAAGCAGCTGCCCTCGCAGTGGTGTGGCAGGCCAGGCGGTAAGAAGCTGGAGTAGGCAGTGGCAGCAGCGGCGGCAACGTTGACGCAGGCTCAACGCGGCAGCCCATGTGCAGGGACCCACCCCTCATTCCGAGGACCCGGCCATTAATCAAGCCGGGAAGGGGCCCAGAGGGGGAGGCCAGTGATGGCCCAAGGTGTACAGGCGTCACTGGTCATTTAAGCAGATGTCAGACAGCGCATACCGCAGGAAAGCTCCGCCTTAACAAGGGGACGGTTCGGCACCTGTGTCGTGACCTTGCGGAATTGGCACCACATGGAAATGGAGGATGATGCACTATCAATTATGACGAGATGAGAGTAGAGTGTAATTGAGGCTTTATGTAGCCTCCCACAGCTGTTGCCGAAATGGCTGCAGCTCGGTGAGCACACACATTTATACTCCGCCTACTGGGCGGAGCTAGCAGGCAGGGATCTACTCCCGTACCTGTAGTACAGGTACCTTACCGTAATACACCTCATATGCGATATATATACAACAGTGGTGACTACCACAGAGGACACCCGCCCCCGGTGGCTGTGAAGATCACCACAGCCCTGATATTTTACACTTTGGAGCTCGAGCGGGGATTTGTGCAGCACATCCCAACCTACAGCACACAAGTGCATCCGTGAGATCACGGATGCCCTATTTTCCTGGACAGCTGACTATATAAAGTTTAACCTGTAACAAGCCCATCAAGGTGCCTGGGCAGCAGGATTCTCAGCCATCGCCAGGATGCCCCAGGCCCAGGGTACACATGTTGCCTTGCACACACTGGGCGGTCCAGGAGCACCTTTATTAACAGGAAGAGATTCCATTCCCTGAACACCCTCAACTTGTGTGCGACCACCACCTGAAGATCATGCACTGCTCGCGGGAGTGTGTATGACAGCTGCATCCTGGGGCTGTCGGAGATCATCAGTGCCTTCGAGGGACATCCCAGAATGACCGGTTGGCTCTTAGGGGTTAAGGGATACACTCTGAGGTTCTGGCTAATGACGCCAGTGTGGAGGCCGGAGACCGATGCGGAGACTCGATATAACGAGGCCCATGTGGCCACTTGGGCTGTCATTGATCGGTGCATCAAACTCCTCAAAATGTGGTTTTGATGCCTCGGCCGCTCAGGTACACACTCTGGAGGGCCGCCCACTTTGTGGTCGCCTGCTCTTCCCTCCACAATCTGGCACCTGTGTCGTGACCTTGCGGAATTGGCACCACATGGAGATGGAGGATGATGCACTCCATCACTCCATGATGGGGGTGATGTGGAGGAGGAGGAACATGCAGCGTTGTATGAGAAGGAGGATGAAAAGGAGCCAGACCAGGACGCCCAGGAGCAGCTGAAGGGTGGAGACAGGCGGCGGCAAGGGTCCTGTCAATAAATTTGAAATAAATTTAAAATATTTAACTATATACAGTTCATCACAAATTCAGCCTTTCAGATTTACATCATCGCAGCCTTGTTGATCTTCTGAGTGGTGGCTGAATTTGCGAAGTTGCTTCATCTTCTTTTGTAGTTGTGCGTGCTGCTTGTTGTTCTTCTTCTGTCTTTATCTTGTTGTTGTTGCTCCGTATGCTGCACTCTATCTTCTTCAGCTGTCTTCAGATTGTTACCTACTTCGTCAACAAAAGGTTGCCAAACTTTCAGCAAAGCTCTTCTGTTCCTTCTCCTTCATCCGTGATGATGAGGTACGAGTATGGACCTGCTTGTGGCAGTACCTTCGCATACTTACACCATCCATTCCCTTTGGAATCTTCCAGTCTGACTGTGTCATCTGGCTGCAATGGATCTATCGTAAAATCCCTTTTGCCTCTTTTTTTGAGACATTGGTTGCCTCTCTAATGTATGGTTCACTCGTTTTTGAGGAAAATGGGCAAGGTCGTTCTCAGTTGCCTGTTCATCAACAACTGAGCTGGCAAAAGCCCATTGATTAGTGGTGCGGAACGATAAATTAGGAGCTCGAGATAGGTGTCATCGCGGCTATCTAATGCTGTTTTCCGGAGCTGTTTAACAATATGAACGCCCGTTCGACAGAGGGACCAGAGGACTCGAGGTGACGTGTTTGAAGTCATACGGCTGTGCAAATTCTGTCCACTCATAACTGTGAAAACAGGGACCATTGTCACTCATGACTATATTCGGTATCCCGTGCCGCACAAAAATCTCTTTAACATTCTTAATGACACATCTGCCCATGGAATTTGATTGCTGTGCTATCTCCGAATAGTTACAAAAGTACTCTATGTCCAGGAGGTGTTTCTTTCCATTCAAGTGAAAGAGATCCATGCCAACCTTCTGCCA
The DNA here is from genome assembly GCF_902713615.1 of Scyliorhinus canicula. Taxonomy (NCBI): domain Eukaryota; kingdom Metazoa; phylum Chordata; class Chondrichthyes; order Carcharhiniformes; family Scyliorhinidae; genus Scyliorhinus; species Scyliorhinus canicula. The sequence continues at coordinate 96,833,801 of NC_052160.1, read as the reverse complement.
CGGTGCTGTGACTATCTCGCCCACCTACATCAGCTCTTTGCTTTGTTTGTGTTGAAACTTTAGACAGGTTTCGTAGTTATCCATCATTTTAATGTTGTGGTTTATCCCTGGCCTATAAACTGCACTTGCTTAGTCAAACCCAGACAGCTCGCAACAATGGCAACAGGAGACCGGCCCATAGATTCAAGGCTGCAGTTCTGGGGAGGGTCCTAGACTCAGTGAAGGCCAGGAGGGATGTCCTGTCCCCCCAGGGGTCCAGAAGGGTCAGCCACAGGGCAGCCAGTGCTGTCTGGGATGAGGTGACAGCGGTTGTCAGCGGCAGGAGTGTGACCAGGAGGACTGCCCTCCAGTGCTGGAAAAAGGTCAACGCCTGCAACGGGACACACGAGTGAGTAGACACCAATTATCCCTCCCTCCCCCCCGAGATCTTTCCGCCCCCAAGTGAGCATCCACCTCCCCAACTCTTTGTGCGACCCCAACCCTCCCTCCACCCCCCTCTCTCTTTAATCCCCCAACCATTCCTGCACTGTTCCCCCTCTCCCTTCAACACCCCCCCCACCCTTCTTTCACAACCCTTCTTCCCACCACCATGAACCAATGTGCCGCTAATGATGCCCTCTCTGTGTCTCCTCAGGAAAAGGTCACCCACAATCGCCGGGAGAGGGCCCAGATTGGCGGTGGTGTGCCGGACATAAGAATTCTCACCACCTTCAAGGAATGGATCCTAGAGGTGAATGGGGTGGCTGAGGGCAAAGCGGTCAGCAACGCGAAGGCTGGTGGATGCCGCAGAGGTGAGAACCCACCGGGCCCTGCCAAAGGACCTGTCAAACGTGAGTTATTATTGCCTTACTGACTGACTCATCCCTCCCACTGACCACATGTCCATTCTCCCGCAGGTCCTGCAGCCGACGTCGCCAGGTGGCCCCTTTCTCCAGCCTCCCAGGAGGACACCTCAGAGGAGAGCTCCGAGGGAGACATGATCGAGGCATCACAGCTGTCGTCCCCACCCTCCACCAGCACAGATACATGCGCCTCGCTGGTTAATGTTAGTGGTCAGGCTTCTGGGGCACAATCTGGTGAGCATCACACAGCTGCCGATGCACTTGAGGTGGAGGCAGGAACTCCCAGGCGAGACAGCAGTCGGAGGTCTGCTGGATCGAGGATCCAGCTGGGTCAGAGCCTGATGCTGAGCCTGTGGAAGAGATCTTCACGGAGCTGATGGAGACGTTAGGGAGCAGACAAAGGATATGGGTGCATGAGATTTTACTGACAATGCATGGCACCGAAGCCAACACTACTAGGGTGGTGACCGCAGTAGCGAGCCTGTTACATGGCGTTGGCACAATTAGTGAAGGTGTCCAAGGTGCCACGCAGTCGGTGAAGGCTATGGCTGAGGGTTTCACAGAATGTCATACTCGCTGGGGGATGTGACCCAGTACCAGTCTGACCTTGTTGAGGTTCTGCAGGACATGTCCCGCTCTCAGATGGGAATGGCCAAGGCACTGCGGAGATTGTCCCAGTCACTGAGGAGCATCGCTGAGGGCATTGACACCTTGGTGCGGACCATGGGGAACCATCAGGGCTGGCAGAGCCAGATGATGCTCTTTTGTTCTTTGATGCCTATCTGTCCTAAGGTGAACAGGAGGGGGCACTGGGTGCCAACCCAGACCCATCCCATGGAGTGGTGATGGTGGCCACAAGCTCCCCAGAGTTCCATCCTTCAAATGAGGCCTCATCTGTGCATGTGCCGCTGATAAGTGAGCCGGGACCCTCCGGCTCCAGAGCCCCCAGAGGACGCCCGCCAAAGGCATCGAAGGACGCTGGATGAGGTAAACACCTGGCTGCCTCCACCTCTGATGTGCTGTCTGGGGACACACTTGGACGTAGTGGTAGAGCTCTGAAGGCCAAGCACATGGAGGATCATTGAGGGCATTGGGGGACGGGGGATGGGGTGGGGGAAGTAGGTAGGGGGTGAGTGGGGGAATGGGGGAGTGGGGGATTGTTACACACAATAAACACCCTTGTGCACAACTAGTCTGATGCTTATGCCAGTTTCTTCCACAATGCGGGCCGACCTGGGTGGATAGCAACAAGCTTTTTCCAAGAGTGGGGGTGTCAATTATAGGGGGGTCATGATTTCAAGGTGAGAGGGGGAAAGTTTAAGGGAGATGTGCGTGGAAAGTTTTTTACGCAGAGGGTGGTGGGTGACTGGAATGCTTTGCCAGTGGAGGTGGTGGAGGCGGGCACAATAGCATCATTTAAGATGCAACTAGACAGATATAAGAACGGGCGGAAAACAGAGGGAAGTAGATCCTTGGAAAATAGGCGACAGGTTTAGATAAAGGATCTGGATCGGCTCGGGCTGGGAGGGCCGAAGGGCCTGTTCCTGTGCTGTAATTTTCTTTCTTCTTTTGTTCTTTGATCTCCGAACCCTTGGCCCATCTCTCCAGGCATCTCCCCTGATGCACGATCAATTGCACAAAGACTCAGATTGGGTACAACTGTGGCTTTATTGCAGTCAGATGCGTGGCCTCCTACTGCAGCTGACGAAATAGCAGATCGATGGAGGGCACGCATATTTATATAACCCCTAGTGGGCGGAGCTAGCCGGCAGGGGCTACCAGCGAACCTGTAGTACAGGTCCTACCTTCCACCCCTAATACAGGTGCACACAGTGGTTCACCACATTCACCCCCTGTTAAAAATGAGTCCGGCGGGGGTGGTGTGGAACTATATACAATGTTGCGAAATATGTACAGTGTCTTATAAAATGAGTGGGGAAGGAAAAAAATGTCCAATTTTGACGGTCCGGTGCCAGTCAGAGGTTAAACCGATCTGGTGCTTTGACGATTGGTTGGGAGCAATGTAACGGTGGCGGCGATGTCAGTGCTGGCGGTGCTGGTGTCACCGACGTTGGTGCTGGTGCTGGCCTGTAGTCAGATGACCCCGGGAGCGTGCCGAAATCTTCTTTGTCCTCTTGCGTGGGCAGGGGAAGAAGGGATGGACCTGGTGGGGTTAATGTTGGGAGTGCCAGGGGAGGGGAGGGTTTTGCATGGGTGGGCAAGTGTGTTTGGCTGGAACTGGACGGTGCCAGTTCCCTGAGGGAGACGGTATCTTGGCGGCCATCGGGGAACTCCACGTGGGCATACTGGGGGTTGACGTTGAGCAAGTGTACCCTGTCCACCAAGGGGTCCGCCTTGTGCAGTCGGACGTGCCTACGGAGCAGGACCGGTCCTGGAGCTGCCAGCCAAGTCAGGAGCGACACCCTGGATGTGGACTTCCTGGAGAAGGTAAAAACACGCTCATGGGATGTGTTGTTTGTGGCGGTGCACAGTAGAGACCGGATGGAGTGTAGTGCATCAGGGAGGACCTCCTGCCAGCGAGAGGCTGGGAGGTTCCTGGCCCATAGGGCCAGCTGGACGGCCCTCCAAACCGTCCCGTTCTCACTTAATACCTGCCCGTTTTCCCGGGGGTTGTAGCTGGTCATCCTGCTGGAGGCGATACCCCTGCTGACCAGGAACTGACGCAGCTTATCACTCATGAATGAGGATCCCCTGTCACTATGGATGTAGGCGGGGAAACCAAACAGAGCGAAGATTGTGTTGAGGGCCTGGATGACGGTGGCAGACGTCATATCGGGGCATGGGATGGCAAAGGGGAATCTGGAGTACTCATCGACCACACTGAGAATATACGTGTTGAGGTCAGTGGAGGGGAGGGGCCCTTTGAAATCCACGCTGAGGCGTTCAAAGGGGCGGGAAGCCTTCACCAGACGCGCACGGTCCGGCCGGTAGAAGAGCGGCTTGCACTCCGCACAGACTTGGCAGTCCCTGATGACTGTCCTTACTTCCTCGACGGAGTAGGGCAGGTTGCGAGCCTTGACGAGGTGGTACAGTCGTGTGACCCCGGGTGACAAAGGCTGTCGTGCAGGGCCCGGAGTTGGTCTACTTGTGCGCTGGCACATGTACCTCGGGAGAGAGCGTCTGTGGGCTCGTTGAGTTTGCCGGGGCGATACAAAACCTCGTAATTATAGGTGGAGAGCTCGATTCTCCACCGCAAGATTTTATCATTTTTGATCTTGCCCCGCTGCGTGTTGTTGAACATGAAGGCTACCGACCGTTGGTCAGTCAGGAGAGTGAATCTCCTGCCGGCCAGGTAATGCCTCCAATGCCGCACAGCTTCAACGATGGCTTGGGCCTCTTTTTCGACGGATGAGTGCCGAATTTCAGAGGCATGAAGAGTGCGAGAAAAGAATGCCACGGGTCTGCTTGCCTGGTTTAGAGTGGCGGCAAGGGCGACATCTGAAGCTTCACTCTCTACTTGAAAGGGGAGTGTCTCATCTACTGCGTGCATCCCGGCCGTGGCTATGTCTGCTCTAATACGGGCAAATGCATGTTGTGCCTCGGCCGCGAGGGGAAATTGAGTGGACTGTATGTGGGCGGGCCTTGTCTGCATAGTTTGGGACCCACTGGGCGTAGTACGAAAAGAACCCCAGGCAGCGTTTGAGGGTCTTGGGGCAGTGGGGGAGGGGGAGCTCTATGAGGGGGCGTATGCGGTCGGGATCGGGCCCGAGAAGTCCATTTTGGACGACATAGCCGAGGATGGCTAGATGGGTCGTGCGGAACACACACTTCTCCTTGTTGTATGTAAGATTGAGGAGAGTGGCGGTGCGGAGAAATTTAGCGAGATTGGCGTCATGGTCCTGCTGATCATGGCCACAGATGGTGCCATTATCTATGTACGGAAACGTGGCCCGCAAACCGTACCGGTCGACCATTCAGTCCATCTCCCTTTGGAAGACTGAGACCCCGTTAGTGACGCCAAAGAGAACCCTAAGAAAGTGGTAGAGCTGACCGTCCGCCTCGAAGGCAGTGTATGGACGGTCCGATTTACGGATGGGGAGCTGGTGGTAGGCGGATTTCAGGTCAATTGTTGAGAAGACCTGGTACTGTGCAATCTGATTGACCATCTCAGATATGCGTGGGAGGGGGTACGTGTCGAGCTGCGTGTACCGATTGATGGTCTGACTGTCCCCATGGCACTCACCTACCCTCCGGCCGTGGACATGACTCCGGAGCTGTGTCCCAACCCCTGGGTGTTCAGATGTTGGCTGCTGTGTGTGTGTGGTGTTGCCTCCCGCAGTGTTCAAACACAGTGTCCAGGCATCAAGGTGTGATTGGGATGCTGGGCAATGACTCCCAAATGCTACATGGCACGCCCACCCACGGGAATCCACTTAGGTTGAATTAAGTGCTCATTTAACCATGATTGCCAGTTCCCTATTAGCAATAGGCCGCATGGCCATAGGCCTCGGCAGTCGGTGGGGTTATGGGTGATCGGTGGGGAAGTGTTGCCTTACCGGAACGGGTACACACGATCCAGGGGTTGTCATGGTGGTGCTGAGAGCAGTTTCCCCCAGTTGCTCTCCCCAGCGCACCCCCACCCTCAGCCAAGTGTCCCCCACCCCCGCTGAGCACTGGCATGGCAAGCTGAGCCCCTGTGAGCAAAGATGGCTACTCATCGCCTCAGCTCCCCACAGAAGCCCTTCCGCCAGGTTCATGTTTTTCAAAAGGAGTACTAATTGCCGCTGAATGATGGCAGGACATTGGATTTGGGGTGGCTCTCATTAATCATATGGAAATGGCGTTTAAGTGATGATAATTGGATTCTCGCCACGCTACGGGAGATCCTGACTTCGCCTACGGGAGTGGACCGGTTACATCGCAAACTGTTTGGTGCCGGGCGGGGTTCTTGATTTTGGCCTCTCCCGCTATTCACCAGCCTCATTTTGCTTGAGCAAGAGTGAGGTTTGCTATTCAACGCTACTGACAAGGCTGCACATAGTCCCATTTGATACAATGGGGAGATCCGCATGCCAGAACTCCTGTTGTAGTGAGAGATTTTTAAATGGTGTCCCAATCTCCTCGGCTGAACGCAACATGGGAGGGTCCCCTGCACCCCCCCCCCCCCCCCCCCCAACACCCACAGTGGGCAATCCTGGCCCAACCTTGGCAGTGCCAATCTGGCAGTGCTCAGCCAGCTGGCTATGCCACCTGGGCACCTTGGCAATTCCAGGCAGGTGCCCAGGTGGCACCAGCAGCGCCAGGGCACCACCCTGCCCAAAGGGCATGCAGCTGGGGGCCTCCAATCCCCTTGGAGACCCCACGAGTTCCATTCCGTCTGGTCCCCTGAAAGCCATCTCTCTGACACCTCCTTATCCTGGATCACAATCCAACTGCTGAACATCAAGCCACTGTTTCTCAAACTGTCACTGACATCATCTCCTCTGGAGATCCCTCCATGAACTCCAATGACCGGGTTCCCCCAACCATCCACAATCCGTTTCCCTCACAATTCCAGAATCCCCATACCGGCCTTCCCCAGAAGAACATTATTTCAGCCTGTTCCTGCCCCACAGAACATTTTTTTATTTTTTCTAGAACCTCAATTCTATTTTTTCAGTGCCTTCCCACCCACGACCGCAGGTTTTCCAACTCCCTCGGCTATTTTAACAATTCACATTTTCCTGGTCCTAACAGTCTCCACTTCCCATTGGCTGTCCAATTTCTGTGCACCAACATCCCCCATCAGCACAGCCTGAGTCTCAGATTGAACAATTTCTCCTTTGACTGAACTCACTTCAAACATTTTGCGACGGGAATCTGTTTGGATTTAAGCTAGGCATGCCTTTTTGTGGGATATATGGAATATTCTTTCTTACGAAGGTAATCAGGCACCATCCCTCACCTCTTTATCCAGTATTTTGATATCTGGATCGATGCTACTTCCTACTTTTCACCCAAACTGGAAAATGGCATCAACTTAGCTTCCTACTTTCACATGGTTCATCTCCAACCATACCATTCCCAGCCTCAACTTCTCTGTCACCATTTAAGAACATAAGAACATAAGAATTAGGAGCACGAGTAGGCCATCTGGCCCCTCGAGCCTGCTCCGCCATTCAATGAGATCATGGCTGATCTTTTGTGGACTCAGCTCCACTTTCCGGCCCGAACATCATAACCCTTAATCCCTTTATTCTTCAGAAAACTATCTATCTTTCTGGGGATTGACTGTCATTAAATATTTACTATAATCCCCTTGACCCCCCCCCCCCCCCCCCCCCACCCCCGGGCGGGCTACATTGACACTTCCTCAAGCCCTTTTCTTCCATTTCATTCTTGCAGTTTCACTGTCTCCATTGCTTCTGCTTGGATGATGTAACATTCCATATCAGCGTTTCTGATATATCTTCCCTTTTCCTCAATTGAGGATTCACCTCATTTTGGTTGACTGAACCTTCATCCATGTCCATCCTATTTCTTGCACTTCAGCTCTGACCCCTTACACTTCCCCCCAAAACCATGATAGTGTTCTCTTTCTCCTCAACTTCCACCGCACCAGATCATCCTCCGTCATCTCTGCCCCCTCCAGCAAGGTGTCAACAGCAAACACATCTTCCCTTCTCCTTTCAGCATTTCCAAGGGACTTTTCCTCTGCAACACCCTTGTCTACTCCTTAATCACCCCCTCTTCTTCCCATGGAACCTTCCCATGTCAGCACAGCAGATGCAATACCTGCCCTTTCAGCTCTTCCCTTCCCAACGTCCAGGGCCCCCAACATTCCATCCAGGTGAAACAGTGATTTACCTGTGCTTCTTTCAAGTTAGTAATTGTTGCTCATGATGGGGCCTTCTTTACACTAGGGGGGCCGAACATAGATGTAAGGGCGCGATATACCGGCCTCATCTCACCCGACTTGGTGGCACAACGAGGCCGTTGAATCTCGCAACACACCGCGATCTGGATCTCGCCCATTAGCATAATGGTTCACTTAAATATGTCTGTGCCGGATTCTTCTGGCCTTCCGGACCTAACGGCCGTGCCTGGGCAAACTCGCCATGACGCCGTTTAGCACTTGTTTCCACAAATATGGACAAGGCATAATGGCACTTGGGGGGGTCTTCCGGGCCATTAGAGACCCCCGGATGGTAGCACTCTGGGAAGGGTGATACCCTGGCACTCCACTGGCACCCAGGCACCTCAGCACTGCCAGGCTGGGAGGGGAACTGCCAGGGTGCCAGACTAGCAGTACGAAGCTGTCAAGGTGCTAAGTTGCCCATTCCAAGGGTCAGGCCCTGGGTGCCTTGCCCATAAGAGGTGGGGTGAGGGGGGAGCTTGAGGACCCCGTAAGAGGCAGTTTGGGTGCAATGGCGGGGGGACTGAAGGCTGTGGTAAGAAGGCTGAGGAGGTCAAAAGATTAGGGCGAACTTTAAAAACGGCACCCCGACCCACAAACACACTTCCTGCACCGGTGAGCTGAGCCCAGCACAGGAAATGATGTAAATGGGGCCGAGGCGGGGAACAGAAAGCAGCAATGTGCTGTTGAATAGTGGAGTCTTTCTGGGCACTGCAGGCTCTGAAAAACACCCCGCTAAACGCGCCCGAAATGGGAACCTGTTTTTGTCCCGTTGAATCGCGCCCTAAGTACCTACTTTGCGTTATACCTCCTCTTAGATCTCCAGCATGTGGTCGCCTGTCATTTATAATTTTCCACCCCACTCCCACTCTGACCTTTCTGTTCCTGGCATCCTGCGTGGTTCTAATGGAGCTCAACATGAGTTGAGGAACAACACTTCATCTTTTGATGACGCACTCCACAGCCTTCTGGATTCAAAGTTAAGTTCAACAATTTTCGATCCTAATCACTGCCCCTATTTGTTCAGATAGCAGATGGTAGTAACAATTCTGCTACTCCCGCTCACACCTTCTTTTGTTCCTTTACTTCTCCAATCACCTTCTATTTTCTGCCTTGTACCATCATCCCTTTTGCCATTTCATCGCTTCTGCTTTCCACCAGATCCTTCTGCTTATTCTCTCACTCCCTCCGCTCCCTGCCTGTGGACTTGCTTACATCTCTAATGTCTCCCAGTCCTGATGAAAGGTTAGCGAATTGAAGCATTAAACTCCATTTCTCTCTCCACAGATGCTGCCAAACCTCTGGAGTATTTCCAGCATGTTCTATTTTTGGTTCATCCTAACTAGTCGCCGTGCTGTTACTGGGGGCTCATGCCTGCCCAATCTAACAAACAAAAGAAAGACTTGCATTTTCTTTGCGCCCTTTTTACATTCTTCAGAAATATTTACCAAGTGCTTCTCATTTGATGAATTTCTTTACAGTGCAGTGACTCTTTGATATAGAAAAGCTTAATGGCAGCCATTTTTTATCCGGAATATTTTCTGCAGCTGCACCTGGTCACGGAGAAAATTGAGCCTATTCTGTTTTTCAAACAGCCACGCAGCCTCTGCTAGAATCTTAAGTGCCTTTAAAAAACATCCAGGAACACTGTGCACTTCTAACGATCATTACGGGTTTGAGTTATACTTCACGCATGTGAGTTATTATTTCTGCACTTTTCTTTTGCAGTCTCGGTGACATAACAGTACTGTGGCCAACAACAGTAACAATCACACCCATTACATGAAGCAGAGCAGCGAACCAATGCGAGTTCTGTGCCTTATATATAAATCATTCACTAGAGAAGCTGCTCAGTGTTCTTCAGGTTGCCCTACTGCGTGCATCTCAGTTGTACTCTACAGGAGGAAGTTGGTGTTACAATGTACACAGTATGTTTAGGATCTAGGTTGGTGAGAAATCCTTTATCTTTCTTGGAGCTTGCTGGGTTACTGGTTCTTCACCGGTCTCCTGATATAAGTGTGTGGTCACAGAGGTGCACTAGATACACGGAGTCATTGTCAGCTATGGCTCAGAACTAGAACCCTCATCTCAAAAGGTTGTGGGTTCAAGTCACACTCCAGAGACTTTAGCACAGAATTCTCGGCTGACACTCCAGTGCAGCACTGACGGAGTGCTACACTGTCGGAGGTGCTGTCTTTCAGGTGAGACATTAACCTGAGGCCCCATTTGCCTCCCAGGTGGACGTAAAACATCCCATGTCACAATTTTCGACAAAGAGAAGGAGAGTTCGCCCAGTGCCTTGGTCAATATTCATTCCTCAATCAACATCAGAAAAGCAGATTTTCTGATCCCTATCATATTTTGTTTGTGGGAGTTTTCTGTGTACAAATTGACTGCCGCGATTCCTACATGGTAACGGTGAGTACACGTCAAGAAGCTTTACAATTGGCTGTAAGTTTATTAAATGATGAGATAAGCCTGGTTGTTACGCCCCTCGGGTCAAGTAGCCAACACGTAGAGTATGGAAACTTGAACGGATGTCGAGAAGCTTTATATCAGCATTTGACATTGCATTCAGAAGAGGAGGGTGGGAAAAGTGAGATTCCCAAGGGCAGAGAAATATGTGCTCTTTTAAAGTAATACATCCAATTAAGGCAGATAGGAGGGTAATATGACCTGTTCCTATACCCTTGCCAATTTTCCCACTTTCCTGTTGGAATTATCAGGTGAAGGTTGGTTTTACTGCCACCTACCCCACAAAGCTACCTTGGGCTGAATTTTATGGGCGACTTATGGGCAGGAGAAAATGCGGATGGACCTGTAGATCAGGGCTCATGTATTTGGTAGCATGACCACCTCCAGTCACCTTTGGCAGCGGTACGGAGGAGGCATTGGTGGGCCTCCTGCCCATGGCCAAATTGGGGCCCTTGAGTGGGTAATTAATTTGCCCATCACTCCTCCAATTTAATGTTAGAGGGAGAGGCTTGGTCCCAACATGTAGGCTGACAGACTTAACCTTGCAGCTGCTGGTCAGTCAAAAGCGGGGGTGGGGGAGGGGTGTTGGTGCTCCTTCCCATGCCTCATGGGACCATTCGGAGGTCTCCCTACACAGTTTTTCTTCCCCACGGTCTCCCTCCCCACCACCCTGTGCAACATGCACCCCAATGCTCTCACTGGGGCCTGCCAACCTGGCTTTGGTCAGATCCCAGACTAACCTGAGTTTGGGGGAATTCTTGGCTCCTCATCCTCACCAGACTCTGGCTTTACTGACAGTGGCCACCGATCCTATTGTAGCTTAGAGCCACTGGTCTATGATTGGAAGCGGCTCTGTGAGGCGGGACGTTCTTCTTGGAGACGGACAAAAGTTCTGCCTCATGCTTATTAAAGGGCTGTTGTCTGAAAAGTTAAAGCGGAGAGAGTCATCCACGTGGGGGCAGTCTCGCCCCCGACATTTACCCTGGGGTGTGGAAAGCCTGCCCTCAATTTACAATCCAGCCCCTAGTTCCATTCCAATTCCAATTCTCTTCCCACACCTAGTGTTGCACTAAGGCAGACTTTTGTCTGCTTCATTAGCTAGTAATTCCTGGAACAGGTTGCTAGTCTGTCCAGAGACTAATAGCTCGAGGGAACCACACCCCACCAAACGTGGCTGATCAGGAGTCTCTCTCGCTCAGATTGGCGTGTTTGGAAGGATTTTGCAAACTCAACCTCTTTGATCGCACCTTCCTTGGCCATCATGCCCTGGGGTGGGTCTGGAACTCCGAGTTTCTGGTTGAGAGGCAGGGACACTACCCAGTGTGCCACAGGACCTCCACATGCAAGCTCTTTTTATAGAGATTTTGTTTTGTGGAAACCAATATTTCAACACTTCTTCCTCTGGTGGTCTGCTTTCATTCAGATGGATATCACTACGCATATTTGTTGTGAGGAGTGTGATATTTTCAGTGCACAGCTCATTCTCACTGTGCCTGCTGGGAAAACAGTGCAGTGACCCTGTGTGTTAAAGCAGCAAACATGCAGCATCACAATAGCGTTGGTCCCAAGGCTGAGCTCTCTACCTCGGCTGGAAGGTTTTGTAGGGCCACTGAACGCAGGCAAAGAACCCCACTCCTGGACTGGAGTGAAATCTGTTCAGAGGCAGCATTCTGCATTCATGTCTGCCTCAGGTTGGTCCAAGGATAATAGTGGAATCTTTCATGTGGATGATGTGGACATCTGATCACTGGTGGAAGAAATAGTGAGCTTCAAAAATAGGTCATCAAAAAAGATTGCTTCAAAAACCAAACATTATTTGTTTACTTGTCCACAGATATTATCAGCATCTTTCTCTATACTTTGAGCCAGAGGTACATAGAACATACAGTGCAGAAGGAGGCCATTCGGCCCATCACATCTGCACCGACCCACTTAAGCCCTCACTTCCACCCTGTCCCTGTAGCCCAATTTATAATGGTCAATCCACCTAACCTGCATTTCTTTGGACTGTGGGAGGAAACCGGAGCACGGGAGGAAACCCCCGCAGACATGGGGAGAACATGGGGCTGGTTTAGCACAGGGCTAAAGAGCTGGCTTTTAAAGCAGACCAAGGCAGGCCAGCAGCACGGTTCAATTCCCGTACCAACCTGGTAAATGTGGCGACTAGGGGCTTTTCACAGTAACTTCATTTGAAGCCTACTTGCGACAATAAGCGATTTTCACATGCAGACTCCACACAGGCAGTAACCCAGCAGGGAATCGAACCTGGGACCCTGGCGCTGTGAAGCCACAGTGCTCTCCACTTGTGCTACCGTGCTGCCCTGTACTACTGTGAATATAAAACAAATACATTACTGTGGTAAAATAATGATGTGTGCTGTCTTTGCTTGAATGGATCAAATTCCTCTCAAAAAAAGAATCTTTAAAATCATTAGGCTGATCTTCTTTCTGTTCCATGTCCAAGAGTTGATGAGGGAACCATTTTTTCCACAGCTTTGGCTTGTTACTGTAAGAAAGATCTCTTATATGTGGTCTGGGCATTAGCCTCACTCACAACTCTCTTCCAGATGGGCTGGTTAGATGTGGTGGGAGGTGGGTCACCTCTCCCCTCTCATCAGATACAAATGTCCTCCTGGTTGTCAACACAGAAACAAAATCTCTTACCTCTGCTTGGAATGGGGCTGAAGCCTATAACCTTCCCACTTAGGGGAGAACGCTACCTCCCATCAAGGCTTTTCACTTTATTCTTTCATGGCATGTGGGCATCGTTGGCTGGGCCAGCATTTATTACCCATTCCTAATTGCCCTTAAACTGAGTGGCGTGTGAGGCCATTTCAGAGGATAGTTAAGAGTCAACCACATTGCTGTGGGTCATGGAGTCACATGTAGGCCAGATCAGGTAGTGAATGGCAGATTTCCTTCCCTAAAGGACATTAGTGAACCAGATGGGTTTTTACAACAATCGATGATAGTTTCATGGTCACCATTACTGAGACTGGTTTTCAATTCCAAATTAAAATTCCACCAGCTGACATGGTGGGATTTGAACCCATGTCCCCAGAGCATCAGCCTGAGGATGGCTAACGCAGGGACATTACCACGACACCGCCATATGTGATACCTATATTAATACAGAATTACTTTAAAATTACTACATGGAAACAGGTCACTTGGCCCCACCAATCCCTGTTGTGGCCAATTCTTCATACAGGTAAGAATTCAATAAGAATAAGTTACACATCTAAACGACCTGTCATCCCACCAGCACCTTCCAGAGTTTTCCACCAGTGTATTGGTTGACATCCTACATCCTCTTGTGAAGGGTCACTAATATTTTCAAGAGGGAACGCGAGAGGGAGAGACAAGAGGGATAGGTGACATTCACTTTGCTAGTGTACCCAGCCTTTGATATATCGATGGAAATGACCAGCCTCTGCCCAGCAAATTATTTTCCACTGCCATAAGAATAAAAATGTCTGACCTTTCCGGAATTCTCTGGCCGTTGGGATTCTCTGTTCCTGCTGGCAGCACATCCCCACCCACAGATTTCCCGGAGCGTGGGGTGGCTTCAATGGGAAATCCCATTGACAAACGGTGGGAAGAGGGAATCCCGTCATCAGCGAATGGCATCCTGCTGGGAAACGCACGGCTAGGGGACCAGAGAATCCAGCACATAATGTTTTCCTCAGTGAGGAGGAATGCAGATCCATCAGACAGCTGGGTTTGACCTGGGTAGGGAAAGGAAGAAGCTACTGTTGTATAATTACTAAGACACACTATTGCCATTTTATCACTCAAGTTGATTTCCCTTCATTTCGGCGAGAAAAGTGATACTTGCATTTATGCAGCATTTTATCACACCCTTTCTTTAAGTTTATGTTGGTAAATGTATAAATCATTTGGCACACAGCAAGTTCACATAATACAAGGTGAATGACGGTTTAATCTGTTTTTGATGGTGTTGGTCAAGGGAGATATTGGCCAGGAGACTGGAATCTTCCAGGAATCTGGCCGATACGGGGTAGGATTCTCCGTTTCAGCGGCTAAATGTCGGCTCGAACTGAGAAATCGCGGGAGATCTACGACCGAAAAGTCGGCGCCGACCCCTCACCGATTCCGGGACCGGTGAGGGGCTAGCAGCGGCGCCGGGTGAAACCTCCGGCGCCTGCGCTGGAAACGGCTCCTGGCCGGGTCTGTGGCCGCGCACGCCGACGACCTGCAGCGGTCGCACATACAACATGGCGCCGGCCGTGCACGGACCCAACCCGCCATCCGCAGCCCCACAGGCCACATGCTGGCCAATTTGGGCGTCGGACTCAATTCGCCGCCCAATCGCTGATTAGAATATCGGCGTCGGGCAACAGAGAATCCCGTGCATGATCTCAGTTTGACACCTTATTCAAAGGATGGTACCTACAAGAATGTGGTAACCCCTGAGTGGAGCTGTAGTCAGCCCAGGTTAGGCTATAACACTATTTCCAGGCCTCGTGAGCACGAATATTCAGACTTTTGCATGTCACTCGGGTTTACCCCCTGCTGATGACCAGGATGGGAGCCATTACCAAGCAATGCATACAAATTCAGGAAGCAGCAAGGGGGAACTCCAGTCCCTGTAAACAGCCATTTTTGGCATCAATGGTCAGTCCGCACAGGCTGAGTGTCCAGCACAAAATACCCGCCAGATCATCGGCAAAGTCCTGGCAGTATTACTGTCTAATGACCCGTACAAATACAATCAGCAGCCTCGAGCAGATCGAATTCCTGACCCTTTGCACATAATCCCGGCAAGGCAAGCCCTGCGATTGCTGGTGGCAAATAGTAGAATATTGCAAAATCAATAAGCTTGGTGATTTCCTGGTACAAACCATCACGACTGTAAAATAACAAAGCCAAATGTTGCAAATGCTCAGACACAACTATTAGTTATGTTTCCACTTACTTTCAACATTATTGTTTACATGCGATAAAAATAATGGAGAAGGTGGAAGGGGGGCTTTTACACCAATCATCCAAATGTGTAATGATAATTCTGGTCGCTTTTTGATTGGTGCAGGAAGGTGATGCACTGATGACGACCATGTTGGGCAACCAATCACAGAGCGGGGGGGGGGGGGGGGGGGGTGACTGTTAAAGATGAGAAGTCAATGTAGAATTAAAAAGTGGGGAAGTTGTGCTAAATCTATATCAACCCACACTTAGAATACAGCATGCATTTCTGGCTGCCATGTCATGAGAAAGACGTAAAGGCACTGGAAAGAGGCAGAGAAGAATTATTACAAGAATGATATCAGAAATGGGTGGGTACCAGCAACAGATAGTCAGGCTGGGGCACTTAGTTTTTTAAAAATAAATTAAGAGTACCCAATTTTTTTTTTCCAGTTAAGGGGCAATTTAGTGTGGACAATCCACCTAACCTGCACATCTTTGGGTTGTGGGGGTGAAACCCACGCAGACACGGGGAGAATGTGCAAACTCCACACGGACAGTGGCCCAGAGCTGGGGTTTGAACTTGGTCCTCGGTGCTGCAGTCCCAGTGCTAACCACTGTGCCGCGTGCCGAGGGGCACTTCCCTCAGTTGATAAAAGACGGCTAAGGCATTTTAAAGTTAGGAAAAAATCTGGTCCAAAGTAAGTTAAAGAGTACAATTCTTCAGGGGATGCAGGAGCAGAGGGACCTGGGTGTATATGTGCACAAGTCATCGAAGGTGACAGGACAAGCTGAGGGAGTGGTTGATGGAACATACGGCATCCTGGGCTTCATAAATAAGGACACAGCATGAAAGCAAGGAAATTCTGTCAAACCTGAATAAAACAATGGCCTGCGTTTTTGTTCATTGGGAACGCGCATTCGATGGGCCTGGAAGCAGGCGCAAAATGAATTTCTGGCTGCGATCAGTCCCTGAATGCGATTCCACACTGGCTGGCCAATCAACAGGCAGTCAGTGTGAAACACGCACTGGGAAAAGCTCATCGCTGCCCGGGAGGGCAGGAAGAGGGCAGGTGCCAAGGAAAGGGAGAGTGTGGGTTGGCGTATCTAATGTGCTCCTGTAGGGGGGCAGCCACTGCAGAGCTCAATCTCAGGGATCTGTAAATAGCGAAGGGTATCTAAGCAACGTATTCAAACACAAACTCAGTCACCGGACACCTTTTCAATTTTATTTCACCCCCGACAGCTCATCCCACCCTGGGGTTGAAGCTAAAAATAATGGCCGCCTGGCCAATCGGCCGATCCGCCAAGCATAAAAGCAGACAGGAAATGTCAACAATTGCATTCAATTCTCCGCTTAATGGACCAAATTGCCTGCTTGACTGACAGCAGGCACACCTCCGACTCTCATGAAATATTGCTTGAGTGCACGCTGACGTCGGGCTGCACACCCGTGCAATTTCACAGACTTCCGGGTCAGGTGCCCGCACGCCCAAGCAATGTCAAATTCAGGCCAATGATTTGACCTTAACTGGAGTATTGCGTCCAGTTCTGGGCATCACACTAAGGAGGACGTAAAGGCATTAGTGAGAGTGCAGAAAAGATTCATGAGAATGTTTCCCAGGGATGAGAAATTTGAATTCTGTAGATAGATTGGAGGAGCTGGAATGTTTTCCTTGGAGAAGAGAAGGTTGAGAGGAGGTTTGGTAGAGGCATACAAAATCATAAGGTGTCTGGACAGAGTAGATCGGGAGAAACAGTTCCTCTTGGTGGAATGATAAGAACAGATTTAAAGTAATTGGCAAAAGAAGTAATGGCGACATGGGGAAAAACTTTTTTTTAAATTCATTAATGGGATCTGGGTGGGCATCAGTGACTGTCCCACCCCTAACTGCCCTCCATTTCAGAGGGCATTTGAGAGTCAACCCCATTGCTGTGGATCTGGAGTCACATATAGGCCAGGGAAATATTGCAGATTTCCTTTCCTAAAGCACATTAGTGATTGGTTATTTACGACAATGGTTTATAGTCATCATCAGACTTTTAATTCCAGAATTTCACCATCGACCATGGTGGGATTGGAAGCCCGGTCCCTGGATCTTGGTCTAGGTCTCTGGATTACTAGTCCAATGACAATAATACCACGCCACTGACTCCCATTATGCAGCAAGTGGTTAGGATCTGGAATGCAATGCCTGAGTTTGTGATCGAGACATTCAGAAGTGAACAATATCATTACCTGAAAAGGAAAGAAATGCAGGGCTGCAGTGACAGGCAGGGGGTGTCACTGGATGAATTGCTCCTGCAGAGAGCCAGTACAGACAAAATGGGCCGAACAGCCTCTTTCTGTGCTGTAACCATTTTATGAGACAAGACGGGAGGAGAATCAAGTGGAGCATAAACACCAGCATGGGCTAGTTGGGCCAAATGGCCTGTTTCTGAACCTATATCCTGATGGAACTTCCAGGAGTAAGTTAAATTGGAGTTGGCAACTCTAAACTTGAGAGGCTTGTTGACCCCTCCATACTCGCAACCCTTTTTCTAAACTGGACTTGTGACCACTTCCTCTCTCTGCCAGACTCCACCGACCTTCATTAACAACCTTCAGATGCCCCAGTTTCCCCAGGTCTGACTCAAGTGTCAGATTGTACTGTACTCAGCTAATCCGTTTGAATAAACTTCAGTCAAGCGCCTGTTTATTTACATGTGGAGTAATTGGAGTATGTGGGGCAGCAATTTATTATCTGAAATAAAAACATAAAATGCTGGAAACACTTAGCAGTCCTGGCAGCATCTGTGGAGGGGGGGGGGGGGGGGGGGGGAAACAGAGTTAACATTTTAAGTCAATGACCTTTCAACAGAACTAAATTTGTTTTCTGCAGTTTTCTTTTTAAAGCAATCAATAAAGAATAGCTGCTCCGGATTTTATTGCACCTTTATTCCGAAAAATATATGGGGACATTTTGGTCCTGTTATGAGAGGCTGCCCTGCGAAGTTGAGAACTTCTCTCTCCTGTGAGAATTAGGTTATTCAGCGTCATTTGCCATTCAAGCAGGGCACAATAGAAGCTTTTTGTTCTGTTTTTCCTCTTTTTCCCCAGGGTTTTGAAGTGATTTCATGATTTAAAAAAAAATGAAAACTGAGGCTGCCAGGCATAATGCCAAGAAAGATATTTCTGAGCTGTATTATTAAGGTGGGCAAAAATGGAAGGTTAGTTCAAATGGTAGCTCCAGAACCCACAGCGCTAGAGGGGTTAAATGCCTCTTCTCTCACTCGGAGACAAAGGCGAGATTCAAAGGGTGTAAAGAAGAGAAAGCAAGTTAAAAGTCATGAAGAGTTTCTGGCCATGACTGATATGAGGCATTCACTGGACTCCTAAAGCTAGGCTATCAGAACTTTGGCAGGTCAGTAACAATGTCAATCAAAGATGAGCAT
This sequence comes from Scyliorhinus canicula, assembly GCF_902713615.1. Classification (NCBI taxonomy): domain Eukaryota; kingdom Metazoa; phylum Chordata; class Chondrichthyes; order Carcharhiniformes; family Scyliorhinidae; genus Scyliorhinus; species Scyliorhinus canicula. Next base: position 96,815,267 of record NC_052160.1, on the reverse strand, counting down.
TATCGAACATCTCAAACGTGACTAAATACCGGGGAGTGAATTTCTGGAAGACTGTGGGCCAACGGGCGCTCTCCCATCAGCTCCCCTGCCTCTATCTATATTCACATTCCGATAAAACCTCTCAGCCACTGAGGGAGAAAAAAAATGGACTCTTTCTCACCTACTTAAATTGGCATAGCAGCGCATGATCTTAAAGTTATCAGGTCATGAATAAAATATGTTTGCCAGCTTTCCCTGGAGGGAGAGGAGCCAGATTGCTACCTTTTCCGACCAAAATAACACGGCATGTTGTATAGGTCACATATTTGCCAAATAAATGTTTTCAGTTACAACAGCACCTTTGCAAAGAAAATGTTTCCAACAGTTTCAGTGAACGTTTGGAGTTATAGCCAGTGAGATTTGGCACACCTCAAACTCCCACACCCATCAACCCCTGCAAGTGTCCCAATGTTTGTTCTAAAGTCAGTACACTTTTTATGGATGTCCACAGGAGAAATTAATGATTCAAAGTTGTCACTAAGCTGTTGTCCCATCGACAGCGAGCCAGCCAATGCGGGCGAACGAAGAGTCCTGAAAATGCACCAGAAGCATTAACCCTATAAAGTAAGGGAATAGAAAGTGCAATTTCTCCCGTGACTGATCTGGCTGAGGTGGATTTTAATTATCGGCTGGTCAATAGTGAAGTAGGTGGTGGGTGGAGTGGGGGTGAGGACTAGAAAGGTCGCCTGGAGATTCATCCTTGTGTAGAGCATTCTTTCTCCTTTTGGCCCTCATGTTTTTTTTGATCTCAGCTTGCACACTGGAAACTGCCTCCTAAAATGTTGTCGAGGGTCCTGCTGACTTTACAGGACCCTGGTTTCCACATGAGAAATGCTCTCAAACTGGTTCCGGCTGCAAAGTGACAGACCCTGGCATGCCGGATCGGAGCCAGGAAAGGGGTCAGGAATTATTTTGTCCATGATTTTCAAGGTGTCTGGTTTCTGCCCATCAAAAACTAGTGAAATTCTCCCTCCCTGTCTCCTCCCTAAATTATTCTACCTCAGGCAGTGTAATTTGTCGAATCCATACCAGTCTGTCTCTTTTTGTTCCTTCGTTCTCTGGTGTTTGTAAAATATCTTCTTGGGCATCATTTAATAGATCCTTTCTGCTGTAAATCATTTCCTCCCCTACTCTTTTAAATCTTGGTACTCCATACTACAGTTTGCCTTCTCTCCATTTAAAAAAAATAAAGGGCGGAATTCTCCGACCCCCCCCGCAGGGTCGGGGAATCGCCCGGGGCCTTCGTAAATCCCGCCCCCATCGTGGCCGGAATTCTCCACCACCCGGGAATCGACAGGGGCAGGAATCGCGCCACGCCGGTCGGCGGGCCCCCCCCCGCAGCGATTCTCCGGCCCGCGATAGGCCAAAGTCCCGCCGCTGTCAGGCCTCTCCCGCCGACATGGTTTAAACCACCTCTGGTGCCGGCGGGAGCATGCGGCGACGGGGTCCTGGGGGGGGGCACGGGGCGATTGGACCCGGGGGGGTGCGCCCACGGTGGCCTGGCCCGCGATCGGGGCCCACTGATCGGCGGGCGGGCCTGAGCTGTGGGGGCACTCTTTTTCTTTCGCCGCCACTACGGCCTCCACCATGGCGGAGACGGAAGAGACCCCCTCCAGTGCGTATGCGCCGCTGGTGACGTCAGCGGCCCCTGACACTCCGGCGCATGCGCGGACTCACGCCGACCTTTCAGGCCTTTCGGCCAGCCCTGACACCGGTCAGCGTGGCGTCAAAGGCCGTTGGCGCCAGTTGGCGGAGCGGGAGCCACTCCGGCATGGGCCTAGCCCCTAAAGGTGCGGAGAATTCTGCACCTTTGGGGAAGCCCGACACCGGAGTGGTGGTTGGCACCACTCCGCTACGCCGGGACCCCCCACCCCGCCGGGTAGGGGAGGATACCACCCCCTGTTTCATCCTTTTCTACATTCTCTTTCAATTCCCCTCTCCCGAAAAGAATCGCCACCCACCCCCCATAAATCCAATCTTTTTCTACCCATAGATTGTGTGTGCCATTACCAGGTAAACATATGGACATAGGGATTAGGAGCGGGGGGAGGCCATTCGGCCCCTCGAACCTGGTCCGCTGCCGTTCAATAAATTCACGGCTGATCTCATTGTGGCCTCAACTTCACATTCTGCCTTCTCCGAGGCAATGTCCAGGGTGTGGGGGTGAAGGTGAAGCCATGCCCAATATTGGCAATCTTTGGGGTATTGGAGCAGCAGGAGTTACACATGGGGAAGGGGGCCAATGCCCTTGCTTTCGCTTCCCTAATCGCACACCGGAGAATCCTGCTCAGATGGCGATCAGCAGCACCACCCAAAGCTGCAGACTGGCTCGCTGACCTCTCGGGATTTCTCCACCTGGAGAAGATTAAGTACACCATCCGAGGGTCAGTGGAAAGCTTCCTGGATACTTGGGGGGCAGTTCGTCGGCCTGTTCTAAAACCTGTTCGAGGCCAGCAACGAGGAGTAAGCCAAGAAAAAAAAAAGATGAAGAACCAAAGGACTGCGCAACCTGGGGGTGGTGGTCGTGGGGGGGGAGGAAAATGGGGAAACCACAAGAGAAGAGGGAGAGTGCTGAAACCAATGGGGAGGGAGGGGGGGAGAGGAAGGGAGGATATCATAGACCGATCCAGAGGACAGCAAAATGTACGTACAGTTTGTCAAATGAAGGACAAAACAAACCTCTCTGTAAAATAAAGCAAATTAGCGCATGCAAGAAAAATGTAATGTATATAAGTAACGACTATTTATAGATATGAGAATAGCCAATAAAAAGATTTTTTAAAAAAGCAGCAATATTATTTCCCGTGCCCACTGCCCTATGGAGCCCATCAGTTGGGGAAAGCCTCAAGCATGTAGGCAGACACAGTGTGCGCCTTCTGCAGGGTCGCACTGGGGTGGGCACGACTATGGAAGCTGGAGGCGCCACCCCACAGACCATGTGCCATCTGAACCTTTAAGCGGCTACCTTTGCCCAGGAACGGTCCCACAAGGAAGCACTCTGAATTGCAATGCCCCATCGCAGGGGAAAAACGTGTTTTGCTCCGACTTGCTTCCTCGAGCTAACTGGGGAATGTGTTGAAGAGTTAATCACTGGCTGGGATACACAAATAGTCAACTGATGCAAGCCTATTGTGTTTGTACAGGTAAACAATGTGTGATTATAAATTCAGCCACTGCCTACAGCTGCTATAACTAAACAGGAAACATCAGTACAAGGTGTATTGTGGAGCTGTACCAGACACAGTCCTCAGCCAAGCAATCTGACGGTGGATACAAAGAATTCTTTTCTTTTTTCAGAAGGAGAAAGGTCCTGAGTGGTGGTGAGTCTGATGTCTATTTGTCAACATTCATTCATGAAAAGCAATAAAATGTATTAAAGCAGCTCTCAATATATCAAAGACCAAAGAGCAATTTTAAAAGCAGTAGCTTAGGAAAGACAGTTAAATTTACTGGTAAAACCTGTTGATTTTTTTCTCTGTATGTTACACTGTTTTATTTAATGGTCTCCTGTCTTTTGTATTGATCAGAATAAATGATATGCAAAACCCAATTTTGTCTTAAAATGCCGAAGAGTAAGTTGGCCGAGTGAAAAGTGTCTATATTTAGAAGTTGCATTAACTAAAAGGAATGTACGATACAGCGTAAAGAGATTTAAGTGGCAATGTGATTATAGAATCATACAGCATTGATGGAGGCCACTCGGTCCACTGTACCAATGCTGTCCCTTTCAAAGAGCTATCCAATTAATCCCACTACGCTGTGTTTCCCTGTGGTCCAGCACTTTATTTTTCCTTTTTGAGTTTATATATAAGTGATATCCCCATACTTGTCAAAACCAAAAGCAGGGAGATTTTGGATGTTGCAAACTGATTGTAACTGGAAAAGCTTGTTTTTCTCCTGTATTTCCTTTTACACAATTGCATCAGATATGCAGAACTGGGTCACGTTCTATTCCCACTCTCTTACACAGATAGAGGAGCCTCACTGACAATATATTGGACTTGGCAAGCCTTCAACGTGGATATTTCCTGCAGGGCAGAAAAGAATATTTGACTTGTCTCTGCCACTTTCAAAGAGGAAGGCCTGTGCTATTCAAAAATAGTGGGCTGCTCGTGTGTGTGTGTGTATATTAGGTAAGCACAGGATTCAGCTTGGCTACAAGGCATCACACAGTAGAATAACCTATTGGCACCTACCATTAGGGCTCATATGTGATGACTGGCCAGTGAAGTGGGGGGTACATAAGCCTGGCTGATAGCCAGAGAGTCAGCACCTTGAGGGGAATAATACTGGGGCAGAACAGGTCTGGTGAAGAAAATCGCTGAGAGTGTTAGCAGGAAATGCTTTCATTGTTGGCCAATTCTGCCTTTTCCCCAAAGTTCTACCTCCAGTTCTTTTTGGAACACAGTTAATAAATACAAATGTTTTGTATTTCATTTAACCATTCTGTTTTTGTTCATTGGTCAGTTAGGGCATCTCGAGTGTATTAGAGAATAATACACTTTCCGATGAGGATATTGTTTCTGTCCAGGGTTCCACAGGGTCAAAATATGACCTAAAATAGGGAGCTGAACTTTCAGAAACATGTAAGTGTTTGAAAAAGTAAATCCAGAAAACTGTTCTAAATTAAACTGAATGATATAGGCATGGGGCACAGGCTCAAACTTGTAACGGACACATTGGAGATTGATAACAGGCAGTTCACCCAAGTCTGACCAACACTCACACTAAGTGTTGAATAGACGAGTGGATACAGGGGTGAGGTGAACACTCCTATAGAGTCCTGGGTGTGGAGGTCAGGGTGGGGAGGTCAGGATGGGTGCACGGATTAGCTGAATGACATATTAATGCTGAACTCAAAACCACTACAACCATAGCAAAGTTCTGAATTATATCCTTGATGTTGGCACCATGTGCCTCTGCCATCTCCAATCAGCAGCAATGGATGTGCAGTTCCCTTCTCTCAGAATCCATCTGTGGGACTGAATTCTGATCGCAAGGCAATTACGGAGAAAGTAGGGCATTTGGCCCATCTTAATTCACCTGCTGCTCCATCCAGGCCACCATCTTTTGGCCTCCCCACCCCCACTGCACAGGTAGCACAGTGGTTAGCACTGTTGCTTCACAGGGTCCCGGGTTCGATTCCCACTTGGGTCACTGTCTGTGCGGAGTCTGCACGTTCTCCCCGTGACTGCTTGGGTTTCTTCCGGGTGCTCCAGTTTCCTCCTCCAAGTTCCGAAAGACGTGCTTGTTAGGGAAATTGGACACTCTGAATTCTCCCTCTGTCTACCCGAACAGGGGCCGGAGTGTGGCGATTAGGGGTTTTTCACAGTAACTTCATTGCAGTGCCAATAACTCGCATATCTTATTGATCAAACACTCCCTTCTCCCCTCTTAGGGACTGCAACTAAAATTAAACCGCTCTTTGTTGTATTAAAATTAGGAACTGAAACTCTCTGGGTGGGCAGGGAGAGGAGAGGGACATTTTCTTTGAATAATGCGTACTCACCCTACACATTGGAATACGCACCACTCATTTTCAGAAATATGTATCTGTGAAATATAAATTGTTAATCTGGATCCAAGGGATTAAGTGAGCGTATAGGATCAATGTGAGCCAGCAGGGAGCCAGGTGAACTGACGGGGTCAATAACTTGGCCTTTGCTGATTTGATATTCAAAGCCCAGTTGTACCCACACTACTAAGCATCTCGTATGTAGCCCATTTGGAATAGATAAAAATCCAAAAATAAGGTGGTGTGTGCATGTGTATTTGAATTGGAAACAGGATTACACACAAGTGTGGTGACTTTAAGGTGCAGCCAAGCACCATCAAGGATCACACTGAAGAATGACTCCTTTCCATAACTGACAGACTACTTTCTTTTGAACCCCATCTGAGTAGGAGACAAACCCACCAAGGGAGATGGGGAATAAACTGTAGGGAAGAAACTGCCGTGGGTGGGTGTGGATTAACAGGTTATGCACATTGATTCCAATTCTCTTTCCACGCCTAGTGATGTGCTGGAGCAGAATTTTGTCTGCTTCCATAGCTAGTAATTCCCAGAACAGGTTGCTAATCTATCGCCAGGGGGTTTATAGCTTGAGGGGCACCACGCCACATTAAACGTGGCTGATCAGGAGTCTCTCCCACTCTTACTACTGGCCATTGGCGTGTTTGGAAGGATTTGCAGGTTGACACTCAACCTGTTTGGCCGCGTTATGAAGGCACCTTCCTTGGCCATCAAGTCCTGGGTGGGACTCAAACCCGGAGCTCCTGACTCAGAGGCAGAGACGCTACCCACTGCCCCACAAGAGCCCCCGATTCATATTGATATGTGATCATTAAAGTCAGGCATTAGAATCAATTTCCACTTTTGGTAACAATGTAAAATAACCAGATGATCAGGTTTGTTTTAGTAGTGGGCACTGTTAGCGGTAAAATCTTGTCTTACATGTTGCTGTTATTCTAACCCACCAATGTATTTATTGGAATGGTCACATTCACCCTGTCACCGTCAGGCAATCAGGGAGAAAGCTCAGAAGATGAAACAATCGCTTGTTAATCTCCAACAGAGTTATCCCTGCATTGGTGCGGTGGCAATCGGATCCCTTTCAACTGAGTTTTGATTTCATTAGATGACATTTATGTAGCTGGAAAGTTTGTTGTTAGAGGAAAATCATCTATTGCTTTAAAGGCGTGAGATGGAATTATTTACTTTAGGCTGTTCCTGGAGCAGGTACACAGTGTTTCACCAGTTATGGCCCTGTCCCAATTAATGCTTTTAAGAGCTCCCATAACTGAATTGTTGCTCTTTCAAGCTTTTTTATAGATAGTTCGGCACAAACTATTTTTTGCGGGTAACGCAACATTGTTTTGAGAAATAATAGTCAGAATCAGCTTGGCACTGCGCTGGGCCATGCCTCATGTTGGAATCGAGGCAGTATGGCAGCTGCAGCTTTCCGTTCGCACCCACATGACCCCATCCCCAGGCGGCTTTTTTGGGGCAATGGCGACAGAGCCTTGAGGCCGCAGTATGGCAAAAAACCCATTCAGAGCACGACCGGGAGACTCACGGACCTGTAGGTACATTACATGGGCCCCAGAATGACAGAATTTGAGGAGAGGATTTACCTTTTGGCCTGGTTCGGATCATCCTTATCCAGTTTTTCTTCATAGATAGAATGTTGGAAATAGAATGACAATCAAATCGTTGCTGGCCCCCAATTCATGGATGGTCTCGTCCCTCAGTTTCTGCCATATGGTCTACATGTGACTGGACAGGCTGATTCTTGGCGTGCAGATCTTTGGACACATGTGGCAGTACACGGGCAATCGGATTGGGGGGGGAGGGTAAACTCGCTTCCTTTTCTTTCCTTCTCTTCCACCATTCAGCCTCATCATGAAGGCACTTTGTCTCAATGTTTGAAGCAGCTTGATGGATGGGTTGTCGCCATTTTGAACAACCGGTTGCAAGCTCCTCCCAGTCGTTAATGCTAATGCTGCCATGCTTCAAAAAGAACCTCAGAGGATCTTTGTCCCGTTTTCTTTGTCCTTCCCCATTAGCGAGTCGAGGAGTCAAGACTTGACAGGGGAGATGCTTTCCGGCCACCCGGACGCAGTGTCCAGTTCATCAGAGTTGATTTGGAAGGGTTGGAAAGGATCTCCAGAGCGCACAGCCTCTCCACCACATCAAGGTGGTGATCCGCGGAGGAAAGTATCAAGTACGAGTGAGTTCAGAGCAACCTAAAATGATTGCAAACGAGAACCTGCAAAAGGTCTTTTCAATCATTCTATTTTTAGAATGCACCAGTTTCCCAGGCTAATTTGAAGGTGCTGCACCCAGTGACAAGAGAGGTGGAGGTGACCCCTCTTCCTTCATCCTCTCCGCTGAAGGAGGTCGCAAACGTAGAAACCAAGGAAATAGACTTCTGAAGTGAAAGCACACAAGCTCCTTTCTAGTTTAGAATCCTCTAAATGCCATTCATTTTCCTTCCAACTTGATCTTCTTCTCTCCTTTCTTTTGAAGGGTGCAAACTGTGACTGGGGTGATCTTCAACATTCACCCCGACAGCGAACAGAGTATGTCCACCAGTTGCTGATCTCTAGGTGTTGATTTGAATAGCGAGTGACAGCATCTGTTCAACTGGGGCACAACAGCTGAGTCCACATGATGGGCACACACAAGTACTCGCCAGCAGGGATAGACTCTAATGGTAATTGGGATGATTGCCCCCTGATTAGTCCAGACCCACAGCAATTGTGCCCCAGCTGTTGAGATCAGTTAACTCAGCGCAGGGACAGAATTAAACCTGCTAAGAAAAAGTTTTATTCATTTACAGGGTGTGGGCGTCGCTGCTTAGGCCAGCATTTAGTGCCCATCCCTATTTGCCTTTCAGAATGCGATGGTGAGCTCCCTTCTTGAATCACTGCAATCCCTGAGGTGTAGGTATACCCACAGTGCTGTTAGGAAGGGAATTCCAGGATTTTGCCCCAGCGACAATGAAGGAACGGCGATATATTTCCAAGTCAGGGTGGTGAGTGACTTGGAAGGGAACCTCAAGGTGGTGGTGCTCCCAGGTATCTGCTGATCTTGTCCTTCTGGATGGTAGTGGTCGTGGGTTTGGAAGGTGTTGTTTAAGGAACCTTGGTGAGTTACTGCAGTGCGTCATGTAGATGGTACACGCGGCTGCCACTGTTTGCTGGTGGTGGAGGGTTTCAATGTTTGTGGGAGGGGGAGCAATCAAGCGGGCTGCTTTGCCCTGGATGGTGTCGAGCTTCTTTAGTGTTGTTGGAGCTGCACTCAACCAGGCAAGTGGAGAGTATTCCATTACATTCCTGACTTGTACCTTGTAGATGATGGACAGACTGTGGGGGCCAGGAAGTGAATTACCTGGCGTAGGATTCCTAACCTTTGACCTGCCCTGGTAGTCACAATATTAATATGGCTAGTCCAGTTCAGTTTCTGATCAAATGTAACCCCTAGGATGTTGGTTGTGGGGGATTCAGTGATAGTCATGTCATTGAATGTCATGGGGCGATGGTTAGATCCTCTATTGTAGGAGGTGGTCAATGCCTGGCACTTATGTGGTGTGAATATAACTCGCCACTTGTCAGCCCAAGTGTGGATATTGTCCAGGTCTTGCTGAATTTGGACATGGTCTGCTTCTTTATCTGAGGAGTCGCGTATGGTGCTGAACATTATGCAGTCATCCACGCGATCCCCACTTCTTACCTAATGATGGAAGGGCGGTGATTGATGAAGCAGCTGAAGATTGTTGGTCCAAGGACATTACCCTGAGGAACTCCTGCAGTGATGTCCTGGAACTGAGGTGATTGACCTTCAACCACCACAACCATCTTCCTTTGTGCCAAGTATGACTCCAACCAGCAGGGAGTTTTTGCCCTGATTCCCATTGACTCCAGTTTAGCTAGAGCTCCTTGATGCCATACTTGGTCAAACGCTGCCTTGATGTCAAGGGCAGTCACTCTCACCTCATCTCTGGCATTCAGCTCTTTTGTCCTGTTTGAACCAAGACTGTAATGAGGTCAGGAGCTGAGTGACCCTGGCGGAATCCAAACTGAGTGTCTGTGAACAGGTTATTGCTAAGTAAGTGCCGCTTGATAGCACTGTTGATGACTCTTCCCATCACTTTGCGGATGATGGAGAGTAGACTGATAGGTTGGTAATTGACTGGGTTGAATTTGCCATGTTTCTTGTGTACAGGACATACTTGGGAAATTTCCACATTGTCGGGTAGATGCCAATGTTGTAGCTGGGACCTCGCAAAACCAATTGTTTTTCAAAGCCAATTTAAAAGCCATTTATGAGTGTAAAGCATGGCTTTGTCTGGGTCATGAAATGTTCTTCAACTTCCTGTAGACGTGTTGTGACAACAACATTTGCATTGATAATATCAAAAGGATTTTCCCCAAGTATGAAATTAAATAACTAACAGGAGGAGATGGCTCCATAAATGTCCCCATCTTCAATGATGGGGAAGCCCAGCACAGCAATACAAAAGACAAGACTGAAACATTTGGAACCATTTTCAACCAGAAGTGCCGAGTGGATAATCCATCTGTGTCTCCTCCAGAGGTCCCCGGCATCACAGATGTCAGTCTTCAACCAATTCAGTTCACTCCATGTGATATCAAGAAATAGCTGAAGGCACTGGATATTGCAAAGACTATTGGCTCTGACAATATTCTGGTAATTGTACTGAAGACTTGTGCTCCAGACCTTGCTGCTCCCCTAGACAAACTGTCCCAGTACAGCCATGACACTGGCATCTACCCAGCAATGTGGAAAATTGCCCAGGTATGTCCTGTACACAAAAAGCAGGACAAATCCAATACGGCCAATAAATCCCATCAGCCTAATCTCCATCATCAGTAAAGTAATGGAAGGTGTTGTCGACAGTGAAACAAAGTGGCACTTACTTAGCAATAACCTGTTTACAGACGCTCAGTTTGGGTTCCAACAGGACCACTCAGCTCCTGACCTCATTATAACCTTGGTCCAAACATGGACAAAATAGCTGAATTCCAGAGGGAGGTGAGGGTGACAGCTCTGGATATCAAGGCAGAATTTTCCAAGTGTAGCATCAAGGAGCCCAAGCAAAACTGGAGTCAATGGGAATCATAGAGACAACTCTCCACTGGTTGGAGTCATACTTGGTACAAATGAAGATGGTTGTGGTTGTTGGTCATCACCCATCTCAGCTCCAGAACATCGCTGCAGGAGTTCCTCAGGGTAGTGTCCTAGGCTTACCCATCTTCAGCTGCTTCATCAATGAACTTCCCTCTATCATAAGGTCTGACGTGGGATGATCGATTATGATCGTGCAATGTACAGCACCATTCATGACTCCTCAGACATTGAAGCAGTCCATGCCCATGCACAGAAAGAGCCCGAATATATCCAGACTTGGGATGACAAGTGCCAAGTAACATTTGTGCCACGCAAATGCCAGGCAACGGACATCACCAATTAGAAATAATCTAACCATTTTCCATTGGCATTCAATGGCATTACAGTCATTATCTTGGGGGTTACCATTGACCAAAAATGGAAATGGACTAGCCATATAGATACTGTGGCTACAAAAGTCAATCAGAGGCTGGGAATTTTGCAGAAAGTAACTCACCTCCTGATTCCCTAAAACCAGCCACCATCTTCAAGACACAAATCAGGATTGTGATGAAAAACTCTCCAGTTGCCTGGATGAATGCAGCTCCAACAACACTCAAGACGTTCGACACCATCCAGGAAAAGACAGCCAGCTTGATTGGCACACCTTCCACACTTTCAACATTCACTCCCTCCAACACCGAGCCAAAGCGGATGCAGTGCGTACCATCTGCAAGATGCACTGCTGCAACTCACCAAGGCTCCTTCAACAGCACCTTCCAAATCCGTGAACTCTATTATCTGGAAAGGCAAGGGCAGTAAATGCACCCAGAAGCTGCCGACCCTCTTGCACCTCTCTTCATGACCCCCACCTTGTGAACCCCACTGCCCAGGCATTGTATCTACCTGTGGCCTAGGTCACTCAGCAATTCTCAGATTCCAGTGCCTGTCCTTCCAGCAGCAGCTACCGCTTTCCCAGTGTCGCTGCTGAGCAGAAGAGCTGCCAGCCTTTGATTGGCTGGTAGCCACCAGTAGGAAAGACTTCTGCCCTTGGTGGGTCTTGATTCCAGGGCAAGGCTCTTGGCCGGGCTGGCCACTGCCTGATTGGCCTGTAGTTCGATTGGCCTTCTCGAAAAGAGGCAGTGTGGGTCTTTTGCTGGCTCTCCAGGTGACAGGCAAGACTCTAATAATATCTTAACAACGAACCGCCTCAGGTCCTGTTTAATATGCAGATACGTTTTGTTACGAATCATTGTCATATAGTTTCACAGTAACTTCATTGCAATGTTAATGTAAGTCGACTTGTGACACAAATAAAGATTATTATTAGTCATAGAACTTTACAACATATTGTGTCTGCATTGGCAATCAAGCACCAATCTATTCTAATCCCATCTTTCAGCACTTGGTCCATAGCCTTGCATGCTGTCTAAATGCTCATCTAACTGCTTCTTTAATGTTGTGAGGGTTCCCAGAGCTACGATCCTTTCAAGCAGTGAGTTCCAGATTCCCACCACCCTTTGAGTGAAAAAGTCTTTCCTCCAATCCCCCCAAAACCTCCTGCCCCTTACCTTAAATCTATGCCTCCTGGTTGTTGACCCCTCTACTAAGGGGAAATGCTTCTTCCTATCTACCCTATCTATATCTCTCATAATTTTGTACACCCCAACCCTTCAGCCTTCTCTGCTCTAAGGAGAACAACCCCGGTCTAACCAGCCTCTCTGAACTGCACACAGTACTCCAGCTGTGGCCTAATGAGCATTTTATACACCCCCTTCATAACCACCCTGCTCTTATATTCTATGGTAAGAAGTCTTGCAACACCAGGTTAAAGTCCAACAGGTTTGTTTCGAATCACTAGCTTTCGGAGCACAGCATCTTCCTCAGGTGAAGGAAGGAGCAGTGCTCCGAAAGCTAGTGATTGGAAACAAACCTGTTGGACTTTAACCTGGTGTTTTAAGACTTCTTACTGTGCCCACCCCAGTCCAACACTGGCATCTCCTTATCATGGCTAATATTCTATGCCTTGATTAATAAAGACAAGTATCCCATATGCCTTCTTAACTGCCTTATCTACCCGTCCTTCTGCCTTCAGAGATCTTTTTATTTTGTGTTCCTTTGCTTTGTTAGCCCTCTCAAAAGGCACCACCTCACACATCTGCCCATGTAGACCAGCCCATCTATATCATCCGTAATCTAAGGCTTTCCTGCTCATTATTTACAACATCACCAATTTCCATGTCATCTGTGAACGTACTGCTCGTACTCCCCCTTTCCCAATGAGACCATTAATGTGCACTACAAAAAGCAAGGGTTCCAGCATCGATGGTACATCGCTGGACACAAGCTTCCAGTCACAAAAACATCCTTTGACCGTTACCCTCTGCCTCCTGCCACCCGGCCAATTTTACTTGATGCTAAAGAATGTTAAAACAACCAAGAGAAAGTAACATTTAAGTAATAAATGAAATCCAGGGCAATAGGAGATAAAGAAAGAAGAGAGACCTTCACAGTTAATTCCATCCATCTGCTGGTATTTTCCTGGAGGGCGGAATTACCTGAGCAAACACCACACACCTATTCATAACGTGTTTTTGGACGTGTGCCAGACCGAGAAGAAAATAATGAGCAAACATGAATCCACCTATTATGCAAAGCAAAGTACCTTCACCTGATGTAACTAATCACCCACAAAGTATTTCTCCCACAGAAAACCCAGCATAAATTTTAACTGGACAATTGCAATTGTATTCAGATTATTTTATTACAATATATAAGGAGCACAGTCCTTGCTAAGCGGAAAGTTGCATGCTTTGAAATTTTAGGAGTCTATTTGTTAAACTGTTGTGTAATGGGGAACGGTTAGATACAATAGTGTTCACCTCCCCTTGTATGTATTGTATGTATATGACTAATGTACTGACTGCTGGTTATTTATTTTACCCACTGTATTCTTAAGAAGATGTTATCCCTCCAGGCTGGTTTTTGAAGCCAAGGGATAATATTTTGTCAAATGTATCAGCAATCATGACAATCCTGTAAAATCTGACTGGTAGACCCAATAAAGCTGATGACTTTAAAAGGGTTCCAAAAACAAGCATACGCCAGGTCGCATGACCTGTACCATTCATCACCCTGAGAGAGAAGGATTGTGGGTCCAAACCCCACTCCAGTGACTTGAACACTAATTCCAGGTGGAGACTCCAGCTCAGTGTTGAAGGAGTGCCAGACTATTGGAAGTGCTGTCTGAACCAAGGCCTCCAACTGCCCTCCTGAGTGTTTGTAACAGATTCCATGAGATAATTTAACAAAGAGCATTGGAGTTCCTTGCCAACATTTATCTAACAACCAAAATGACTAAAATAGATTATCAACTTGTTTCCTGTTCTTTCACGGGATGTAGGCTCCACTGACTAGGCCAGTATTATTTGCCCATCCTTAATTGCCCTTGAGAAGGGGATGGTGAGCTGCCTATTTGAACTACTGCAGGCCCACATGATGTAGGTACACAGTGTTGTTCAGGAAAGAGTTCTAAAATTTTGACCCAACAACAGTGAAGGAACAGCCTAGTCAGGATGGTTAACAGTCCATCCATTTCCTACAGTGCAGAAGGAGGCCATTCGGCCCATTGAGTCTGCACCATCCCTCTGAAAGAGAATCCTGCCCAGTCCCACTCCCCCGCCCTATTCCCATAACACTAGCTAACCTGCACTTCTTTGGACTGTGGGAGGAAACCGGAGCACCCAGAGGAAACCCATGCAGACACAGGGAGCAAGAGCAAATTCCACACAGGCAGTCACCCAAGGCTGGGACTAAACCGGGTCCCTGGTGCTGTGAAGCAGCAGTGCTAACCACTGTGCCACCATGCTGCCAATGGTGCGTAGCTTGGAGCCATTCTTTTTTAAATTAATTTTTATGGGATGTTGGCTCCGCTGGCTGGCCCAGCATTTGTTGTCCATCCCTAATTACCCTTGAGAAGGTGGTGTTGAGCTGCCTACTTGAATTGCTACAGTGCTTGTGGTGTTAGGGAGGGGGGAAGTTCCAGGATTTTGACCCAGTGCCAATGAATGAACGGCGATATATTTCCAAGCTAGGATGGTGAATGACTTGGAGGGGAAATTCCAGGTGATGGTGTTCCTATGTATCAACTGCCCTTACCCTTCTAGATAGCAGTGGTTGTGGGTTTGGGAGGTGCTGCCTAAGGGACCTTGGTGAGTTCTTGCAGTGCATCTTGTAGACGGTACACACGGCTGCTACTGTGCATCGGTGGTGGAGGGAGTGAATGTGTGTGGAAGGGTGCCAAACAAGCAGACAGTTTTGTCCTGGATGGTGTCGAGCTTCTTCACTGTTGTTGGAGCTGCACTCATCCAAGCAATAGGAGAGTACTCCATTACATTCCTGACTTGAGCCTTGTATGTGGTGGACAGGCTTTGGGGAGTCAGGAGGTGAGTTATTCGCCGCAGGATTCCTGGCCTCTGACCTGTTCTGGTTAGTCCAGTTCAGTTTCTGGTCAATGGTAGCCCCCAGAAGTTTGATAGTGGAGGATTCAGTGATGGTAATCACATTGAATATCAAGTGGAGATGGTTAGATTCTCTCTTATTGTAGATGGTCATTGCCTGACACTTGTGTGGCGCGAATGTTACTTGCCGCATGTTAGCCCAAACCTGGATATTATTCAGGTCTTGCTGCATTTGCACGTGGACTGTTTAGTGTCTGAGGAGTTGCGAATGGTGCTGAACATTGTGCAATCATCAGCATACATCCCCACATCTGACCTGATAGAACCATAGAACTTCTACAGTGCAGAAGTAGGTCATTCGACCCATTGGCTCTGCACTGACCCTCTGAAAGAGCACCCTGTCTAGGCCCACTCCCCCGCCCTATTCCCGTAACCTAACCTCTACATCCCTGGACACCAAGAATCAATTTAGCATTGGAAATCCATCTAACCTGCACATCTTTGGACGTTATGTTGGACGGAAGCTCATTGATGAAGTAGCTGAAGATGGTTGGGTCTGGGACAGGGCCCTGAAGAACTCCTACAGAGAAGTCCCAGGACTGTGATGACTGACCTGCAACAATCACAACCATCTTTCTTTATGATAGATATGGCTCCAACCAGTTGAGCGTTTACCCCCTTGATTCCCATTGACTCAATTTTTGCTAGGGTTCCTTGATGCCATTGTTGGTCAAATGTTGCCTTCATGTCAAGAGCAGTAACTCCCTTCTCACCTCTGGAGTTCAGCTCTTTTGTCCATGTTTGAAGCAAGGCTGTATTAAGATTAGGAGCTGAGTGACCCTTGGCGGAACCAAAGGTTCCGAGTGAGTGAGTGCCGTTTGATAGCATTGTTGATGACTCCTTCCATCACTTCACTGATGATAGAGAGTAGACTGATAGGATGGCAATTGGCTGGGTTGGAATTGTCCTGCTTTTTGTGTATGGGACATACCTGGGCAATTTTCCACATTGCCAGGTGGTGCCATTATTGTAGCTATACTGCTGCCCTTGTACTTTGTGGTGGTTGTAGCTGCACATTGGGAAGATGATATTGAAGGAGCCTTGTTGAGTTGCTGCAATGCAGTTTGTAGATTATTAATCTTACCTCTGTATACTAAGCACTTATGGCTGTTTGTGGGAGCTCACTGCACACAAATCGGCTGCGATATGTCCTATGTTACAACAATGGCTACATATTAAAAGTATTTGATTGGCCACATTGCTTTTTTGGGATATCCTAAGGTCATGAATGGTGCTGTAGAAATCTGTCTTGCCTACTATAGACAAGCTGTGCAGCACCAGCTGGTAAATTAAACTACGGGTCCACCAACACTGATAGTTCTCCCACCCTGTTCTCCAGCGCACTTTGGGATCAAAGGTTAAGAGCTGCAGTGTTGAAATTGGGATTATGAATTTGCCCCAAGCAGTTCATCACTTGTATTGGGAAAGCACACCAAATCTGATTTGCCGGCCATCCAATATGAAATTAACGGATGGTAACTCACAACCTGTAACTTCTCCAGATCTGCTCATTCCACTTCCATTTGGCTTCAAGGCCGTGTCATCATCTTTTATAAAAACAGAGAAGGCCGAAGGGATTCAAGTAGTGGTACAGGACTCAAAAGGTGCTCAGCCTTGTTTCAAAGCCCTCCGTGGCCACACCTCTCCCTGTATCTGTAAGCTCCAGACCACAAGCCTTTGAGATCTCTACTCTCCTCCAATTCTGACTCTTGTTCATCACCAATTGTAATCGTTGTACCATTGGCAGCCATGCGTTCAGTTGTCTAGGCTCTAAGCTCTGGTATTCCTTCCCCTACAGGTCTCCACCTCTCCACCACATTTCTTTCTTTTAAGACCCTCCTTCTAACCTAATGCCGCGATTTAACAGGGGGGAAAAAAAAAGAGTCCTGTTTTGGGTGGGTTTAGCAGGGTGTTTCTTGGTGCCTGCAGCTCTGAGAATGGCCCCGATATCAAACGGGACTCTTTTGTTTTGGCCTCAATGAGGAACGGCCCTGCTGAGGCCAAATTTACCTTAATTTCCAGCTCGCCGGTGCAGGAAGAGGTCATGGCGGCATTTTTAAATGCCGCCCCAGTCTCTTGACCCCCCCTCTCAGACTTCCCACTGGGACCTACAGACTCCCCCAATGCGCCAACTTACCTTTTAGGGGGCTCTTGAGCCCCCCCCCCCCCCCTCCCTTCACACCACCTCATAAAGACAGGGCTCACCTGGGCCCAATCCCTGGCACAGGTAACCTGGCACCCGGGCACCTTGGCGCTGCCTGACAGTGCCCCTTCCAACCTGGCAGTGCCCCTTCCAACCTGGAAGTGCCCCTTCCAACCTAACAGTGCCCCTTCCAACCTAACAGTGCCCCTTCCAACCTGGCAGTGCCCCTTCCAACCTGGCAGTGCCCCTTCCACCCTGGCAGTGCCCCTTCCAGCCTGACAGTGCCCCTTCAATCCTGACAGTGCCCCTTCCAACCTGACAGTGCACCTTCCAGTCTGACACTGCCCCTTCCAACCTGACAGTGCCCCTTCCACCCTGACAGTGCCCCTTCCAACCTGGCAGTGCCCCTTCCAGCCTGACAGTGCCCCTTCAATCCTGACAGTGCCCCTTCCAACCTGACAGTGCACCTTCCAGTCTGACACTGCCCCTTCCAACCTGACAGTGCCCCTTCCATCCTGGCAGTGCCCCTTCCAACCTGACAGTGCCCCTTCAACCCTGACAGTGCCCCTCCCACCCTGACAGTGCCCCTTCAACCCTGACAGTGCCCCTTCCAACCTGGCAGTGCCCCTTCCAGCCTGACAGTGCCCCTTCAATCCTGACAGTGCCCCTTCCAACCTGACAGTGCCCCTTCAATCCTGACAGTGCCCCTTCCAACCTGACAGTGCCCCTTCCAGTCTGACACTGCCCCTTCCAACCTGACAGTGCCCCTCCCACCCTGACAGTGCCCCTTCAACCCTGACAGTGCCCCTTCCAACCTGGCAGTGCCCCTTCCAGCCTGACAGTGCCCCTTCAATCCTGACAGTGCCCCTTCCAACCTGACAGTGCACCTTCCAGTCTGACACTGCCCCTTCCAACCTGACAGTGCCCCTTCCACCCTGACAGTGCCCCTTCCAACCTGGCAGTGCCCCTTCCAACCTGACAGTGCCCCTTCAATCCTGACAGTGCCCCTTCCAACCTGACAGTGCACCTTCCAGTCTGACACTGCCCCTTCCAACCTGACAGTGCCCCTTCCAGCCTGGCAGTGCCCCTTCCACCCTGACAGTGCCCCTTCAACCCTGACAGTGCCCCTCCCACCCTGACAGTGCCCCTTCCAACCTGACAGTGCACCTTCCAGCCTGACAGTGCCCCTTCCAACCTGACAGTGCCCCTTCCAACCTGACAGTGCCCCTTCCAGTCTGACACTGCCCCTTCCAACCTGGCAGTGCCCCTTCCAGCCTGACAGTGCCCCTTCCAACCTGGCAGTGCCCCTTCCAACCTGGAAGTGCCCCTTCCAACCTAACAGTGCCCCTTCCAACCTAACAGTACCCCTTCCAACCTGGCAGTGCCCCTTCCAACCTGGCAGTGCCCCTTCCACCCTGGCAGTGCCCCTTCAACCCTGACAGTGCCCCTTCCAACCTGGCAGTGCCCCTTCCAGCCTGACAGTGCCCCTTCAACCCTGACAGTGCCCCTTCCACCCTGACAGTGCCCCTTCAACCCTGACAGTGCCCCTTCCATCCTGGCAGTGCCCCTTCCAACCTGACAGTGCCCCTTCCAGCCTGGCAGTGCCCCTTCCAACCTGACAGTGCCCCTTCCAGCCTGACAGTGCCCCTTCCACCCTGGCAGTGCCCCTTCCAGCCTGACAGTGTCCATTCCACCCTGACAGTGCCCCTTCCAGCCTGACAGTGCCCCTTCCAACCTGGCAGTGCCCCTTCCACTCTGACAGTGCCCCTTCCAGCCTGACAGTGCCCCTTCCAACCTGACAGTGCCCCTTCCAGCCTGACAGTGCCCCTTCCACCCTGACAGTGCCCCTTCCAGCCTGACAGTGCCCCTTCCAACCTGACAGTGCCCCTTCCAGCCTGGCAGTGCCCCTTCCACCCTGACAGTGCCCCTTCCACCCTGACAGTGTCCCTTCCAGCCTGGTAGTACCCCCAGGTACCCTGACAGTGCCAAGATGACAGCAGGAGTGCCAGGGTACCACCCTGCCCAGAGGCAGGGGTTTGCGATGGCGTGGGAGACCCTTGTCCCCAGGTGCCTTTACTCTTGGTCCACTTTTGTGTGACCTGTACTGAATGGTGCCATGTCAAGGTCTCCCAAGCACAGAAGTTTGTTTACCGTCCCCGGGAGCATCGGACACCAACACATTTAAGTGAGCAGTTAACTATGTAAATCTGGATCTCGCCTTCGCTGGGTGAGATTTAAATCATGGCGTCTCGCAAGAACTTGTTGAGATGCCATTCATGAGATTTAACAGCCTCGTCGCGTTACTGAACCGGCTGCAATGAAGCTGTTGGATTGTCCCCATATCTCGTTGACCAAACTACCTAATTATCTGGCTTGGTGGTCAGATTTTGTTTGCTAACCCTCCTATGAAGTACCTTGGGACATGATATGATATTGAAAGTGCTATACAAATGCAAGTTGTTGTTATTTTATTTTTGAAAGCACAAGATTTACTTCCCAGGGAGATCTGGGGCATGTTACCCCAGCCAAATTTGATTTGTGACACTTTATTTGATGCACTTTCCAGATCTTTGAAGTCTACAATGGATCAGATGATTCATGTTTCCCCTCCGCAACCCTCCTGGTTGGTGTGCTGCTATGAATAAATAATCATTATTTAAAACGGCCATTTAAAGTATTAATAACAACAAGAACATTTGATCTCGCTGTTCTCTAATACAAAGAAACAGCCATTAAAGGAATCCAAATGTGTCTTTCATCTGAAACAGGACCAATTTTTAAGACAAATATTTGGAGCTGAATTTTTTGCTAGGGAGGCAGGAAGCAGAGGTTAGGACTCTTTTCGGGTCTCGAACCCACGCCTGGTGGGAAATTAATTATAGTCAAGATTTTCAAGTGGGTGAGTACTTAATTGGCTTGGACGGGTAGCCTGTCCAGTTAGGGGTAAGTGGGTTCTCCATGGTGGGAAACCAGTCAGGAGCCTTCCCCAGCTTCACAGAAGCACTCAACTGCAATAAAAGGTACGTAACTGGGAGGGTGCTTCAACAAAAAGGTGGCTCTTTTTAAAAACTTTAATACAAAGCACAAAACCTAGCTGGGCTAGAATGATAGGAGTTGTTGCGGAGTGGAGGGAGCACCACTCGAGGGCCTTTGGCTCTATCCCTACCCAGGCAGGCAAGAAGGACCTGCACACCGAGCCTTGTGCTGGGTGTTCCCTCCAGGCAGTTAAACTGGTGCCCCTTGCATCAGGAAATTTTAACAAAGCTCTTAATGAGCCTAATTACCTGCCCTCCTTGTGAGGGCAGGCAGCCTTTCGAGATCCTTAATCCATGCTGGCCAAAATGGTCAATATTGGGAATGGGGTTGGGAAAGAGGCACGCCTGCAGAGTGTGATGAACACAGCCCAACGTATCACACAAGCTTGCCACCCTCCCATTGATTCTGTCTACACCTCCCGCTGCCTCAGAAAGGCAGGCAGCATTGCCAGTGACCCCTCACACCCAGGCTTTGCCCTCTTCCAGACCTGCCATCAGGCAGAAAATACAGAAGCCTGAAGACCCACACATGCAAACATAGGAACAGCTTCTTCCCCACAACTACTGGACTCCTCAACGACTCTCCCTCGGATGATCTGTTCCCTGTAAGAACACTATTCACGATGCCCCATGCTGCATCTGCTCATGTATTTGCTTTGTTTGGTCCTAGTTCCTCACTGTAACCAATCACTATTTGTCAATGTACTTTGTCGATTATTCTTTTGGTCTACTGTGTACATACTGTATACGTTCCCTTGGGTGCAGGAAACAGCTTTTCACTGTACTTCGGTACATGTGACAATAAATCAATCAATCAATCAATCTATAGGTCTGGTAATTTTTGGGAACGCCTCTGTTGCCAGCATCGGTGGGGCATGAAAATTTAGCCGCTGATCTACAGCTCACTTTCAAATGCCAAACAATTTCAAAACTTATTATACATTGTGTGCTTTGAACCAAAAGGAGTGGAAGGGTGAAGCACGTTGAGCAGGGAGGCTCCTTATTTCCTCCTGTCATTCTATCAGTACTTGCTGTCTAGGAAGGACCCATAACTCATTTTTCCCTCCAATATGGAACTGTTAGAGGGCAGGAGATACTCCGCTGCACAAGAACATAAAAGCCTAGGAAATAGGAACAACAGTGGATCATAATATCCATTGAGATTGCTTCACCATTCACTAAGGTCATAGCTGAACACCAACTCACCTTTCTCATCATATCCCTACATCCCTCAATTCCCTTTGTGCTCAAAATTTGATCTCAGTTTTGAAGATACTCAACAACTAAACATCCATAACCGCCTGGGGCTGAGAATTTCAAAGATTTGCAACCTGCTTAGCGCCCACATTTCTCTTCTTCTCAGTCCTAAATGATTGAGCCCCTATTCAGAAATGATGAGGTCTGTCAAGCCGTATGTCCTGTCAAGGCTATGGCCTGTCAGGTCCTGTTTATAAGCCTGCTCCACTCAGACTCTCTTCACCCCACTCGCATCCCAGGAATCAATCTAATGAACCCTCACTGCAAACCACCCCCCACCCCATTCCACCCACCTAGGCAAATGTATCCTTCCTTAGGTAAGTAGACCCAACCTGTAAATAGTATTTCAGGTGTGGTGTCACCAAAACCGTACATAATTTCAGCAACAGTTCCTGACCCTTGTCTTCCAACTTCCTGAAATAAGGGCTAACATATGATTTGCTTTTTCCAATTGCTTGCTGCACCTATATGTAAACTTACTGATTCTTCGAGTGTGGCACGGTGGCGCACTGGTTAGCATTGCTGCCTCACGGCGCCGAGGACCCACGTTCGATCCCGGCTCCGGGTCACTGTCCGTGTGGAGTTTGCACATTCTCTCCGTGTCTGCGTGGGACTCACACCCACAACCCAAGGATGTGCTGGGTAAGTGGATTGATAAGGTTAAATTGCCCCTTAAATGGAGAAAAATGAATTGGGTGCTCCAAATTTATTTTTAAAAATTTACTGTGATTCTGTGCAAGGACACCAAGAATCCCTCTTAATCCCAGCATCTACTGGTTTCTGATCTTCGGGAAAATAATCTGCTTTTCCATTGTTCCAGCAGTGTGGATACTTTTACATTATACTTCATTAGTCACCAACTTGCCCAATCACTCAGCTGACACTGCATCCGTCTTCCCCTTCGCACTGACCTGTTCCCCCCCCCCGCTGTGTGTACTCCCTGCCACTGCTTCCTGCATTAGTGTTGAGTGGTCAGATGGTAGCAGTAGTGCTTCAGCGTGTGCCTTGGCTTAGTATTTGTAATCTTGCCTCTCGGTCATAGTAAAGGCTGAAGGTTCAAGACCGACTGCCCTGATGTGGGTGTAAAACCTCGGCTGATCCTCCAGGACAGTCCTGAAGGAGTGCTGCACTGTTGGAGGTGCTGTCTTTTGGGTGAGGCATTACATTCTGCCTCATAGATAAACGTGAAAGAAGATCCCATGGCATGATTTTAAATGATGTTGTTGTTTGTGGAAACTTTCTGTCCTGCCACATTGCTTACAATAGCAAATACACTTCTGAAGTACTTTATTGGTCATAGAGTGTTATGGGATGTCCTGAGGTCACAAAAGGCACTGTATAAATGCAAGTCTATCTTTCTTTAATAAACAGGCGCCTGTCTGGTCCTGGAACATTACTTGGGACAGAACATCCTTTTCCTATAGTGATAACATTATGCCGCTTACACTTCATCTGGCTGAGTTACAGAAGGCTGAAGTTCCATCATTATATTCTCTGTAAAAGTGTCACTTTCCAGTTCTATTTTAATGAATAGCACAGTTTGTCTGTGCTTTAATTTGTATAGTTAACGTTGGCTTTGACACTCTTTTCTGTGATGTGATCCCATTCGCATCACAGCACGGTAGTACAGTAGTTAACACAGTTGCTTCACAGCTCCAGGTCCCAGGATCGATTCCCGGCTTGGGTCACTACCTGTGCGGAGGAGTCTGCACGTTCTCCCCGTGTCTGCGTGGGCTCCCTCCAGGTTCTCTGGTTTACTCCCACAATCCAAAGATGTGCAGGTTAGATGGATTGGCCATGGTAAATTGCCCTTAGTGTCCAAAAAGGTTAGGTGGTTTACTGGGTTCCGGGGGATAGCGTGGAGGCGTGGGCTTAAATAGGGTGCACTTTCCAAGGGCCAGTGCAGACTCAATGGACCAAATGGCCTCCTTCTGCACTGTAAATTCTATGATTCTATAAAAAATTCCATGATTCACACACAGTTCGGCAGACCACATCTCCAACCTTCGGTTTGGTCTAAATTACGTTCATCTGTGCAATGAAATGTCAGCATAGCCAGCTGTGACAATTTCCATTCCAGTGACAGATCTAGTGACAGCAACTTAGCACTCCAGGATCAGATATAGCACAGTTAGATGAAGGATGATGCTTCTTTTGATCAATCTCACATAGATGCCAACCTATAAAACTCACGAAAACTGACAAGCAGGCTGAAACAAATCTGACCGTGCCTGAAAAAAAAAATCAAAAAACATGCACAGGACAACCGAAAATTACACCGTTTATGGTCATGCCCACTACCCTAAGGTAACTAAATATGTTTAGATTATGTTGGCGTTCAGGGCTTTAAATCAGGTTTTGAGGATCCTGATGAAATTTGCTTCCATGTAAACCTCAATGGCCTGACCCTATGATATGTGAAAGAAAATGGTACGAAGTGAAGTGAGATAGGCTAACTTAAATTGTAGCTGAACCCCATGTCCCTAATCAGTTCCGCAGTTGTCTGACGACCCACTGCCGCTGGGCCAACTTCCTGGAAATTCTTCCCCAAGAGCGCTATGGGTTTACCTACACCACACGGACTGCAGCTGTTCAAAGAGGGAGCTTAACACCACCACCTTCTCAAAGGCAATTAGGAATGGGCAATAAAAAAATGTTGGCGCATGAACAAATTTTAAAAAAATTAGTAAATCTTAAAGTATGCAAAAACCTATACCTGCAGAGCAGCTTTGAGCAAACACCCACGATTTTGTAATCCACTTCCTCATTCATACCACTTACATGGCGCCTACTAATAGTTTCACTGACCATGCCTGGCTCTTGTGGTTAGAGTAGGTTTTGGTAATGTGGTTCACCATTGCATGCAATTTTAAAATAACAAATTTTCATGGCGGCTGGAATCCTCCAATGCTCTGAGGTGGGGAATACCCTTTTTGGCTTGGATAATGCATTTCCGTCACTGATAAACAAGGTGGATGAGTTTGCAAATCTGGTGAAAAAAACAATCGCTGTTTCATCCTATCACTGTGGCTTTATATACTTACTGCTTTACCCCATATCCATCCATGTCCCCTGGTTTGATTCACTCGATCTTTTCCCAGAACTTCTGATTATTTTTCCCCCTATGTGCCACACTCTCCTCCATCTCATTCCCCATTAATCAGCAAGCCATAATTGAAATTAAAATGAATTGAATGACTTGGTGCAACATATGTTGGTCCATTAAAGCACATTACAGTACAATGTTAAATGGTAGTTAATGCTGATCAAAGATTTATACAGTTTGAGCATCCCTTGGGGCCCAGTGTGTATCGGATTTTGGAATTTTTCGAATTTCTGAATATAATTTTCGAGGGGGCGAAACGGCCTGTTCCTGTTCTTATGAAGACTGATTTCTTGGGCGGGATTCTCAACTACCCGGTGGGGCGGGGGGTCCCGGCGTAGCAGAGTGGCGCCAACCACTCCGGCGTCGGTCCTCCCCAAAGGTGCGGAATTCTCCGCACCTTTAGGGGCTAGGCCCGTGCCGGAGCGGTTGGCACCACACCGACTGCCGCCCAAACCGGCTCCAGTGGCCTTTGAAGCCCGCCGCCCGGCATCGGGGCTGGCCGAAAGGCCTTCACCGGTTCGCGCATGCGCCGGTGCGTTAGCTGCCGTCAGTCACCACCGGCGCATGTGCGCTGGGGGATTCTCTTCCGCCTCCACCATGGTAGAGGCCGTGGCGGTAGCGGAAGAAAAAGAGTGCCCCCACAGCACTGGCCCGCCCGCCGATTGGTAGGCCCCGATCGCGGGCCTGGCCACCGTGGGGGCACCCCCCCGGGGTCCGATCGCCCCGTGCCCCCCCAGGACCCCGGGGGCCCGCTCGCGCCGCTGATCCCGGCGCCACCAGAGGTGGTTGGAACCACGGCGGCAGGAGAGGCCTCCCAGCGGCTGGACTTTGGCCCATCGCGGGCCGGAGAATTGCTGCAGGGGACTCGCCGATCGGCGGGTGGTGTTTCCCGCCCCCGCCAATTCCCGGGGGGGCGGAGAATTTCTGCCACGGCGGGGGTGGGATTTTCGGCGGCACCGGGCGATTCTCCGACCCTGCGGGGGTCGGAGAATTTCGCCCCTTGTCCCTGACATTTATCAGTCTCACCTATACGATGGCGTTCTGACACATTCAGAAAAAGCCTGGGACCTGTGCATGTGCAGCGTGTTGGGATCTGCGCATGTGCAGCATGTTGGGGCCTGCGCATGTGTGGCGCATTGAGACCAGTGCATCACCCAGGAGTCTTCCTAGAGCCTTGTGGAATTTCCCACTCGTGACGTCACATCGGCGCTCAAACAAAAGTGCGGATTTTGGAATTTTTCGATTTTCAGAATTTTGGATATAAATTCCTGCATAGTAAAAATGTTTGAACAGTTCGATTGCTTTATACGGCAATATTTTGACATTTTAAATGCAAAGCAAGATGGAAAGTTGGGAGCTTTTCCACATGGCCAGAATCTTATGTAGTTTGAGAAGCATGACGTCACCTGACCCGATAGCATGTGAAATTGCGCAAGAAGACATCGGATGTGCATCCCCACACCATCACGCACATGCGCGATATTTCGCTCAACGGGCATGCTCTGGAGTCCGAAGAACAATTGCCAACCAAGAAGCGGCAATTAAGCCCATTAAGGTGTCAAATAAAAATGATTTAAGGCAGTCCATCCACTATTACGGTTGTTGGGCAGGTGAATCAGCCAGGCAGCCTTTAGATTCTTGCTTCAACCTTTCACCAGAGTGGGGTGAAATATCCAGGATGAAGTTTAATGAAGAAAAATGTCTGGGGACTGAATACCTCCGTCAGGTGTTGAACTCTGCTCCATAGACGGGCGCGATTCTCCGCCCCCCACGACGGGTTGGAGAATAGCGAGAGGGCCTTCCCGACATTTTTCCCGACCTCCCGCTATTCTCCCCCCCCATGGCCGCCCCACGACATGAATCGCTGCTCGCCGTTTTTTTACGGCGAGCAGCGATTCTCCCCTATCCGATGGGCCGAGTTCCCAGGCCTTTACGGCCGTTTTCACGAACTCCAACACACCTGCTCTCACAGTTCGTGAAAACGGCTGCAAAGTGCCGTTCTCGAGAACCATGGCACCGATTGGCACGGCCGCACCACGGCCGTGCCAAGGGTGGCATGGGCCCGCGATCGGTGGGCACTGATCGCGGGCAGCGGGTCCGAGCCCCGCGCACTCTTTGTTCCTCCGCCGCCCCGCTGGATCAGTCCGCGGGGCGGCTGAGGGGCATAACGGCCCACGCATGCGTGGGTTTCACGCATATGTGTGATGACGTCATCCGCGCATGCGCGGGCTGGAGCTGTCCAATCCGCACATGCGCGGCTGACGTCATCGTACGCGTCAGCCGCCGTTACCCTTGGCGTGCGGGCTTAGCGAAGTTCGCTAAGCCTGCGATGCCGAGGTTCCCGGGGCCCCGCTGCTAGCCCCAACCGGGGAGCAGAATCGGGTCCTGGGAGGGGGCGCGGAGGCTGCCGTGAAACACGGCCAGTTTCACGGCAGCCTTCACGACTCTCCGCATTTGCGGAGAATCGCGCCCCACAGTTTGATGCATGTTTTTCAACACGTTTGATTTGTAGAGGCCTGTAGCTCCCAGAGTCAGCTCTGCAGCAACAGTCCACCTTGATAGATTCCAATAGAAGTGCCAGCCCGCACCTTCCTCTTCCTCAGTGCGGCCCTCTTCCCATCCTCCCCGTCAGTGCTGGGCATTTCTCAGGGTTAGTCTGCCATTTTGGTCACGAGCAGGTTTCGCAACTGCTTCCGGCTCTGCCCACTATGCAAGCCCAACTCGTATAAACGTCATGATCGGGAACCTCCGATCTCACGGCCAAGTTCTGACGCCGGCGTCAAAAGTGGCACAAGCGACTCAGGCGTCAACGGGCCTCTCCAGGCCCAGGCATTCACCCCTTCCTAGGGGGCTAGTACTGCACCGGAGTGCTGTCTGCTGCTCCGGCACTCGAAAGCGGGTCCGCCATGGCTGGAGCGGGTCCGCGCATGGGTTGCCTTCTCTGCGCCGGCCCCTGGGCAATATGGCAGAGCACTACAGGGGCTTGGCACGGAGGAATATAGGCCCCACCCTGGAATTAGCTCGCCAGCCGATCGGTAGGCCCCGATCACGGGCCTGGCCACGGTGAGCCCCCCCCCCCCCGCCCGGAGTCGGATATCCCGCCTCCACACCAGGACAGCCCCTGAAGCCATAACTCTGAGATCCCGCTGGGTAGGACCATATGTAACCCATGCCGGTGGGACTCAACTGAACTTGGTGGGCATTCGACCTGTCAAGGCGCGGAGAATCGCCGGAGGGGGGCGCTTTCAATGACCCCCGACCGGCACGGCGGTGACCCCGCGGGCGCAATTGCCGCCGATTCTCCAGTTGCCGGAGAGTCAGCGGCCCGGCCTCGGAGCGGCGTGACGCGATTCTCGCGCCCCCCCCTTGCCGATTCTCCAACTAGGCGTGGGATCGGAGAATCCCGGCCCATGCCTATGTGTACATTCTTAAGGAAACCAATAAATTTGCTTCGTCAGGACTGGACAAAGTGATTTATAGGAATGGAAATTTGGATTACAGGCAGATAGATGATTGTATTGAAGTTGAGTCTGAGAGGTAAATGTCCCAGATGCCGTTACACCTTCTCCACGTTTGTGTGGACCAGTACTAAGCGGCTCCATGGTGAGGTCTCCCAGGCAGGGCGTTACTTCCCATGCCTTGGGAGAATACGGCTCTGATATATTTATGTGAGCCTAACTGCTCATTTAAATATGTAAATCTAGATCATTCCCCGCGGGCGAGGTTCAGATCGCGACTTTAATAAGGATGCAGAAAGTCCACACTGAGTAAAAAGAAGAACTAAGTTTACTTACAAATAATATATACACACACTTCCTGCTCGACCCCAACGGACTCCTCCTCAGTCGGTGCCTTACTGGCCGACCTTATGTAGACTGGGTAATTGAGATACCCTGCCTCTGTCAGGGGAGCTCGTCCTCTACAGGAAGGATGGGGAAGACAAGCATTCCCATCCTGTAGGTCCGTGTGGAATATCACAGCGACATCTAGCAAGATCGCATTAGATCTCGCAAAGGAATTCCAAGCATCGTAAGCCTCCCGCGAGATTTAACTGACTCGTTCAGTCACCAGGTCAGGCATGACAAGGCCATTCGATTACACCCTAAATGTTGATGCCGGGACTGAATTGTGTGTGATTCACGTTCCTGTTGGGCGGAAATATTTATGGAGCAATTCAGGACATGCTAACGGGCCAGGCATTAATCTGAGCAATCCCTAACCGCTGGTGCTGGAGTTAGCGTCAATGAGCCCGGCAGCTGGAGTTTTTTAAAAGCGCTCCACCGTGTTTTATGGCAGCAGAGGCGGACACGGCCTACCATCGGCTGGTGGTGAGATCTTCAGGTCCCGATGCTGTCAACGTGGTTTCCCGTTGTTCGAACGCTCCGCTGCCAGAGGACACGCAGTGCGGGGGTTGGGGCAGGGTGGTCACCGTTGGCAGAAACGGCTGGAAAATCACACCCATTATGTGGCTTGGTGTCAAATTTGGTTTGATAGTGCTCCTGTGCACCTCTGATCATAGGCTTTGGGACGTTTTATTACACAAAAGGTGCTATATCAAATACGAGTTGTTGTTGCATAGCCTACAGGTGTCTTTTCTTCCTACTTCGATGATGTGTCTCTGCTCAATGTGCAGATGCCGGAGTTGGACTGGGGTGGGCACAGTAAGAAATCTTATAACACCAGGTTAAAGTCCAACAGATTTATTTGGAACAACTAGCTTTCGGAGCGCAGCTCCTTCATTAGGTTAATGTAAAAGTGAATGTTTTGACCTGATAAAATAAACAGTTCAGTTATCAATAGTTTACAAAAAGCACTAATTAATCAATTTACATCAATATCCAGTCACTAGCTGACCTCAGTCCTTGCCATTAAAATATTTGACTTTTTTTCTCATTTATTACCATTCAATATAGGGACTAGACATATTGCCAAGTGAAGTAATGAAGTAATATATCACTCCCTGACAGGTATTAGTTATTCTTTCAAATGCACATGTATTCTGAAGCTTTGTTATGCTGTGGCACCAGCAGTCTTTACTTGTACTCTTTCCATTGTCTTTTGTATTGTAGTCATGACCCTGTGACCTTTGCAGTGGCTCCAAGCTGCTTTGAAGCCAGCTCCTCACATCCCAGTGAACCCATTTTGTGTGCTTGTCAAAGACTGAAGTCTGTCAGACTGGTGGAAATGCTCGTTCTTATTCTATCCAATTCTATTTTGATTTCTAGCCTGAAGAATTGGGCAATCCTATTTTTTAATATCAGGAAGTAGATTCAGCCGTGCACCCAGAATGCTATTTAGGTCACAGACATTTTGAGTTGTCATTAACCTCAAACATTCCGGCCATTAATTTATTTTCAAACACTTGAGATCAAACCCCAGCTGCGGGGGTTGAAATATCCCATTAGAGAACTGCAAACAATGAAAAGGAAGTTAAATTTCATCAGCAGCAATCGATTCTTTGCTTGCAGTTGAAAAACTAAGCAGAGGCCTGAATTTTCACACAGAGGCTCTCCACACTCCATCTGTGTGAATGTGCCAAGTTCAGAGAATCCGCCCCCAAGCCCGACCTCCACCTGTTTCACGGAAGGAGGGGATGGGATTGAGGCGAGTTCTAAAAGTACACATTCCTGGTTTCCGGAGGCAGCTACCTATGTATATATCAGCAGCTGCCTCCACTCATGTGTGATTTTGCTGAGATAGGGTCTGAAACCTGAAGTGTGCAGATTAGACCAGGTAAGAGCAGGTCTGAACCTTGTCAATTCATATTGTATAACCAGGATACGCTTTAGAGTGTTAAGGTCGCTTTTGTATATGGTTTCAGGATAACTTTGGGAGAGGTAAGGCACACTCTGAGAGAGGTAAGGAATCCTGTGGGGTAAAGTCTTTGTGATCATTAAAAGTAGATATGATTGTGTGTAAATACATTGGAACTGTCCCAGCTGTCAAATTGCTACCAAATCTGTTAAATAATTGTCAAGCTGTCAAAGCTCTCAAACAACTGTCAAAACTCATTGGAACTGTCAAAGCTGTCAGGGGATTTAACTCTGCTGGGCTTTAAATTTACAAAAAATGTGGCTTTTAAAAACAAAGTCCAAGCTTGATATTTCATTCTGTCAGTTGACGTAAGCCTAAGGGTTCTCATTATAAGATTTATGTTGCTGATTTTACAACCTAACATTATCATAATGTGTTGTCTATTAAACGAACAGTTGATGATAGATCCAAGTGGTTATTGAATAAAAGTATTGTTTTCATAATAGATTAGTTGAAGGAATTTTAAAGTATTGATTTTTTTTATCACAGAGAGCGTCTTTTTTAAATAGCAACATCATCCATAGACACATTATTTTATGTCAGCCTGGTTTCTGAGGTTTGCCCATGGTGGATACTAGGTGAGATGGCACAGAGAGGTTAAGGGCAAAGGGTAGCGGGGGGGACATAGGTTGGGATGAATTGGCACTGAGTCAACATAGGGGTTATAAAGGGCCATGGACATGAGTGGGAAAGTGTGGGTTAGCATGGGGGTTATGACAGGCCTTACAGGATAGGTATGGGGCATAAGGTGGCATTGGGGTATGAGGGGAAAATGGGGGTTGGTCAAAGGGCACATGGTGACATGGGTTAGCATGAATTGTTGGGAGTGTGGGAGGGTGAAGGATGAGGGGTGAGGGATGGTGGGCTATTTAGTGTTTTGCTCATTTTTAGAAATAAACTTAACCAAGTGCACAGAGGCAGGCCTTCCGCTGAGTCAGCCTCTGCACCCTGGCAGCCTCCTCACCCGTTCTGGAGGTGGCAGGCCTGGCATCTAACCTGTTACAGCTCCCTGGAGCAGAATTTACACCTTCTGGGCCTCTTTATCCTGGGTCAGCTTCATTGAGACAGGAAATGGCCCATCTCTGCAAACATTTAAGCCAAAGTTCATCATGGATTGAACATTTTGTTCTTGACTTTGCAATGTGTGCCTACTACATTCTCTCCGAGACAGGCTGTCACATATCTTGCCATACTGTGCTCCATGCGACTCCACATTCAGAAAAACACAAGACATTTTGTGTTGATGCAAACCAGCAAACACATTACATGGGCGCAACTAATGTTGTCAAACTGACCTATTAAGTTCAGACTTAAGTGTCAGGAGGTCAATAAGATAGAGCAGGGGAAAATAACCCAAAAAACGATGCCAAAGATAAGGGGGTGAATGGAATGAGATAATAACACTTTATAGATTCCACTACTTAAAGTGATTAAGAATTAAATCAACTTGTTGTAACTGCATGTTTTGTCTGACAGTGTTCCAAACGCCACCTGATACCTCCTTTGACAAAGAGTCATCGGACTCGAAACGTTAGCTCTTTTCTCTCCCTACAGATACTGCCAGACCTGCTGAGGTTTTCTCTTTCGTACCTGATACCTCCAATGGATTCTCAAATCAATCCTGTAATATACTAAGCTCCTGTACATTTTTCTACATAGAGGCCAAAGTAAGATCACAGAAAGGCAATTATATGTGTAACATGGAGTCATGGTATGTTATTACTGTAAGATTAAAAGGAGGTGCAATTGTTAATGTGCTGATGGGTCGTTTGGGGCCAGAGAGCACCCAGGGGCACCAAGACGACCCGTGGCACTAAGCTCAAAGTGGGCGGTTAGCGGCGTGCACAGCTGCATGGCTGCCTTGCCGGATGCGGCAATGATGTTCTGTGCCAGTCCACCCTGACCCACAGCACACCTCCTGGCCACTCCCACTATTCCCCCCGGCCCTGGCAGATGTCCCCTGACCAGCGGTACAACTGTCAGCAAACTGTGGCAATGTTGGACACTTTCCGTACCCCCTCTCTCTCCCTTAGCAGCTGCCACGCCAGTTTCGCTATTTTTGAAAGCACAAGTGAACCGCGGCATCGGGAACTCGGCCCTTCGGAGGCAGAGAACCGTGGAGGCCCCGGTGAATACCAGGGGCGGGATTCTCCGACCCCCCACCAGGTCGGTGAATCACCGGGGGGGGGGGGGGGTGGAGTGAACCCCGCCACGCTGCTCCAGCGCTGGCTGCCGAATTCTCCGGCTCCAGTTTTCGGACGGGGGTGGGGACCGTGCCGCGTTGATCGCGCGCCCTTGGCAGGGTCCCCCCCCCCCCCCCCCCCCACCCCAGCAATTCCCCGGGCCCCAATGGCACCCTCCACCATGGCCAGCGCAGAGAAGAAACCCCCTGCGCATGCACAGAAAACAAGCTGGCTGTTCTGCACATGCGCCAGAACACGACGGCCTTCGGTGCCGGTTGGCGTGGCACGCACCAACCCCTCTGGCGACGGCCTAGCCTCTGGAAGTGCGGAGGACTCCGCAATTTCCGGGCCGCTCAATGCCGGAGTGGTTCGCGCCGCTCTTGGAGCTGGCGTCGGGCTGTCCCGCCAATTGCGGGAGAATCCTGCCCCAGGTCACGCCCACTAATTCCATTCCGGTTCCATTCGGTTCCATTCTGGAATGCATTGACGCCGCTGTCGATGTGCTGGAGCATTGCGATTTGGCGTCAAATCGCTGCCTACCGTGGTTTTGGCATCGGAACCGATTCTCCACCCAAACGCCTTTCCCGATTTTGGAATCGGCAAACGGAGAATCCTGCCCTATGACTCTGGGACGAGTTATCTTGCATCTTGCCCAGGTGATTTTTCTCCATGTAGAAGCTTAGACAGTGAATGACAATATTCTATGAAAATCATTACAGCTGAGTCTCATGCTTGTCCTAGCTGATGTCCACGTGTGTGAACTTTTCAATTGGAGGCACTGGATAGTGGTCAGGAGCTGAAATCCTGGCTGGTATCTTTCCTTCGCTGTGGCAAAGGGGCAGGGAGGTTATCTGAAGAATTTCATCTGTTTTCTGGACTGAGATCAGTTGACTCAGTACAGGCAGCGGTGGATTGAACCCAAGCCTTCATAGTCTGAATGGCACAATCCCACATCAGGCACAAGTTTTACTCGCTGTGCCATCAGGAGAGTTGACAATCCTTTCCTCACAAATATAAGAGACCTACAAGGTTATCAAATTTATCACTTCAGAACACCATGCAATTGGTAGCCAGCTATAAATATAAAGACATAAAGACAGAGTTAAAGTAAGATTTTTATAGATACTATAAAGGAAAAGAGTTAGCAAATTGGGCGTTGACCCTATAGAAAGTCATTCTGGGGAATTAATGCTACAAAATAAGGAGATGGCAGATGAACTGAATAGGTATTTTGCATCGGTCTTCACTATAGAGGATGCATGTAACATCCCTGGAATAGTTGCAAATCAGGAAAAGGAAACAAGGGAGAAACTCTAGAAAATTATAATAACCAGGAAAATGGTACTGAGAGGATAGTTGGATCTGTAGGCTGACAAGTCTCCAGATCCTGATGGACTTCATCCTAGGGTCTTAAAAGAAGTGGCTAGTGAGATAGTTGATAAATTGGTTTTAATTATACAAAATTCCCTTGAGTCGGGGAAGGTTCCATGAGGTTGGAAGGTGGCAAATATAACAGGCGGGATTCTCCAAACCTGTAGGCCAAAATCGAGGGCGGAGAATGGGCGGAGAATGGGCATCAAGCCCGAGATCGGGTCCGATGCCGCACCCACAATTCTCCAGTCCCTGGAGATTCGCCGCCAATCGGGTGTGGACAATCGACGCAGCGCCAGTCAGGAGCCATTGAAAGAGGCCCCTGCAGCGATTCTCCACGTGCAGCTGGCCGAGTTCCCGCCGGCATGGTTCTCTCATGGTTCCACCCTGCGGAGTCAGTCCACGGCCGCCCTGGTCGGGGGGCGGGGGGATCACTCACCGGGGTGGGGGGCATCCAGAACGGCCAGGCTATTAATCGGGAACCACCAATCCATGGGCACGATCTGGGGGGCCTATCTTTTTGGTGCCGGTCCGCGGTGTGGGTCGGCCATGTTGCGTGGGGCGGCCGACACAGGCCACCACCGTAAGCATGCACGGACCCCCAACCGGAAGTGCAGGGCCCCATATCGGCAGCCGGAGCTGTGAGGAGCACTCCGGGGCCCTGCTAGCCCCCTCCAGGTGGGGACATAGCCCCATTATTGGAGAATCCCACCCAACACCTTTATTCAAAAAAGGAGGGGACAGGCTGGGAAACTATAGACCAGTCAGCTCAACATCTGTCACAGGGAAAATGTCAGAGGCTGTTATTAAAGATGTTATAGAATTGAACATCCATAGATTCCTGAAGGCAGCAGAACAGGTAGATAACGTGGTGTAGAAAGCATATGGAGTACTTATCTTTTTTAGCCAAGGCACAGAATATAAGAGCAGGGAGGCTATGATGGAGCTCCGTAAAAGGCTCGATAGACCACAGATGGAGTACTGTGTGCAGTTCTGGTCAGCACACTATAGGAAGCATTTGATTGCACTAGAAACGGTCCAGAGGAGATTGGCCAGATTGTTGCCTGAGTTGGAGCATTTCAGCTAAGAAGAGAAATGGGATAGGCTGGGGTTGTTATCCTTAGAGCAGAGAAAGTTGAAGGGGGGCCTCATTGAAGTGTACAAAATTCTGAAGGATATAGTTGTTGGAACCAACAATTCTACGGACACGTGCTTGCAGGATTAGAATAGCGGTTTTAATATTCTAACAACAGAGCCAGCCTGCTAGCCATTGAACTTTCGGTGAACTGGCCGGCTGACCATGTGGCACTGATCTTTATACAGCAGCTCCAGGAGGAGGAGTCCTGGGCGGAGCCAAGGGAGAAGCCCAGTACAATCCTCGAGCATTCCCAGAGCTACTCCCCCTGGTGGTCAGGTAGTGCAACTGCACTTACAATAGAGACACATGTATATACAGATTATAATCCGGTGTGAATCACATTCCCCACAATATTTAGGGTAGATAGGAAGAAACGTTTCCTCTTAGTAGAGGAGTCAATAACCATGGGGCTTAGGTTTAAGATAAGGGGCAGGAGATTTAGAGGATACTTGTGAGGCGGCAGCCATCACAACATTTAAGAAGCATTTAGATGAGCACTTGAAACACCATAGCAAACAAGGCTACGGAACAAGTACTGGAGAATGGGATTAGAATAGATAGGTGTTTGATAGGCGGCACAATGGCACAGCGGTTAACACTATTTTTGCTACTTTACTACTTTTAAGCTCGTACGTAGTAGGGCGTACAAGGGAGGTGACGGTCCTGGACTTAATTTTCAGTAACAAAGCAGGGCAGGTGGTTGAAGTATCAGTGGGAGAGTAGGCAGTCTAACCTCAATGGTGGGGAAACTATTGGAAGCAATTCTGAAAGTCAGAATTAATCTGCATTTGGAGAGGCGGGGATTAATTACAGACAGTCAGCATGGGTTTGTTAAGGGGAGGTCATGACTGACCAACTTGACTGAGTTTTTCAAAGAGGTGACCAGGTGTGTAGATGAGGGAAGAGCTGTTGACATAGTCTAATTGGACCTCAGCAAGGATTTTGATAAGGTCCCACATGGGAGACTGATAGCGAAGGTCAGAGCCCATGGGACCCAAGGAAATTTGACAAATTGGATCCAAAATTGGCTGAGTGGCGAAGGTCGACTGACTGGAAGCCTGTATCCAGTGGGATCCTGCAGGGATCAGTGTTGGGGCCCTTGCTGTTTGTGGTTTATATTAATGATTTAGATATTAATGTAGGAAAGTTGATCGGTAAGTTTGCGGAAGATACGAAAATTGGTGGGGTGGTAAATAGTGAGGAGGATAGCCTTTGATTACAGGAGGATATAGACGAGCTGGTCAGATGAGCTGATCATTGGCAAATGGAATTCAATCTGGATAAGTGTGAGGTGATGCACTTGGGCAGGACAAACAAGGCAAGTGAATACATGATAAACAGTAGGACCCTGGGAAGCACTGAGGATCATGTGCATGTACAATTGTCTCTTAACATAGCAGAGCAGGGGCATACAGTGGTTAAGAAGGCATATGGTATACTTGCCTTTATTAGCCGAAGCATGGAGTTGCGGAGCAGGGAGGTTTGCTGGAACTGGATAAACCATTGGTTAGGCCACAGCCAGAGTATTGTGTGCAGCTCTGGAATCCATATTATAGAAGGGATGTGATAGCACTGGAAAGGGTGCAGAGGAAATTTACCAGGATGTTGCCTGGGCTGGAGAGTGTTAGCCGGGATAGTCCTTTCCCGGTTTTCCGACGCTGCTACACCTTGTGAGATCCAACCAAATCTCACAAGGCGTTGAAATCTGTATCCCGTCCAATGTGGCATGATGACACTGGTTCTAACTGGCTCCCGGCATCTACCAGCCTCTCCAGGGAGACCCAGCTGGGCACCAGTTAGCACTGGTCCATGCAAACATGGACCAGGTGGAACGGCACCTGGGAGATCTCACATGCCACAGAGGGCCCTGGGTGGTCAGAGTGGCATCCCAGCTTTCCCATGGAACCCAGGCACCTTGGCCCTGCTAGGCTGGTACTGGCAATGTGGCTGAGTGGCACTTCCAGGCTGGCAGGAGCACTGCCAGGGTGACAGGTGCAAGGGTGGCACTGTTAAGTGCCAGGGCCTGAGGGGGGGCCAGACCCATGAAAGGAGGGATGAGGGGGAAGGCCTGAAAAGGGGGGCTCTCAGTGTCCCCATGGTAGGGTTTCCTTACTGGGGGGGGGGGGGGGGGGGGTGATGCCCATGTGTGTGGGGGGTGACACTGCCCATAGATGGGGGGCGGGTGCGGGACCCTGAAGCTCCCTTAGTGATCGGGGCACCCTTTCAAAATGGTGGCTCGCTATCTGAAGACCAGTCTGACCAACGCATTCAGCTCCCCAGTGACGGAAAAAATTCAAACCATGAGCTAGCCGGGAGAGAAACTCCCCAGGGCCCGAATAGGATTAGCCCTAACCCTAACCCTAACCCTAAGTATGGTTTGAAAGCGTTGGGAACACGGCGACAGAGCCAGTGGGAAACACCCAGCCAAACCCACATGAAATTACACTTAGAAACCTTTCTGTTAGACCGCACCGTATGACTCTAAGGGTGCTTGGAAAAAAGGCAGAGTCAATATGGTTTTGTGTGAGAGAAATCATGTTTAATCAATTTGACACCTTTCAAGGAGTCACGTGTGCTGTGGACAAAGGGGTTACTGGTGGATGTACTGTCCTTAGATTTCCAGAAGGCATTTGATAAGGTGCCAAATCACAGGTTATTGTTAAAAGTTCAAGGTGTACGGGATAACATATTGGCATGGATAGAAGATTGGCTAGCTAACAGGAAACAGAGGGTATGATTTTCTGATTGGGAGGATGTGACGGGTGGTGTGCCACAGGAGTCAGTGCTGGGGCCCCAAACTTTTAATTTACAATTTATACAAATGACTTGGATGAAGGGACCACAGGTATGATTGCCAAATTTACTGATAGGTAGGACAGTAATCTCTGAAGAGGAGACAAGGAGGCTACCAAGGGATATAGATAGGTTAAGTGAGCGGGCAAAAACATGGCAAAATCAGTACAATGTGAGAAATTGTGAAATTGTCCATTTTGGTCAGAAAATACTGAAGCAGCATATTATCTAAGTGGTGAGAGATTGCAGAGGTCTGAGAGGCAGAGGGATCTGGGTATCCTAGTGCATGAATTGCAAAAGGCTAGTGTGCAAGAACAGCAAGTAATTAGGAAAGTTAATAGAATGTTATCGTTTATTGCAAAGGGAATTGATTACAG
Organism: Scyliorhinus canicula; assembly: GCF_902713615.1. Lineage (NCBI taxonomy): Eukaryota > Metazoa > Chordata > Chondrichthyes > Carcharhiniformes > Scyliorhinidae > Scyliorhinus > Scyliorhinus canicula. The sequence goes on along the minus strand of NC_052160.1, from coordinate 96,776,858 downwards.
AAGTAGTGAGGTTGTGTTTCAGTTGTGCAGGGCATTGGTGAGACCACATCTGGAGCATTGTGTACAGTATTGGTCTCCTTATTTAAGGAAGGTTTTAATTGCATTGGAAATAGTTCAGAGGAGTTTTACTCCACTAAGAACAGGAATGGGTGGATTGATTTATGAGGAAAGGATGGGTAGGCTCGGCTTGTATCTGCTGGAGTTTAGAAGAGTAAGAGGGGCATGACTGAAACGTTTAAGATGCTGAGGAAGATTGACTGGACTGGCATGAGAAGATGTTTCCTCTTGTGAGAGAATTTATCCCTAGGGCAACAGTTTAAAAATAAAGGGTTACCCAATTTCGGAAGGAGATGAGGAGAAATATTTTCTCTCAAGCGATCATGAATCTTTGGAACTCTGTCCCTCAAAAGGCGGTTGAATATTTTTACGGCAGAGGTAGATAAATTCTTGATGAGCAAGGGGATGAAAGGTTCTCGGTCGTAGTCGGAAATGTGAAGTTGAGGTTGAAATCAGATCAGCTATGATTGAATGTCAGAACAGGTGCGTTGGGTTGAGTGGGCCTGATCCTGCTCCTTGTATGTTGATAATGGTGATTGGTTAGACCCGGGAAATGTCTGGCAACCATTTTGAATATGACAAAAAAATGGAGAAGTAGGCCCATTATTTTCCCATTTTCATTCCCTTGTCCAACAGAAGACACAATTCTCCAGTAAAATGCATACATTCCTGTGGCTACTTAATTGACGACAGGGGACCACCTGTTGTAAAGTTCCGACCATCTGTCATCTTGGACTCAAAGTAGCGCGACTATTTTCAAAATACTTTAAGAGCATAGTCTCCTGAATTTTAGATGATCATACAGTTTAATATTAAAAAGCCTTTTATCAAGTCATTAGGTAACAATTTATCACATCAACCTATCTGTGCACTAGGTTCATTGTACCTTCCTCATATATCTTTACTCAGCTGGCAAGAAATAAAAGATTGCAACCAGTGTTGACAGTTCTTGAAATATGTGGGAATTTTGGTCTTTACATAACCTTCTGCAGTGAGGTGTAATATGTAATGAATTACAACGTAAACCTGTTTCATGCTTCAGCAGCTTTATTCTTCTTGGACTAAATGTAAAAATATCCAGGGCAAAGTGACCACAAACATTCACTCTTTTTGTCTGGATTGGACATGCTGTTATTCACGGGTTCATGCACCTGTGGACTTCAGACACACTTAACTGGCCAGTAAAGCTGAAAGGAGATCTGATCTTCTGACAGTGCTTGGTGCCGCATTGCCTCTGCTGTGAGATTAAAGGAATGAAGAACTTGCATTTACATGGCACCCATCACACCGCCAGCAGTCCCAACGTCCTTCACAGCTGATTAAGTACATTTTTAAAGTTTAATCACTGGTGTAGTATAGCAAACATGGCAGACAATATGTGCAATGCCAATAGGAAAATGAGCAGATTGTCTGTTTTTATTTGGTAATATTGTTTGAGGGAGAATTCATGCTCAGGACGCTGGGGAGCACTGCCCTGTTCATCTGCAAAATCGAGCCATGGGATCTTTTACATTCGCCCGTGATGTGTTAGGCAGGTTGGTTCGATGTGGACTGCACTCGATGCAGGGAAGTTACAAACAGACGTCTAACACTGGAGAAGATCCAACACTGTTTTATTCAACTGTAGAACTGCTATACATATTCAGCTGTGGGTCGACACTATACTGATCTGACTGGTGACCTTGTAGTAGCCTGGCCAGACATGGTGTTTGCACTTGCTAGCTCATGGACTCAGTACTGTCTCAGTAGCTGGGTCCCGAGAGAGCGGGAAACCTAGTGCCCTCTGGCTTTATAGTGGTAGTGTCCTGCCTGGTGATTGGCTGTACTGTGTTGTGTGCTTACTGGTTATCCTGTGTGTCAATCACTGCCTGTCTGCATCTCATTATATACATGAGTGGATATTATGACAGCCCAAGGGCTGACAGGGGCTGTGGTTGAGCTATCTGGAAGCACCTCCCAACAGTGCTGCACTCCACTGGAGTGGAACCTGAACCTATAACCTTCAATCACAGAGGGGAGAGTGCTACCAATGGAGTTATGGTAACACAATTAATGCTTAATGTTTAAGAAAATAATTGATCCCTACTCCAAATACTTGGTGCTAAAACCTTATTGATTCTTGGGGTGTTTTCTTTTGGAGCAATCGAGTTAATGTGGCATTGAAATCTCTCAAACTGAGAACATCCACTCCACACACCCCTACACTCGTCAAGCAAAAGGTTTGATAGTTGTGTGTCTGATCTGAGAGTACAGCCCTGGTCATAGTATTTGAACAAAAGTAGTTATTTTGCTTGTAGTTTGGGTTATTCAAGGAGAAATTATTTAGAGACAGTGATAGGATGCAGTGCTGTGCTGGCTGAAGTGTGCCTTCCAGTGCTGAGTGGAGCTGAATTAAATGCATGGAATTATATAGAAATTACACTGCAAAACTGGCCACTCAACCCTACTAGTCCAGATCACTGTTTATGCTCCATACAAGCCTTCTCTCACCCTAATTCACCTGAACATAACCATCTCTTTGTTTCTCCCTCACAAACATGTCTAACTTCCTCTTAAACACCTCAACTGTTCCATGTGGCAGCAAGTTCCAACGCACGAAGGTTACCTCGATAAAATACTTTCCAAACTATGGTAACAGGATCATAGAAATCCTATTTCACAGGGATCATTCACTGGAGAAAGTTTTTTTTTGATTGATTGCAGTTTTCCATTGTGTAGTTGATACTGTCGTTTGCAGGTTAGGACAGGGAAAAGCCATTGTGACAGGGAGCTGCTGGCTGTGCGATGTTATTTGAAGGGGGTATCTGAGATTGAGTCATCACCTGCAGGGAACCATGTAAATATTTAAAAGGGAGTGCGTTGGGACGGCAGGGTGGCACAGTGGTTCGTACTGCCATCTCACAGTGTCAATGACCAAGGCTCCATTATGATCTTGGCTCACTGTCTGTGTGGTGTTTGCATGATCTCCCAGTGTCTGCGAGGGTTTCCTCTGGATGCTCTGGTATCCTCCCACAGTCCAAAGATATGCAGGTTGGGTGGATTAGTTGTGCTAAATTGCCCCTTAGTGTCCAAAGGTTGAGTGAGGTTATGGGGAGTGGGTCTAGGTAGTGTGCTCTTTCAGAGGATCTGTGCAGACTCAATGGGCCAGATGATGAAACTTCACACAGTCACCCAAGGTCGGAATCGAACCCGGGTCCCTGGTGCTGTGAGGCAGTAGTGCTAACCACTGTGCCACCATAACACCCAGATAGATTTTCTATGAGTAAGGGAATCATGAGTTATGGGGATATACCGGTGACACAGTGGCACAATGGTTAGCACTGGCTCCCAGGTTCTGGTGTCCGTGTTAAAATCATTAATTAAAAAGATTTTAAAAAGAGTCATTGTCATAATGAAATTGTCATTTGTCTCTTCACAAACAAGGAAGAACTTTTTAAAGGTGTGGAAAATATTCCTTTAACACTGTTTATGCAAAAAGGAGAATACCTTCAATATTCAAGGGGGGGAGGCGGAGGCGGTGGCGGACTGGCATTGTCACTGGACTGGCGATCCAGAGGTCCAGAGTTAAATTCTGGGGACCTGGGTTCAAATCCCGCCACAGCAGATGGTGGAAATTGAATCCAATTGTGGTTGAAAAAACCCCCATCTGGGTCACTAATGTCCTTTAGGGAATTAAATCTGCTATCCTTAGTCTCATCTACATGTGTCTCAAGATCCTTAAGTGGCCCAGCAAGCCACTACAATGTATCAAAATTACTACAAATTCAATAAAAAGGAATGAAACTGGGCAGACCGTCCAGCACCGACCTAGGCAACAGCCAAACCCAGCCCTGTTGACCCTGCAAAGTCCTCCTTATTAACATCTGAGGGCTTGTGCCAAAATTGGGAGAGTTGTCTCACAGACTAGTCAAGCAACAGCATGACGGACGGCACGGTGGCGCAGTGGTTAGCATTGCTGCCTAACGTCGTTGAGTACCCGGGATCAATCCCAGCCCGGGGTCACTGTCTGTGTGGATTTTGCACATTCTCCCTGTGTCTGCATGGGTCTCATCCCCACAACCCAAAGACGTGCAGGGCAGGTGGATTGACCGCACTAAATTGCCCCTTAAATGGAAATTGTTTTTAAAAAGCAACAGCTTGACATACTCATAATCACAGGATCACACCTTATAGATAACAACACTATCTCCATTCCTGGTTATGTGTCTTATCGCAGGACAGACCCAGCAGAGGTGGCAGCACAGGGGTATACAGTCAGGAGAGAGTGCCCCGGGAGTCCTCAACATCAACTCTGTACCCCATGAAGTCTCATGGCTTCAGGTCAAACATGGGCAAGGAAACCTCCTGCTGATTATCACACACTGTCCATCGTCAGCATTTCTCTTGGAGCACCTGCAGTAAACACTGAGGGTGGCAAGGGCACAGAATATACTCTGGGTGAGAGGCTTCAAAGTCCATCACCAAGAGTGGCTCAGTAGCACTACTACTGACCGAGCTGGCCAAGTTCTAAAGGATATAACTGCTTGACTGGGTCTGCAACACGTGGTGAGAGAACCAAGAGGGACAAACATACTGGACTTTATCCTCACCAACCTACCTGTCGCAGACATGTCCATGACAGTATCGTGAGGAGTGACCACCGCACAGTCCTTGTGGATATGAAGTCCCGTCTTCACATTGAGGATACCATCCATCGTGTTGCGTGGCACTACCATTGTGTGAAATGTAATAGATTCAGAACAGATCCAGCATCTTAAGACTGGGCATCAATGAAGTGCTGTTGCCCATCAGCAGCAGCAGAATTCTACTCAGCCACAATCTGCATATCACCCACTCTACCATTACCACCAAGCCAGGGGATCAACCCTGCTTCAATGAAGAGTGCAGGAGAGCATGCCAGGAGCAACACCATTCATACCGAAAAATGAGGTGTCAACCTGGTGAAGCTACAACACAGGACTATGCGTGTGCCAAACATCATAAGCAGCAAGTAATTGACAGATATAAGCAATCCCACAACCAACGGATCGGGTCTAAGCTCTGCAGTCTTGCCCCATCCATCTGTGAATGGTGGTGGACAATTAAACAACTCACTGGAGGAGGAGGCTCCACAATAATCCCCATCCTCAATGATTGAGGAGCTCAGCACATCAGTGCAAAAGACAAGGCTGAGGCACTTGCAATAATCTTCAGCCAAAAGTGCTGAGCGGATGATCCATCTCGGTCTCCTCCAGATCTCCCCACCATCACATATGCCAGTCTTAATCAAATCTGATTCACCCTCCATGATATCAAGGCAATGGATACTGCAAAGGCTATGGGCCCTGATATTATTCCAGCAATAGTACTGAAGACCTGTGCTCCAGAATGTGCTGTGACCTAAGCCAAGCTTTTCCAGTACAGCTACAACACTGGCATCTACCTGGCAATGTGGAAAATTGCCCAGATATGTACACAGAAAGCAGGAAAATCAATCCCAGTCAATTATCACCCTATCAGTCCGCTCTCAATCATCAGGAAAGTGATAGAACGGGTCATCAACAGTGCTATCGATTACTCAGCAATAACCTCCTAACTGATGTTCAGTTTAGGTTCCACCAGGGTCACTCATGTCCTGACCTCATTACAGCCTTAGTTCAAATAAGGACAAAAGAGCTGAATGCCATAGGTGAGGTGATAGTGAATGCCCTTGACATCAAGGCAGCATTTGACCGAGTATGGTACCAAGAAGCCCTAGCTAAACTGGAGTCAATGGGAAACTCTCTACTGATTGGAGCCATGCCAACCACAAAGGAAGATGGTTGTGGTTGTTGCAGGTTAGTTAACTCAGTCTCAGGCCATCACTCCAGGAGTTCCTCAGGGTAGTGTTCTAAACCCAACCATCTTCAGTTGCTTTACCAATGGCCTTCCTTCCAACATAAGGTCAGATATGGGGATGTTCGCTGATGATTGCACAATGTTCAGCACCATTCGCAACTCCTCAGACACTGAAGCAGTCCATGTTCAAATGCAGCAAGACCTCGATATATCCAGGCATAGGCTGACAAATAGCATCTAATCGCAGCATGTTAGCGCAGTGGTTAGCACAGTTGCTTCACAGCAAGGAATCGAACTCGGGTCCCTGGCACTGTGAAGCAACAGTGCTAACCACTGTGCTAATTAGGGGTGGACAATAAATGTTGGCCTCGCCAGCGATGCCCACTTCCCGAAAAATTAATTTAAAAAAAAAGCTATTTTAAAATAAATACTCTTTTGGCTTTTAGGTGTTTAGACTTCAAGGTTCAGATGCCACTGCTCCAGAAAAGAATTCCTGATATTCTTCAACTGTGAAGAGGGCAAGATTTAATGGGACTGTGCAATCTTTTATAGAGTTAATCCTTGGTTTATGGCAGCACATTGACATAATTCGTATCACAAAATGTCCTTGCACTGCAAAAGCAATATTGGATGTTATATTGTGTTATTACATAGAACAGTACAGCACAGAACAGGCCCTTCGGCCCTCAATGTTGTGCCGAGCCATGATCACCCTACTCAAACCCACATATCCACCCTATACCCCTAACCCAACAACCACCCCCTTAACCTTACATTTATTAGGACACTACGGGCAATTTAGCATGGCCAATCCACCTAACCCGCACATCTTTGGACTGTGGGAGGAAACCGGAGCACCCGGAGGAAACCCACGCACACAGAGGGAGGATGTGCAGACTCCACACTGACAGTGACCCAGCCGGGAATCGAACCTGGGACCCTGGAGCTGTGAAGCATTTATGCTAACCACCATGCTACCCTGCTGCCCCTAAATTTATTATTCATGTTATTGTGTTTGTATTTTACATTGTGTTATTATGTGTTTGCCTGTTTCATTATCTATTACATAGGAGGATAAGAACAGAAGTAGGCCATTCAGCCCATCGATCCTGCTCTGCCATTCAATACGACCATGGCTGATCAGACATTTCAATGCCTTTTACACACACTACCCCAAACTTTATGATATTTCTAATCAGAAATCTATCAAGCTCTACCATAAACATACTTAGTGGCTAAGATTCTGCAGCCCTTTGGGGTACAGAATTCCAAAGATTTGCAACCCTCAGTGTAAAGACATCTCTCCTAATTTCAATCCTTAGTGACTTTCCCTTTATTTTGAAATTGTGTCCCCTGGTCACAACTTCAATCTAGGCTCCCCAACCAGGGGAAACATCCTACCTGCATCTACCCTGTCTATTCCTTTATGTATCTTGTAGGTTTCAACAAGATCATTTCTCATTCTTTGAAACTCTAGAGAATACAGACCCAGTTCACCCAATATCTCTTCACAAGACAGTCCTACCATCTTCAGAACAAGTCTAGTGAACCTTCGCTGCACTCCCTCTATGGAAATAATATCCTTTCTGAGGCAAGGGAACCAAAACTGCAGATCGTACTCCAGCTGTAACCAAGCTTCTATACAAATGAAGCAAGACCTCACTACTATGTTATTGTATTTTTGTCTGTTTCATTATGTGTTACTGTGTGTTATTGTGTGTTTGTAGGGTACAATATGTTACTTTGCGTTATTGTGTGATTGCATGTTTAATTATGTGTTACTGTGTGTCTGTATGTTTTAATATGTCTTAGCGTGTGTTTGTATGTTCCATTATGTTATTTGTATGTGTGTATGCTACATTGTGTTACTGTGTGTTATTGTGTGTTTGCACATTCTATTCCGTGTTATGGTGTGTTATTGTGTGTCTATGTTCCATTGTGTGTTAATATGTGTTATTCTGTGTTGTATGTTATCTTATGTATTACTGTGTACTAATATGTGTTTATATGTTACATTGTGTCATTGTGTGTTTATATGTTTCATTAGGTGTTACATTATATTTTAAAATACAGTATATTTTACTGTGTGTTATTGTGTGTTTGTATGTTACATTATGTGTTACTGTGTTATTGTGTGTTTGTATGTGTGTATGTTTCATTATGTGTTACTGTGTTATTGTATGTTTGTATGCTACATTATGTTTTACTCTGTGTTATTGTGTGTTTGCATGTTACATTGTGTGTTATTGTGTGTTTGTATATTACATAATGTGTTACTCTGTGTTATTGTGTGTTTGTATGTTTCATTATTTTTACTCTGTGTTATTGTGTGTTTCTTATGTTACGTTATGTTTTACTCTGTGTTATTGTGTGTTGGTCCGTTACATTATACTTTACTGCGTTATTGTGTGTTTTTATGTTACATTATGTGTTACTGTGTGTTATTTTGTGTTTGTATGTTACATTATGATTTACTGCACTATTGTGTGTTTGTATGTTACATTGTGTGTTACTGTGTTATTGTGTGTTTGTATATTAGATTATGTTTTACTATGTGTTATTGTGTGTTTCTATGTCACATTATGTTTTACTGTGTATTATTGTGTGTTTATATGTTTTATTATGGTTAGCAGAAAAGATGCCAGATTCTTCTAGATTGTCTCCATGCAATGGTACCAATCCCACCCAATCTCTTCTAAGCAGAAATTTCTTGAGTTAAATGTTAAGTTTCAGTCTGAAATTGTTCTTCAAGAAATGAAATGCTTAATGCCATAACAGAGCCGCAGAAACTGCAGTAAAAATATCCCAAGGTGCTTCCCAGCACTTTATTAAACACAATTTGACACTGGGAGAAGTGGTCTAATTGAGATTTATTATTATTGTCTTTCTGTTCACAACAATCTTGCTTTTCATTGGTTACTGTTGGGCCAATAGGAATAGTTTTCAGTGTGTCCTGCACTAATGGACAGCCATCAAGCTGCTGCAGGATTTAAAAGAGTAAAACCGCAGGGGTAAATCCTCTAATCACTTAATCCAATCCTGGGCAAATAATGGAAATAAAATCCCCACAGCAACACATTGCCTCCATGTGCAGCAGAAACTATGGCCCGTTAGATGCAACACTGTGAGATCAAACTAAGAGCGACAGCCCACCTTTCAGAAGTATTACTCTCTCAGTTCTCCTGCCCTTTCAAGCACCATGCGCCTGAATAATATCTATAATCTTTAAAGAGATGGCCAAGTTTAGAGATCTCTGCTGGGTTTTATTGAAAAAATATAACTGAGATACTTTTTAATCAATTCCTCAAAGGGTATCAAACAACAGCTGAGTGTTAATTCCAGGCAATATCCACCCTTGCAATACTTGTGTAAATATTCCCCATCCTTTTCAGTCTAGATCTTCTTTATGTTTGTTTTACAGCCAGGAGGATGGAAGCTTTTCTAATTAACCAGTAATTAAGGGAGTGATTATTTCTGTGTTTACGTGGTAGTCATTAACCATATGTCTTGTTCTGGGCACAGTGATAAGTGGGAAGTTGTGGTAATTGTCAAATATCATAGTCTGTGGTTTATTGGAGGCAGTGGTATATCAGAGAGTGTAGTTTATTGGAGGCAGTGGTATATCAGTGAGTGTGGCTTTTGGAGGCAGTGGTATATCAGAGAGTGTGGTTTATTGCAGGCAGTAGTACATCAGAGACTGTGGTTTATTGGAGGCAGTGGTATATCAGAGAGTGTGGTTTATTGGAGGCAGTGGTATATCAGAGAGTGTGGTTTATTGCAGGCAGTAGTACATCAGAGACTGTGGTTTATTGGAGGCAGTGGTATATCAGAGAGTGTGGTTTATTGGAGGCAGTGGTATATCAGAGAGTGTGGTTTATTGGAGGCAGTGGTAAATCAGAGAGTGTGGTTTATTGCAGGCAGTGGTATATCAAAGAGTGTGGTTTATTGGAGGCAGTGGTAAATCAGAGAGTGTAGTTTATTGGAGGCAGTGGTATATCAGAGACTGTGGTTTCTTGGAGGCAGTGGTATATCAGAGAGTGTGGTTTATTGGAGGCAGTGGTATATCAGAGAGTGTGGTTTATTGGAGGCAGTGGTGTATCAGAGAGTGTAGTTTGTTGGAGGCAGTAGTACATCAGAGAGTGTGGTTTATTGGAGGCAGTGGTATATCTGAGAATGTGGTTTATTGGAGGCAGTGGTATATCAGAGAGTGTAGTTTATTGGAGGCAGTAGTATATCAGAGAATGTGGTTTATTGGAGGCAGTGGTATATCAGAGAGTAGTTTATTGGAGGCAGTTGTATATCAGAGAGTGTAGTTTATTGGAGGCAGTGGTATATCAAAGAGTGTAGGTTATTGGATAGTGATATTTCAGAGAGTGTGGTTTATTGGAGGCAGTGGTATATCAGAGAGTGTAGTTTATTGGATAGTGATATTTCAGAGAGTGTGGTTTATTGGAGGCAGTGGTATATCAGAGAGAGGTTTATTGGAGGCAGTAGTACATCAGAGAGTGTGGCTTATTGGAGGCAGTGGTAAATCAGAGTGTGGTTTATTGGAGGCAGTGGTATATCAGAGAGTGTGGCTTATTGGAGGCAGTGGTATATCAGAGAGTGTAGTTTATTGGAGTCAGTGGTACATCAGAGAGTGTGGTTTATTGGAGGCAGTGGTATATCAGAGAGAGGTTTATTGGAGGAAGTAGTACATCAGAGAGTGTGGTTTATTGGAGGCAGTGGTAAATCAGAGAGTGTGGTTTATTGGAGGCAGTGGTATATCAGAGAGTGTGGTTTATTGGAGGCAGTGGTATATCAGAGAGTGTGGCTTATTGGAGGCAGTGGTATATCAGAGAGTGTGGCTTATTGGAGGCAGTGGTATATCAGAGAGTGTGGCTTATTGGAGGCAGTGGTATATCAGAGAGTGTGGTTTATTCGAGGCAGTGGTATATCAGAGAGTGTGGCTTATTGGAGGCAGTGGTATATCAGAGAGTGTGGTTTATTGGAGGCAGTGGTATATCAGAGAGTGTCGCTTATTGGAGGCAGTGGTATATCAGAGAGTGTGGTTTATTGGAGGCAGTGGTATATCAGAGAGTGTAGTTTATTGGAGGCAGTAGTACATCAGAGAGTGTAGTTTATTGGAGGCAGTGGTATATCAGAGAGTGTAGGTTATTGGAGGCAGTGGTATATCAGAGAATGTGGTTTATTGGAGGCAGTGGGTAAATCAGAGAGTGTGGTTTATTGGAGGCAGTGGTATATCAGAGAGTGTAGTTTATTGGAGGCAGTGGTATATCAGAGAATGTGGTTTATTGGAGGCAGTGGTAAATCAGAGAGTGTGGTTTATTGGAGGCAGTGGTATATCAGAGAGTGTGGTTTATTGGAGGCAGTGGTATATCAGAGAGTGTGGTTTATTGGAGGCAGTAGTACATCAGAGAGTGTGGTTTATTGGAGGCAGTGGTATATCAGAGAGTGGTTTATTGGAGGCAGTAGTACGTCAGAGAGTGTAGTTTATTGGAGGCAGTGGTAAATCAGAGAGTGTGGTTTATTGGAGGCAGTGGTATATCAGAAAGTGTGGTTTATTGGAGGCAGTGGTATATCAGAGAGTGTGGTTTATTGGAGTCAGTGATATATCAGAGAGTGTGGTTGATTGGAGGCAGCGGTATATCAGAGAGTGTGGTTTATTGGAGGCAGTGATATATCAGAGAGTGTGGTTGATTGGAGGCAGCGGTATATCAGAGAGCGTGGTTTATTGGAGGCAGTGGTATATCAGAGAGTGTGGCTTATTGGAGGCAGTGATATATCAGAGAGTGTGGTTGATTGGAGGCAGCGGTATATCAGAGAGTGTGGTTTATTGGAGGCAGTGATATTTCAGAGAATCTGGTTTATTGGAGGCAGTGGTATATCAGAGAGTGTAGTTTATTGGAGGCAGTGGTATATCAGAGAGTGTGGTTTATTGGAGGCAGTGGTATATCAGAGAGTGTGGTTTATTGGAGGCAGTGATATTTCAGAGAATCTGGTTTATTGGAGGCAGTGGTATATCAGAGAGTGTAGTTTATTGGAGGCAGTGGTATATCAGAGAGTGAGAGTGAGAGTAATCCTTCTAGAAAATCTATTGCATCTTACTACTCTCTCCAGTAGAATATCCATGTATTGAGCAGCACCCAGGGGGCAGACCAGTTTCTTATATCAATCTTAAATTTACTAATATTAGCTTATCACATTCTTGTAAAGCAATTTTCCAAATTTATTTTTTCATACTGTTAACCATCTCTTATACACCAACCTTCAAGTTCTCCTTTCAATGATGAAAAGACTGGATTCATCCAATGTTACCCCCAGGGATTGTTCAGGTGGTGGGGTAAGTTCCGTGGGAACAAACATCAGGGTTTTTACAATAGTCATCTAGTAGTTAAAAGAGGTTTTAATAATTCTAACCTTCTCAGAATAACTAATAGAACAACCCTGAGGTAACCATCTGAAGTTAGCTATTTAACGTGCTTTGACACTTTTCCCAGTGCAGCACAATTGCCCAGAGGAATTTAGCACATCTGAGCAATTGCCGTGCAAACACTTACCTGTGAAATTCTAAGAGGTTTTCCCCGTGGCATCTTGGAGTCCCCCAAAGTCCGTGCCACGTCAAAGGTTATTGAAGAAAATAAAAGCTCATGTTACAGGGGGTAAATATTGACATGGATAGAAGATTGGCTGGCTAACAGGAAACAGAATAGACATATCTGGGATTTTTTTCAGGTTGGCAAATTGTATCCAATGGTGTGTTACAGGGATCAGTGCTGGGGCCTCAAATGTTTACAATTTATACAAATGACTTGGATGATGGGATGGTTGCCCAATTTGCTGTTGACACAAAGATAGGTGGGGTGTAAGGAGACTATAAAGAGACTACAAAGGGACATAGATAGGTTAAGTGAGTGGGCAAAAATCTGGCAAATGGAGTACATTGTGGGAAAATGTAAAATTGTTCATTTTGACAGGAAGAATACAAAATAAGCATATTATCTAAATGGTGAAACACTGCAGAGCTCTGAAGTGCAGAGGAATCTGGGTGTCCTACTGCATGACACGCAAAAGGCTGGTATGCATGGACAGCAAGTAATTAAGAAAGCTAATAGGATTATTGCGATGGGAATTGAATACAACAGTAGGGAGGTTATGCTTCAATTCTGCAGGGCATTGGTGAGATCACATCTGGAGTACCGTGTACAGTATCAGCCTCCTTATTTAAGGAAGCAGTTCAGAGAAGGTTTACTAGGCTAAAACCTGGAATGGGAGGTTGTCTTGTGTGGAAAGGTTGCACAGGCTAGACTTGTATCTGCTGGAGTTTAGAAGAGTAAGAGGCAAATTGCTTTGAACATATAAGATCCTGAGGGGTCTTGAGTGGGTGGATGTGGAAAGGATGTTCTCTCTTGTGGGTGAATCTAGAACTAGAGTCAATAATTAAAAATAAGAGGTCGCCCATTTAAAAGGGAGACGAGAGAGAAACATTTTTCACTTAGCGGGGTGTCATGAGGCTTTGGAACTCTCTTCCTGAAAAGGCGATGTTTAATAAGCACACTGGGAGTCCACACCGGGTGAAATAAGAAACAAAGTTTTATTTACAACACGATATGTACAGTCCGGTAGATCCCTACTGGGTTCCTGTTCTGGTCGGTATTTCACTGGCCGACCTTTTATACAGAAATTATTAGAGATCCCCCTCCCCTAGTGGGGGAGCTCGTACTCTGAAAGGAGCACGGGAATTCAACCATTCCCACCCCGGAGCTTCTACGCGGACCATTTCCCTTCAGTTTCTGAATCTACGCCATTGATGAAAAATGGCAGTGGTCTCAATTCTACAGCCTGGGGCACATCACTCAGTGCTCCCCACCAATCCCATATAGCTGTGTCTGTTGTTTCTGACCTTTTTGCCAATTTCTTGTCCATTACAAGACCTAATCTTGGTATATTACCTTGGTATATTGGTATATTACCATCCAAAGTCTTATCAAAGATAACTGTCCGGAGCAGTATGTCTGAATGAAGTTAATAAAATAAAGATCAATTAAAACAAAACATTTTGGGATTCCTCCTAAATTCCAGCGTCACTTTAAGTGTATTCAATCTCCTTGATCTCCTCTCGGTTGAGACAGAACAGTCATTACTAGCTTCCAGGGCTTGGAGTGGTTAGTAAAAGAATTATACAGCACAGAAGGAGGCTATTCAGTCCATCATGCCTGTGTCAGTGCTTGGAAAGAAGTGCCCCCAAATGTTCCCCCAAGCTTCACCTTTGCCATTTTTTTATTATCCTGATGGGCTCAAATGTATTCATTCTCGTGACTGTGAAATATTAAATAATTTCCTTCAACTATTTATATCTTTTTAACAACATTCAGTCACTACATATTCTTGGTGGGTCCTGTTTAAATGTAATGCAGTGCTCCTTGACAGACTGTCCCTAGATCAATACGATATTGTGCAGTATAACAGATTGTTCTAGGTTAACGTGAAAAGATCACTGAGTGACCTGCTGTGCACAGTCCCTCCCACAAATGGATTGGCAATGATGGCAGTCTCATTGAAGCTATAATGTCCACGTTTCTATAACCTTAATATCTTGAAGGCACATGGCCGGGGTGTGAATCCAAAATCCCAACAAAGAGAACAAAAATTATTTTTTGATCAGCTGGTCACAGGTGAAGGCATCATTCTGTGCAGCACAATGCCACACAAACCAAAAAGTCTGTGGTTAGATGTTCTCTGCCATTGGCTAGTTGGATGTCCCAAATGCCTCATGGTTTCGGGAGTGTGTGTGTGTGTGTGTGTGTAGAAAGTACCAGTGTTTCTGCTGTTTGCTGTTATCCAATGATCCATGCTTGATGGGGCCAGACTTGACTGTGGTGCCTATAGCAGTACAATAACGTGCACAGCCTCACTGTCAGCATTCACACAACAAGAAATGGCTCTTGGACGATTCCGCCTGTGGGAGGGAAGGGACTGGGAAGGTTTGCAGGCCTTGATGTTCGCAGCTTCCTCCAATCCTCTACTGTAACCATGACAGGAGTTAGTTTGAATCTGAGAGGAATGGGATAAAGGCTTGAAAATGGCGTTACAATGAAAGACCCAGCAGTGACTCTGCAAAAACCTTGGGGTCGTGGTGCTTAAATTACAGAACAACTGCCTGAGCTCTCTCTGATATGTTACCTGTGGGCGAGGAACTAATGTTTTTGTACTAATTGAAAGCTTCACAATTCTTCGAACAGCACCTTGAGACTGCTGGTGTTAAATAGTGAATATTATGATTTTAACATCACCACCCTATTAAATAAAATCTTTACATGAAAATTTCCTTTCAAATTTGAACCGTATACATCTGTCAAGGAGCAGACTGTGACTGCTGCACATCACGCCGCCCCCCCCCCCCCCCCCCCCCCCCCAACTGTGGTCTACACCTATCTATCCAGAGTTCTGGATACTGCCTGAAGAGATAGTTTTACTTCCATGTTGATCACTATAGCAGGCCCAACTTGAGATGCGAAAGCGTTTGAGTCGGGGTGTGCAGACGAATTATATAAAATAAGTACAAAACAATCTTAAAAACTAGGACACATTGAAGCTTAAGAAGGAGTAAACCTCAATATCTAATTCTTGCTCTTCTCAGTGTCATGCAGAATTAAATCCTCTTCACTTGGTAAATGGCAAAAGCGTCGTTGCAAGAAAGAGATGGGCCCTTTTAATTAAAAGTCATGAAAAGAAAGTCAGATGTTGTCTGTTTAAGCAGGAGCTTTTCACTGCAGAAGAAAGGAACTGCAGTTTGAATCCTGTATTTGGACTAACAGCCGCACTTAACGTGATCACCCATTAATACAAACTGACCCATGAGTAAAACGTTCATTAAAGCCCATTCAGGAGTTACTGGGATATTTAAGTGACCAACTGACCCTATAATCCCCTGTTTCTAGCTTACAGCCTCCCAAAGGGTTCAATAAACAGTATTGCTGTGAGGCAGTCAATAGTCGTCAGTCTATGGACAGTAATATGCTATTAAACATTTGCCTCTTCTTGTTTTGCTGTAGACCTGAAGAGTTTACTTGAGGTGATGGGCAGTGCTGGTCGGCGACTGACAATGCTGCAGCAGAACCGGACTGCCTTTGAGGGTGCGTTACTAACCAATCTGGAGAAACCCAGCCATCCAAAGGGGCTTGAGTGGACCGTGGTGGAACCATCCAGTAACCCCTCAACCCCTGAACGGACACTGCCTGTCTACTTGTCCTACTTCGACATGCTGCTAACTGAAGACTGTGCATGGCTATCTAAGGGGCTGGTGGAGCGTCCAGAGATTGACCATGGTTTGAAGACTGAGCCACACAAAGAGCCAGACCAATGCCCGATAGTGGACAGTCAGGAGCTGTGTGTGCCCACAGAGCTGGACTATCAGAACAGTGTCCACTTAGAAGAACGATCCCTAGAACAGGTCCAGACGATGGTGGTTGGGGAAGTTCTCAAGGAGATAGAAACAGCCTGTAAACTACTAAACATTGCAGCAGGTAAATGATACCAAATGGAACTTAAATGTTTGGCTTTAGCAACTAGCCTGATTTAACTTTTTTAAAGTAATGCAAAACTGGGCTCACACTGGCCCTCTATTGTATCAATCCCACAGCTGTTAGCTATGGATTAATCCCTTATAATATTAATGTACTTTCATAAATTTTCACTGAAAAAATGCTCTTGACACCCAATAAATGTGATACAATTAGATTATGACAGACTATTCTGGTCTGGTGTTTTAATAAGAGGTTGCCTGGAGCAATACGATACAGATTGTGTGACATTGCTAGCTGATCAAGATTAATGTGTTGTGATGCAGTAAAATTGCTTGCTTCAGATTAATGAGAAATTGTTAATTGACAGATTGTTCCAGAGAAAGCAACACTGGACAATGGGACAAAGTTCACTGGCTCTGCATTCATGTGGCACCCTATTTTGTTGTACAGTTATGTTACATACAAAAAGAATATAGGAACATAGGAACTTAGGAATGAGGAGCAGAAGTAGGAAATTCAGCCCTTCGAGCCTGCTCCGCCATTCAATCAGATCATGGCTGATCTCTTCCTGGTCTCAAATCTACCTCCATACCTGTTACCCATAGCCCTTTAACCTGTTTACTTATCTGAAATATATCTATCTCCTTCTTGAAACCATTTAATGACTTAGATTCCACCGCACTATAGGGCAACGATTTCCACAAATTCACCACCCTCTGCAAGAAGTAGTTCTTCCTCGTTTAATTTCTAATATCTGTAAGTTGTGTTGTGGTCTCTGACCACTCCATCTCTTCCAGGTGAATTGGTGTGAATCGATCTAGAATGTGCTGTTCTTAATGGTATCTTAATGATCTTAAAACAGTGGGACACATGCACTCTCACTTTGATATTGGACAACACAACAAAGTGCATCTCAATCAGCAAATCTAAAGTGCATCACGTGAGGAAATAAATGTTTTAACTGAGAGCAAAAAAACTGAACCTTACTTGAGCAACTAAGAGATGCACCAATTAATTCACAACCTCAAGATTCTGTGTAAATGAAATGATGATCTGTACAACTTGCCTTTATATCGCGCTCCTCATGGAGAGGATTCCTCGCAACACCTGACAGTAAAAAGAGAAGAGGAATATAGCGGACACTGAGCATGGGTAAGAGAGAGGGAAATGGAGAGGGAACACGAGAGAGCAGGAATAGGGTGGCTGAATAAGCAGTCATTTTGGTGGAGCAGAGGGAGTGAGGACTGAGGAGAAGTTCAGTGAAAGAGGAGTGTGTAGCCACGTAAAATCAATCTCTTACTTCCTTCCTATTTTAAGTCTTTGCTTTCTTTGTTGAGATAGAATAGCACCAGAGTTTGAAGTCTAAAGTGGGCGAAAAAGAGCTCTGACCACCATGGAATTCCTCAACACAGAAGGAGGCCATTCATCCCATTGTGGCTGCACTGGCCCATTGAAGAAGCTATCCAATTAGACCCACCACCCGCGTGTACTTAAACATTTTTCCTTTACAAGTTCATATACAGTTCCCTTTAGAAAATTATGATTGAATCCGTTTCCACCACTTTAAATTGTCCATTCAAGGGCGGCACAGTGGCGCAGTGGTTAGCACTGCTGCCTCATGGTGCCGAGGTCCCAGGTTCGATCCTGGCCCTGGCTCACTGTCCGTGTGGTGTTTGCACATTCTCCCCATGTTTGCTTGGGTCTCACCCCCACAACCCAAAGATGTGTAGTGTAGATGGATTGGCCACGCTAAATTGCCCCTTAATTGGGAATAAAAAAGAATTGGGTAGAGTCATAGAATAGTCATCGAAGTTTACAGCATGGAAACAGGCCCTTCAGCCCAAATTGTCCATGCCGCCCAGTTTTTACCACTCCGCTAGTCTCAATTGCCCACATTTGGCCCATATCCCTCTATCCCCATCTTTCCCATACAACTGTCGTAATGCTTTTTAAAAGACAAAATTGTACCCGCCTCGACTACTGCCTCTGGCAGCTTTGTTCCAGATGCTTACCACCCTATGTGTGAAAAAATTGCCCATCTGGACCCTTTTGTATCCCTCCCCTGTCACCTTGAACCTATCTAGTTTTAGACTCCCTTACCTTTGGGAAAAGATGTTGACTATCTACTTTATCTATTCCCCTCGTTATTTTATAGACCTCGAGAAGATCACCCCTAAGCCTCCGACGCTCCAGGGGAAAAAGTCCCAGTCTATCCAGCCTCTCCTTATAACTCAAACCATCAAGTCCCGGTAGCATCCTAGTAAATCTTTTCTGCACTCTTTCTCGTTTAATAATATCCTTTCTATAATAGGGTGACCAGAACTGTACAGTATTCCAAGTGTGGCCTTTTCAGCAAGACGTGCCAACTTTAAATTTTAAATAAATAAATAAATTGTCCATTCCAGACCACAGTAGCTCTTCACTTCTCTGGATCTCCTGCATCCTCGGGTTACTGCTCCGACCCGTTGGGCCAACTATTTTGAGAAGCTCAGTAGTCACCACATTAAAGCCCTTTTGATTTCAGGCCAAGTCAGGATTTCAATCAGTCGTTCGCACCAGTATAGCCACGGGAGACAGTCATCTGTGGACTGTGGGAGGAAACCGTAGCACCCGGAGAAAACCCACGCCGACACGGGGAGAACGTGCAGACTACGCACAGACAGTCACCGAGGCCAGAATCGAACCAGGCAGCGGTGCTAACCACCAGCATTGCTGCCTCGTCTGTTATCGCAATATTTCCATCTATTTAACATAGAATGGAAAAAAAAAATGCATGTGAACTATTATTGCCTCTGCTTCTGAATATCTGGCAAACTGTCAATTTGATCTCTGAGCAAAGCTCGGTGCCAAGAGGGGAATCTCTGCTGTTCAGGACCGGACAGGAAGCTTCAGGTTAATCGAAACAGTGCGGAACAATTTTCACTTCAATAATCAACAGCTCCCAGATTTGAAGCATATAAAAAGTGCATACTTAACTGAAATTATTATTTCTATCTTTCGGCTAAATTTTACTTCAGCCTGTTACTCAATTCTGCTTTTTGTACACAGACTGGATTGGGTAGAAATTGGGTGGCTGAAACCTCACACATCTTTATAGATCTCCCTCTATTCTGCCTGAGATTCAACCTCGGGGGGGGGGGGTGCACTCCTCAATAGACAAGTGCGAGAATTCTATTCTCCATTCCTAAATAACAGTCTTTTTTCTGCTTTCTGTCAGTTAGCTACCCAATTATTTTACTTCCTTTAGTTTTCACTCTGATCTTGTCCTTTGCCTCTCATGTGGTCACTCTATTGGTATTAATCCTTCTTTACCTCACCTAGACAGTGGTCCGTCAGGCGTCTGGGTGAACAGCAAGAGTTGACAGAATATTCAACCATGCGATGCATCTGTCCATGGCAGGCAAAAGCACAGTCGGCCTTTCCAGCGGGGGTCACTGAACAGTGATCTGCGGAAGGGTGACTTTGGCGGATGTACAGGGCTAATCTACCCTCGGACACTGAGGCCAATTCCAGCGGCATTGCCAAGGCCAAATCCCTCCACAGGTTCCACAGGCGAGTAATCAAAACTGTATGTTCAGTATAGCTGCCCAGATTGTCTACTTGGTTAATGGACCTTGCCCGGAAGCAATAACACAATCCACGTTTTAAAATAGAACATAGAACATAGAACAGTTCCCCGATGTTGTGCGAGCTTTGTCCGAAACCAAGATCAAGCTATCCCACTCCCTGTCATTCTGGTGTGCTCCATGTGCCTATCCAATAACCGCTTGAAAGTTCCTAAAGTGTCCGACTCCACTATCGCAGCAGGCAGTCCATTCCAAACTTGAAACACTCTCTGAGTAAAGAACCTACCTCGGACATTCCTCCGATATCTCCCACCCTGAGCCTTATAGTTATGCCCCCTTGTAACAGGTCCATCCACCCAAGGAAATAGTCTCTGAACGTCCACTCTATCTACCCTCTCAACATCTATTAAGTCGCCTCTCATCCTCCTTCGCTCCAATGAGAAAAGTCCAAGCTCCCTCAACCTTTCCTCGTAAGACCTACCCTCCAATCCAGGCAGAATCCTGATAAATCTCCTTTACACCTTTTCCAATGCTTCCACGTCCTTCCTATAACGAGGTGACCAGAACTGCACATAATAGTCCAAATGTGGTCTCACCAGGGTCCTGTGCAGTTGCAGCATAACCCCACGGCTCTTAAACTCAAGCCCCCTGTTTATAAACGGTAACACACTATAGGCCTTCTTCACGGCTCTATCCACTTGAGTGGCAACCTTCAGAGATCTGTGGACATGAACCCCAAGATCTCTCTGTTCCTCCACGTTCCTCAGAACCCTGCCGTTGACCCTGTAATCCGCATTAAAATTTGTCCTCCCAAAATGAATCACCTCACACTGATCAGTGTTAAACTCCATCTGCCATTTTTGCGGCCCAGCTCTGCATCCTATCAATGTCTTTTTGCAGCCTACGACAGCCCTCCACCTCATCCACTACTCCACCAATCTTGGTGTCATCAGCAAATCTACTGACCCACCCTTCAGCCCCCTCCTCCAAGTCATTTATAAAAGTCACAAATAGCAGAGGACCCAGCACTGATCCCTGTGGTACACCGCTGGTAACTGGTCTCCAGTCTGAACATTTTCCATCCACCACCTATGTGATAGCCAGTTACTTATCCTACACCACCTTACTTTCTTCATGAGCCGACCATGGGGAACCTTATTAAACGCCTTACTAAAATCCATGTATACGACATCAACTGCTCTACCTTCATCTACACACTTAGTTACCTCCTCAAAGAATTCAATCAAATTTGTGAGGCACAGGGCAGCACGGTGACGCAATGGTTAGCATTGCAGCCTCATGGCGCCGAGGACCCAGGTTCGATTCCGGCTCTGGGTCACTGTCCGTGTGGAGTTTGCACATTCTCCCTGTGTTTGCGTGGGTTTCACCCCCACATCCCAAAGATGTGCTGATTAGGTGGATTGGCCATGCTAAATTGCCCCTTAATTGGAAAAAATGAATTGGGTACTCTAAATTTATTTTTAAAAATAATAAATTTGTGAGGCAAGACTATCCAGGATTAAGCTGCATCTTTCCAAATGGTCATTAATTCTATCCCTCAGGACCCTTTCCATTAATTTACCGACCACCGAAGTAAGACTAACCGGCCTATAATTACTAGGGTCATTCCTATTCCCTTTCTTGAACAGAGGAACAACATTCGCCACTCTCCAGTCCTCTGGCACTATCCCCATGGATAGTGAGAACCCAAAGATCAAAGCCAAAGGCTCTGCAATCTCATCCCTTGCCTCCCAAAGAATCCTAGGATATATCCCATCTGGCCCAGGGGACTTGTCGACCCGCAGGTTTTTCAAAACTGCTAATACATCTTCCCTCAGAACATCTACCTCCTCCATCCTACCCGCCTGTATCACACTCTCATCCTCAAAAACATAGCCTGTCTCCTCGGTGAACACTGAAGAAAAGTATTCATTCAACGCCTCTCCTATCTCTTCTGACTCATTGCACATGTTCCCACTACTGTCCTTGACCGGCCCTACCTTCACCTTCGTCATTCTTTTATTTCTCACATAAGAGTAAAAAGCCTTGGGGTTTTCCTTGATCCGACCGTCCAAGGACTTCTCATGCCCCCTCCTAGCTCTCCTAAGCCCTTTTTGTTTTAGCTCATTTCTTGCTACCTTGTAACCCTCAAGCGACCTAACTGAACCTTGTTTTCTCATCCTTATATATGCTTCCTTTCTCCTCTTGACAAGACATTCAACCTCTTTTGTGAACCATGGTTCCCTCACACGGCCATTTCCTCCCTGCCTGACAGGGACATACCTATCAAGGACACGCAGTATTTGTTCCTTGAACAGGCTCCACTTTTCAATTGTGCCTTTCCCTGACAGTTTCTGTTCCCATCTTATGCTCCCTAATTCTTTCCTAATCGCATCATAATTTCCCCTCCCCCAATTATAAACCTTGCCCTGCCGTATGGCCCTATCCCTCTCCATTGCAATAGTGAAAGATACCGAATTGTGGTCACTATCTCCAAAGTGCTCTCCCACAAATAAATCTAACACTTCATAGAATTTCATAGAATTTACAGTGCAGAAGGAGGCCATTCTGCCCATTGAGTCTGCACCGGCTCTTGGTCCAGTTCATTACCCAGTACCAAATCCAATGTGACCCCACCTCTTGTCGGCCTATCCACATATTGTGTCAGGAAACCCTTCTGCACACACTGTACAAAAACTGCCCTATCCAAACTGTTCGACCTATAGAGGTTCCAATCAATATTTGGACAGTTAAAGACACCCATGACAACTACCCTGAGACTTCCACACCTATCCATAATCTGCTTTGCAATTTCTTCCTCCACATCTTTATTACTATTTGTGGGCCTATAGAAAATCCTAACAATGTGACCGCTTCTTTCCTATTTCTTTCAGCCCATATTACCTCAGTAGGCAGATCCCCTTCGAACTGCCTTTCTGCAGCCGTTAAACTATCCTTGATTAACAATGCTACTTCTCTACCTCTTTTACCACCTACCCTGCTCTTACTGAAACATCTATACCCCATAACTTCCAACAACCATTCCTGTCCCTGTTCTAACCATGTCTCCGTAATGGCCACAACATCGTAGTCCCAAGTACCAATCCAGGCTCCAAGTTCATCTACATTATTCCGGATGCTCCTTGCGTTGAAGTAGACACACTTCAACCCACCTTCCTGCCTGCTGGTAAACACCTGTGACCTTGATACCCTCCTCAGTACCTCACTACTCTCAACACTGGCTTCTGGACTACAGCTCGTTTCCCCATCTCCCTGACCAATTAGTTTAAAATCCCCCAAAGAGCCGGAGCAAATTTTCCTCCCAGGATATTGGTGCCCCTCTGGTTCAGGTGCAAACCGTCCTGTTGTACAGGTCCCACCTTCCTCAGAATGTGCTCCCATTATCCACGTAACTGAAACCCTCCCTCCTACACCATCCCTGCAGCCACGTGTTTATCTGCACTCTCTTCCTGTACCTCAACTCACTAGCATGTAGCACCGGCAACAAATCAAAGATGACAACATGGCCTGTCCTTGCTCTCATCTTCCACCCTAGCTCCCTAAATTCCTGTTTTAAATCACCGTCCCTACTCTTACCTATGTCGTTGGTACCGATGTGTACCACAACTTGTGAAGGGGTCCCCCTTCAGGATTCTGAAAACATGGTCCGAGATGTCATGGATCCTGGCACCCGGGAGGCAACATACCATCCGTGAGTATCTTTTGTTGCCACAGAACCGTCTATCTGTCCCTCTAACTACCGGATCCCCAATAACTATTGCTCTCCTGCTCTCCCCCCTTCCCTTCTGAACCACAGGGACGGACTCAGTGCTGGAGATCCGTTCATCCCCCCCCCCCCCCCCCCCCCCCCCCCCCCCGCCACCAGTATCCAAAGCGGTATACTTGTTACTGAGGGGAACGACCACAGGGGATCCCTGTACTGACTGCTTCCTCCCAGCTCCTCTCACCGTCACCCATCGATCTTCATTATTCGGAGTAACTACATCCCTGAAGCTATTATCTATGACCACCTCTGCCTCCCGAATGATCCGAAGTTCATCCAGCTCCAGCTCCAGTTCCCTAACGCGGTTTTTGAGGAGCTGGAGATGGGTGCACTTCCCACAGGTGGAATCACTGACGGCATCCCTCACCTCAAACATTCTGCAGGAGGAACATTGCACTGCCTTCCCTGCCACCCCCCTAGATAACTTGTGGTAAAAACAAGAAAAAATAAGAAAGAGCTTACCTGATATTCACTCACCCCCTTAGGTTAGAGGAGGTGGAAGGGTGGGGGACACTACAAGTGTAGTGTCTCGGATTTAGCAACCACCCAACTTAAATACAGGTAAAAATACAGGTAAAAATAAAACACTTAACGAGCAACCACTGCGTCTCCCGTCTGTCTCTCCTCTCCCGCTGTTTTCACTCTCCCACTGTTTGCTGCATTATCTTCTTGACAGTTGATAGTAAAATTAAACCACAGGCCTGTTGCAGTCAGGTCCGTCCGTTAGTTCCTGGACCTATTGTGAATCTAATGTAAAATTGACGTCCTTGCAAATAACATCACTGCTGGTTTGTGAACAGAGCTATGGATCCACAAACACAAAACTACTTTTACTGTGTCACAAAACAATTTTAGATGCAGCTAAACCTGTTTCTGAACCTTTGAAAGCTTGCTACAGTAGAGAGCAGCTATTATAGTTTATGATATGGAAACATAGGTTGTAGGCCATTCAGCCCCTGGAGCCTGCTCCTCTATTTAGTTAGATCATGACCGATCTGTATCTTACTTGCATTTATCCCGGTTGGTTTCATAACACTTAGTGCAAAGATGTCTAGGTACCAGGTTGTAGATTATTTGAGCCTAAGACAGATGGCAAACAGTACTCTAACTTCCTTCTGAAGTTTTGCAATACATCCCACCCCTTAATAAAGTTTAAATCTGTTTATGCAAGAACAGGCAGGAGGAAGTGTGTTTGTGAAGCAATAAATTCTAGGTGTGGGCTAAAGAACAACCTGCTGTTTCACAAGGTCTGGGGCGTGACCCTATGACCACGCTGTGCTGGGAACACAGCTCGCCGCAGCTCAACGCGACCATTGAAAGTTTGGAGACCCCTCTCCCAGCATCTACCCGTCTCGCAATATCTCGCGCAATTCAACGCAATCTCGCAAGACATTGCAATGTGAATTCAGCAAACAACATTACGTACACGAGGCCTGGTGCACCTCACCGGGTTCCCTCACCTTTCCTGGTCAGCCCCACACTGGCTGAACTTTTATATCAGGGATAATAAGCCACCCCGCCCATTGTGGGGGGGCTCGCAGCACCAATGTACACAGGGAGGGAAACAATCATCCCCAGCAGGATGTGCCCCATGCAAGTTATCACAGCTAGTTTTAAATTTCAGCGTTTCCTTTTGCCAAATTAGTTTAAATTCCACCAGCGGCTGAGGTGGGTTTTGAACTTTTAGCCTGGGTCTCTGGATTACTAGTCCAGTGACATCCCATTACGCCACTACCTTCCCCATCACACTAAATATTATCAAGCAAGTCAGTGAGAGGGACAGCTTGGTGTGTTTACTGCTTCTGTCTTACTTTATTTATTCACGAGTTGGGCGTATTGCTGGAAAGCATTTATGACCCATCATTAATTGCTAATGAGACGTCGGTGAGCTGCCTTCCTGAATCGGGTAAGAATGGCAGATTTCCTTCCTGAAAGCATGGTGGCACAGTGGTTAGCACTGCTGCATCACAGTGCCAGGGACCCGGGTTCAATTCCAGTATTGGGTGATGGTGTGGAGATTGCATGTTCTTCCCGTATCTGTTTTTTGTTTCCTCCCGGAGTTCTGGTTTCCTTACACAGTCCCGAGGGAATCTCGTCCCTCTGACCCGAGGGAATCTCATCCCTCTGAGCCGAGGGAATCTATCCCTCTGACCTGAGGGAATCTATCCCTCTGACCCGAGGGAATCTCGTGCCTCTGAGACGAGGGAATCTATCCCTCTGACCCGAGGGAATCTGTCCCTCTGAGCCGAGGGAATCTGTCCCTCTGACCCGAGGGAATCTGTCCCTCTGACCCGAGGGAATCTGTCCCTCTGACCCGAGGGAATCTGTCCCTCTGACCCGAGGGAATCTGTCCCTCTGTCCCGAGGGAATCTGTTCCTCTGACCCGAGGGAATCTGTTCCTCTGACCCGAGGGAATCTGTCCCTCTGACCCGAGGGAATCTATCCCGAGGGAATCTGTCCCTCTGACCCGAGGGAATCTGTCCCTCTGACCCGAGGGAATCTGTCCCTCTGACCCGAGGGAATCTGTTCCTCTGACCCGAGGGCATCTGTCCCTCTGTCCTGAGGGAATCTGTTCCTCTGATCCGAGGGAATCTATCCCGAGGGAATCTGTCCCTCTGACCCGAGGGAATCTGTCCCTCTGTCCCGAGGGAATCTGTTCCTCTGACCCGTGGGAATCTGTCCCTCTGACCCGAGGGAATCTGTTCCTCTGACCCGAGGGAATCTATCCCTCTGATTTGAGGGAATCTGTCCCTCTGACCCGTGGAAATCTGTCCCTCTGACCCGTGGGAATCTGTCCCGAGGGAATCTGTCCCTCTGACCCGAGGGAATCTGTTCCTCTGTCCCGAGGGAATCTGTTCCTCTAATTTGAGGGAATCTCGTCGCTCTGACCCGAGTGAATCTGTCCCTCTGACCCGTGGGAATCTGTCCCGAGGGAATCTGTCCCGAGGGAATCTGTCCCTCTGACCTGAGGTAATCTGTCCCTCTGACCCGAGGGAATCTGTCCCTCTGACCCGAGGGAATCTGTCCCTCTGACCCGAGGAAATCTGTCCCTCTGACTTGAGGATAGCTCAGGCCCCTAACTTTAGGGTTCAATCTAATCAGCGAGTTTTTCACCAGTTCCCTGGCTTGGCTGTGCCTCGAGGACAAGAGCTGACGACAGAATTCAAGGTGTGGCCTGTCCTGAAGTCTGCACAGCTTCAGTGCAGCAGCTGATGGTCACATTAGCAATATAGAGCAGTATTCTCTTCAAGAACATAGAACATACGGTGCAGAAGGAGGCCATTCAGCCCATCGAGTCTGCACCTACCCACATTAAGCCCTCACTCCCACCCTACCCCGGTAACCCAATAACCCCTCCTACCTTTTTGAACACTAAGGGAAATTTAGCATGGCCAATCCACCTAACCTGCACGTCTTTGGACTGTGGGAAGAAACCGGAGCACCCGGAGGAAACCCACGCAGACACGGGGAGAACATGCAGACTCCGCACAGACAGTGACCCAGCAGGGATCGAACCTGGGACCCTGGCGACGTGATGTCACAGTGCTATCTACTTGTGCTACCGTGCTGCCTTTACTTTGTTGCTTGCTGTCCAGCATTGGCTAATACGGTCAACTTTATTCCTGATTCCTTTTGGGATGAACACTCAGCTCTTTGCAGCCAAATCCAAATATCTGCCTTTGGCTTCTGGGAAATATGACGAGTTCTTAATTTGCTCTGTTTGATAAAGACTATGAATGTAGTCATGAGATACTGTTAGGTTTGCAATCATGGTTTTTATGCTGTATGTTTCCCTGATCTAACCTCCAGTATAATGAATTGGTGTTTTAGTGCAGTGAGACTGTACTCACTAGAAAGGGTGTGGGACAGAGAATTTGGGCTCCAGTCTAGTGAGACTGTGTTCCAGTAACAGCCCAGCTGAATTTGCCTTTTTTTCTCGTGGAACATTATCCATGAACACCAATTGATGTTTGGGAGTGAGCCAGATTCTCTGTGTACACTTGCTCAGGAGTCAGTAACATTGTGGTAATGTGAACCAAAGGCCTGGGCTAATGCTCTGGAGACATGAATTCAAATCCCGTAAATCCAGTAAATCTGAAATGAAAATGCTTGTTTGACTTCTTTGTAGTTGCTGAATGTTTATAAAACCAACTCGTTCGCTAATTCCATTTGGGGAAGGAATCTGCTGTCTTTATTTCATGTGACTCCAGACCCACAGCAATGTGGTTGCCCCTTAACTGCCATCTGAAATGGCCTTAGCAAAGTACTCAGGTGTACGCTGCTCACCATCACTGCTTGAAGGGCCGATAGGGATGGGCTGCAAATGCTGGCCTTGGCAATGATGATGCTCACCTCCCCCCGCCCCCCAAGAATTAATAAAGAAGACAGAATTTCTGTAACCTCTTTACCACCATATAATAATAATAATCTTTATTGTCACAAGTCGGCTTACATTAACAATGCAATGCAGTTACTGTGAAAATCCCCTCGTCGCCACACTCCGGCGTCGGTTCAGGTCCATTGAGTGAGAATTCAAAATGTCCAAATTACCTAACAGCATGTCTTTCAGGACTTGTGGGAGGAATCTGGAGGAAACCCACGCAGACACGGGGAGAACGTGCAGACTCCGCGCAGTGACCTAAGCCGGGAATCGAACCCAGGTCCCTGGAGCTGTGAAACAACAGTGCTAACCACTGTGCTACCGCGCCGTCCACATTGTATTATCATTGTTCCAGGATTTTAATGAACTGTAACTCAAACCTACTGCTATTTTGAAGATGAAACTATATATATATATATATATATATATATAGAGTGTTCTGTTAACAAGAAGTAACCAAATGTTTTCAACCTTTCCAACATAATTTCTCACTTTGGTTCCCCAGGTTCACCCTTATCCCTCATTTCTGACACACCCAGTAACTGAGTGATATGATAAGCTGTCACAATATTGAAAAGTAGGTGCATCGACCAATAACATAGGGTCAGAGGGGTGATCTTCAGGGTCGCCTTGGAAGTAAAAGGTCAGATTGATAACAGATCTCGTCGATTGGATATTTTCAGCGGCTAGCCAATAATCAAACCCGAGCATATTATTCAGCCAATGCAATCTTAGAACAGAGAGCACCAAGGTTGTGTTGACCTGTAAACACTAAATTGGCAATAGAGTTTAAAATGAGTTTCTGCCATTTATGTTTTACTGATTCTACTTTACTTAACAAGTATGTTTTTTTTATAGTGGCAGTCACCTCACTCATCTTAAAGGGGCTACTGCTGGCACAATGGAGAGTTTGCAGCAATTCTAGGAACAGCCTGCTCCAAACTGTCTCTTGAAATGCCACCATGTTGGCTACGGCTACAGGGCGGGTGCACATTACACTAGATCATATCAATTAAATGTGCTGGCCCATTGCTTCCAGCATGGAGCGATTCTAAAACAGTTGGAAATAGGGCTACGCAATGGTGCCAAATCTTCAACCTGAGCTTCCTTGAAGTATGGCACCCTGCTGATCATGCTGGCCGTGTTACCTTTACTGCCCCATTCAAATGCCCACCCTGTTGCCCAGGACAGTGATTACTGGAAGGTTATTCCAACGGGAAAGCTTTGGAGGGCGAGCCAAATTCATTTGCACATACATACTTTCCAGTAAAAGTTGATTTTAGCAAATAGAAGGAAGAACCTCAGACTCAATTTTCCTTTTCTCACCCATTGTACCAGCTGCTCTGCCACCATTATGGAGACAAGCTAAGTTGGCACAGATCTGGTACAGGACTTAGGATCCTGACTCATTGGCACTATTCTTTGGAGGTTGATTTAGTCAAGCCAAATGTGATTAACCATGAAGTAACTCAAGGATGGCTCATCATTCTGACTTCAGGGTAGCTGTGTTATCCTTCGTAGCCTTGAATGCACCTTTTGCTTATGAGCCTGGTGAAGTGTGTTGCCTGGGTTCTGTGCTAAACGACACAGGGAGCTTCGGTGCCTCTCACAAAGGGTGGAGAGTGGGGTAATGGGTTCATAGAATTTACAGTGCAGAAGGAGGCCATTCGGCCCATCGAGTCTGCACCGGCTCCTGGAAAGAGCACCCTACCCAAGGTTAACACCTCCACCCCATCCCCATAACCCAGTAACCCCACCCAACACTAAGGGCAATTTTGGACACTAAGGGCAATTTATCATGTCCAATCCACCTAACTTGCACATCTTTGGACTGTGGGAGGAAACCGGAGCACCCGGAGGAAACCCACGCACACACGGGGAGGATGTGCAGACTCCGCACAGACAGTGACCCAAGCCGGAATCGGACCTGGGACCCTGGAGCAGTGAAGTGATTGTGCTATCCACAATGCTACCGTGCTGCCCCTATTGGGAGCTGTTGGTGACTAAATTGACAAATACGCAAAATTCAACCCCAACCCAGCAGAAATATACCTACTTCCAGTTTAACCGCAGAAGGTTTAGGTATTCGATTAACCTGTTCTAAAACGCTGGGCTTATTGTTTTAATATGTCAATGAGGCCCTATCCCAGGAGGGTGGTGGAGTGGGGAGGGGAGATGAGATGGGATGGGATGGGGGAGGTGGGGGGGAATGGTCAAAGAAGGACCGGAAAATCCCGCCCGGTGTTTCAAGTATAGAGAGAAGCTATTGTTCTGCACCATGCAATGTCAAGTGTAGCAGATAGAAAGTTAGGGCTAACATTGTTAATGTAGTTGGACCTTTTATGCATTGCTCACAGGCAGCTGAAGAATGTGGTGTTTTATAAGGAAACTAATATTTTGTGGTATTGTCTATGAAGGGTGAACAGTTGTGTATTTTCAGAAGGGAAAAGGGGCTAAGGAAGTGAAAAATTGTGGGGGTAATGCATAATTCAGAGAATACAATTTTCAGCTGGAACCAGTGGACACTTGTGGTCAGGGAGTGAACATTGAAGGGGCCATGAATGGGGGCCATATCAGGGCCATGAGCATTTACATAGATGATGAGACCTTGGTCAAGTTAAAAAAAGACTACCCAGTTCAGAGAAAGGGAAACAAAAGGAAGTTATGATTATGTGACACTGAATCGTGTGTTGGCTGTGATTCAGTCAGTATGACTCTCACTTATGAGTTGAAGAACTTTAGATTCAAGACCCTCACCAGGACTGAAGGATTGTTGCACTGTTGGAGGTGTGACATTTGGTTGAGATGTTAAACCAAGGAATTGTTTGCCCTATCAGATGTCAGTAAAAGAACCCATTGCACAAATTTGCAGAAGAGCAGGAGAGTTACTTCCAGTGTCCTCACCAATATTTATCCCCCAATCAACATGACAAAAAGATCAGCTCAGTGTCGCATTGTTGTCTGTGGTAACATCTGTGCAAATTGGCCTTCACTATTACAACAGTGACTACATGTCAAAATGATTCAATTGACCAACCTTGGGAGGTCCTGTAGTCATGAAAGGCGCTATATAAATGCACATTTTTTTTTAAGACTGCAAGAGAAAGGGAAGACACTGGGAAATTGGGACATTGGGTTCCTGGGAAAAACAGCTCCGAGTAAGGTCCTGATTTCAACACAGTGATGATGCAGAAAGGAGAAAGCATGTTTCGAAGCATTAAATCATACAGTACAGAAGGAGACCATTAGGCTCAAGCAGGTTATTTGACAGAATTATCTAATTCACCCCAACAGTCCTGCTCCTTTTCCACTCTACGGCCGCACACTTGCAACATAGGGCGAACAAGGGAATAGAGTTAAGGAGAGCATTAAGGCAGAAAGTGTTGGGAATGCTCAGCAGGTCTGGCAGTACCCGTGAAGAACGAAACAGAGTCAACATTTGAAATTGATCACCTTTCATCAGAATTGGACATAGTTAGAGATGTGACAGGTTTTAAGCAGGGAGGACAAGTGGAGAAGGTAGGAAAAGAGCAAGAGGGGAAAGTTGGTGATTGGGTGTTCGGCTGGAGAGATTAAACAACAAAAGGGAAGATGGTTAAAGAAAAAATGGGGATAGTAATGGGGCAAATAAAGAAACAAAAGGTCTCGAGAGGTGTGGATGAAAATAGCAGGTCATTACCAACAACTACCATCTAAAAACTGCAACAAAGCTTATGATCTGACACTGTTGAAATTAATACTGAAGGCTGTAAAGTTACTAATTGAAAGATGGGTTGCTGTTCCTTGAACTCCAGTGGAGCAGTGTAGGAGGCTGAGAACAGAAAGGTCAGAGTGGGAGTGGAGCAGAGATATACGATAGAAGTAGCCAGACGGTCAGGGTCATGCTTGCAGACTGAACAGAGATGTTCTGCAAAGCAGTCACCGAATCTGCTTTTGGTTTCCCCAGTTTGGAGGAGGCCACATTGTGAGCAGCGAATACAGTAGACCAGATTGTAAGGCATGCAAGTGAACCAGCTTTCATATGGAAGACGTGTTTGTGGCCCTGGATTCTGGGAGGGAGAAGGCCAAATAGCAGGTGTTACATCTGCATTTGCATTGGAAGGCGCCATGGGAAGAGGAGAGAATCTGATCGTGATATAAAGAATGGGCTAGGGTGTCATGGAGGGAACATTCCCTTTAGTATGTGGAAAGGGAAGGAGAAGATGTATTCGATGGTGGAAGTGGCAACCATGATGATCTGTTAAATGCAGAGTTTGGGGGGAATAGAAGGCTGGGACGAGGAAAACCTGATTGTGATTCTGGGAGGAAGGAATCCCACTTGTGGCCTGAACGCAGGTGTTCCGTAAAGAGGTCACACAATCCGTGTTTAGTCTCCCCAAGTCGAGGACCATGACCCCACATCAAACAGCAAGTCAGAGTTTGAGACTGTCACTGACCTCAGGACATCTGAGATCTACACCCACCTTGGTTTCTTTACCTGTCCCACTATTTCCATTTTTCTTTACACCATTGTCCTCTTTGTCATTTAATCTCTCCTGCCTTCCATCCCATAATAATTGTTCCCTTGAGCTTGGTTCTTTATACTCACGTTTATTTCCTCTGTAATTCTGAAAAAACCTGTTACCTCACTGTAAAGACGCATCTTCACAGATGAACACAAAAAGGATTTATTAATAAGAATTGCATAGCAACCTCTTAACTGTAGCTCGCTCCCAAAATCTCTGGTTGCATAGGAGCCTCTCTCACCATGGAATGATTCCGCACTGTGAATCCTGATTGGTCACAGATTCCATGTGACCCTTAATCTGCTGTGTTGCCCCTAAAGCGATAATCACTACACTGTGGTCAGAGCACTTAGAGTTACTCATCCATCAAGGTGATGAATGAAGCAAGGCGAACAGTTGTGTTCATGGAAACTGTCAACCACAGCCACTAAGAGAACTGAATGAATGACTTGCAGCTAAAGAATCTGAGGGGTTTGAACACAGTTCACTGCTTTTCTCTTTCCAGGAATGGACACGTGTGCTTCTTCTGTCTGAACCAGCAGGTGTATGCCCATGTCTCTATGGGGGGGTCTCCTCATCTAGGGGGTCTCTGGGGGGGGGTCTCCCTATCTAGAGGGGTCTTGGGGGTGTGGGCAGTGGGGATGGTCTGGTGGGGGAGGGGTGGGCAGGTTGTGCATTGTGGTAGGGAGGGTGGCCCATAGGTGGTCTTTGGGGGCAAGGGGTTACCCCTTTGGCCCACAGTGAGGTCCACCATGTCAGAGCCACTCTGGTAAATACCAGTAGTTATCCACGCCCACATAATTCCCGGTCCAGCTGACCAGAGAATCGTGAATGCCTGGGCCCACTAAGTGGATGCAACTGGATCATTAGGACACAGTTGCATCCATTAGCCTCCCCCCCCCCCCCCCCCCCCCCCACTCCGCTGGTGTGTGGGCGCAAATCCCAATTCCGCTGCCAGCAGTGGGGCCGGACCATAGCAGATGGTTCGGCGCCCGGCACAAACCTCGATTTCAGCTGGATGCTCATTCCTCCGCCCGATCGCGATCTGCATTACTGGCGTCACGGAGCGCAGAATCCAACCCATAAAATCATAGAATTTCTATAGTGTGGAAGGAGGCCAATTGGCCCATCGAGTCTGCACCGACCCATTGATAGAGCACCTTTACCTAGGCCCGCCTACCCTGTCCCATCCCCATAACCCCACCCAATCCACACATCTTTTGGATACTAAGGGGTAGTTTTACCTTGGCCAATCTGCCTAAACCGCACATCTTTGGAATGTACTGGACAGAGTAAGATGCAGGTAGTCCCATTCAGATCAAGTTGATACAGTTCACTTGAAATGCATGCCTTCACATTCTGGAATGAATTGTCTTGGATTGATATCACACTCAGATACTATAAACCATTAATTCCAATTCTTGTTTGCAGACCCGATAGAGTGGAGTGTGGGCAACGTTCAGAAATGGATTTTGTGGACTGAGCATCAGTATCGACTGCCGCAAATTGGGAAATCTTTCCAGGAGCTCAGTGGGAAGGACCTGTGTTCCATGTCGGAGGACGAGTTCAGACAGCGATCGCCCATGTGTGGTGATATTTTGTACGCACATCTGGACATCTGGAAATCTGGTATGTGCTCAACTCAACAGAGCGAGGCATCATTGGCCCAGACACTAATCCATACCTGTATTTACCAGAACTGTTTTCCATCTCCCCGTTTTGCCCTGCAGCAGTTGATAATAATAATCTTTATTATTGTCACAAGTAGGCTTACATTAACACTGCAATAAAAATTCACCACACTCCGGCGCCTGTTCGGGTACACAGAGGGAGAATTCAGAATGTCCAAATTATCTAACAGCACATCTTTGGGAGGAAACTGGAGCACGCGGAGGAAACCCGCGCAGACTCAGGGAGAACGTGCAGACTCCACACAGTGACCCAAGCCGGCATTCAAACCCGGGTGCCTGACGCTGTGAAGCAACTTTGCTAACCCACTGTGCTACCCAGCCACTCCTTTGGGGTACAATCTCTTCCTTCTCCAACTCTTCCCCCTCCCCAACTCAACCCCCCACGTCCATGCTACCATGAGTTAGCCTGGGGAGCAGAGGGAGGGCAGGGGGCTGGTAGGGAGCAACACAGCATTCATTTAATGGCCAGAGGCTGTGGGTCGAGACTGGGGGAAGCACAGTAGCACAAGTGGATGGGCAGTATGGTAGCACAAGTGGATAGCACTGTGGCTTCACAGTGTCAGGGTCCCAAGTTCGATTCCCCGCTGGGTCACTGTCTGTGCGGAGTCTGCACGTTCTCCCCGTGTCTGCGTTGGTTTCCTCCGGGTGCTCCGGTTTCCTCCCACAGTCCAAAGACGTGCAGGTTAGGTGGATTGTCCATGATAAATTGTCCTTTGTGACCAAAAAGGTTAGGAGGGGTTATTGGGTTACGAGGATAGGGTGTAAGTGAGGGCTTAAGTGGGTCGATGCAGACTCGATGGGCCGAATGGCCTCCTTCTGCACTGTATGTTCTATGACAGTCTATGACTGGGGAAGTTTCAAAGTGTGTTTTTCTCCTTCCCTGCTGACACACGACGGTCGATCTTAGGGTCGGTCACTGCTGACATCTTATCTGAAATCGTCTCACTCAACACAAACCTGGGATTGCACCTGCAATGCGATTGCTCTATTTCTGTTTATCCTGGATACTTTATTTTGATATCTCTCTCCAACTCCCCCCCCCCCCCCCCCCCCCCCCCCCTCCCCAACTCAGTGCCCCTGGAAATTCTGCCCACCTTGTGATTTTGTTGAAGTGTCACGCTGACATTCTGGCAAGTTGAGTGGTTATCCGATGCCAAGCATGATAACCATCCCACCGGGCTCCTTTTCCAAGGCAATGCAGGCGTCACTGCCTGGGTTAATTGTGGTGCCGGCAGGCAGTCCAAACCACTGGTCAAATTATGTCTAAGCAACCGAGTCCACAGTGTAGACAGGACAACTCCGCTCCTTGTCTGGATGGTACCTGGTGTACAATAGCTCGGGGGGTACTAATATGAACGGGAAACTTTAATTTTTATGTCGGTGCTGCTTGGAATTCTTTAATATGAAAACTCATGAGCAGAGCCCCAGTGTGAGCATTTGTGAAGGAGGCTGGATGTCAGATTCAGAACTGATAAAAACTATAAAGGTTGTGGTTATAAAAACAATGCTGGTAAACCTCATTAGTATAAACCCACATTGCAAATATTGCTATTTCAGATGCTCATTATGAACCAGTTTGTTATTACAAATATCAATTCAAATTCTAGAATCGCGGAACTGTCATCCAGCTTACCATACTGGAAAAGGGGCTCTGAAAGATTTATCCACTGTTCAATTTCCAGGCCTGTTTTCTACTTTTAAATAGTTTTGCCTTTTCAATATTTAATCATTTACCCGTTAAAAGATATTCCCTTGCTCATTGTTTCTGCTGGGACACATTCCGTTCTAACAACACTTGCTGAAAAAGAAAATCACCAAAATCTCTCCCTTCAGAAATGATTCAAATTTGTGGCCTTAAGCTAACAACTCAACAAATAGAAATGAAATGAAATGAAAATCGCTTTTTATCACAAGTAGGCTTCAAATGAAGTCACTGTGAAAAGCCCCTAGTCGTCACATTCCGGTGCCTGTTCGGGGAGGGCGGTATGGGAATTGAACCCTGCTGCTGGCCTGAGAATCAGAGAATCCAACAGAGCAAATGGAGACCATTCAGCCCCTCAAGTCTGTCGACCCTTCAAAAGAGCACCCGACCTCGGCCCAATCCCCCACCTTATCCCTGTAACTCCACCCAACCTATGAACACTTAAGGGCAATCTAGAATGACCAATCCACTTAGCCTGCGCATCTTTGGACTGTGGGAGGAAACCGGAGCACCAGGAGGAAACCCATGCAGACACGGAGAGAACATGTAAATTCCACACAGACAGTGACTCGAGGGCGGAATCGAACCCAAGTCCCTGGCGCTGTGAGGCAGCAGTGCTAACCACTGTGCCACTGTGCTGCCATTTATAGGAGAAATGCCTTGTCCCTATTCAGCTCATTAAAACGTCTCACAATTTTAACTTGTTCCCTTGCAGTGAAAAGAGTCTCCGTTCTTCCCGTCGCTCTTCAATTCTGCGACATCATATAATCCTCCTTGCCGGTACGAACTCATGTTATAAACCTCTTCATTATCAGCGGCACTCATTACAATGTTAAAATATTACTATTGTAATGAGTTGCATCAAACCTTTACATTGCAATCCCATTCCTTATTATGCTCTTCATGACAAATTTCAGCAATTTTATGGACATTATTGCAGACACTGATCAAAATCCTGCCCACTGTTATTCAACTCTATTTACAATCTGCATTATTATAGATGGCGCTATTAGAAATCTTGTCCTTATTATAAACTCTGTCATTTATACCTTTTCCATTAGTAGAAATCTTTCCCTTGGTTCCGAGTGAAGTTCCATCATGATGTTTAGAGGACTTCAGTGAAGCTTAGATTACAAAGCCAATTGAGTGGTTCCCACGCATTTTTGCTGTGCTGATCAAGACAGATTGTTTTTTAATTACTTCATCAAAAGATTAAATATTTAAGTAGAACATTGCATTAAATACCCTAAGGTATTGGATGTAATGCTAATGCGAGGATGTAATGAAACAACTCGTAAGACTGGCAACACTCTGTGTCAGATTGACCACGCCATTGTTTTGTAAATCAAGTTACCACAGTGAGAGCTGATGGCACGAGATAATCTCTAATTCAGCAATGAAATAGCAACTGTACCCAGCTGACCACTTAGCTGATCACCTTCAGCAAGTGGTCAGAACCAAGCAAGCAACGCAAATGGCTTCCATCACTACGGAATACTGTAAACCGGACAGATGTGACAGTAAACCAGACAGTGAGTGACTGTAAACCAGACAGTGAGTGACTGTAAACCGGACAGTGAGTGACTGTAAACCGGACAGTGAGTGGCTGTAAACCAGACAGTGAGTGACTGTAAACCAGACAGTGAGTGACTGTAAACCAGACAGTGAGTGACTGTAAACCAGACAGTGAGTGACTGTAAACCAGACAGTGAGTGACTGTAAACCAGACAGTGAGTGACTGTAAACCAGACAGTGAGTGACTGTAAACCGGACAGTGAGTGACTGTAAACCGGACAGTGAGTGGCTGTAAACCAGACAGTGAGTGACTGTAAACCAGATAGTGAGTGACTGTAAACCAGACAGTGAGTGAGTGTAAACCAGACAGTGAGTGACTGTAAACCAGACAGTGAGTGACTGTAAACCAGACAGTGAGTGACTGTAAACCAGACAGTGAGTGACTGTAAACCAGACAGTGAGTGACTGTAAACCAGACAGTGAGTGACTGTAAACCAGACAGTGAGTGACTGTAAACCAGACAGTGGGTGACTGTAAACCAGACAGTGAGTGACTGTAAACCAGACAGTGAGTGACTGTAAACCAGACAGTGAGTGACTTTATACCAGACAGTGTGATAGTGACTTTACACCGGACAGTGTGATGGTGACTTTACACCAGACAGTGAGTGACTGTAAACCAGACAGTGTGATAGTGACTTTACACCAGACAGTGTGATAGTGACTTTATACCAGACAGTGTGATAGTGACTTTACACCAGACAGTGTGATAGTGACTTTACACCAGAGAGTGTGATAGTGACTTTATACCAGACAGTGTGATAGTGACTTTACACCAGAGAGTGTGAGTGACTTTATACCAGAGAGTGTGATAGAGACTTTATACCAGACAGTGTGATAGTGACTTTACACCAGACAGTGTGATAGTGACTTTACACCAGAGAGTGTGAGTGACTTTATACCAGACAGTGTGATAGTGACTTTACACCAGACAGTGTGATAGTGACTTTATACCAGAGAGTGTGATAGAGACTTTATACCAGACAGTGTGATAGTGACTTTACACCAGAGTGTGAGTGACTTTATACCAGAGAGTGTGATAGTGACTTTACATCAGACAGTGTGATAGTGACTTTACACCAGACAGCGTGATAGTGACTTTACACCAGACAGCGTGATAGTGACTTTACACCAGACAGTGTGATAGTGACTTTACACCAGACAGTGTGATAGTGACTTTACACCAGACAGTGTGATAGAGACTTTACACCAGACGGTGTGATAGTGACTTTACACCAGAGAGTGTGAGTCACTTTACATCAGACAGTGTGATACAGACTTTACACCAGACAGTGTGATACAGACTTTACACCAGACAGTGTGATACAGACTTTACACCAGACAGTGTGATAGTGACTTTACACCAGACAGTGTGATAGTGACTTTACACCAGACAATGTGAAAGAGACTTTACACCAGACAATGTGATAGTGACTTTATACCAGAGAGTGTGGGTGACTTTACACCAGACAGTGTGATAGAGACTTTACACCAGACAGTGTGATAGTGACTTTACACTAGACAGTGTGATAGTGACTTTACACCAGCCAGTGTGATAGTGACTTTACACCAGACAGTGTGATAGTGACTTTACACCAGACAGTGTGATAGTGACACTTACACCAGCCAGTGTGATAGTGACTTTACACCAGAGAGTGTGATAGAGACTTTACACCAGCCAGTGTGATAGTGACTTTACACCAGACAGTGTGATAGTGACTTTACACCAGACAGCGTGATAGTGACTTTACACCAGACAGTGTGATAGTGACTTTACACCAGACAGTGTGATAGTGACACTTACACCAGCCAGTGTGATAGTGACTTTACACCAGAGAGTGTGATAGAGACTTTACACCAGCCAGTGTGATAGTGACTTTACACCAGACAGTGTGATAGTGACTTTACACCAGACAGCGTGATAGTGACTTTACACCAGACAGTGTGATAGTGACACTTACACCAGCCAGTGTGATAGTGACTTTACACCAGAGAGTGTGGGTGACTTTACACCAGACAGCGTGATAGTGACTTTACACCAGACAGTGTGATAGTGACACTTACACCAGACAGTGTGATGGTGACTTTACACCAGACAGTGTGATAGTGACTTTACACCAGACAGTGTGATAGAGACTTTACACCAGACAGTGTGATAGTGACTTTACACCAGACAGTGTGATAGTGACTTTACACCAGACAGTGTGATGGTGACTTCACACCGAGTGTGATAGTGACTTTACACCAGACAGTGTGATGGTGACTTCACACCAACGAGGGTGATAGTGACTTTATACCAGACAGTGTGATAGTGACTTTACACCAGACAGTGTGATAGTGACTTTACACCAGACAGTGTGATAGAGACTTTACACCAGCCAGTGTGATAGTGACTTTACACCAAACAGCGTGATAGTGACTTTACACCAGACAGTGTGATAGTGACTTTACACCAGACAGTGTGATAGTGACACTTACACCAGCCAGTGTGATAGTGACTTTACACCAGAGAGTGTGGGTGACTTTACACCAGACAGCCTGATAGTGACTTTACACCAGACAGTGTGATAGTGACACTTACACCAGACAGTGTGATGGTGACTTTACACCAGACAGTGTGATAGTGACTTTACACCAGACAGTGTGATGGTGACTTCACACCAACGAGTGTGATAGTGACTTTACACCAGACAGTGTGATGGTGACTTCACACCAACGAGGGTGATAGTGACTTGATACCAGCGAGTGTGATAGTGGCTTGATACCAGCGAGTGTGATAGTGACTTTACAACAGCGAGTGTGATAGTGACTTTACAACAGCAAGTGTGAGTGAGTTTATGAAGCGAGTCCTGGCAAAGACCCTGGGCCTGGGCACACACTGGCTGATCATGGCAGAGGGGTGGGGTGGAGAGGATTTTAATGTTGTGCTGGATCCTAAGCTGGACAGATTGTGCCCCAGGTCCATGAGGGTGTTGGTAATGGTGAATGAGTTGTTGGAATTTATGGAGCGAATAAGGGTGGCGGACCTGTGGCGGTTTGAGAGGCCGAGGGCGAAGGAATTTCTGTTCTTTTTATATGTCCACAGGAGGTACTCCTGGATTGTTTTTTTTATCCTTTGCAAGTCGCTGTTGGCGAGGGTGGTTGGGATCGAATATTCAGCGATTGTTGTGTCTAACCGTACACCACACTGGGTGGACGTGCGGGTGAAGGGATGCCCGCTCTCCCCATTGCTCTTTGCCCCAGCAATCGAATGGAACTTAGGGCTACAAATGGGTGGCAGGGCATTGAG
The DNA here is from genome assembly GCF_902713615.1 of Scyliorhinus canicula. Taxonomy (NCBI): domain Eukaryota; kingdom Metazoa; phylum Chordata; class Chondrichthyes; order Carcharhiniformes; family Scyliorhinidae; genus Scyliorhinus; species Scyliorhinus canicula. The sequence goes on along the minus strand of NC_052160.1, from coordinate 96,735,966 downwards.
AAAAGGGTTGGAGCACCAAGTCTCTTTAGTACACTGATGACCTCTTGTTATATATTGTGAACCCGGTTGAAAGTTTTGACAGGGTTACAGGGATCTTGGGAGAGTTCAGTCTTTTTTCAGTGTACATGCTCAACACGGGGAAAAGTGAGGTATTCCCGATCAGCGCCCGGGGACGGGGTGGGGGGTGGTGGGGGGGGGTAGTTTAAGGAGGTTGCTGGTTTGGTTGGTAGCGGCAAGCTTTTGTTATGTTGGGATACATGTGACACAGAGCTGGGCCCAGCTGCACACGTTGAATCTGGCAAAGCTATTGTTTGCTCGTTTCTGTTCTGTACATCTTTGAAAATACCTCCAATAAAATATTTAAAAAAAAACATTTAAGAATGTATCAGACAGATTTATTTAACAGACTAACAGTGTGTGAGAAATTATCTAATAGTGATCATAAACTGACTGAGTTCACCGTAATGTTGGAAAGGGGGAAATGCAAAATAGCTACTGAGGTTCTAGATCAGGTGAAGCCTACGTCACTGTGGTGAGACAACGATTATCCAGAGTAAATTGGACCAATCTGACAACAGTAAAAATAGAACAGATCAGTGTGAGATACTCAAAGGGAATTTACTATGATACAGGGTGAGTTACTATGAGCTCTACCTGCCTAAACGATAGCTTTGAACAACTAACTAGGAAAGACACAACTTAAAATTAAGAGAAAATAAGAGCACAGAAAGGCAAAGAAAAAGAGCACAGATCCTGCAAATGGGGAAAACAGATACAATGAATAGCACAGGGTGAGAAAACAGACAGCAAGAGCTATACAAAGGGAGTATGAAGAGAAACTTGCAAGGATTATCAAAATCAACATTAAAAAATCTTTATAATTATATTACAATAAAGAGAGTGGTCAGGGACAATGAAGGCCCCTTGACAACCCATCATGATAATCTTGTCAAGGAAAATAAGCGGACTTGCTGAATTATTATTTTGCATCAGTATTTACAGCAGCAAAAGAGCTCAGCATGACTGATATTCCAAGGAAATTAATCTTGGATCAGGGACCGGAACTCACCAGTATTAGTATCAGCAAGGTGTTGGACAACCACCCAGAACAAAATGGCTTCCACCCAGCATTTTAAAGCTATTGGGCTGGATTCTCCGCCCCGCCGCGCCACTTTTCAGCCTCGACCCGCCGGCAGGATTCTCCGTTACGCCGGCCGGTCAATGGGGATTCCCATCGTGGGGCAGCCCCACTCTGTCGGGAAACACCCGGGCGCCGGCAAAACGGCGAATCAAGCCGGCGGAGAATCCCGCCCATTAGGTGAGAACATTGCAGATGCCCTAATTATAATATCCCCAAAGTTCTCTCAATTCAGGAATCCTTTAGATTGGAAAATTGAGCATGCCATCTCACTGGTTAAGAAAGGTGACATCGGGAAACCAGGGAATTATAGACCAGTTAGCGCAATATCTGTTGTGTCAAAATTACTCATGTCTATAACTAAGGGTTGCGTGACTGAATATATTGAAAATTCACAACTGATCAGAGCAGGCCGATATGGATTTGTAACCAAACCAAAGCAAGAGGGATTGACTGTAATGTTGTTTATATGGACTTCCAGAAGACATTTGATAAAGCTTCTCAGAAGAAACTGTTAGCTAAAGTGCACGCTTATTGGGGAGGATTTTTCAGATGATCCAAATAGTCAGTAGGGATTGCATCCCTGCCAGTACCAGCTGCCTTGCAGCCATTTAACACTCCAAGCCTGGTAGTCCCAGCAGCGCCAGTAGCAGTACTGGCCAGGACCAGAACTACAAGCAGATTCCAAATTCAAAATGTCAGAGCCTAAGGCCAGGTATGTGTGGGTGATCTCACAGCGAGGCAGGGGGTTGAGCCATGGGGAGGTGGGGAGAGGGGGGGGCAGGTGTCTTGATGGAGAAATCAGGCATGATGGAACATCTATTGGAGCAGACATTTTGGGGAGGGTTAGGGCGGGTGGGGGGTGGGGGGCAGGGGTGGTGTTGTGCAGACACCCCAATGTGGGAAGGAGTAGGCACCCTCTTCCCCCCCAACACACTTCCTACCCAAGACACGATCAGAGTGACTTTCTGGGCTTTTCCCCTGCTCCTGAATTGAGAAACAGCTCCTTAAGTGGTCATTAATTGCCTACTTAAGGGCCTCAATTTGGGTAAGGTGGATGGAGCGGACGTGGCCTCGCCTATCCCCCCGAAAAAGTGCAGACAGCTTGGGAGGCCGATGGGAAGGCCAATGGGGGATTTTACGGGCCCCTCCACCTGCAAACCCTCCAGCAAGGGAACCATAACATTCTGCAGCATGGTCAGCTCTGAAGGTGGCCACCACTTCCACACTGGGTTCCAAACACTGCACAAAGCTTCATGTTAGAGCAAAACTCTTCTATGCCCCTTAACAGCTGTCTGGCAGGCCTGCCAATGTACCCAACATTGGTGTATGTACGTGCATTCACCTTTATCAGAATGCTGCTCCATTGCTTCTCTCAGAAGTACACATTATCTACAAGATTATGAATGGCATGGGCAGAGTGGATAGTCAGATCCTCTTTCCTAGGGTAGGAGAGTCAAGTACTAGGGGACATAGGTTTAAAGTGCGTGGGGAAAAGTTCAGAACAGATGTGCGAGGCAAGTTCTTTACACAGCGGGTGGTAAATATATGGAACGCACTGCCTGGGGAGGTGGTGGGAGCAGGTACGATAGCGGCATTTAAGGGGCATCTAGACAAATATGTGAACAGGGTGGGAATGGAAGGATACGGACTCCGTAAGTGCATGCGGTTTTAGTTTAGGCAGGTACAATGGTTGGCGTAGGCTTGGAGGGCTGACGGGCCTGTCCCCGAGATGTATTGTTCTTTGTTCTTTGAAATCCTCGTCTGAGTCCTCTGTAGCAGATCTCAGGGATGACCTCAGGCTCTGGGGAGCGAGCCCGTATGCTGGCCTTTTCCCCTGGCCTGGTCTCACACATGCCAAGTGACTCAACGGGTGCTGGTCCCGGCCTCTCTGCTTCCCTCTGAAGTGGGTATTGGCAGTGGGGTAGTTGCAGTGGGGTAGTGGTATTGGCAGTGGGGTAGTGGCAGTGGGGTAGTGGCAGTGGGGTAGTGGTATTGGTAGTGGGGTAGTGGTATTGGCAGTGGGGTATTGGCAGTGGGGTAGTGGCAGTGGGGTAGTGGCAGTGGGGTAGTGGCAGTGGGGTAGTGGCAGTGGGGTAGTGGCAGTGGGGTAATGGCAGTGGGGTAGTGGTAGTGGGGTAATGGCAGTGGGGTAGTGGTAGTGGGGTAGTGGCAGTGGGGTAGTGGTATGGGCAGTGGGGTAGTGACAGTGGGGTATTGGCAGTGGGGTAGTGGCAGTGGGGTAGTGGCAGTGGGGTAGTGGCAGTGGGGTAGTGGCAGTGGGGTAGTGGCAGTGGGGTAGTGGCAGTGGGGTAGTGGCAGTGGGGTAGTGGCAGTGGGGTAGTGGCAGTGGGGTAGTGGCAGTGGGGTAGTGGCAGTGGGGTAGTGGCAGTGGGGTAGTGGCAGTGGGGTAGTGGCAGTGGGGTAGTGGCAGTGGGGTAGTGGCAGTGGGGTAGTGATAGTGGGGTAGTGGCAGTGGGGTAGTGGCAGTGGGGTAGTGGCAGTGGGGTAGTGGCAGTGGGGTAGTGGCAGTGGGGTAGTGGCAGTGGGGTAGTGGTAGTGGGGTATTGGCAGTGGGGTAGTGGCAGTGGGGTAGTGGCAGTGGGGTAGTGATAGTGGGGTAGTGGCAGTGGGGTAGTGGGGTATTGGCAGTGGGGTAGTGGCAGTGGGGTAGTGGCAGTGGGGTATTGGCAGTGGGGTATTGGCAGTGGGGTAGTGGCAGTGGGGTAGTGGCAGTGGGGTAGTGGCAGTGGGGTAGTGGCAGTGGGGTAGCGGCAGTGGGGTAGCGGCAGTGGGGCAGTGGCAGTGGGGTAGTGGCAGTGGGGTAGTGGCAGTGGGGTAGTGGCAGTGGGGTAGTGGCAGTGGGGTAGTGGCAGTGGGGTAGCGGCAATGGGATAGCGGCAGTGGGGTAGCGGCAGTGGGGTAGTGGCAGTGGGGTAGTGGCAGTGGGGTAGTGGCAGTGGGGTAGTGGCAGTGGGGTAGTGGTAGTGGCAGCGGGATAGTGGCAGTGGGGTATTGGCAGTGGGGTAGTGGCAGTGGGGTAGTGGGGTAGTGGCAGTGGGGTAGTGGGGTAGTGGCAGTGGGATAGTGGCAGTGGGGTAGTGGCAGTGGGGTATTGGCAGTGGGGTAGTGGCAGTGGGGTATTGGCAGTGGGGTAGTGGCAGTGGGGTAGTGGCAGTGGGGTATTGGCAGTGGGGTAGTGGCAGTGGGGTAGTGGCAGTGGGGTAGTGGCAGTGGGGTATTGGCAGTGGGGTAGTGGTATTGGCAGTGGGGTAGTGGCAGTGGGGTATTGGCAGTGGGGTAGTGGTATTGGCAGTGGGGTATTGGCAGTGGGGTAGTGGCAGTGGGGTAGTGACAGTGGGGTAGTGGCAGTGGGGGTAGTGGCAGTGGGGTAGTGGCAGTGGGTAGTGGCAGTGGGGTAGTGGCAGTGGGGTAGTGGCAGTGGGGTAGTGGCAGTGGGGTAGTGGCAGTGGGGTAGTGGCAGTGGGGTAGTGGCAGTGGGGTAGTGGTAGTGGCAGTGGGGTAGTGGCAGTGGGGGTAGTGGCAGTGGGGTAGTGGCAGTGGGGTAGTGGCAGTGGGGTAGTGGCAGTGGGGTAGTGGCAGTGGGGTAGTGGCAGTGGGATAGTGGCAGTGGGGTAGTGGCAGTGGGATAGTGGCAGTGGGGTAGTGGCAGTGGGTAGTGGCAGTGGGGTAGTGGCAGTGGGGTAGTGGCAGTGGGGTAGTGGGTAGTGGCAGTGGGGTAGTGGCAGTGGGTAGGGCAGTGGGGTAGTGATAGTGGCAGTGGGGTAGTGGCAGTGGGGTAGTGGCAGTGGGGTAGTGGCAGTGGGGTAGTGGTAGTGGCAGTGGGATAGTGGCAGTGGGGTAGTGGCAGTGGGATAGTGGCAGTGGGGTAGTGGCAGTGGGGTAGTGGCAGTGGGGTAGTGGCAGTGGGGTAGTGGCAGTGGGGTAGTGGCAGTGGGGTAGTGGCAGTGGGGTATTGGCAGTGGGGTAGTGGTATTGGTAGTGGGGTAGTGGTATTGGCAGTGGGGTAGTGGCAGTGGGGTAGTGGCAGTGGGGTATTGGCAGTGGGGTAGTGGTATTGGCAGTGGGGTAGTGGCAGTGGGGTAGTGGCAGTGGGGTAGTGGTATTGGCAGTGGGGTAGTGGCAGTGGGGTAGTGGCAGTGGGGTAGTGGCAGTGGGTATTGGCAGTGGGGTAGTGGCAGTGGGGTAGCGGCAGTGGGGTAGCGGCAGTGGTATTGGCAGTGGGGTAGTGGCAGTGGGGTAGTGGTATTGGCAGTGGGATAGTGGTAGTGGTATTGGCAGTGGGGTAGTGGCAGTGGGGTAGTGGTATTGGCAGTGGGATAGTGGTAGTGGTAGTGGCAGTGGGATAGTGGTAGTGGGGTAGTGGTATTGGTAGTGGGGTAGTGGTATTGGCAGTGGGGTAATGGCAGTGGGGTAGTGGCAGTGGGGTAGTGGCAGTGGGGTAGTGGCAGTGGGGTATTGGCAGTGGGGTAGTGGCAGTGGGGTAGTGGCAGTGGGGTAGTGGCAGTGGGGTAGTGGCAGTGGGGTAGTGGCAGTGGGGTAGTGGTATTGGCAGTGGGGTAGTGGCAGTGGGGTAGTGGCAGTGGGGTAGTGGTATTGGCAGTGGGGTAGTGGCAGTGGGGTAGTGGCAGTGGGGTAGTGGTATTGGCAGTGGGGTAGTGGCAGTGGGGTAGTGGCAGTGGGGTAGTGATAGTGGCAGTGGGGTAGTGGCAGTGGGGTAGTGGCAGTGGGGTAGTGGCAGTGGGGTAGTGGCAGTGGGGTAGTGGTATTGGCAGTGGGGTAGTGGCAGTGGGGTAGTGGCAGTGGGGTAGTGATAGTGGCAGTGGGGTAGTGGCAGTGGGGTAGTGGCAGTGGGATAGTGGCAGTGGGGTAGTGGTATTGGCAGTGGGGTAGTGGTATTGGCAGTGGGGTAGTGGCAGTGGGGTAGTGGCAGTGGGGTAGTGGTATTGGCAGTGGGGTACTGGTATTGGCAGTGGGATAGTGGTAGTGGTATTGGTAGTGGGGTAGTGGTATTCTCACTGGACAAGCAATCTAGAGACCAGAGTTCAAATCCCACCACTGTGGATGGTGAAATTCGAATTCACAAAGAATCTGTAATTAAAAGTCTAATGATGACCATGAAACGATTGTTGACAGTTGTAAAAACCCACCTGGTTCACTGATGTCGTTTATGGAAGAAAATTATAGCATTTACAGAGCAGAAGGAGGCCATTCAGCCCATCGAGTCTGCACCGGCTCTTTGAAAGAGCACCCTATCCAAGCCCACACCTCCACCCTATTTCCATAACCCAGTAACCCCACCCAACACTAAGGGCAATTTTGGACACTACGGGCAATTTGGCATGGCCAATCCACCTAACCTGCACATCTTTGGACTTGTGAGAGGAAACCGGAACACCCGGAGGAAACCCAGGCACACACGGTGAGAACATGCAGACTCCACACAGACAGTGACCCAAGCCGGGAATCGAACCTGGGACCCTGGATCTGTGAAGCAATTTTGCTAACCACTATGCTACCGTGCTGCCACCCTTGCCTGGTCTGGCCTACATGTGACTCCAGGCCCACCAAACACTGTCTTGTTCTTAAATTCTGACTCTTATATGCGTTCTGAAATGGCCGAGCAAGACACTCAGTTGAGGGACAATTAGGGATGCTACCACAGCGACGCACACAAATCATGAGTGAATTTTATCAGAAGAGAGTTTGGGATGAGGGGGTAGGGGTGAAAGCGGATGTGAGAAGGTGGATGAGATGGGAACATTCATCCACATCCCTCATTCCCACCACTGTCCTGGTGTCAGTCATTGTCGCACTACTTTCTGGGGGGTGAGAACATGCAGCCGTGCCTGCCTCTTGCCTATTAGATGCTGCTGCTCCCATGCGAGAGAGAGAAGGAAATCTGTTAGTTTGTATGATGAAGCTGTTGCAGTTTATTAGCTGGCATGCCTGCAAGCTATGAGATGACAGCGTGGTGTGTGAGGGTGAGGGGAGGCTGGTGAATGTTGGGTTGGCGTTGATGTACCATCAATAACCACGAGATGAAAATACACAGGCGTCAAGTTTGATCGAGAATTTTAAGAGTTGAGTGATGTGGTCGCCCCAAAGTTGGCGTACTGACCAGTGTGTGAGACTAGTGGCTCAGTTATAAGGATGTGGCATATGAAGATGCATTCACTGACCTTGACCACTCGAGTGAGGTCATTGAACCTTTTGCGGCACTGCATCCACATCCTTGAAGCTAAAGCACTGACACTGGCCAACTGCAGCTTTTAGTGGTGTGAGGCTCACAGGAGTTTGGGTCACCTGCTGAGGCGTGAAGCCATTCAGCAGTGTGTTTAATGTTAGACTCCGTGCCACTATCACTATAATTAGCCAGCAGCACCAAATGTGCATGCTGCCTGCATTACTTCAAGTGGCCCAAGTTAATTGTGTATTGCAATCTGTGCATCCATTTTCAGGGGGCGATGGAATTTTAGCCAAAGGCTGACAGGTTAGATACTGATCTCCACTGTCCAGTTAAACCCCATCATTCTCTTACAGAACCACCAGATGGTGCAACAACCAAGCTTATAATTGTAGGGCATGATCTACCCGAATGGGAACGGAATCCCATAGCGAGCACGTTTAGGCAGGTGTTTCCCGGTGCTCAGAACGCTGAGAACCCCCCCCCCACCCACGCTTTTGAACGCCCACTCAGGTAGATATGGGTCTGAGCGGAGAACACCCCGACGAGGCCACACTTAGTCCCATTTTCTGCTCTGAGGAGCTCTGGTCATCAGAAGCCCTCAGTGCAGAAGGACATTGGGAATGGCGTCCCGATCTCTCAACCCCCCAACGCGACCCACAAAACCCCACAGAGCCCAGCTCACCTGTAAGGGGTCCTCAGGGTCCCCACATCCCCTGCACCTGAGCAGGCAGCGTCCTGGCTGAAGATATGGTTTCTAATGGCAGAGCTGTCCAAACCAGGGATATGCAAGAGACCAGAACTGGAGGTGTGCAGGTACCATGAAGGGTTGGAGTAGATTCTAGAGATCGGGAGGAGTGAGGCTATGGAGCAATCTGAAAATGAGGATGCAAATTTTAAAATCAAAGTACCTGTGGACCTGGAGTCAGTGAGAATGGGGTGATGTGTGAACAGGAATTTGGTGGTGATGGGTGAACAGGACATTGGGGGTGATGGGTGAACAGGACTTTGGACGTGATGGGTGAACAGGACATTGGGGGTGATGGGTGAACAGGACATTGGGGGTGATGGGTGAACAGGACTTTGGGGGTGATGGGTGAACAGGACATTGGGGGTGATGGGTGAACAGGACTTTGGGGGTGATGGGTGAACAGGACATTGGGGGTGATGGGTGAACAGGACATTGGGGGTGATGGGTGAACAGGACATTGGGGGTGATGGGTGAACAGGACATTGGGGGTGATGGGTGAACAGGACTTTGGGGGTGATGGGTGAACAGGACATTGGGGGTGATGGGTGAACAGGACTTTGGGGGTGATGGGTGAACAGGACTTTGGGGGTGATGGGTGAACAGGACATTGGGGGTGATGGGTGAACAGGACTTTGGGGGTGATGGGTGAACAGGACATTGGGGGTGATGGGTGAACAGGAATTTGGGGGTGATGGGTGAACAGGACTTTGGGGGTGATGGGTGAACAGGACATTGGGGGTGATGGGTGAACAGGAATTTGGTGGTGATGGGTGAACAGGAATTTGGTGGTGATGGGTGAACAGGATTTTGGTCCGAGTAAAGGCAGCAGGTATTTGAATAAATTCAACTTTATGGACAGAATAGTCAAATCTAGGTAATAAGAAAGGAATGTAAGAAAGGAATGAATGAAGGTTGTAGCAGCAGATAGGTTGAGACAGGGTCAGAAATAGATAGTGGCATCAAGGCAGCAGTTGGCAATTTTGATTGGTTTGCAATGTTGGAGCAGAGGAGCCTAGAACCGGTCGGAGGTGTTGGAGGGAGAATCCTGGAGGACATCATTCAAATCAGGTGGAGAGATTTGTGGAGCAATTTGAAGACAAGGAATCTTACAAATGCTGTTTAGAACACTCTTTCAGAATGGAAATTACCGATATTTAATCTAGTCAGAATATCCAGTGTTTAAGATATTAAACCTGCGCCTCTGTAGCACTTTTCATGAAGCCCAAAAGTGCTAAATGCAAATGGAATGTTGTTGGAGTGTCGACACTACTGCAATGTGCAGAAACACAGCAGCTAATTTACACAACAGCAAAATCTAAGAAACAGCACTGAGAAATGACTGGGTGTCCTGGAGGAGTCCAGATCGCCGTGGAAGAGGTGTGTCTCCATGAAAATACGTAATATATTGGCACAGATCGAGAATTGGTTCGCAGACAGGAAACAGAGAGCAGGAATAAATGGGTATTTTTCAAAGTGACAGGGAGTGACCAGTGGGGTCCCACAGGGATCTCTGCTTGGGTCCCAGCTATTCACAATGCACATCAATGACTTTTTCCGAGTTTGCTGACGACACAAAACTTGGTGGGAAGGTGAGTGGTGAGGAGGATGTAAGAGGCTTCGCGATGATTTAGCCAAGTTGAGTCGGTGGGCAAATTGATAGAATTTACAGTGCAGAAGGAGGCCATTCGGCCCATCGAGTCTGCACCGGCTCCTGGAAAGAGCACCCTACCCAAGGTCAACACCTCCACCCTATCCCCATAACCCAGTAACACCACCCAACACTATGGGCATTTTTGGACACTAAGGGCAATTTATCATGGCCAATCCACCTAACCTGCACATCTTTGGACTGTGGGAGGAAACCGGAGCACCCGGAGGAAACCCACGCACACACGGGGAGGATGTGCAGACTCCGCACAGACAGTGACCCAAGCCGGAATCGAACCTGGAACACTGGAGCTGTGAAGCAATTGTGCTATCCACAATGCTACCGTGCTCCCCATGGCAGGTTCAGTATAACGTGGATAAATGTGAAGTTATCCACTTAGGACGGAGAAACAGAATGACAATTATTTAAATGCTGTTAGATTCGGAAATGTTAACATACAAAGGGACATGGGTGTGCTAGTACACTGAAAGCAAGCATGCAGGTACAGCAAACAGTTAGGAAGGCAAATGGTATGGTGGTCTTTGTTGCAAGATATCTTGAGTACAGGAACAAGGATTTCTCATTGCAGCTGTACAGGGCCCTGGTGGGACCACATCTGGAGTATTGTGTGCAGTTTTAGTCTCCCTATCTAAGAAAGGATATACTTGCCATAGAGGGAGTGTAACAAAGGTTTACCAGACTGATTCCTGGGATGGCAGGATTGTATGAGGAGACATTGGGTTGACTGGGCCTGTATTCACTGGAATTTAGAAGAATGAGAGAGGATCTCATTGAAACATATAAAATGATGACAGGGCTGGACAGATTGGTTGCAAGGATGGTGTGTCCTTTGGCTGAGGGTTTAGGACAAGGGGTAACAGCGTAAGGATATGGGGTAGACCATTTAAGACTGGGATGAGGAGAAACTTCTTCACTCAGAGGATGGTGAACCTGTGGAATTCTCCACCACAGAAGGGTGCGGAGGAAAAATCACTGAATATATTTAAGAAGGAAGTAGATGGATTTCTAGACTCTAAAGGCATCAAAGGGTGTGGGGAGAGCGCGGGGCATTGACGTAGAGGATCAGCCATTGAAAGACGGAGCAGGCTCGATGGGCCGAATGGCCTAATCCTGCTCCTATTTGCTATGTTTTATGAAAACTGGAATGTAACATCAGCATCTGAGATGCAGCAAATCCGGATCCTGACCTAGATATCAGCCACTCTGGCAAGCTCTCACCGATAGAGAGCACAGAGGATGAACACGACAACAGCGAGGAAGTTTTCATCCCCTGACTTCTTCGAACACCTTAACTAATAAAACATATCTTCCTTATAACTCATTTATCCAAAGCCCCTCTCCAGAGCAAACTCCTTTATTTCAATAACGATCTATAAAACAGAAACTTTATACCACTCTCACTGGTAACACATAACACTCTGTCCTATAACATTCACTTCAATATAACATTCTAATATAACACAGCCCCTATAATTCCTCATTGATGGAGAGAATCACCTCCCTCAACTCCAACTTTAACACTGATCCTTGGCTCCCTTCCGAAGGTGATTCAGTCATTTTAGTCTATCTGTAAAAAAGTGTATATATTTCTGTATTTGCTACAGAACAATGATGGTTACATTTCAAATATACCTCGTTGGCCATACAACGCTTTGGAACATCTTAAGGTCATGAAATACACTTTATTAAAATAAATCCTTTCTCTGTTTCTCTAAGAGGGGGAAGGGAAGATGTTGAACAATGAATATTAAAGGGATGAGGGATGCTGGAGCAGAAGGGGAGTGGGGAAGTTAAGCCACCGATATTTAGGAGATGGGGCGGTGTTGAGACGTGGATGTTAACACAAAGTACTTTCCTCTTCCAGCTGCCTGGATGAAAGAGAAGTCATCACCTGGCGATAACAGATATAATGGTAACATGCTGCTCACAACATCTGAACCTTCCATCTGTATGTAACCTCTCTTTATACTAAATTGATGTGTTCAATTCACTGGTAGCTGTGCTGATATACTTGTAGGGAGGCCATGGCCAGTGCTGCATCAATAAAAGTAACTAGTACCAAAACAATAGCGCACCAAATGCAACAACCACCAGCTGATCAGTTTTGTTTCAGTTTGCTCCGCAGAGGATTCTAATCCTTACCCAGCCGTGTCTTGTGACAGCAGCAAAGATTCAGGGTCCTCTGTGGGAGGGGTCTGTGCGGGAAGTGTTACAGCAAGGAGCCGTGTACAATTTTTAAAAAAAATCTTGTCATTTGAGTTGGAAGCAAACAGATTTGCCAAACCATTTCGAGTGAAGAGTGTCCCTCTGAGCATGTTCCATGCATACATAGAGATAGTTCGCGACCCGACCATAATCCTATTGAATGGCAAGCAGGCTGAAGGGGCCAAATGGTCTCCTCCTCGTCCTACGTTCTTGCGCTATAGGAAGAGATCTGAATTGCAATGTCCCAACACAATAACTATTAAGAAAGGTCTATGTACTTAGCACTGCTGCCTCATAGTGCTGAGGACCTGCGTTCAATCCCAGCCCCGGGTCACTGGCCATGTGGAGTTTGCACATTCTCTCCGTGTCTGCTTGGGTCTTACCCCACACAACCAAAAAGGATGTGCAGGGTAGGTGAATTGGTCACACTAAATTGCCCCTTAATTGGAAAAAAATAATTGGGTACTCTAAATTATTTTAAAAAATAATTTTTAAAACATTTTTTTAAAAACGAAAGGCCTGTGTACAAGACAGACATTGGGTGGAGCAGAACCTTCCTCTCGAAAATTAAATCTTTACTTGAAACATGAATATACTCAGTAGGAAACGCCTGTTGAGTTTGAATGCAGCAGATGACCTGAATGGATTGATGCAGAAGGATTTGATTAAAGCAGTTTGTGGCCTCCCTGCAATTTATGTCAAGATTTCACATTTTGTGCTGCAGTTAAATCACACTTTTGAAGAATGTGCTGTGCAATGCATTCATATACGCTCCTTAAGCTTGGTGTAAACATTGGCATATACAAAACTGTACCACTAATCTCTTTCCTCCAGTTATTCTAACAACCCAACTACAACTACTCAATACAATTATTAAAAATCAAATAGTGCTCTGCTGCCTCTTGGACCTGTGGTGTCTCTTGGACCAGATGATGTGGTGGCCAGTCACATATTGATGGATTGTATGATCCGTGCCAACACCTTTGCCAGTGCTGTTCGAATTGGTCATTGGTGGGCGTACAAAAGTAGCATCTCATGATAGGCTGACCTTCCTTTCTTCCCTCCTTATTGTTATGTTCCAAACCTTTACTTGCTGCCTTACTTTCCTCACAAGGCCAGCAACAGGAACTCAACAACTCCATGCCCATGGGCCTTTGAGCACTAATATGTATATCAATGCCCTGCTCCCTCTCTAATGTCCATTGACTGGAGAGGTTTCACATGTACTTACTATGCCACACACCTCTGGATCTTATCCATCTGCCCGCCCTCCAGCAACATAATCAAGAACAACATTCATACCACCCATGTTGGCAGCTCCCTTGATCCTGTTGCTCCTTGGAAAGAGATGAGTTTGTTCACATAAAGAGAAGTCTCTCTTTAAGCAAACACTTGAAACCTCAAACTATCACAAAAAGCTAGAATTAACCTATATAAGTCTTTTTTCTGTTTGCTTTCATTGATTTTTAAAGGGAGATATATTTATTTAGGTAATGAAAGTTCATGGTTTTTTCGGGATACCTGGGTGGAAGGAGCTCGTCATCTTCCTTCTACGGCTACTGAAAACAGTTCCAACTTCAATGTTCAATACTGAACAACAAACAACGCACAGCTGTGTCTGAAGGCACCAGGACCCACATCCAGAGATGTTTTCCCTCAGAATCCTCCTAAGACAGCAATTCCCACAGATAGAGGCAGCTATCTTGTTTACACTGAGGAAAGTGGAGTGCTCAGGATGCCAGTTCCATAAGACCATAAGACATAAGAGCAGAATTAAGCCATTTGGACCATCAAGTCTGCTCCATCATTCAATCATGGCTGATATGTTTCTCATCCCCATAGCCTCTGATCTCCTTATTAGTCAAGAAACTACCTATCTCTGTCTTAAAGACATTCAGTGATTTGGCCTCCACAGCCTTCTGCAGCAATCTGATCCACAGATTCACTTCCCTCTGGCTGAAGAAATTTCTCCTCACCTCAGTTTTAAAGGATCGTCCCTTCACTCTGAGGCTGTGCCCTTGGGTTCTAGTTTTTCCTACTAGTGGAAACATCCGCTCCACGTCTACTCTATCTCGGCCTCTCAGTATCCTACTAGTTTCAATAAGATCCCCCCCGCATCTTTCTAAACCAACAGTACACTTTTCCCTTTGCAGATGTGCGAGTTCTCCCACTGCTAAAACAACACTCCAATCTCCCGAAACCCCTGGAATCTCCCCCGCCAGGCCCTGGCGGCCAGGGAGAGTTTGACAAATGGAAAAAAAGGCACAAATTATAAATGACTGCTCTGAAACCCTCTCCTTAAACCTTCCATTTTTCTACCCTTCTCCTCTAATTCTATTCTCACGATCACTCAGCATTTGCCTCTGCAAAGTAGTTTTAAATGGTCAAGGCACAATATAAATACAAAGACAAAACAATGTGGGGCAATTGAACTCACCCTACATCACCAAGAGGATCCTAATCCATTGCCTAACACATACCATATTTATAAGACTAGTTGAAGAATTAGTTATTCAAAGTAAAGAGACAATCCGTCAAGATACTGAATCCACACAAGTACATACCATTGGTAGCAAAGTGCATGGTTCCCTCTAAATTGGACTCAGTGGAGGGATTTTCCACTCACCCCCGTGGTATGTTTCTTGGCGGCAGGAGGCGGCCTGCTGTTGGCCCCAGTGAGATCTTCTGGTCCCACTGCTGTCAATGGGATTTCCCATTGAATCCACCCCTTGCTGCCGAGGAACCCGTGGTTGGTGTTCGGCGGGACCGAAAGATCCCGCTGGCAAGCACCGCCGGAAAATCCCATCTCTCTTACCATCTACATCACCAACCCATATCACCAAAGCCACAATGTCCATCAGAAAATAAGGTGCCGGATGGGTATTGGAATGGGTACCGGTGGAAAGGCTCTCTCCGCTTATCATATTGAAATAACCTTTAAACATTGGCTGCACAGTTTAATTGGAAAAAAGGCATCTGTTTAATAGAAATTCTTTATCTTAATTGTATTCCCAAATACAGCCTCGGAACTACATAGAAGTTACTATTCAGTTTCACAAGTATGAACTACTTTCCTTTTGAGCAAATGTCTTAATTACACTGAACCACATTTTTACTGTTCCTCTTCATTTCCTTCCATCAATTATCCAATCTAAGCTTGAATGTAGACATAGTTGAAAGAGAAACTATTAACTCTGGACATTAACACCACATCCTCAAAACTCTCAGTGTGAAGATATTTCTCCTGTCCCTCTATACTCAGATCACTTACAATTCATTTTGGATTAATGGTCTCTTTCTCAGGTTAAGCATTGTCCACTGTAAGGTAAAGTGACGTGACAAATTGTGGTTCCTCTCAACAGGCAGTGACGAAGGATGGATGGACACAGAGGCTGACTCCTCCTGCTCTGGACAACCAATTCACCTTTGGCAATTTCTGAAGGAACTATTGCTGAAACCACACAACTACGGTCGATTCATCCGCTGGCTGAATAAAGAGAAAGGTCAGTCTCTTAGGCCAGGGTTTTACGGCCCCTCCTGCCCAGTGGGATATTACAGTTCCACTGCATCCGGCAGTAGCGGAATTCTCTGTTCCTGCCTCAACAATAGGATTTCCCATTGAAGACACCCCACGCCGCCGTGAAGCACACGGACAGGGGTGCACTGCCGGCAGGAACAGAGAGTCCCAATGGCCGGAGAATTCCGGCCTCCATTCTGGTTATAATTCAATGCTCATTCCCTCAGCAAAGGAAGAAAGCTAAAGTCAGTCTTTCTTTAACATAAGTCGATTCGCAAAGCCCCCAAAAAATAGAGTTAGGCTCTCTTTTCTTCCCACCAAGTGGAAATCAGTTCGCAGCACATAGAATTACATAGAATTTACAGTGCAGAAGGAGGCCATTCAGCCCATCGAGTCTGCACCGGCTCTTGGAAAGAGCACCCTACACAAGGTCAACAGCTCCACCCTATCCCCATAAACCAGTAACCCCACCTAACACTAAGGGCAATTTTGGACACTAAGGGCAATTTATCATGGCCAATCCACCTAACCTGCACATCTTTGGACTGTGGGAGGAAACCGGAGCACCCGGAGGAAACCCACGCACACACGGGGAGGATGTGCAGACTCCACACAGACAGTGACCCAAGCTGGAATCGAACCTGGGACCCTGGAGCTGTGAAGCAATTATGCTATCCACAATGCTACCGTGCTGCCCATGGTGCAGTTCAAGAAAGCAGTTGACCACGAACTTCTCAAGGGAAATTAGGAGATGGATTACACATGCTGCCTTGATGCCCCCATCCATTAAGTAAGAAAAAAACTCCTAGAAAACCCTGGGCATATTAAAGGCGATTACACAGACCCAACTTCAGCCCCAACTGAATTCAGTCAGAGTTAGATTTCAGCTTTATCATGGATTGAAAGGAAAGCACTTCAACCCACCTTAGTCTTGTTCCAAGTACTTACATAATTAGTAACCACTAACAAGCAGGAACTATTTTCATCTTATCTTTCTCCAGGTATATTTAAGATTGAAGATTCTGCACAGGTTGCCAGGTTATGGGGAATCCGGAAGAATCGGCCAGCAATGAACTATGATAAGCTAAGCCGTTCTATCCGGCAATATTATAAAAAGGGCATTATCCGGAAGCCTGATGTATCGCAGCGTTTGGTGTACCAGTTCGTACACCCTGTATGAGGGGAGGAACGGAAGCTTCAGAGACTTAGTGATGCTCACATCCTAGAACGGGTGATTTGAAGGAAATGTCTGAACATTGAAAGCCCAAAGTCTGCCTGAAGTTTCAGGATGTGTTTTGAATACACACTGCCTGCCTGCTCTACCTGTATTTGCATTTCACAAACTCTTTCAGATTGGTTTTCAATTTACTACAGTGGCCAAAATATTTTAGCCACCAGATTGGGCTCACTATTTATGAAATTTGGTAGCCCAGCAAAACCCTGAGGTCATGTGATTACAACTAAACCTTATTTGCTTTTTTTTCTGCTCTACCTAAAAACTGTTTTATGATTTGAAAGACAGTTGTCCAATTAACATTTCAGTAGCCCAATTAGTGTTCCAGTAGCCTGGGACTGCACTATGGCTATGAATTGTGTTAATATTTCTGCCTTTAATAACGATACTGCATTATTTCAAACATAATCTCAATCAAGATTTGTGCCATTTTATTGGTTACCAGTAGGGTAAGGGCTGGCGACCCAGCAGGCTGAGGATCAATGGAGAGGATGAGAGGGGAGCAAATAGGTAGATGCCTCTCCTCACATGAAAGCCTTTAAAGATTTCCTGACAACCAAATATTTCAGCAACATAGCCTCCTGAACTAAAATTCCTCTGATGCATCATCAATGGGATGTAGTAGCTCATAACCTATATTGCATCTTTTTCTCTCCCTATTTCTATCAGTGAGAAACATCAACAATATACGTTGCAGATTCTCAATGGCTAGAACTGAATATGTGCCCAGGCAGAATGATTTTGACTTTGTGTAAATGAGTGGGTTAGAATCGAATCTATAGGGTCGTCAACCATTTGGCCCAACCAGACCATGTCAATGTTTCGTCCCTGCACAAAAGCCTTTCCCACACTAATTATTTAACCTTGTCAACATATCCTTCTATTCCTTTCCCTCGAGTTTAACAAGCTTTCTTTTAAATACATCAATGCCAATCACCTCAACTTGGTGACAGCATGTTCGCACCACTCTTTGGGTGAAGAACTTTCACCTAGACTCCCTGTTGAGAATTTATTTGTGACCATCATATTTATTTCTAACACCTACTGTTGGATTCCCGAGAAGTAGAAACACGTGTGTCCTGCCATCATAACATTTTCTAGCCACAAAACCTCTTAAGATATCTGCACTCATTGAAATCTAGCCTCTTGAACATCCCACCGTTGGTAAACATTTCTTCCGTTGCCTCGGCCCTAAGCTCTGGAATTTCCACCTTAAAATCTCTCTGCCTCTCTAGCACTCTTTCCTCCTTCACCTATCTCTTTGACTAAGATTTGGGCCATCCGGCTTATTATTGCCTTCTGTAGCTTGGCATCACATTTTGCATTATAACCTTCCCATGATGCATCCTTGGGACGTATTCTCATGTTAAAGATGATACCTACACACAAGCTGTTTTTGAAAGACCCATTCCTAGCTGAACAATTGCCTGCTGTCAGATAGTCACAAAGCAATGTGGCTAAGCAAACATCCACAAATGAGCCATTCCCATCTTTTCTGCTGTTAGGAGAGGTACAAGTATGAAAATTGAGAAAGAATATATACCCAATGAAAAATAACATTGCGAGCAGGCAAATTGTATAGAAATATGAAATGGTTAAAATGGTCAATATCCAAAATTAAGGCCCGAAGCAAAATTTACAAAGCTTGGTTGGATGCATCCATCTTAGATTAAGCCCTTGTCAGGGGCATCTCTCAGTATAAAAATATCCCTCCATTGGTTGGCACATCAGATGGAAACCTCAAAATATTGCAACAGCGCATTGATGGGGGCTAGTTTATGTCTCAATGCTCCATGTGCGGAGTTTCTAATCACAGCAGCGTGGAAGCGAAGCACAGATGTCAGGTTCTTCACTAGATGCCGTGACTGAATGTCAGAGAACAGTCATCCCAATAACTCCTATAGTTCTCAGATTCAGAGTAACATTGGTGCTGCCCTGGAGCAGGTTGACTGTAAGACCTGTTGGCAGGGGGTGGGTACAACATGGATGGGAGGTTGGGGGAAGATGGGCAGCCTGCAGACGGAGTATTTGATGCTGAACAGGAATTCTCCAATCCTACATGAAGTGGTATATTCAAACAGATAGAGTATAACTCTCCAGCATGAGGCATACTAGAGGGCACCCTTTCTTAAAATCTTTGTCAGATGACAGTATTTATTCCAAAATTCCATTATCTCGTGCCAATGTGGAGTACCATAGATTAGCAGGAAATGCTCAACGTATCATGTTGTTGATGGTATTGTATATTATCATAAAGAAGGCATGACGATGGATTAAAACCCAATAGTGTCTGGAGTTGATGCTAGTGAAACTGTTCATAACACCCTCCGAACGTGCGGCACACAACACCCGCCCCTCCTCCCCATTTTTACTTGCTTAACTCAGACGTTATCGACATCATCATTTGCACTGACTAACAGCAGAATCAGGACCCCATGCGTTGCATGTTCACCTCCCTTCCAGCTGGAGACCAAATTGCAAGAGCTGTTTCCACAACTGAATCACCAGCAAGTTAGATCCCTAACTGAAAAACAACTTTCAAACAATCAAATCAAGACACGCCAGGAAAATCTGGGATTATAACCCAAACTCATTATCGATGAGATGGAGCTTCATGACCTTAAGAACAGTGTGGGAACAGCCATGGTCTCTGCACAGACATCTACTTTAAGTCACAGCTTGGTCAATAATTGGCCAATTCATTCCAATTCACCACTTCCTCTGAATTATTTTAGTAGTTTTCTCTGCTTTGATACAGTTCACTTAAAAACCCGGACCAAGATTCCTTTTAGCTGTATCAGTCAATTGAGCAGACCCATAGAATCTTATTTTGACCAAAATATAAATTCATATTTGAGTCCTAATGGAGTTCAAGGTGGTTAATAAATTGAGAATGGCTTCTGTTTGAATTTGAGCTGAGTGACCTTTGGATTTTACTGAGCTCCCCCTAACTCTTGGCAACATTAACCGACCCTGAGCTAAAGAGAGAAAATGATTAAATGGGAGAAATGACAAAAGGTGCTATCATACTTGTAAGGATAATGGAATATAATTTGTCTTTTACCAGCACAGACTTAGACATCATTGCACCCTATTCATTTTTGCTGGATACCTTGGTCAAGGTCTGTCAAAGGGATCTACAACTGAACTTGCCATGTTAAATTGTAGAGGCAACTTGTCCACGTGCTGGGTGGAGTTACTGTTCACATTGCCAAAATAATGTTTTAAAAAAACCAGGGTTAATGTCTTGTTGAAAAAGACACTCACCATTCCTCTTGTACTTTTTTCCACGTCAGACATGGACACTGTAAGTTGCACACTGCTTTCATTTATGTGGTTTTAACCAAAGATAACTTTTGTGTCATTTTAGATAAATTCAGCTCAAGGTGATTATTAATTTCTTTCCTGGATTGTACTGGGTGGGTTTATAGGGGAGGACATGCAGTGTCTGGTGTGAATCAGCAGAAAATAAATGTTTACAGAAATTTGAGGCCAACTTTCAAATGCTTTCTGAATTAATATCCGGTGATAATGAAATAGAATTCGAGGGTAGAGTGAATTGAACCTAATCTACGGTTAATATTTCCACTGAGGGCAAAATGTGCAAGAGACCCTCATAACGTCTCACCTTCTCCAGAATTATCATCCCACTCCTAACTCTGCTTCAGTTTTTGCCTTGAGCGAGGGTGCACTGCCTCTTAATGGCCAAAATGGCCAAACCCATTCCAATATTGTTTTATAGAAGTTGGTCACACCAATCATAATGAACCATCTTTATCCTTGTAAACAGCAACATTAAGCTGTAAAAATTTAATTATTTAGCTCCTTCTTTCAACTTGCTTCAGACAAGGAGTTTGGATTGCTGCCTCTCTGTTTACTGTACATTGTGTTTGTTTACATGCCGCTGTTGGCCTCTGACTCTTTTGGAAATACATAAACAAATGTGCCCTGGTGGAACAGTATAAATATTCCCAGAAGGAAAACATATCTGATTAAAAAATCTTTTGTCATCAATGACGCTGTTCTTTGGGATGAACCTGCCTGAGAAGTACCTAAAAGCAGTGGCCATCCAGAGTGGCAGGGGGAATGACCATATTGCTTTAACCTGCGTCAGTATTGATTAGACCAATGGTTTCAGGTGGGGAAGGTAGATACTACAGAAGTTAAGTGGGGATTTTCTGGATTGGTGACAAATTACAAAATTTAATCTGAATAATTCCATTATTTCCCTTTCACCCACTGAGACTTGTAGACAGGTTCAATTTGCATTCATAAAAGTATTCATAACTACAATGGGGTGACATGATGGCACAGTGGTTAGCGCTGCTGTCTCACAGCGGCAGGGATCTGGGTTCGATTCTGGCCTTGGGTGACTGTGTGGAGTTTGCACATTTTCCCCCTTTCTGCATGGGTTTCCTCCGGGTGCTCCGGTTTCCTCCCACAGTCCAAAGATGTGCAGGTTAGGTGGATTGGCTCTGCTAAATTGCCCCTTACTGTCCAAAAGATGTGCAGGTTAGGTGAATTGGCTCTGCTAAATTGCCCCTTAGTGTCCAAAAGATGTGCAGGTTAGGTGGGCTTACAAGGATAAAGCAAGTGAGTGGGCCTAGGTAGGGTGCTTTTTCAGAGGGTCAATGCAGACTCGATGGGCCAAATGGCCTCCTTCTGCAGTATAGGGATTCTATGATTCTATTCTATGGTTCTAACTTGCAGGACTGCTTAGGCCACTGGCATTGTAGGGCAGCTGCCAATATTGAAAATGCTTTTAGAAGTTGCCATCAGAGTCAAAATTTGACCATCTGGTATTACTGAAGGATTTTTAGCAGGTTTATTACATTATGGTGTGCTAGAGTATTAGCCTAATGGACAATAAATTAAATCTTTTCACCTGATGGGCACTAGATTTGTGCAATAAGTTACCAAGGAAGGTCTAATGAAGCTGACACTACATTGGATGAAAGGGAAATTAAACACATTCGCAGAGAATGCAAGGATTAATAAATGAACTCCAGTGAGACTGGAGAAGTTGATTTGTGAAGCAGAAATATTGGGCTGGATTGTCTGTACCCTGATGACGAAATCGCAGCCGGCGCCAGGGCGGAGAATCTAGTTTGACGCAGAAATCGGGACCGGCGCCGGTTCACCGGGCACCAAAAAGCGGCGTCCCCGGGGAGTATGCTACGCCACCTGTGGCCACTGCCAGAGGCCCTCTCCGACATACTCCGCCCCCCAACCGGCCGTAGTCCCGAAGGCATAGAACTAACCTAGTCCAGCCGGTCGGATACTCGCGTGGCGGCTGCGGGCGCTGGTCATGGGCGGGCGGATCGGAGGTCAGGGGGGTCCTTATAGACTGCCGGGGGATGTTTGTGGGGGGTTTGTCTGCCGTGCAGATTTGTGGGTCTACCTCTGTGGTCTAGGTCCACCATGGAGCACTGCGCGGCCGCTGGAGGACACCGGCGTGCACCTGCACGGCCTCTGACCCGGAAATGCGGGGCCCGTATCTGCAGCATAAGCTGCGAGACTTACTCCGGGTCCCTGCTAGCCCCCTGCAGGGCTATGAATTAGTGGTCCTTTCACGCCAGTTTTTCTGGTGTGAAACTCCACCGTTTTGATGCCGGCGTCAGCACTTAGTGTCAAAATAGGCGAATCCAGCCCATTGTGTTTGATTTAAGCACTTTCTCCTAAAAAGGTTTTTACATGGAATTTCCATGGCAGTTTATCTAATTTCTAGCTTCGATGTTGGTGGAAGGTTGTCATAAATGCTGGAAAGATAGTTGTCTGTCGTTTCTGTAGAGTTTCTGAGTTAGGGTAGGAGACCGGAAGAAACCTGACCAAAATTCAACACGTCATGTTCACTTTAAAAAAACATTATCCTCAATAATTCCCTTTCTAATCCTGTACTCCCTCTTTTAGGCAGAAGAGGGGGATAGTGAGAGCTCTGGGAGGTTCCCCTTCCTTTTAAAGGAGCCAGTGTCAAAAGACTGGCTGGTCATTCGCCTTCCACCAAACACTCCCTCTCTCCCCATCTAGTGGCTGCCCTTCCGCCCGCAGAACATTTATGTGCAGACAGAAGGTGCTGAAGAATGTCAGCCTGAAATATTTTACACCAAAAAAAAATTCCATTCAACAGTTTAGCACTCAAAATCTGGTAAAGATTCCACATCAAGGCACAATGAGGTTATCTCGCTGCAAAATGGATACTTGTGAAATGGAACTGGGCCCCAAGTCAATGAATGGGGAATGGTATCAATTTTAAAGCGAGGTTTGATGAATTTTAGATTTGTAATACTTGTCAGTTTTTTTTTTGTTTGATACTAGAGTTGTAAAAGTAAATGGAAAAACTGTGAAATACATTAATTAAAACTACACGTTGAAGTTCCCAAGTTAATTTGTTTTTAATTTCAGCGAATCCTCTTGCCTTGGGTATAAAGATGTCTTTCATTGACAGTAGAGCCAAACTTCTTCACAATGGAATTAGGGTACTCATATCAATCAGGAAAGATTCAAGTTGGATTGGATTTTGTTTATTGTCACATGTACTGAGACACAGTGAAAAGTAATGGAAGCGGGAATGAATGAAAGGAGAAAGAGCCAAGATTAGAAAAGATCAACATTTATATTTTAGAAAAGGTGGGGAACATGAACAAATTACATGAAAGAAAATATGATATATATATATAATATATATATGTAAAATCCAGATCATTAATGTAATGTACACTAGAAAAGCAGGATATTAATGGAAAGGAGTAAAAAGTAAACTTTATACTGCATCTGAGGGCATGCCTCGGGAGTAATTGGGATAACAGTTTAATTGAAACAAAATAGCTGGATTCTACTTTTGTGAGACAGTGGGCAGGATACTCGGTCCCGCCGCACCCGTTTTCTGGTGCAGGGCGCCCCTGCCAGCAGCGGATCCTCCATCCCGGCAGCTAGCCAATGTCGCTTCCCATTGTGGGCACCCCCACGCTGTCGGGAAATCCGCGGGCATGAGTGCGCCGCTGACCTAGCGGAAGATCCCACTGACGGAGAATCCAGCCTTGTGTTCCTGCCGGGACTGAATAGCGTGTGTTTCATGTTTCCGTTGGAAATGCTTTTTATTCCGCGATTCAGGACGTGTAAATGGTCCAGCACTCAGCTGGCGGGAATTGAAGCAATTCCCAGCCAGCAGGGTTGTAACCACTGGGCCTGGAGTTAGTGCTAAAGAGCCTGGCAGCTGGAGCTGTTCAGAAGCACACTCATTGCACCCACGAAGCTGGCTCAGAGAAGACCTGCCCCTCGATTTCAGGAGTCCGAGATCGACACACAGCTCAGTGCCACTGAGGAGGAGGGACATCGTCTTCCCCAGGGTGGGCTGGAGACTTAAGCCTGCAGTCCTGAACAGTGCCTGGTGGCAGAGGCAGTCAATGCTGCCAGCCTCACCAGGAAGAGTCAGCTGGCAATCCTTAGGGGTGGGGTCACTTGAGAGAGCCAGAGAACCAGGGAGAGCTCCAAAGGCTATGGTGCAGATGCCCTTTCATTGAGGTGAGCTCTGCTGATTCCCCTCTTTCCTGTGGCAACACCTGGTGGGCCACTGATTGAGCTTGGCCATGCCCATCCCCTTGATGACACTGCTGGGGTATGAGGGCGTCCACAGGGGCTTGAGTGGGCACCCTCATCACCAGAGGCTCTCTGACCATTCACAGGACACAGGGAGCAGTCAGCAGTGTGAGCAGCCAGGAGCCTGAAATTAGCCTCAAAAGGGTGTGTTTAAATAACATACTGAAGCAATGACGGTCTGAGCCTCCACCCTGATCCAGAGGGGTCACACTGATACCCGGGCAGCCACACCCCAGCAAGCCTGACAATCTTTGAGGGTTTTATAGTTTTTTTGGCGTGTGCTCTCCCTCAGCAACCAATGCCTCCAGGCTCCTCTTGTAGATACTTGCACCACGCATCCAATACGCACCCAGAAGACCTCTCCCAAAGAGGGGGTGGAGCATCATGGAGGGGTGGAGCATGAAGTGTCCAAGCTGCTAATGATAGTTAAATCCATGAAAATGCATGGAGGGATGTAAACTTTGATAATGCTTCCCACAAGGGACCAGAGCATGGCAGTAGAATCGGCGCCAGGCGCAACACGGCAATTTTTTATTGCGTGCTATTTTCTGCTTGATTGCAATTCTCGATGCCAGTGTCGCGAAGCCAAGAATTCAGCTCAACGTGGTTGGAAGACAAGATTAGAGAGTTAGGATACGAGGAGATGAGTATTCTCTCAGTATTTTATGTACTGGAACAATAGAGAAATTCCCAATATTTTAGTATAGCATTAAGGGACTTGGCAGTGGGCTCCAGCTAGTACAGGTCCTCTGACATTTTTGATTGAAGGAGCCCTTTTTGATTGGCAGAGTAATCATGGATCCCAATCTACACTATAACCTCCTTACACATTTACACTTCTGGATGCAAAGTTTATCAGCATCCTATTAAAGGGGCTGGCATTATTCTAGGGCTGTCTGATATAGTGAACATTGATGACATTGGTGATGTGAAAAGTTATGTCTTCCATGAATGATAACTCCACAGGTTCGGTAACATGCCTGCTAAATACTTCACCGCATAACAGCATCCCTGATCTTCCTGGAGTGGGATTAGACGTGCTGGCTCCCACTGTGAACACTGGCACCATTACGGGTTAAATCCTCCACTGCCCGCCCACTCAGTGCCCAGCTTTGTCAGTTTTCTTTCTTCTATTTAGCAGCCTATGTACAGGGGAATATCACTGACATACATTGGGACACTGTCAGTAATTGGGGCCACACTTTGATCTGGGGCCAGTCACAGTTCCAGCTGCTGTACACAGTGAACAAAGCTCAGCTTGATAGTCATTCCAGGCAACTGGACAAGGCTGATAACCTCCCCCATTTCCTGCCTTATGAATACATTCTCTGTGGCTTCTCATTAGGGTTGCCAACTGTGTTTAAATATATTCCTGGAGGTTTCATCAGAATTGCCCCCACACTCCAGCCAACACATCCATCCTTGTGATGCACTGCCTACCTACACCAATTGGAAAGTAAAAAGACCCATCAACTACTTGGATAATGCTTACTGTCAGCCAAATGGCCATTTATCTCTCCCATTTCAATATTTCTGTATCTGGTAAAGAGAAATGTTCAAAGCAAAAGACAAAAATAAATATCTTTTCATGTCCTCAGGATTTTTCTGCACACAGCAGTATTCTGGAGATTGATCTTTAATTGCTGTAAACTCCAGGCCAATCCTGGAGGGTTGGCAAGCGTACTCCTCATCTCCTCTCTCAGTTCAGTCCGAGACGCTGCAAATTCAGAGATGCCTTTGTCTCAGGATGGTGATTGCTCACCAGTGTGCAAGTACACAAGCCACCCCGCCCAGCCCACCCCCCCCCCCACCCACTTTCCCCCTCACCCCTTCATCCCCCACTTTCCCCTTCCCCCCCACTTCCCCCTCACCCCCACTCGCCCTCACTTACCCCCTCCTCCCCCACCACTCCTCCCTCCACCCACCGGATCTGACATCGAACACTGTGATGCTTAAGATCATGACTGTGCTGCTCAAGTGGATGAAGAAAATCAAAACAATGGCGGGTACCCGACCTGTACCAGATCTGCTAGATCCCACAGATTCCACTTACATGACGATGCTTGGAAAGTCTCTATGGGTCCCCAGGGATACATGCACTGCAGTTTGAGAAGCATTGACCTAGTAATTCCTAATCTCAGTCACACCAAAGTACAGTGGCCCTGAGCAAAGAACAGCTGCTGATTTAGATGTGAGACTCAGCTCAGTAGTAACCCTCACTTACCCCAGAATCAGAAGGTTGCAGGTTCAAGGCCCACTCCAGAGACCTGATGCAGTACTGAGTAAGCGAGAGTTCTCATGTTTATATGAAATGCTAAATGGAGGCTCAATGCTGCCTCTCAGGCAAATGTAAAAGAGGAACAGGGGCCAACATACAACTCAATCAAAGTCATCTGCAGGAACATCTTGGTTATCCGACACGCTCTGGTAATGGGATGAGCCATTTAATCCAAAATGCCGGTGAACTAAGATGCAAGTCGGGTTCCGCGTTTTCATCCGATCAGGAACCTTTGGGGTGATCAGAGAGGTATTGACGTCTTGCGAGTAGTGGGGTGGGGGGTGAATTGAGAGAGTGATGCTGAGGGAACATGGTGCTGCAGAACAGCGGGAGATTGAAACTGGAGCAAAGACAGCACCCCCCCCCCCTCCCCCCCCCACCCAATAGCAGCTATCAATGAATGGTCCATTCAAAATGAAGAACCAACAGCAGAACTCCAGCCAATAGAGAATTGAAATTGGTAGCATGCCGGATAACAGGAATGTTACTGGAAAACACAATTCTGGTTATAGGATCTCCTTGCTGTTTGTATGCTGGCTGGCTGCTGAATTTTGTTACATTACACACTTAAAAAGCTAGATGTGCTTTCTGTCATTCAGAAATCATGAAGGACACTATATAAATACAATCTCATTCATTACCTGGGAGAGAAAATGGGGAACAAATCACACATACTCCAATTTACGAGAACAGAGAGCACAGCAGATCCCTGCTTTCCAGAGACAGTGATCGGCTCCCACATTCCCAGCACCGGCTAACAAACAAAAGCCAGATTGTTAAATAACTAAATAGAAGCGGCTTTTCAAACAACATTAACTGTTTGTGTATAATGTCCTTAAAGTAATAAAACATCTCAAAGTGCTTCAAAAGTCCATTATAAAACAAAATGTGAGACCGAGGCACATAAGGAGGCATTAGGTCCGATAACCTAGGAAGGAATTTAGTGGAGGGGTCAATAACCACGGGACACAGATTTAAGGTAAGGGGCAGAGATTGAGAGGGGATGTGAGGAAAAACATTTCCACCCAGCGGAAATCACTGCCTGAAAGCGTGGTGGAGGCAGGAACCCTCACAACATTTAAGAAGTATTTTGATGATCATTTAAAGTATTTAGCATACAAAGCTACAGGCCAAGTGCTGGAAAATTGGATTAGAGTAGTGATGCGACCATCAATTCACTCGAGACGGGAGTAGAAGTAAACCGTGGCTTTAATCAACTTAGAACAGTGCCTGCCTGCAACTGATGCAATACTGAGAACTACCTACAGGTCAACTGCTCATTATACCTCCCTTCAAGGGGAGGAGCCATGGGCGGAGCCCATACAGGCCCCAACATGTTCTCCTATGGATAATGCCATACAATGGCCCATAGGAGGAGCCCACAAGGGCAACAGCATAGCACAGATACAAATACAATGGTGGATTATTGGCATAATACATTACTACAAGTAGATAGATGCTTGACTGCCGGCACAGTTACGATGGGCCAAAGGGCCTCTTGCTCTGTTGGAAAACTCTAGGACTCTGACCAAAAGCTTGATCAAAGAGGTAGGTTTTAGGAGGTTTCTCAAATGAGGTATATGGAGCGGTGCAGATTTAAAGGGAGGTTAGCGGCCTGGGAAACTCAGAGTGTGGCCACCAATATTGGAGCGATAAAATGAAGGCACCAAAATAAGAGGTGCAGATATCTCTGTAAGTTCCGGGGCTGGAGATGATCACAGAACTAGGGAGGGGTGGGACCATAGACAGATTTATAAACAAGGATAACAACATTGCAAACAGACAAACAGATGGAGTCAGTTATATGGGAATGGAGCTCGGAATGGGGAAAAAAAGAATAGTTTCTGTCTTCCTGATGTTCAATTGGAGGGAATTTTGGCCCATCCAGTACTGGAGATCAATAAACATTTTGATAATTTAGCAACAATGGAGGAGTTGAGAGAGGTCGTGGTGGGGTGGAGATAGGGGTCATCTGCGTATATTTGAACAGTACTTCTGTGCTTTTGGATGATGTTGCTGAGAGGCAGCATGTGGACAGAGTCAGGGATTGTGCCTTGGGGGATATGTAATCACGATGCAAGGTGCATTGCCAGTGATTCTTGAAGTGAGTGAATTCCAGAAATCCCTACACAACAACCACCTGTATTTATATAGCCCCTTAAATATGCTAAAACACTCCAAGCGGCTTCACGGGAACATTATCAAACACAATTTAACACTGAGTGACACAAGGATTAAAAGAGTTATGTTTTAAGGAGTATCTTAGAGGAACGAGAACTAAAGAGGCGAGGCTTAGGGAATTCTAGAACTTTGGGTCCAGGCAACGGAAGGCACATGCAATGATGGAATAATTAAAATCAGAGGTGCATAAGATGGCAGAATGGAGGAGTGCAAAAATCTCAGAGGGTTGTAGGGCCGGAGGAAAATAGAAGTAGGAATGGGCGAGACCATGGGGGGATTTGAACACAAGCGGTAGAATTTTAAAATTGACACATTGCTGGAAAGGGAGCTGAAGTAGATATGGAATACAAAGGAGATAGGTGTACAGGACTTTGTGCAAGTTAGGATACTGACAGTAGATGAGCTCCAGTTTGCAGAGGGTGGAAAATGGAAGAGTGGCCAGGAGGGTAGTGGAATCGTCAAGGGGAGGAGTAAAAAAGACATGGATAGTGACTTCGACAACAGATGAGGCTGGTGGAATTCAAATTCAAATTAATGAAAAAGATATCCCCTTAAAATGGCCTAATAACCAATTTAGTCCAAAGTGGGAAACAAATGTTGGCTTTGGCAGCAACATCCAATCCCGTGAAAAAAAAATGATGTGGAGATGCCGGCGTTGGACTGGGGTGAGCACAGTAAGAAGTCTTACAGGTTAAAGTCCAACAGGTTTGTTTTGAATCACTAGCTTTCGGAGCACTGCTCCTTCCTCAGG
Source organism: Scyliorhinus canicula (assembly GCF_902713615.1). Classification (NCBI taxonomy): domain Eukaryota; kingdom Metazoa; phylum Chordata; class Chondrichthyes; order Carcharhiniformes; family Scyliorhinidae; genus Scyliorhinus; species Scyliorhinus canicula. Next base: position 96,706,438 of record NC_052160.1, on the reverse strand, counting down.
AGAATGGAGAGGTAGGTTCCAGAAACATTTATATAGACAAAGTCAAAGATGCAAGACATTACTTTGAATGCGAGCATTTGCAGGTAATTCTTTACAGAGCCAGAGAGAGGGGTAACCCAGGTTATAGAGGTGTAAATTGTCTCAAGCCAGGACAGTTGGTAGGATTTCGCAAATCCAAGCCAGATGGTAGGGGGGGTGAATGTAATGCGACATGAATTCAACGTCCCGGTTGAACACATGAGTATGGCCTCAACCGGGACCTTGGATTACCTGCAAATGGTTGCCACCTCCTGAAAAACCCCTGCACCGATCCCCTTAGGGCAAATTTCACCCTCTCCAATTTAATGAACCTCACCATATCGTTGATCCAGGTCTCCACGCCCGGGGGCCGCGCATCCTTCCACTGACGAAGAACCGTACGCCAGGCTACCAGGGACGCAAAAGCCAGAACACCGGCCTCTTTCGCCTCCTGCACTCCCGGCTCCTCTGCAACCCCAAATATTGCGAGCCCCCAGCCTGGATTGACCCTGGATCCTACCACCCTCGAGACCGTCCTTGCTACACCCTTCCAAAATTCCTCCAGCGCTGGGCATGCCCAGAACATATGGGCATGGTTTGCTGGGCTCCCTGAGCACCAAACACACCTGTCCTCACTCCCAAAAAACAAGCTCATCCTTGTCCCGGTCATGTGAGCCCTATGCAGCACCTTAAATTGTATGAGGCTGATCCTCGGGCAAGAAGAGGAGGAGTTCAACCTCCCGAGGGCGTCCATCCACGTCCCCCCCCTCGATCTCCTCACCCAACTCCTCCTCCCACTTACCCTTCAGCTCCTCCACCGAGGCCTCATCTACCTCCTGCATCACTTGGTACGTTGCCGAGATCCTCCCCTCTCCAACCCACACCCCCGAGAGCACCCTGTCCTGGACCCCGCGCGGCGGCAACAGAGGTAACCCTGCCACCTGCCGCCTGACAAACGCCCTTGCCTGCATCTATTTGAAGGTGTTCCCCGGGGGGAGTCCGAACCTCTCCTCCAACTCACCTAGGCTCGCAAACTTCCCATCCACAAACAGGTACCTTCCCTGATACCTTCCCTGTGCCAACTCAGGAACCCGCCGCCAATTCTCCCCCCGGGACAAACCGGTGGTGCCCCCGTATCCGGGACCCCACCGAGGCCCCCACCTCCCCCCTGTGCCGTCTCCGTTGCCCCCAAATTTTGAGGGTAGCCGCCACCACCGGGCTTGTGGTATATCTCGTTGGAGGGAGCGGCACCAGCGCCGTTACCAGCGCCTCCAGGCTCGTGCCCACACAGGACGCCACCTCCATCCTCTTCCATGCTGTCCCTTCCCCCTCCATCACCCACTTACGCACCATCGCCGCATTGGCAGCCCAGTAATACCCACAGAGGTTGGGCAGCGCCAGCCCCCATCCCTTCCCCGCTCCAGGAACACCCTTCTCGTGCGCCCACACAAACCCCGTAATGCTCCTATTAACCTGCCTAAAGAAGGCTTTTGGGATAAGGATGGGGAGGCACTGGAACAGGAACAGAAATCTTGGGAGCACCGTCATCTTGACTGATTGCACCCTACCCGCCAGAGACAGCGGCAGCATGTCCCACCTCTTAAACTCCTCCTCCATTTGCTCCACCAGCCTCGTGAGGTTAAGCTTATGCAAGGCCCCCCAGCACCTGGCCACTTGGACCCTGTGGTGATATGAGTGGAAGCACTGCCATTGGTGCAGAGCATTGATTTCCCATTGGCTCTGGCTGGTCATGTGCCTCTCATCTGATTGGCTGGGACTAGTCATGTGACTGCTCACCAATTGGTCGAGAGGCAAGTAGACCCCACCTCCGAGGCGGGGTATAAGTACCCAGGTTTCCCGGCGGTCGGCCTTTCTCTGTAGTCGACCACCGGACTAACAACTAGCTGATTAAAGCCACAGTTTGGATCTTCATCGTGTCTCGCGTCCAATTGATGGTACATCAATTTAATCAGCGAGAATTTTGGAATGGAGCTTCGCATCAAGCCTGACTGCCTCCGCACCAGCCCGCATGCCGCAAATCCGTCTGCAATCTTTAAACACTGGCAGGCGTGTTTCAACAGTTACCTGACAACTGCAGCCGGCAAACCCACCAAGGAGCAGAAACTCCACATCCTCCACTCGTGTGTGGGCACGGTGGTATATTCAATGATTGAGGACGAAAGCGATTATGACGAGGCCATGGATATCCTGAAAGTACACTTTCTCCGGCCGGTCAACTAAGTATACGCACGGCATCTCCTGACGACCAGACAACAGTTCCCTGGTGAGTCACTCAACGAGTTTTACCAGGCCCTCACAGCTCTAGGGAGAATGTGCGCCTGTCCCCAAGTTTCTGCGACTGAGCACATGGAACTTTTAATTAGAGACGATTACGTTGCTGGCATGCAATCCCCCTCTATCCGCCAACGATTGCTGGAGAAGAACACCCTCAGCCTAGCTGAGGCACGGACCCTTGAAACCTCCCTGGAGGTTACTGACCTGAACGCCCGTGCATACGCCCCCGGCCGCGCAGCAACTCCCTGGACTTCATGGCACGTGCCACCCCCATCCTCCGCTGACCCCGACCCCCCCCCAGGCCTACGCTGCGGGACGCTCCGACAAGCTAGCGGGGCCCCGCTGCTATTTTTGTGGCCTCTCCAAACACCCCCACCCGCGCTGCCCGGCCCGCTCAGCTCTGTGTAAGAGCTGCGGGAAGAAGGGCCACTACGCGGTGGTCTGCCAGACCAAGTCGGTCACTGCTGTTCCGCGCAGCGACCGCGGATCGCCCCCCACTGGGCCTCCCCAGGGCCCGGCGCCGCGCACCGACCACTCCGGCCCGCCTCCCGGCCCTCGCAACAGGCCCACGGTCCTCCCGACCCCCGCTCCCGGCTGCCCCGACCGGCCCGCAGACGCCGCTGACACTGCCCCCAGCTGCCACGAGGTTCCCAATGGGCGCCGTCATCTTGGGTCCCGGACGCCACGTGCGGGTCATGGGCTCAGCCATCTTGGGGCCCGGGCTCTATGTGTGGGTCCTTGGCGACGCCATTTTGGGCCAACACGGAAGGCCCTGTCAGCGATTACTCTGCCACCGAGGATGACCTGGAACTCTCGCCACGACTGGCTTCCATCACGTTCGACCAGTCGCGACCACGCACGCTCGCCAAGACTACGACAACGATCCAGCTCAACGGTCATAAGACGAAATGCCTACTGGACTCCGGGAGCACGGAAAGTTTCGTCCACCCCAACACGGTAAGGCTCCCCATCCACCCAGTTAAGCATAAGATTGAATTGGCCTCGGGTTCGCACTCCGTTCACGGTCCAGGGGAGGGTTTTCAAAAACTTCAACTCCTCATTCTCCCCCATCTACGCGCTCCGGCAGTCTTGGGCCTGGATTTCCAGTGCAACCTGCAGAGCTTGACCTTCCAATTCGGCGGCCCTATTCCCCCCCTTACTGTCTGCAGCCTCGCGTCCCTCAAAGTGGACCCCCCTTCCTTGTTTGCTAATTTCACCCCAGATTGTAAACCTGTCGCCACTAGGAGCAGACGATACAGTGCCCAGGACCGGACCTTCATCTGGTCCGGGGTCCAGAGGCTCATTAAAGAAGGAGTTATCGAGGCCAGCAACAGTCCCTGGCGAGCCCAAGTGCTGGTAGTTCGGACTGGGGAGAAAAACCGGATGGTCATTGAATACAGTCGGACCATCAACAGGTTTACGCAGCTGGACGCGTATCCTCTCCCCTGTATTTCCAACCTGGTTAACAGGATCGCGAAATACAAAGTCTTTACCACGGTGGATCTTAAGTCCGCCTACCACCAGCCCCCCATCCGCGCGAGTGACCGCAAGTACACCGTGTTTGAGGCAGATGGGCGCCTCTACCACTTCCTCAGGGTTCCATTCGGTGTCACAAATGGGGTCTCGGTCTTCCAACGGGAGATGGACCGAATGGTCGATAAGCATGGGTTACGGGCTACCTTCCCGTACCTCGATAACGTCACCATCTGCGGCCACGATCAGCAGGACCATGACATCAACCTTCAAAAATTCCTCCGAACCGCAAAACTCCTTAATTAAACCTACAATAAGGATAAGTGCGTGTTTAGCACCGACTGTCTAGCCATCCTCGGCTACGTAGTGCGTAACGGAGTGATAGGCCCCGACCCAGAATGCATGCGCCCCCTGATGGAACTCCCTCTCCCCAACTCCCGCAAAGCCCACAAACACTGCCTGGGCTTCTTCTCCTATTACACCCAGTGGGTCCCCAACTACGCAGACAAAGCCCGCCCCCTTATCCAGTCCACCTCCTTTCCCCTGTCGATGGAGGCCCGCCAGGCCTTTAGCCGCATCAAAGCGGATATCGCAAAGGCCACGATGCGCGCTATCGACGAGTCCCTCTCATTCCAGGTCGAGAGCGACGCGTCTGACGTAGCTCTGGCGGCCACCCTGAACCAAGCGGGCAGACCCGTGGCCTTCTTCTCACGAACCCTCCACGCTTCCGAAATCCGCCACTCCTCGGTGGAAAAGGAGGCACAGGCCATAGTCGAAGCTGTGCGATATTGGAGGCACTATCTGGCCGGCAGGAGGTTTACCCTCCTCACAGACCAACGGTCAGTAGCTTTCATGTTCGATAATGCACAGAGGGGCAAGATCAAAAACGACAAGATCTTGCAGTGGCGGATCGAGTTGTCCACGTACAACTATGATATCTTGTATCGTCCTGGGAAGCTCAACGAGTCTCCCGATGCCCTATCCTGCGGTATCTGCGCCAGCGCGCAGATTGACCACTTCCGCTCCCACCACACGGACCTCTGTCACCCATTTTTACCACTTTATTAAGACCTGCAACCTGCCCTACTCCATTGAGGAAGTCAGGACCGTCACCAGGGACAGCCACGTCTGCGCCGAGTGCAAACCGCACTTCTACCGCCCTGAACGAGCGCATCTGATCAAGGCATCCCGCCCCTTTGAACGTCTCAGTATAGACTTCAAGGGTCCCCTCCCCTCCAACAACCGCAACACATATTTCTTGAGTGTTATTGATGAGTACTCCCGCTTCCCTTTTGCCATTCCCTGTCCCGACATGACCACAACAACCGTCATAAAGGCCCTCCTATCCATCTTCTCCCTGTTCGGTTACCCCGCATACATCCACAGCGACCGGGGGTCCTCCTTTCTGAGTGACGAACTGCGTCAATTCCTGCTCAGCAGGGGCATAGCCTCTAGCAGGACGACCAGCTATAACCCCCGGGGTAACGGTCAGGTCGAGCGGGAGAATGGCACCATTTGGAAGACCATCCTGCTGGCCCTACGGTCCAGAGATCTCCCTATCCCCCGTTGGCAAGAGGTCATCCCTGACGCCCTTCACTCAATCCGGTCTCTCCTCTGTACTACCACTAATCAAACACCTCATGAACGTCTTCTTGTTTTCCCCAGGAAGTCGTCCTCAGGATCCCCTCTCCCGACCTGGCTGGCCACTCCCGGGCCCATCTTGCTCCGGAAGCATGTGCGGGTGCACAAGTCCGACCCGCTGGTTGAGAGAGTCCAGTTACTCCACGCCAACCCGCAGTATGCGTACGTGGAGTATCCCGATGGTCAGCAGGATAGTCTCTGCCGGCGTGCGGCCTCCCCCTCAACCCCAATTCCCCCCAGCACCCCCTGCGCCCCCATGACCCAGCGCACAGACCCCCTCTTCCCCGATTACAGCGACTCCACGACCGGCCCGGGGTACGGAGACATATCTACGACCGACGCTCCCGGAGGCAAGGACGACCATCAGCCCGATGTCACCGGCTCCACTGCGACGGCCCACCAGAACATCATGGGCACCCGACAGGCTGATCGTGTCCATCTGATGCAACCATGGGACCTTATTGGACTCTATTGTAATTTTTTTGCATCCTAATGTAGTATTTAGTATTGTTTATTTTGCCACGAGCCAGTGGGCAGCCCACATCTTCTCGATTGTTTCTACTCATACCACCAGTCCTCGGAACCCCCCCCCCCATCTCTTCCCCTCACACACCCCCCGCCTTCTTTCTCCACAAGGGGTGAATGTGGTGATATGAGTGGGAGCACTGCCATTGGTGCAGAGCATTGATTTCCCATTGGCACTGGCTGGTCATGTGCCTCTCGTCTGATTGGCTGGGACTAGTCATGTGACTGCTCACCAATAGGTTGAGAGGCAAGTAGACCCCGCCTCCGAGGCGGGGTATAAGTACCCAGGTTTCCCGGAGGTCGGCCTTTCTCTGTAGTCGACCACCGGGCTAACAACTAGCTGATTAAAGCCACAGTTTGGATCTTCATTGTGTCTTGCTTCCAATTGATGGTACATCAGATCGCCAAGTACCTGAAGCTCCTCTCCGCCCTTTTTAATGGGAGCTTACCAATCCCACCTCCTGATCCCCTGGGTGAACAACGAACAGCTCGCTCTTCCCCATGTTGAGCTTGTACCCTGAGAAATCCTCAAACTCCCTGAGAATCCTCATTACCTCCGGCATCCCCCCCACCGGGTCCGCCACATACAACAAGTCGTCCGCATAGAGCGACACTCGGTGTTCCTCCCCCACCTCGCACCAGCCCCCTCCAGTTCCTCGACTCCCTCAACGCCATTGTCAGGGGCTCAATTGCCAGCGCAAAAAGCAGGGGGGACAAGGGACACCCCTGCCTCGTCCCTTGGTATAACCGAAAATACTCCGACCTCCTCCTATTCGTGGCCACACTCGCCACCGGGGCCTCATATAACAGCCTCACCCACCTGACAAACTCCTCCCCAAACCCGAACCTTTTCAGCACCTCCCACAAGTACCCTCACTCTACCCTATCGAAGGCCTTCTCCGTGTCGATCGCCACCACTATCTCCGCCTCCCCTTCTACCGCCGGCATCATTATAACATTCAAAAGCCTCCGTATGTTAGTATTCAACTGCCTCCCTTTCACGAACCCCGTTTGATCCTCGTGAATAACCTGCGGCACACAGTCCTCTAACCTCGTGGCTAAAATCTTCGCCAACAAATTGGCGTCTACATTTAAGAGTGAGATCGGCCTGTATGACCCACACTGCAGGGGATCCTTGTCCCGCTTAAGGATTAAGGAAATCAGCGCCCGAGACATCGTCGGAGGCAGAGCCCCTCCTTCCCTTGCCTCGTTGAAAGTCCTAACCAACAGAGGGTCCAGCAGGTTTGCATACATCTTATAGAATTTGACCGGGAACCCATCCGGCCCCGGCGCCTTCCCCGGCTGCATGCTCCCTATCCCCTTGACCAACTCCTCCAGCCCAACCGGCGCCCCCAGTCCCTCCACCTGTCTCTCCTCCACCCTCGGGAATCTCAGTCGGTCCAGAAAACGCCCCACCCCCCCTCCTCCAGTGGGGGTTCGGACCGATACAGTCCCTCGTAGAAGTCCCTGAAGACCCCATTGATGCCTACCCCACTTCGCACCACATTCCTTCCCCTATCCTTAACTCCACCGATCTCCCCAGCCGCATCTCGCTTCCGAAGCTGGTGTGCCAGCATCCGTCTCGCCTTTTCCCCATATTCATACACCGCACCCTGTGCCTTCCTCCACTGAGCTTCCGCCTTCCTGGTGGTCAACAGGTTGAATTCAGCCTGGAGACTAGGCCGCTCCCTAAGCAATCCCTCCTCCGGGGCCTCCGCGTATCTCCTATCCACCCTCACCATCTCCCCCACCAACCTCTCCCTCTCTCTCTGCTCTCTCCTCTCCCTATGGGCTCGGATGGAGATCAACTCTCCCCTAACCACCGCCTTCAGTGCCTCCCAGATCGTCCCCACTCGGACCTTCGCATTGTCATTGGCCTCCAGGTACCTCTCAATACATCCTCGGACCCTCCTCGTCCGCCAGCAACCCCACCTCCAAGCGCCAGGGCGGGCGCTGGCCTCTCTCCTCCCCCAGCTCGAGGTCCACCCAATGCGGGACATGATCAGAAATGGCTATCGCTGAGTACTCGGTATCCTCCACTCTCGCAATCAGCGCCCTGCTCATAACAAAAGAATTAATCCGGGAATAAGCCTTATGCACATGGGAGAAGAATAAAAATTCCCTGGCCCTTGGTCTCGCAAACCTCCATGGGTCAACCCCTCCCATCTGGTCCATAAACCCCCTCAGCACCTTAGCCGCCGCTGGCCTCCTGCCCTTCCTGGATCTGGATCGATCCAGTGCCGGATCCAGCACTGTGTTGAAATCCCCCCCATTATCAGCCCCCCCCCCCCCCCCCCCCCCGTCTCCAAGTCTGGAATCCGGCCCAACATGCGCTGCATGAAACCCGCATCGTCCCAATTCGGGGCGTATACATTGACCGGCACCACCCGCTCCCCCTACAGCTTGCCACTTACTATCACATACCTACCGCCACTGTCTGCCACAACATTCGATGCCTCGAACGGCACCCTCTCTCCCACCAGGATCGCCACCCCCCCGATGTTTTGCATCCAGCCCCGAATGAAACACCTGGCCTACCCATCCCTTCCGCAGTCTAACCTGATCCGCCACCTTCAGGTGCGTCTCCTGAAGCAGGGCAGCACGGTAGCACAGTGGTTAGCATTGTCGCTTCACAGCTCCAGGGTCCCAGGTTCGATTCCCGGCTTGGGTCACTGTCTGTGCGGAGTCTGCACATTCTCCCCGTGTGTGCGTGGGTTTCCACCGGGTGCTCCGGTTTCCTCCCACAGTCCAAAGATGTGCAGGTTAGGTGGATTGGCCGTGATAAATTGCCCTTAGTGTCCAAAGGGGTTGGGTGATGTTGCTGGGTTACGGGTATGGGGCGGAGCTCTGGGCTTAAATGGGGTGCTGTTTCCAAGGGCCGGTGCAGGCTCGATGGGCCAAATGGCCTCCTTCTGCATTGTAAATTCTATGTTCTATGACCCCATCCGCCTTCAGCCCCTTCAGATGCGCAAACACACGGGCCCGTTTGACCGGCCCATTCAGTCCCCTTACATTCCAGGTTATCAGCTGGATCAGGGGGCTACCTACCTCCCTCCCCCGCCGACTAGCCATTACCCTTCCTCAGCCCGCCACGTGCCCGCGTCCCCCGCTCGGCCCGTTCCCCACGGCGGCAGGCCCCCATCCCGGCCCCCTCTACCTGCTCCAACTCCCTCTTAGCCATTCCAGCAGCAACCCGGTCCCCCCTGTACCCCGTACCCCCCCCCCCCCCCCCGCCCAGCTAGGACCCCCCCTAGCTGCATTGCTCCCTCCATTGCACTCCCGTAAGTCAGCTGACTCCTGCTGACCCCGGCCACTCCCACCACTCCTTCGACCCCTCCCAGCGTGGGGCTTCCCCTCCTCCCCATTGCCCACCAGCAGGTTCTCCTCCTCCCCCCACCGCTCTCAGCGCGGGAAAAAGCCCGCGCTTCCCAGCTCCGGCCCCGCTCCCTTCAGCCCTCAGCGCGGGAAGAAGCCCGCGCTTCCCAACTCCGGCCCCGCTCCCTTCAGCCCTCAGCGCGGGAAGAAGCCCGCGCTTCCCAGCTCCGGCCCCGCTCCCTTCAGCCCTCAGCGCGGGAAGAAGCCCGCGCTTTCCACCAGCCCGACCCCGCCTCCTCTGACGCCGCTCCCTTTACCAGCCCGGTCCCCTCGCGGGGCCCCTTCCCGCCATCAGCCCCCCACACTGCAGGTCTGCCCCCCTCCCCGAGCCCATCCGACAGACCCAAGCACAGTGCCCCACTACCCTAAAAGCAACAAAGAACCAACAATAAACAGAGAACCTCCCCATAAAATGTAACAGAGGTACACACAAACCCCCATACCCAGCCCTGAGTTTGAGTCCAATTTTACGAAGGCCCACGCCTCCTCCGGGGACTCGAAGTAAAAGTGTCGGTCCCTGTAGGTGACCCACAGACGCGCCGGCTGCAGCATGTCGAACTTCACTCCCTTCCTGTGCAGCACCACCTTCGTCCAATTGTACCCGGCCCTCTTCTTTGTCACCTCCGCACTCCAGTCCTGGTAGATCCGTACCTCCGCGTTCTCCCACCTGCTACTCCGCTCCTTCTTGGCCCACCTGAGCACACACTCCTGGTCAGCAAAACTGGTGAAACCGCACCAGCACCGCCTGTGGCAGCTCATTTGGCTTGTGCCTTCTCGCCAATATTCTGTGGGCCCCCTCCAGCTCCAGGGGCCCCTGGAAGGACCCAGCTCTCATCAGCGAATTTAGCATGGTGACCACATAGGCCCGCACGTCCGACCCCTCCAGCCCCTCCGGAAGGCCCAGGATCCGCAGATTTTTCCGTTTCGAACGGTTCTCCATCTCCTCGAACCTCTCTGTAATGAACTCCAATTGGCTTTATTGGTTGGCCAATTGGAGTATGAGCTCCCTCAATGATAGCTCATTGAGGGGGCCCATATAATCACCAGTGTAGCTTTGTGAGCCAGTCTTAAGTTGACTGGAATGCTAGCAGCACTGTTTGTAGCTGCTTCTGTAATATCGTTATTGTAAATAAATATTGGTGTGGTGACGGAACTCCTGCCTCCCGTGGATTACCACACTCTCCTGCCATTTTTTATGGAGCGCCTCGTGCGCCTCCACCATCACCGCGAGGCCCAAGATCTCGTCCTCGTTTTCGGAGACCTTTTGTCGGACCTCTCGGATTGCCACCCCCTTGGGCCGTCTGGGTCTCCAGCAGCTTATCAATTGAAGCCTTCATCGACTCCAGCAGCTCCGTTTTAAGCTCCCTGAAGCAGCGCTGGAGAGCCTCCTGCTGCTCCTGCGCCCACTGCGTCCATGCCACCTGGTCTCCGCCCGCCGCCATCTTGTGCTTCTTCCCTCGCACCTGCTATGTCTTTGCTACCACTCTTTTACTCGCCCCACTCCTGGTCCAGGCCATACACTGCTGGGGAAATGTTGCTGACTCCTTCCCATGTCGGGAAACGTCGAAAAAGTACCGCTGGAGGCCCTACAAAGAGCCCAAAAGTCCGTTCCTAGCGGGAGCTGCCAATCGTGCAACTTAGCTCTGCATAGCCGCAACCGGAAGTCCCCACTAAATGGTCCCATACATTAGTTTCACATGCCACTGAAGCTGGTAAAAGGGCTTGTGTGAATTATGACCCGACAGATATCACGCATCATGAGATTTGAATACTTAGACGCCTATCCAGGGCATGGGAACAGTCGCTTCAGGATCAGAAGGACCAGAACGCAGTGGAAGCCACAATGTACCCAGTCAGAACTAGCCAGGAACCCGCATGGATAAATGAGGGCAGAAGAGAGGAACATTACCCCTGAGAACAGTACCCCAGAGCACAAGCCCCAGCCCACACACCACGAGGTTCATGTTACATTTGTGGACAAGTAGAACATTTTGCCCGCGATTACAGACAAAACCCCCCACACCACCAACGACCCCAACAGCCCAACCCCCCCCACCCAGAAACAATAGGCCACACCACGATCGCCAGCCGCGACAGCTAGAAGGCAACGCTCGCCCAATGCATAACAGAAACGCTCGTTCAGCCAACCTCGCTGATAACTCCTCAGGTTGACGGTGTCCGGAGTCTCCAACATGGGTCTGTGACACGCGCTGGGATAACGTAGGAAGGCCGGTAGTCACAGGCACTGTCCGGGGACAAGCAGTTGATTTTCTTTGGGACACAGGAGGATCCCGAATCACATTAAACTCCTCAAACCTGTTCCAAAAAACACCCTGGCCCACCACAGATACCATCACACTCAGTGGATTCACAGGCCACATGCAAGAGGGATACATCATACCCCCTATATCCATCCAAATAGGAAACGTAGCCATTACCCACCCTGTTGTTTTAGTAGGCCTACCCCCGACTGCAGAACACATCCTAGGCATAGACTTTATGAACTCACTGATGCACGGTCAATCACTGCTGAAGCATGATTGTAGTCCAACTAAAGGCTTTAATGAACAAGTAGTTACCCCAGCAGCTCCGGTACAGAATGACTGCTGTGGGTGAAACACAGACTCTTATGCTCCGCCTGCTGGGCGGAACCAGCAGGCAGGTTCTACCACTCATACTACAGTATAAGGTACATCCCACCTAGGTACCGCGATACCACTAATATAGCCTACCACATTCACCCCTTGTTTAAAAAAAGAGTCCGGCGGGGGTGGTGGCCTTGCTTTTACAGAGGTAGAGGTTATAGCCATACCCTTTGATGCCTTTACATGCAATACACATATTTACAGACAATTATTTACAAGTTAATTTTACAATGAAACTATCAGCCGGTCGGGGGCTCTGGTCGTTCTCTGCGATCGTCGCAGTCCCGACAGTAATGCTGGCTTTGGCTCGGGCACCCGTGGCTCTCGGAGTGTGTCATCTTCAGCTTCATCACATCCGGATGGGGCCAGTGGGAGGATGGATCCTCCTGGGAAGGGGGCTGCGGTGGTGTACTTGCGGTTATCCAGGCGAATGGGGAGCTGGTGGTAGGCTGATTTAAGGTCTACTGTGGAGAAAACCTTGTATTGCACTATCTGGTTGACCATTACAGATATGCGAGGGAGGGGGTACGCGTCGAGCTGCGTATACCTGTTGATGGTCTGACTGTAGTCTATGACCATCCTGTGCTTCTCCCCGGTCTTTACAACCACCACTTGAGCTCTCCAGGGGCTGTTGCTGGCCTCGATAATGCCTTCCTTTAGTAACCGTTGGACTTCCGACCTAATGAAGGTCCGGTCCTGGGCCTGTACCGTCTGCTCCTGGTGGCGACGGGTTTGCAATCCGGGGTAAGGTTTGCAAACAGGGAAGGCGGGTCAACCTTGAGGGTCGCGAGGCTGCAGACAGTGAGGGGGGGGGGGGGGGGGGGTATTTGAATGTTAAACTTTGCAGGTTACACTGGAAGTCCAGTCCCAGAAGTGTGGCAGCACAGAGATGGGGGAGGACGTAGAGTCGGAAGTTATTGAACTCCATGCCCTGGACCGTGAGGTTGGCTATGCAGTACCCCCGGATCTCCACAGAGTGGGACCCAGAGGCCAGGGAGATCTTTTGTTTAAATCGGGTGTACAGCGAGGGAGCAGTGTCTTACTGTATTGGGATGGATGAAGCTCTCCGTACTCCCAGAGTCGATCAAGCAGGATGTCTTGTGCCCGTTGATGAGTACCGACGTCGTAGCTGTTGAAAGCGTTCGGAGCCGAGACTAGTCCAGTGTCCCTGAGGCAAGTTGTGGCAGAAACTGAGAGATCTCGTCGGGCGATACACGGCCACCCGAGTCGGGGTCCTGAGACGTCATCCATGATGGCTGCCCCCATGAATCGCACATGGCCGCCTGGGAGATCTCATCAGGCGATACATGGCCAGCCGAGACAGGGTCCTGAGACGTCATCCAAGATGGCTGTCCCCATAAATCGCACATGGCCTGTGAGGAGGGGAATGGCAGCGGGCCCGGTTCGCCTGTGGAGACAGCGGTGGCCGACCGGGCCTGGCATACTGCCACGAGGTGCCCCTTCTTCCCGCAGCCCTTGCAGATTGAGGATCGGGCCGGGCAGCGTTGCCGGGGGTGTTTGTTTTGCCCGTAAAAATAGATTTGGGCCCCCCCCCCACCGGGGTTTCCTGGCTGCCGCACTGCACAAGCTTGTGGGGAATTTAGCGGTGCTTTGGAATCAGCCGCGGGTGGGGTCCACCCTGTCCATGCGTGTACCGCGCGGTCGGGAACGTAGGCCTGGGCATTGCGGGAGGCTACATCTAGGGAGTGCGCAGGTTTCCGTGCCTCTTTAAGCCCTAGCGTGTCGTTTTCCAGCAGTCGCTGGAGGATTTTAGAGGACAACATGCCTGCAACAAAAGCATTCCGTATTAAAAGTTCGGTGTGGTCAGTGGCTGAGTCTTGTGGACAGTTACAGTTTCTACCGAACACTAACAATGCGCGGTAAAAATCGTCCAGTGATTCCCCTGGGATCTGCCGTCTGGTAGCTAAAAGATGCCGACTGTATACCTGATTCACAGTGCGGACGTAGTGCTCTTTTAACAAAGTCATTGACTTTTAACAAAGTCATCAAAGACAAAACCGTCCGTGTCTTCAATAAGCGTGTAGATTTCTGGGTTCACCCTTGAGTGGAGGACTTGCATTTTCTATTCCTCCGTGGGGGTAGTCGGGGCCGTCCTGATGTACCCGTTGAAACATGCCAGCCAATGTTTCGAAGTTGCTGCTGCATTTGCCACGTGGGGGTTCATTTGTAGACACTCTGGCTTGATGCGAAGAGCAGCCATTCTTCAATTTTGTTCATTAAATTGATGCACGATCAATCACTACTGAAGCGAGATTGTAGTCCAATTGAAGGCTTTAATGAACAAGTAGTTACCCCAGCAGCTCCGGTACAGAATGACTGATGTGGGTGAAACACAGACTCTTATGCTCCGCCCACTGGGCGGAACCAGCAGGCAGGTTCTACCACTCATACTACAGTATAAGGTACATCACACCTAGGTACCGCGATACCCCTAATATAGCGTCCCACACTCACATAACCTCCCTTCGACTCCGTAAACAAGTGTGTCGGGCGAATGTCCAAGACAGATAGAGCCCCCGCCACGCTCTCAGTAGGAGATTACGAAAACAGGATTTGCTCAGAAGGGGACTACTGGTTTAACCAATTGGCAATTAGCACAGACATCACCATTAGACGGGTATTAGCCACACACAAAGGTGCGTTTGCCCAACACAAGCACGACTGCGAGCACATTCCAGGTACGATTATGATCTCAGGTCCTGACCCCAAACTACAGAAACAGTATGGATTTCCACAGCAGGCTGAGGGCGAAATTTTAACGGAAATTAACAGTCTGTTAAAACAAGGAGTGATTCGACCCATAGCTTCCACTAATAATGCCACGATTTGGCCCGTAAAGAAACCAGATGGTTCATGGCAACTCACCAATGACAACCGCAAACTAAATAAAGTTGCCTCTTTAACAGCACCCACCGTTGCCACAAGTCCCGTGACCATGCTTAAGCAGGGAGTGCAAGCAAAGTATTTCACCGTGCTGGATATTAGCAATGGTTTTTGGTCCATTCCCCTAGATCGGGCTTGCCAGTATAAATTTGCGTTCACTTTTCAAGGACAACAGTACACGTGGACGTGTCTCACTCAAGGCTTCCATAATTCCCCCTCCATTTTCCACAGACAACTAGCTGCTGGTCTTTCCAAATTCTCCCGCCCTGAATGCCTAATTCAGTATGTAGATGACCTGCTCCTGCAAACCGATACCAGGGAAGATCATGTGGCTCTATTTGGCGAATTGCTAACCCTGCTCCAGTCCATCAGATGCAAGGTAAACCCCAAAAAGGCACAGATATTGAGGGAAAAGGTACTTTATTTAGGCACCACTATTACACACGGCAAACATGAAATTGAACAAAAATAAATTGACCCCATTGTGAACTTGCCCCTGCCCCGTAATGTACGTGCACTCCGCTTATTTTTAGGTTTGGTGGGATACTGCAGAAATTATATAGACGGTTTTGCCACAAAGGCCATCCCACTCTCAAGAGCTTCTGAAAAAGAACACCCCATGGAACTGGCTTCTCCAGCACACAGATGCCACAGACGATTTAAAACTCGCCCAAGTACAGCTCCCGCTTTACAAGTTCCCGACACCGCCTTGCCGTACACCATAGAAGTAGCAACCACCGACCAAACCCTCTCAGCAGTGCTCCTACAGGAACGCCATGACCGATTAGGCCCGGTATTCTATGCCTCTAGAGTTTTAGACCCGGTAGAACAAGGATTTTCTGCCTGTGAACGACACTTGCTTGCAGTCTTTTGGGCAGTCCAGTACTTTGCCTACATTACAGGCCTCAACCCAGTCACGATATTAACCGAGCACACTGATGAGACCATCAATTCACAAGACACGTGATTGGAAGTAAACTGTGGTTTTAATAGTCTTACAACCAAGCCAGCCTGCGACCAGAGGAACTGAGAGCAGGCTTAGGCTGCAGTGCTTTATACTTCCAGTTAGTGGGAGGAGCCATGGGTGGAGCCATGGGCAAAGCCAAGGGTGGGAGCCCAGTACAAACTCCTCATCTCCCCCTATGGGCAGAGCCGCGCAACGGCTCGTACACAGAGCCCACAAGGACACAATACATGTAATGCAATACAGTGTGAATTACGAGGTATATAATTCACCACACACACCCCCAGCTAACTGTTGCTAGACGGCAAACTAAAGGATGGTTCAGTTAGCCAGATCAGAGCAGCCCGCTGGACACTCTTATTATAAGGCAGGGATATTTCAGTGATACACGTTCTTAGCAGACAATTTACAATACGCAGGGACCCCACCCGAATGCCAGATAATTGCAGCCACACACCCCACAGGACTCTTTGTTCCCAAAACATTACAACAACGTGTAAACGGTGAGACACAAAGTTCCCAAGACACAGGGGACACAGTAAAGGTCTATGTCGATGGCTCCTCCACTGTTGAGGATGGAGTAAAAATCACAGTGTTGTAGTATGACTAGGGGTACTACGGTACCTTGGAAGTGAGCTGCTATTGGTGCAGAGGACTCGCTGCCCATTGGCCCGGGTAGGTCATGTGCCTCTCAGCCAATTGGCTGAGGAAGTCATGTGCCTCTCAGCCGATTGGCTGAGAGGTAGGTAGCTCCGCCCACAAGGCAGGATATAAGAACCCGTGCGTCCCGGCAGTCGGCCTTTCTTCTGTACGTCTGCTGCCGGGCACACATCTTGTGCATTAAAGCCTATCGTTTGGATCTCATCTACGTTTCGTGTCCATTGATTGTGGATCAATTTAATGCACAAGATTTTAAAGGATGGAGCTTCCCATCAAGCCAGAGTGCCTTCGACTCAGCCCACACACAGCAAATGCAACAGCAGCATTTAAACACTGGCTGGCTTGCTTCAATAGCTACTTGAGCGCAGCCGAAAACCCCCCGACGAAGGAACAAAAACTGCACATCCTCCCCTCGTGCGTTGGCACCGCTGTGTACACGCTCGTAGAGGACACGACAGACTATGACGCGGCCATGGACCTGCTTAAAGGACATTTCACTCGGCCGGTGAACCAGGTCTACCACTCGGCACCTACTGGCCACGAGACAGCAATTCCCTGGTGAGTCTTTAGACGAATTCTACCGGGCCCTCCTTGTTCTGGGGAGAAACTGTGCCTGCCGACAGGTTTCTGCGGCAGAGCACACTGAACTTTTAATCAGTGACGCTTTTGTTGCAGGTATGCAATCTTCCCAGATCCGCCAGAGACTCTTAGAGAAAGAATCTTTAAGCCTCACTGAGGCACGGGCCCTCGCCTCCTCTCTAGATGTCGCTAATCGCAATGCCCGCGGGTACACTCCCGACTACGCGGTGGCCCCCTGGGCAGCATGGAATGCGACCCCCTCACCTCCACAGACTCGGACCCCCCTCAGGCCTGCGCCGCAGGGCGCCCCGATAAACCCACGGGGCCCCACTGCTACTTTTGCGGCCAGGCCAAGCACCCCCGCCAGCGCTGCCCGGCCCGCACCGCAACCTGTAAAGGCTGCGGCAAGAAGGGCCATTTTGCGGCCGTTTGCCAGTCCAAGGCGGTCGCTGCTGTCCAGAGCAGCGACCGTGGGTCCTCCCCCTGCGCTCCTCACGGGCTCCGTGCGGCCCGCGGACCTCACTGCCCCACCCCCCACTGCCACGAATGATCCACGGGCGCCACCAGTTTGGGCCCCCGACGCTACGTGCGATCCCCAGGCGGCGCCATTTTGGTCCCCCCACTCCACGTGCGACCCCGGGTGCTGCCATTTTGTTCACCCCCCACCACGTGCGGCTGACGGGCACCGCCATCTTGGATCGGCACAGAGGACACCGCAAGTGACCACTTGCTGCCGGATGACGACTCGGAGTTCCCGCCACAACTCGCCTCAGTAACGTTGGATCAGTCACGGCCCCGCACGCTGTCCACGGCAACCACGAAGATCCTTCTCAACGGCCACCGAGACGAGCTGCCTGCTGGACTCCGGGAGCACAGAGAGTTTCGTCCACCCTGCCACAGTAAAATGCTGCGCACTTCCCGTTTACCCAGTGAAACAAAAAATTGCTCTGGCCTCCGGTCCGCACTCGATCCAGATCACAGGGTGCAGCATAGCGGACTTCATGGTCCAGGGGAGGGAGTTTAAAAACTATAAGCTCTTCGTCCTTCCCCACCTCTGCGCGGCAGCACTCCTGGGGTTAGATTTCCAGTTCCAGCTCCAGAGTTTAACGTTCAAATTCGGTGGCCCTATGCCCCCCCCTTACTGTCTGCAGCCTCACGTCCCTCAAGGTTGATCCCCCATCCTTGTTTGCAAACCTCACCCTGGATTACAAACCCATCGCCACCAGGAGCAGACGGTATAGTTCCCAGGACCGGACCTTCATTAGGTCCGAAGTCCAAAGGCTTCTGAAGGAAGGAGTGATCGAGGCTAGCAACAGCCCCTGATGAGCACAAGTGCTGGTGGTTAAGACTGGGGAGAAAAATCGGATGGTCATAGACTACAGTCTGACCATCAACAGATTTACTCAGCTGGACACGTGTCCTCTCCCACGTATCTCCGACCTGGTCAACAGGATGGCGCAGTACAAGGTTTTTTCCACGGTGGACCTTTAGTCCGCCTACCACCAGCTCCCCATCCGCACGAGTGACCGAATGTACACTGCGTTTGAAGCGGATGGGCGACTCTACCACTTTTTAAGGGTTCCTTTCGGTGTCACAAATGGGGTCTCGGTCTTCCAAAGGGAGATGGACCGAATGGTCGACCAACACGATTTACGGGCTACCTTCCCGTATCTCGACAATGTCACCATCTGCGGCCACGACCAGCAGGACCATGACACCAACCTCCGCAAATTCCTCCATACCGCAAAACTCCTTAACCTGACCTACAATAAGGATAAGTGCGTGTTTAGCACCGACCGTCTAGCCATCCTCGGCTACGTAATGCGTAACGGAGTGATAGGCCCCGACCCCGAACGCATGCGCCCCCTGATGGAGCTCCCCCTCTCCCACTCCCTCAAAGCCCTCAAGCGCTGTTTGGGCTTCTTTTCATATTACGCCCAGTGGGTCCCCAATTACGCCGACAAAGCCCGTCCCATCATCCAGTCCAACACGTTTCCCCTGTCGATGGAGGCCCGCCAGGCCTTTAGCCGCATCAAAGCAGACATTGCAAAGGCCACGATGCGCGCTATTGACGAGTCCCTCCCCTTTCAAGTCGAGAGCGATGCGTCTGATGTTGCTCTGGCGGCCACCCTCAACTCGGCCTTTCTTCTGTATGTCTGCTGCCGGGCACATATCTTGTGCATTAAATCCTATCGTTTGGATCACATCTATGTTTCGTGTCCATTGATTGTGCATCACACAGGATGCGGGATTTACATAGAGGACTCACAGGGACGCCTATTAGAAGAAGAATCTTTAAAATTACCTGGCCACTTGGGTTCGCAGGCAGCCGAATTGCAGCCATAGCTTATGTAATTGACCACCCAGACTCCTTTCCAATGCCTGCCGACATACACTCCGATGCATGTACGTCTGCAACAGTCTAACAGAATTCGTCCCCCTATGGGAATCTCGAGGTTTTGTATCCGCCGACGGAAAACTCCTGCCATCCGCCCCTCTCCTGAAACATATTCTTAAGAAAGCCAAGCCACCGGCCGCACATACCGCATCATTAAAGTAAAGAGTCATCAGCAACCCCCCCCCCCCCCCCCCCCCCCCCCCCGGGAATCGCCTCAACCTCCCTGGTTGCTAGTAAAGATGGCGGATGGTCGAAGAAAGCTTCCCACTCCTCACATTGACCACACAAGCTGTGAGACACTTGAATACTTGAAGTGATACACTTGGATTAGTACCTCTCCAAATTAAAAAAAAACAAAATGGGGGAGTCACACATGGTGACAATCATAAAGGGAAATTGGGACTAAGAGAGAGAGACTAACACACACAAATATTAACCAACGATACT
The DNA here is from genome assembly GCF_902713615.1 of Scyliorhinus canicula. NCBI lineage: Eukaryota > Metazoa > Chordata > Chondrichthyes > Carcharhiniformes > Scyliorhinidae > Scyliorhinus > Scyliorhinus canicula. The sequence goes on along the minus strand of NC_052160.1, from coordinate 96,686,514 downwards.
GACATGATACTATGCTTGATTCCCCAGAATTACACGGAAACCAGACACCGCATTAACCCAGCCCCCATGGTCGCCGTCTGGATAATTGCCACACTTACCGGACTCAAACCACAAGATACCCAAGACTTTCCACAGCCTGGCAGTCTGTGGTACTGTCCCCCAGATGCAGGGCAATGTCAGAGTGGCACCCTATGGGTGCGCAAGAACAGAAGTTTCATATTTGGGTGCAATAACCAATGGATAATTTACAGAAAGCCCAATGGGTCCACATCAGAATGTTACATTAGCATAACCGGAGCAGAAGATTGGTGGGAACGTACAAATGAAGGGTGCCCCGAAATTGGATGTTTGCAGAGAACACAATAAGAATCAGACAAAATTGCCCCGGGACACCCACTAAAGGTAATTTGGCAATACATATAATTAGAGTAGGACCTAAGCCGGCCCCAAGCGACATCACCCCACAGACCACCTCCAGTCAGGATACCACACAACAACTGTTAGAGATAGAGACCGAAACCCCCACCTGGTGGGAAGGCATTGCAAAATGGAACCCACTCTGGTACATATTAGAGACCCTCCTCCTGATTGCAGTAATCTATTGTGTAGTCCTCACATTCAAACTCCGTAAATGGAAGGCAAATGCCCCCAGGCCCCTATATACACAGTTTGAGACCCCCTCTTTGGAATCCAATAGATCTCTACTAAGAATGTACAACTTACAAAACTGAAAACCGCTGCTAAATGGACCCTTTATACTTCTGTACCAATGAAATGTGATAAGACGAAAGAATGTGGTGCTGCTGTTTAAGTTTTGTAGATTTTGTGTTGTAGATAAGTTCTTTAGGTAAAACCAGCAGCATGAGTGCAGTTTAGAAAGTTTAGTTAGAAACCAACTGTTTTATATGTTAATTTAAGTTAAAATGTTTTATATGGATCCGTTTTAGGAATGAAATAGCTAACAGTAGTGAATTGTTTTAATGAATGTATGTAATATTAATGAATTAGGTAAAATTGTACAATGAATTTAGGACAGAGTAGAGTAGGACCTGAACTGACTGACCAGTGCCGGCTTGATAAGGTAGACTATGGGATAAAGACTGTGATCCATCACGCTTCGCATTCAGGATCAAGAGGACGGAAAATGGCCACCTGCAAAGGATCATGGGAATTGTGGTCAATTTGGGACACAGACAAGTACACAGCCTCTGTGTATTGCACAAAGAAACCAGACTTGGCTGAAACTTTATCCATTAAGATTTGATCACCATTTCCCCCAGAACAATAGAGTTTGAATCAAGGAGTTCAAACAGTACTCCTTGTAGCAGACTAACCGGCGCCATCCCCCTTATTTGGAAAGGCCTACGTGCCTGGGACAATGATAGCTAGGATCTGCCGAGCTATCGAGGTATCCACCCCCTAATTGGCTGAAATCGATGAGGGTTATCAAAAACCCTATCGATCCATTGGACCTGGAGTAAGGACTGTCCAAAAGGGAGCAAAAGAGACGAAGGATAAAAAGCCATGCGCATTAGAGATCTGTCTCTTTTGGGACTGGCCTGTGTGCAACCAACTGCAGCAGAACAACCAAGTTCAAGGACCCGTGACCATTCCTGAAGGACGAGCCCAGCTGAGACAAACCCAAAAAACGTCCAAACCGAGCACGTGGACCCGGATAAAGGCTTTATCTCGCACAGTGGCAGTGACTCGAAGTTAAGTAGAGGTCATCTTAGTCATTAGGTGTAGTTTAGTACGGAACCGCATGTATTATTGCATAGAGATACAAGTCTTGTGTTATTAATAAATTGTGTTTTTGAGCTAACATACTGGTTGTGTGGTCATTTGGTCGATATAAGAAACAGCTTGTGGTTCACCCCAAAGTAAAGAAGGCAACAGTACATAAATTATAATAAAAAAGTTGTTATTCAACAAATACTCCAAATCTTACTGTCTTTTGTTATTTTAATGGGAGCACCTACTCACACACAGTTACTCTCACCTACATTCCCTCACTCTCACCCACCCTTCTCACATCTTCATCCCTCACCCGCATTCTCTCACCCTCTTCCCCTTCGGCCACTCTCACCTTCACCCATCTACTGATCTTCCCCTCAACTCTCCCCCACCCCACCCCCCCTTCCCCCCACCCCGAGCCTTCGGCTCCTCTTGGGCTCCCAACCCCGCTTGGGCATCCTCCTCCCTCAGGGCTTGACCTACCATTTAACCCAATTTTGGAACCTCTGCTCTAAGTAATAAGTGGCCTCTCTATTCTTCTTACCAAAATGTGCTCCCTCACATTTGTGTTGAACTTAATTGGCTAATTATTTGCTTATTCTGCAGTTTTATTAACATTCTCACCAATTTGTTGCAGCCCTTCTCAGTATCGACAATACCCCCTACTGTGCTGTCATTTTCATTTTAGTTTAGGTGATGGTAGGTAATAATAATCATCTTGATTCGTGTCACAATAGGCTTACATTGACATTGCAATGAAATTACTGTGAAAAACTCCGGCGCCTGTTCAGGTACACAGAGGGAAAATTCAGAATGACCAATTCACCTAACAAGCAGGTATTTTAATAATATCAGAAAAAGGTGAGACAGAAAAATGTATTGGAATATCGCATATGTGGATGAGACCCCAGAGGGGAGCCGAGTATACTCATACAGATTCGTGGGTATTGATGGTCACGTACTTCCGTGATGCCGCATCTAGCTCTAGTTGGAGATATGCGTGCCTCATATCAGTGGCCCTCGGTTAGCTGCGTATACAGGTCCTCTACGTGCGCAATGGCATATTAGTCCATGCTGTAGGCCCTGTTCACTGTCAATTTATAATTGCCACAGAGCTGAACCGATTTATCTAATTTCAACACCGGGACCACCGATGCAACCCACTCTGTAAATCAGACCGGGGGTATGATGCCCAAACTTTCCAAGCTTCGTAATTTGGTTTCCACCTTAGTGAGCAAGTGGTAGGGGCCTGGTCATGCTCTGAAGTATTTGGGCTGGACCTCTGAGTTGACTTAAATTCTTGCCCTGGCCTATGCTTAACCGGGGTCACTTGGTCCATATGATGTCCAACAGCTCCCTGGTTCGGGGCGAGCGCAAGCATGGCATTGCTGCTGGTGCTCTGTGCCATCCTCCGGGGAGGTCCACGGTGGTCTGTGGTGGCCCTTGACCATCGAGTCTGGACCAGACATTGTTTATTTGGTTGCTGCTTTGGTGGCGATCTTGTCATGCAAACACTGCCTTGAGAGGGGGTCATCAAACTTTATGGCCGCTGTAGTCGACGGAACCCTGAAGCTCCTGAACCCTCTTCTCAGCATTCTCATATGACAGCGCTAGCTCAATGACTCTTTCCAGGTCCAATGTTGATTCTGCCAACAACTTCCTCCCAATTGCTACTTTGTTAGTCCTGCCCATTACACGGTTCCTTAACATCTCGGAGAGAGATGGACCTAACTCACAATATTCTGCCAGCCTTTGGAGACATGTCAGAAAGTCTGTTACCTGGCATCCACACAGCCGTGTTAAACTGATACCGTTACATTATCATGGATGGTTTTGGATTGTATGATTTTGGATTGTAATGATTCACCACTAACTCCACTAGTTTATCAAAGGACTTTGGGTCCAGGTTGCCAGGTAGGGAAGGCTCTTGATTATTCTGAAAGCTGAGGCCCGCAGGCTGTCAGGAGGTTTACGCTCCGTCAGTCCTCACCACTGATGCCATTCGCCTGGACCCAATTCCCCCAGGCCTGCGTCAAAGGTTGCTACTTTCCCAAATAGCGGCATTTTCAAAACTTCTCCGATCGCGTTCCTGTGTGGAAATATTCCTGTGTGGCTGGGACGCTGAGAATTGCAATTACTGTTTTTACCTCATCGTCGGTATAAAGACCCAGGAGGGTGTTGCAAGTGAATAAGCATGAGTTTATTGTTGACATAGAAAAGTCTTGATAAGGTTTGATAAGGTTCCCCACGGTCGGCTATTGCAGAAAATACGGAGGCTGGGGATTGAGGGTGATTTAGAGATGTGGATCAGAAATTGGCTAGTTGAAAGAAGACAGAGAGTGGTAGTTGATGGGAAATGTTCAGAATGGAGTTCAGTTACAAGTGGCGTACCACAAGGATCTGTTCTGGGGCCGTTGCTGTTTGTCATTTTTATAAATGACCTAGAGGAGGGCGCAGAAGGATGGGTGAGTAAATTTGCAGACGACACTAAAGTCGGTGGAGCTGTAGACAGTGCGGAAGGATGTTGCAGGTTACAGAGGGACATAGATAAGCTGCAGAGCTGGGCTGAGAGGTGGCAAATGGAGTTTAATGTGGAGAAGTGTGAGGTGATTCACTTTGGAAAGAATAACAGGAATGCGGAATATTTGGCTAATGGTAAATTTCTTGGTAGTGTGGATGAGCAGAGGGATCTCGGTGTCCATGTACATAGATCCCTGAAAGTTGCCACCCAGGTTGATAGGGTTGTGAAGAAGGCCTATGGTGTGTTGGCCTTTATTGGTAGAGGGATTGAGTTCCGGAGCCATGAGGTCATGTTGCAGTTGTACAAAACTCTAGTACGGCCGCATTTGGAGTATTGCGTACAGTTCTGGTCGCCTCATTATAGGAAGGACGTGGAAGCTTTGGAACGGGTGCAGAGGAGATTTACCAGGATGTTGCCTGGTATGGAGGGAAAATCTTATGAGGAAAGGCTGATGGACTTGAGGTTGTTTTCGTTAGAGAGAAGAAGGTTAAGAGGTGACTTAATAGAGGCATACAAAATGATCAGAGGGTTAGATAGGGTGGACAGCGAGAGCCTTCTCCCGCGGATGGAGGTGGCTAGCACGAGGGGACATAGCCTTAAATTGAGGGGTAATAGATATAGGACAGAAGTCAGAGGTGGGTTTTTTACGCAAAGAGTGGTGAGGCCGTGGAATGCCCTACCTGCAACAGTAGTGAACACGCCAACATTGAGGGCATTTAAAAATTTATTGGATAAGCATATGGATGATAAGGGCATAGTGTAGGTTAGATGGCCTTTAGATTTTTTCCATGTCGGTGCAACATCGAGGGCCGAAGGGCCTGTACTGCGCTGTATCGTTCTATTCTAAGTCACCATAGCTGCATAGACACAATAGGTCCCCGTCGGGACTACAAGAATTCCGGTACCTGTCCAGGCCGGCTTTTACATAGTCCAGTAACGAGCCCCAGCTGGGCGGGCCTCTGTCCGTTAGCAGGGAAGATCACATTCCATGAGCCCCACAGGGAGAGCAATTAGGTAATCCTCGTGGGTTTCGTCAGGGTTATTACACTGTGAATCGTAACTGAAATAACAGCCACTACCCTATTGCAATAATTCATGATTATCAAATATGCCAAAAAGCAGTAATCCAGTTATGGAAACCATCAGGTTTTGGACAGAGTGAAATAGCAAGCAATAACTTTTTTTTTACCACTCTTTGACTTTAAAAAAAAATTTCAAGAGCAGGACTTTTAAATGCCTCAATAGCTCACTAGCTTCTTTTTACAGGTGCTAATGATTGTTGATTTTGACAGGTCTGTTGACAGTTCCAATCAGCTTGACGGTAATGTGTTGTGCACCTATTATGCACATTTGTGCCTACTTTTAACAATTCCTTACCTACCCAAAGATGTTCCGGGACTAGATCCACAGGGAAGCACGGTAGCATATTGGTTAGCACAGTTGCTTCACGGCTCCAGGATCCCAGGTCCGATTCACGGTTTGGGTTATTGTTTGTGCGGAGTCTGCACATTCCTGGGTGCTCCGGTTTCCTACCACAGTCCAAAGATGTGCAGGTTAGGTGGATTGGCCATGCTAAATTGCCCTTAAGTGTCCAAAAATGTTGGGTGGGGTTACTGTGTTACGGGGATAGTGTGAAGGTGTGGGCTTGGGTAGGGTGCTCTTTCCAAGGGCCGGTGCAGACCCGATGGGCTGAATGGCCTCCTTCTGCACTGTAAATGCTATGAAAGTTATTCAAATAAATCTGTAACGTTCAGACCTGCCTTTATCTTGTTTAATCTGCACATTGTGGGTTTCACACTTATGGCCGACTAAAACCTCGCTTCAGTGGAGGCAGCTGATCGCCAACTGTCCCCTGCAAATGCATTTGTGCAAAAATTGTTCTGCCTCATTCCCGGGCCCATGAAATTGGGAGTCTATGTTCAGGGGTGGGACTTACACTTTTCTGCCAAGACTGAGAGGAACTCCACAAGAGTGACAATAAGGGCCAATAGACCCTCTTTCCCCTGGGCATCCTGTAACCCACTGATCTGAACACTGGCTTCAGTAACCTTAATCACAACATAAAACTAGATCTCCTAGTTTCCCATCTCTCCCATTTTTCCAGACCTTCCACTCAGTTAGCTAGTTACGATGGGTCTTTGCCAGCAGCACAAAACCGGTTCAAAGAGAATCTGCAGCTGGTTTTCTACCTCACCTGATCTTTCCACTGACATTCTCAAAACACTAGTTCAAACTCTTTCTTAACATTTGTTTCCTAGTCTCACTGCTTATTTTACTTGGTTTGAAGTTAATAAAAATTTCACAGTATTTCCCAAATCAATGGAAAAGAAAAACTGGCAGTAAAAGCAGCTGTTGATTCGCTATGTGCCTGCTTCACGCTACTGGCGTAGACCAAACTTGTGTTTTTAATGACATCAGCCTCCTAGCAACTTCAAAGATGGCTGCATCATTGTGAATTTTTAAAAAACATTTACCATCAGAAAACTACAAGGCTGTTGTCTTCTCCTGTCAGAGGCTTGCCATTGAGTGACGTCGCTGATTGTGCTGGGAGTAATGCAGTGGCAGCTACTGCCGATAACAATGGTGCATCCATTGTATCCCAGGCATTATGTTGCTTAGCCCTCAGCAGTGGTTGCACCATTGACATAGTGGGGGCTATTAGCTTCCCTTGCCATGGGCTGCACTGTATGCATCGTCCATTTGTTGAACCTGCTCAGTGTCACAGGTGGGTGGCTTGGTAGCACAGTGGTTAGCACTGTTGCTTCACAGCTCCAGGATCCCAGATTCGATTCCGGCTTGGGTCAGTGTATGTGCGGAGTCTGAACGTTCTCCCATGTCTGCATGGGTTTCCTCCAAGTCCCGAAAGACGTGCTATTAGGTAATTTGGACATTCTGAATTCTCCTTCCGTGTACCCAAACAGGCTCCGGAATGTGGCAACTAGAGGCTTTTCACAATAACTTCTTTGCAGTGTTAATGTAAGCCTACTTGTGACAATAAAGATTATTATTAGATTGGAGGAAGTTTGCTAATTGGCCACCTCCCCTAAAATGTCACATGATGGGCAGTTTCATGGAACTGGCTCCCACCAAAATCAACCTTATCATGTGGCAGAGATGATTTTTTTTTTACATAATTTACTAATGATCCCCCTTAGTTTGTACATAATGTAATATATTACTCTTTGTTTTCTGATTATGTTGCTATCTGCCATTAATTTACTGTCTAGAAAAGGTCATACCCAACATTAATTGTACATTTTTAAGCATGAGACTTTTGTGTCTTTTTTTTATCTGAGGGGCGATAAATCAGATTAATATCTCAGGAAAGATTATTTCTCAGAATAAAGGATCCCCAGAGACATGAACTAGTCTATTTTCTTTGAGGTGTTGATCATGCTGCTTGCCCATGTGGAGTTTGCACATTCTCCCCATGTCTGCGGGGTCTCACTCTCACAAACCCAAAGACGTGCAAGGTAGGTAGATTGGCCACACTAAATTGCCCCTTAATTGGGAAAAAAAGAATTGGGCACTTTAAACTTATTTTTAAAAAGCACGCTGCTTAAACTGGATTAAATATACTAGAGTCGACAGTGAAATGGGACCAGATAGTTGTGATGCAGGACTGGCATTGGCACAAGCTTGACAGGCTAAATGATCACCTCAGTGATTTTTTTAATTCTAAGAGCACAAACTTGAGTTTTATTTTAAGATCTGCTTTTTCCTTTGTCACTTTGTTTTGATCCCCTGTAATTTAATTTAAAATGTATTTTTCAATCACAAAACACTAATGCAACAAAGTCCCTCAGCTGTAAGTTATGACAAGTGTTTATGATTGGGGGGGGGGGGGGGGGGGGGCAGCCCAAAGTTCTTGCATTTATGCTGAGTACAATAGGAGGCAGCAAAAATAAAGGTTGTACACGCCAATAAAATAGTCTCTTTATTGATATTTCTTTTATATGGAATAAATGACAAAAGTCCTCAGGTATGCTCAATAAAGGCGACTACTTTCTTTGCCAAAGTGGAGCAGACAATAGGAGGAATTTATCCACCAAATGACAACCAAAGCTATAAAACTCATATCTAGCTTGTTCCATTGTCTTCCATATGGTGTAGTCAACCAAAGCCTGATTTGCTAATTGTTCTAACATTACAAATCTTCAATACTCGGGAATTCATCAGGGGATGAATTCAGCAATTTACCAAAATCAGTAAAGACTTGAGGTTGAGAAGAATAACCATTTTTATTTGGGAGAGGGCAGCCAACATTTAGAAGTTTAGGCTTCAGAAACAGTGAACGGTAATGGGATATTTGCTAGGCAATGGCCCAAGGTGTTGTCCCTATTCAAGTAGTAGTGCCTTAAATTCAAAAATTTCTCATTGAAAAATATATTCCTTTTTTAAATTAGGGCCTAGATTAACCACACAATGCACTGTGAATGCTGAAGTGCATTTTAAAAAAAAGTGTACCCTGGAAGACACTTGAACATATTGAATGGTTGCCGTTAAAGTGATAACTGCAGTTATCCTACCAGCGTACAAATTGTTGCATATACATGGAGACACAAAGACAGTACACAAAGGTGTGACTTTTACACCAGCTTTTTACAGCAATTATCACTTTGCTGAGCAAAGACAGTACCACTCAGTAAGAGAACAGACCGCACAATTCCTGCAGTGAAAGATAGTGCATTTGGCAGCCCGAATAGAAGTCGTTTGAAGATGAAATAGCTACTTTCTCAGCCTTCCTCCGGCTTCGATGGATGCCCATTTGGTACAGTTACATTTTAAAATAAATTTTCAGGTTTGGGGACATTCTAAAATGACAACTCAACAAAACCCCCCCGTCCTTAGAGATTTATAAATCGCTTCACAATTCAGTGTAGTCCTCGATTGTTCTTTCCACTGGCCGGGCAAGCTCTCTATTCCACTACTGTAATGTCAATGTGACACATGTGGCACTGAGGCAGAACCCAGCTGGCACTCCCAGAATCCTATGTAAAAGAAAAACTGAAACAGTTTGCATATCGCATATGAATATGACTCAGTTGCAGTTCACATTAACAGCAGGTATTGTTCAAACAGTAGGATCAACTTCCAGCTAAATTAACATGTAAACATAGGCTTTAAAGGAAGGGAGTTTTCACTTCACAACAGTGATTATACAGAGGAAATTCAGTTCAAACTTATCCACACAGTACAATCACAAAGTACTAGTTAAATTACAGAATCATATACACAGATTATACAACAGCATCATATGCAACTTTTATACATGTATTTGGAGTTGAATTTGCAGAATGGTATATCAATACATCTAATTAAATGTTGCATTGCCACATGTCACTACATTGACATACAAATGGCCTTGTGAATCAAGCACAGATACTGCCTTTTCCATTTAATAAATAATTTATATTGCGCACAGACTGCGCTTTAAGCAGAATGGTCAGTAGCAGAAATTGGAACGTATCTCGGTCCACTGATGGGGTTGCCACCAGTTTGTTTTCATCGTCATCTAGACAACAACTAAAATCTGAATTTTAAGATCACGTTCCCCATTCTTACCCCTCCCCTCCCCAACCGTTGCTTTGTGAAGGATGTGCCGGAATTCTATTATTAAGGACCGCAACAAATTAGCCTTAGCCAAGCAAACTGCAGAATTCAAGCCGTTATCTGACTTGTTTTCTGAACTTGGCAAATGGTGGCAACCCAATTGTCAGGTGGTAAAGGTATGGGGGAAGGTACTCCTGCATAGTACTGACCATTCGTTCTAATATAACCATACTCAGAAATTCTAAACGTTGCGTACATTGTTGATGCGATTTGTAAATGTATCACATTTGTCAAGTTGAGCTGCAATTATACCTTTGCAAGGGTTAGCATCCTTTTTTAAAAATTATATATTCTTTATAGATTTTTTGGTTACAAAATACTCTGCTAAATATACATTTTCCCAGCTGCAACTTTGCGTTAACTAGGGAAAAGTAGAGAATTAAACATTTTAATAGTGCAGAACTCTCCATCAACTCCCAGCCATAGCAGTTAAATGCTATTTAAAAACTGAAACCTATTTAACTTGGGTTCATATATCAGAGCCTACCCACAACAGCTGCAGTCACATTCAGGAGAAATTAGGAACAATACAACAACTTTCTTTGGCCAGTTGCAGCCATGTACTGTGGATTTGGTGTCAAGTTACACAGAGTGAATTTATGCAAGACGTTGGAGGTCACCTCCTGGAGGCACTCTCCCCTCATTTTAGCTTCATGCTTGCTGGGCACAAGTGTAGCCAGAAACAAGTTCCCAGATGGTTCAAATGCTATCCCCCCCATTCATTTTAATGAAGACAGAGCTAACTGTCCAATCACCAACCCTGACATTCATATATTTAGAATTAGTTTTCAGGCACACCCGTCCAGGAGTTAATTTTCTTGGGTCAAATAGCAACAGAGAACTGGCAGTATCTATATCACAAGCCTGGCAGATCCATGTGCCCAGAAACAGGGATTAAGCTGCACTGGCACACTTATGGAGTGGAATTTTTAAAACAATACCATAAGCTTGTACATCTGTTGTGGAATGATGGCAAAAATATACGCAGCACATTTCACTGTGTTTTACAACATCAGGGAAGAGTTAAAAAATTTAGAAGGAAGGTTATGGGGTTATCAAACAGATTCCTCTTATAAAGTACCGCCTGGTGATACAGTCTACTTACTCCTCAATTCAAAGTTGCTTAGCTAGAATAATCATTCAATTTTTAAAGCGATATATTCCCACACTGCTACATAATCTTTGCTGCTTAATTGAAAATGTTGGATAATTCAAGATTTTCTTTCGCACATTAAATGACTGAACGTTCAACAGTAAAATGCAAATAGCTATTTTACTATAACGTGATCACCTAATGCCAAACACAGTTTGTACAATCCAATTCTGTGTTTTGAGATCCAATTTACCTTCCCTGCATCAAAAGCCCCTAATTTAATAACCCACTCCAGTAACCATGGTATTTCAAAGTGAAATACACGGTAGTGTGCTCATGGCACATTTAGACAGGTCACAAAAGAACTATTTAACTGTTAGTTAAACATCATCATTTAGCTGCAAGAGCATTTGATGGATAAAATTAGACATGCATAGCATCCCAAGCCAAACATACGGATACATTACACGGAACAAATAGCTGTGAATGCTAGTGAAACGACTACCTGTGTGTTTACATACACGATTTGCACAATCAAGATGTGTGAAGCATAAATATCTAAGTTTGTCAACATTGTTAAGTAGTGTTTGTGGATATTTTGTACCCATTTGTGGTTCTGCAGTGCAGTACCTCACATCTCTGGTTCCCCAGATTGGGGGCTTGCTGCATGACTCCTATAAAAAGCACTGTTGGATTTCATACGGAGGTACATTTAAATTTGAATATGTGTGTAAAGTTGGTGAATGAGCTGGAGAATGAGTGCAGAAAATACGGGACTGAGGAACACTTTCTTTAAAAATATACATGCACACACACACACACACACACACACACACAAAATGGCAAAGCATTTTGGCACCAATGTGCACTTTTGGCTGAAATAGATGGGAGCAAAGTGACCAGCCAAGGACCAAAAATAAAAACACAGGGAGAATGAGGGAAGTTGTTACACCAACTTAACAATAAAGGCTAAGCACTGAGGGTAAGCGGAATTGCTTTGGGGGTTGAACGGTTGAGCAAAAATGGATAATCTTACACATCAACTTAAGTCTCCAAACATTTTCCTCCCGTACCAGCCTCCCCGAACAGGCGCCGGAATGTGGCGACTAGGGGCTTTTCACAGTAACTTCATTGAAGCCTACCTGTGACAAAAAGCGACTAATCTTTCTCTTCTTACCTAAACTCCAACCATGAAGGCCAACATTAAACAGAGCAAGAACGTCATCACTGCTGTATCCAACTTAGCTTGAGGATACAAATGTTGGATTCCATTAAAGCTCAAGTCTTACATCAAAATATGTTGTTTTTGGGACTGGTGACAATTGCTGGGCATGGCCACTGACATCTGCGTTTCTGTCTTAATGAGTATCACACAAAGACCTGGATCTCAGCATCTTCCCATATCCGCTAGTATTAGTTTAAATCAAGCGTTAAAAAAATGTTTTTAAAACCCGACAAGATGCAAGCTAAATTATAGATTAAATTACAACATCCCTTTCTTTTTATCCATATTTAATTGAACATCAAGAGTTAGAACTAGAAGCTCAATAATTTGCCATTAGACCCTGCTTCATTAAGTGGCAGCTAACATTCAGAACTGCTGGGCTTCACCTTGACCTTACAAGGAAGTGCTGGGCAGTGGGAAACTAACTGCAGCAGCTGTGGAAGTGCAGTATGTTTGAGGAGGTTTGCTCCATATTAGATGCCACTAGTCCATATGATCTTCCCATCCTTGATTCATGCCTATATAAGGCACCCAGATGCAATAAAAGAAACATAAAAGTAACATTCCTGTTACTTCATGAAAATCGTGCAAAAGGATCTGCTGACTCTCAATAACATTCTCCATGTGTTTTTTTCTCCTCCATATTGACTACTTTGACATTACTAGCCCAAGAAATAGCTAGATAACAACCACAAAGACATGCACATCTTACAATCCCTATAAAGTGCGTGTGTGTGGCGGGGGGTGGGGGGGGGTCTGAAAGAGGCAGGGAGCCGTGAACTTGCACATTAGCAGGGTCGGGTTGAACCTTTTACGAAAAAAGGTTACAGGGAAAAATAAAAGACCGAACAGACTTTGCAAACGGAACGGGGACGGGTGAGAAAACAGATGGAAATGACTCCCAAGCATTAATTGTATTAAATATTACATCGCCACACTAGGCTAGGATTCCATTAGTTCTTTAGGTCACATGTTTTTTTTTAAGTTTTAGGATGCAACTAGGAAAAAAAAAATCTATGCACTTTCAGAAAGTTTATGTAAAAGTCATTGGATGGCTCTTCTTGTGTTGTGGTAATGCTTACTTCAAACAAATGCTGGAAATACGTAACAGGTCCGGCAGCATATGTGACCTTCCATCACAGACCTGAAATGTTAACTCTGCTTCTCTCTCCATAGATGTTGCCACACCTGCTGAGTATCTCTAGAATTTTCTATTTTAATCTCAGATTTCCAGCATCTGCTGTATTTTGCTGTTGTACTGTATTCATGCTTATATTTACTTAGGCATCTGAGTCCTCTGGTGGCAAAAGCCAGCAAGTGCAGCAATGAAAAAACTGCAGACCGCTCTATTTCACTTCAGGTCTTGAACAGTGTAGCTACAGACATTCTAACGACAAAAGGCCTAACAATCATGCAACTTCTGACTTCAATTCAACAGGACTCCTTGACCTCAGTGTGAATGACAGTTGCCTGGAGTGTGTTGCTCTTCAGCCCCCTGCACTGGTTAGATTTAACAGGCTAAATAAATATCTTTTAGTAAATGATCTCATCATGGCATTGCACAGCAGCGAAAGAAAATACAGTTCCTAGCATAGCATAATTCATTCTCCATATTTTCTAACAAGATACTAGCTAACTCTTCAAGCAGGCATGATTATTTCAATGAGAAATTTTTAGATTCATGTCTACCCCACTGCAGCAGACTTAAACGCATTGATAACTAAAGTAGCGGCTGCTGATGACGACACAATCAGTCACATGTACAATCATTAATGGGGCAGTGTCCCTTTGAACTTCCAAGTGAAAATCTTCTTTGAAAGACATACGTGACCAGTCTCACAGCAGAATCACTAACGATTCGTGGATTTAATAATCAAGATTTCATTCACCTTAACTGGTGTAATAAACGGATGCACATTGCGCCCTTTAATACCAACCAATAGATTCAGTAACAAATACCTCAACAACCAATTTTACACTCTCTGATAAAGCCACAAAAAGCTTCAGGAATCTTTGGACACATCACTACCCAATGGGGTATGCATATTCACCTTCAATTGGATCAATGGGAATTATTGAGGACAGCGAACATGTGGCTAACATAACAGACAGTCCCATGAACAGTCCAACTGGAATTGCAATGGCCAATGGGTTTGGCCAAAAGGAAATACACAACAAGCAACAAATTAATGGACCAAAGTAATGTGCGTGTGTGAATGTGCTCTTGAGCTTGTGTGTATGCGCAAGTGCACCTGAACCTGTATGTGCCTATACCTATGTGCATATCCGTGGCTATGATTCAGTGGCAGTGCACAGTCAATTGAGGGAGCTGGCAACAGAAAATCAATAACTGGAATCTAAGTGACGGAAATATGTTGCCTGCGAATTGGATAAAGGAGAGAAGAGAAATGAACTCAGAATGAAGCTTCCTGGTCAAAACAACAGGAAGAACAAATGGGGTGCCACTTCAAAAATAGAAGAGAGCTCACTAGAGAAGTTAAGTAGGTTTCTTTTTAAATAGATGGTTTACACTGACCATTGAAGTACAGTCTTCTGAGCCCACAGATGAGAGCATGATTTGCATAATGATAACAGGGCACTATTCTACTAACAAAAAGTACAAAATGAAATGATTTGTCAAATCACCTCAGAACAAGAACAGCATTATCTAGAACACATATATACAGCAGCAGCAGCTAGCTCAGCGAGTACAATGGGCGATCAGATAACCTCTACATAATTAGCTGGATACAAGCCAAGCTGTCCATTCTCTAGGCGTCCTTTGCACCAGCCCTGCTCATCCTCATCTTCGATCTTTATTAAGAAGTCGCCTGCGTTTGAAGGGGACAAAACAAGCAGTTAGGCATTTCGTTCCCCCCTTCCTTCACTGTACCATTATCAGCTCATTCTTTCAGCAACTTTTCACACAGAAGACTTATGGGGCTGGTTTAGCACAGTGGGCTAAATAGCTGGCTTGTAATGCAGAACAATGCCAGCAGGGCGGGTTCAATTCCAGGCGCCGGAATGTGGCGACGAGGGACTTTTCACAGTAACTTCATTGAAGCCTACTTGTGACAATAAGTGATTATTATTATGAAAAAAATCATAATTGTGAAAGAGCAAGTCTAACTAATGGCAGACATACACATACCACTGCTACCACAAATTCTGACCCACGATCAAAGTGTGGAGAAGTAGTCCAGGAATCTGGGAAGCCTTACGTGGAAGATCAGCAGATAACCAAATGACCACTTTCCGGTCATGTGACACATACTGCAATAATGATTTTCTTTCTACACAATCTCACCTGCTTTGAAGCTCAGTTCATCCTGCTCTTGACCTTCATAATCGTACAGCGCCCGCACTCGCACACCATGGGCAGGAGATGCTTCTTCATCAAATGGATTTGCTCCATCATTGGCATCATTTGTGGCAGGGTTATTTGTTTCATCGTCGGACCATTCAGCAGAGTACGCCTGGTTTTTCTCGTAGCTACTCACGCTGCAACAGAAAAGGGGTGGATGGGGGGGGGTTGAGCAAAAAAACCCTGTAATGTTACCAGATCAGCCCGCTCTCTGCCTACAGAAATCAAGAAAAGAGATGGAGCGACGCGGAATACTGGAAATTCGGAATAAAATACAAAAAGAGTGGAAATGCGCAGATAGCCAGCACAAGAAAAATAGGTTGAAGTTTTGGGGGTAAACCCCAATCAGACCTGATATTCTACTGAAGGGCCCATTTAACAATATTAAATCTCTTCTCCACCCTCCTCCCGCCCCACGACTCCTTTTCCCCCACTTCCCAGGGATTGACTGGCATGCTGTGCATTTCTGGCATTTTCTGTTTGTACTCTTTTCTAACACAAGTCATCTGAACAGAATTTGATGGACAATAAAATAAAGCTCGCCCAAACTACAGACAAAGAGCGCCAGTTTTAGATTCAGAAGACAGCTTTACTTCAATAGAGTCATGCAATGGTAAAAAGTGTCAGAAAAGACTTGAGAACAGGTTGGGAGGGAAAGAAAATCAACTGAAAATGGATTTCCTGACCCACTCTCTAAAACCCATTGATCAGTCTGCTCCACAACCACTTTGAGAAGGATTCTTTATAAAACAGAACAAAGTGTAAGTTTCTTTGAATTACACATTATTTCTCAGCAGAGACAGCAAACATACAACACCAGCCCCAAGTCGCTGGCAAAGCCCAGACATATTGTCTTCCTTGATCTCTATTCTGCAAATGGGTACTTAGAAACCTACTTAGGCGAGCTTACGTCACATCTGCTGGCCTCCCGGGATCTACCAGCCTCCCTAGCAAGGCCACAGCCAGGCACCGTTCAGTTCTGGTCCACACAAAGGTGCCCAGGTGGCACTGCCAAGCTGGCAGGAGCACTACCAGGGTGCCAGTATCAGGTGCCCAGGTGGCATGCCAAGGATCAGGGCCCGAGGGGGGCCATGTCCATGAAAGGAGAGTGGAAGGGTGCCCACATGAAGGCTGGGGGTGGTTACAGGGCAGTTAAGTAGGGGCCTTTGGCAGTTTGAGGGAGGGTGGGGAGGGTGACAGGTGGGGGTCCTGGAAAGGGAGGGGGACCTGTAAGTGAGTGTGGGGGGCCTGAAGGAGAGGGGTGGCCCAGGTACCCCATAGCGGGGTGTCCTCACTTGGGGGGGGGGGGGGGGGGGGGTGGTAGTGACCATATGTATGGGGGGGGGTGGTGGCATTGCCTATGGGTGGCAGGTGACCCACACGCTCACTTAGAGATCGGGGCACCCTTTCAAAATGGTGGGCCGATCTCCGAGTTCAGCTCCCCAGTGCTGAAAAAAATTCTAAATGTGGGTTAAACTGGAGAGAAACTACCCAGAAACCAAAAGAGTGATTACGTAGTAGCACTGGAGAATTCGCCAGCAGAGCCGGCGGGAAATTCTCTGGTGGAAAACTCTTGGTAAAACTCACCACAAATGAAATTGGGAAATTTTCCATTAAATTCCACCCTATAGTCTTTCCAATGGAGGCCATGGATTGAGTGGTCGCTTATTTGGTAGCTCCCGCTCATGGTTGACCGTTGGGACCTTTTTCCACGATTTATGGGGGAATTTATCAGCAAAACAGAAGATTGATGAGGTCGAGGAGTAGGATTCCCCACCAGTGTATGGGTTCGTGGACCAGAAGTGGTCTGAAAAAGAGAGATCGTTGGTCGAAGAAGGGAGTGGAATGTGCAGCACAGAAAAATATTTAGGAGCGTCAGGGACCGAAATTGCCGGCCCAGTGGTCAACGGAGCAGCTGGTGGACTTTCTCTAGGAGAGCTTTGCTCAGGATAGGAAAGAATACCTGGATCCAATTACGACGGAGATTGACCATGTGGAGCAGAGATTGGAAGCCACGTGATTCAGAAGGTGGAAGAGACGGTTGCTGAGCATGATGACCAGCTAACCACGATCGCAGCGGAGACCACCAGAAAAGACTGCAAGAGAAAGTGGATGACCTGCAGAACAGGTCGCGCATTCAGAACATGAGGATCGTTGGAGGGGAGCTGATTTCGATTCAGGCCCATAGGGAGAAGGAAGAGAGGGCAGAGGCGGATCGGTTGGTCGGGGAAATACCTCAGGTAGACAGGAGGTATGCGGAGGCCCCGGAGGTAGGATTACTGAAGGAATGAAGGAGGCTACAGGTGGAATTTGGCTTGTTATCTACAGGGAAGGCGGTGGAACAGTTGAGGAAGGTGTGGGGGCGATATATGAGCATGGAGAGAAGGCCAGTAGAATGCTGGCACACCAGAGCTCAGGAAAAGGGAGGCGGCTAGGGAGATAGGGAGAGTGAAGGACAGAGGAGGGAACACAATCTTGGACCCAGCAGAGGTTAACGGGGTGTTTAAGGAGTTTTACAGCAGGCTATACGAGTCGGAACCCCCAGTGGGAGTGGAAGGGATGAGACAATTTCTGGGCGGGCTGGAGTTCCCGAAGGTGGACGAAGGGTTGGTAGAAGGGCTGGGAGCCCCGATAGGGATTGAAGAAATAGCAGATAGACTGGAGGCCATGCAGTCAGGCAAGGCCCCGGGGCCAGATGGTTATCCAGTGGAGTTTTATAAAAAGTTCTCGGAGATTCTGGGCCCACTGTTGGTGAAGGTGTTTAAGGAGGCAAGAAAGTGCGGTGTTCTTCCCCCGACAATGTCACAGGCCTCGATCTCACTGATCCTGAAGTGGGAAAAGGACCCTGAGCTATGCGGGTCCTACAGGCCGATCTCCCTGTTGAATGTTGATGCCAAACTGATGGCTAAAATCTTGTCCTCAAGGATAGAAGACTGTGTCCCAGGGATGATAGTGGAAGGCCAAACGGGGTTCGTGAAGGGTAGGCAGCTAACGGCCAACTTTAGAAGGCTCTTGAATGTAATCATGATGCCCCCAGAGGGAATGGACGCGGAGAAGGCCTTTGATCTGGTGGAATGGAACTATCTGTGGGAGGAGTTGGGGTGGTTCGGGTTTGGTCGGGGTTTCATCGACTGGGTCAGGCTGTTGTACCAGGCACCAGAGGCGAATGTTCGAACGAACCGGCTGATGTTGGGCTATTTTAGACTGCACCAGGGGACTAGGCAGGGTGCCCCCTCTCTCCGTTGCTGTTCACTCTGGCTATTGAGCCACTGGCTTTGGCGTTAAGAGCTTCCAGGGGCTGGTCCGGGGTGGGGTGGAACACAGAGTCTCGTTATACGCCGACGACCTGCTCCTGTATGTTTCCGACCCGTTAGAGAGGGTGGGAGAGATCATGTGGATTTTAGGGGAATTTGGCCGTTTTTCGGGGTACAAATTGAACATGGGGAAAAGCGAGATGTTTGCGGTCCAGGCAAGGGGGCAGGAGAGGAGACTGGAGAGCTGCTGTCCAGAGTGATGGGAGGTAGCTTCTGTTATTTAGGGATCAAGGTGGCACTAGACTGGGGGCTGTTACATAAACTAAACTTGACTCGGTTAGTGGAACAAATGAAAGAGAACTTCTGAAGGTGGGATATGCTCCCGTTATCACTGGTGGGGTGGGTACAGACAGTGAAGATGACGGTCCTCCCGACATTCCTGTTTGTTTTTCAGTGCCTCCCAATCTTTATCCCAAAGGCCTTTGTCGGTTTTGTGTGGGCAGGTAAAACCCCGCGAATGAAGAAGGTGATGCTGGAGCATGGCCGGAGGGAGGGTGGGCTGGCGCTGCCAAACTTTAGCAACTATTACTGGGCGGCAAATATAGCGATGAGGCAGCATCGATTTGGGCTCCAATCTGTAGCAACTATCGGTTTGCCCCAGGGAGACTAGATGGAGGGTTTCGGGGATGGCAGAGAGCAGGGATCGGGAGGATGGGAGATTTGTTTATAGATGGCAGCTTCCCCGTTTTGAGGGAGTTAGAGCAGAAGTTTGAGTCGACTCAAGGGAGGGAATGGGTTTAGGTATCTGCAGATTCGGGATTTCTTGCAAAGGCAGGTTCCAACCTCCCCGCTCCTACCGCCACGAGGGATACAAGATAGGGTAATTTCTTGTGTATGGGTGGGAAAGGGGAAGGTCTCAGATATCTATAAAGAACTCATGGGGTCAGAGGAAACGCAGACAGAGGAGCTAAAGCACAAATGGGAGGAGGAGTTAGGGGGAGAGATAGAGGCAGGTCTCTGGGCAGATGCATTAAGCAGGGTCAACATGTTCACATTATGCGCCAGGCTTAGCCTGATACAATTTAAGGTCGTTCACCGGGCACACGTGACGGTGGTCCGGATGAGCAAGTTTTTTGCGATAGAAGGCGGGTGTGCAAGGTGTACGGGAGAGCCAGCGAACCATGTCCACATGTTGTGCCCTACCGAACTTTAGGAATTACTACTGGGCAGCAAATATAGCTATGATCAGGAAGTGGGTAGTGGGGGAGGGGTCGGTATGGGAGTGGGTAGAGGCAGCATCATGCAGGGACGCAAGTTTAGGAGCATTGGTAATGGCACCTCTGCCGTTCTCGCCAACCCGGTACTCCACAAACCCGGAGGTGGTGGCGGCTCTGACAGTGGCGGAAGCATATGGGAGTGGAGGGGGCGTCGGTGTGGGCTCCAATTTGTGGCAATCACCGGTTTGTCCCCGGGAGGTTGGATGGGGGGGTTTTGGAGGTGGCAGAGAGTAGGTATTGGGAGACTGGGAGATCTGTTTATTGATGGGAGCTTTCCTTGTTTGGAGGATCTGGAGGAGGAGTTCGAATTGCCAGGCGGGAATGGGTTTCGCTATCTGCAGGCAAGGGATTTTGTGCGAAGGAAGGTTTCGACCTTTCTGCTTCTACCGCCACAGGGGATACAGGTTAAGGTATTTTCCAAAACGGGGGTGGGGAAGGGCAAGGCCTCGGAAATTTATGAAGAATTTATGGAGTGGGAGGGAACCCAGATAGGGGAGGAGAAGCACAAGTGAGAAGATGAGCTGGGAAAGGAGTTAGAGGCGGATCTGTGGGAGGATGCTCTGAGCAGAGTCAACATGTCCTCATCATGTGCCAGGCTCAGCCGGATACAATTCAAGGTGGTTCACCAGGCACGCATGAAGGTTGCCCGGATGAGCAGATTTTTTTGGGTAGAGGACAGATGTGTAGGAGGGCCCGCAAATCATGTCCACATGTTTTGGGCATGGAAGAAGCTTAGGGGATTCTGGCAGGGATTTGCGGATGTAATGCCCACGGTGCTAAAAACGAGGGTGGTGCCGAGTCTGGAGGTGGCGATCTATGGAGTGTCGGAAGACCCGGGAGTCCAGGGGCGAGAGAGGCTGACGTTTTGGCCTTTGCTCCTTGGTAGCCTGGAGATGGATCTTATTAGCGTAGAGGGACCCAGAGCCCCCAAAGTCAGGGGTATGGGTTAGCGACATGGCTGGGTTTCTCAGGCTTGAGAAAATTAAGTTCGCCCTGAGAGAGTCAATGTTAGGGTTCGTCCGGAGGTGGCAGCTGTTTATCGACTTCTTTGGGGAAAATTAAACTGTTAACAGATACAATAAGGAGAGGGTGGTTAGCATGGAGGTCCCTACTCGAGGCAGTTTCCTACTCCCCCTTCGCCCCCCCCACCACCTCTCACCCACAATTCCCCAAGAACAGTTGAACACAGTTGCCCAATCCATACCTAAACACAGTAAATGCAACAATCCACCCAGCATACACACCCACATTCCCTATATTGCCATCTCCAAACATCAATGTCCTCACACGTACCCCCATTCCAAGGGCTCTCAATAAATTTTCTCATCTCCTCCAATGAATCAAAATAGAATTCCTGAGGGCGGCATGTGGCACAGCGGTTAGCACTGGGACTACGGCACTGAGGACCCGGGGTTGAATCCTGGCCCTGGGTCGCTGTCTGTGTGGAGTTTGCAATTTTCCCCATGTCTGCGTGGTTTCACCTCCCACAACCCAAACATGTGCAGGTTAGGTAGTTTGGCCATGCTAAATTGCCCCTTGATTGGAGAAGAAAATAACTGGGTACTCTAAAATTAAAAAAAAAACATAGAATTCCTGGTTCTGGTGCTTGACCCACAGACGAGTAGGACAGAACACCCTGAACGCCACTCCTTTCTTGTCGAGGGTTGCTTTGACCTTATTGAACCAGGCGCGCCACTTGGTCAGCTTTGCACCCAAGTCCTGGTAGATACGCACCACATTTCCTTCCCAGGTACACTCTCCTTTGCCCACCGCAGAATCTTTTCTTTGTCCGGAAAACAATGCAACCTCACCGCCATTGCCCTTGGCTGCACCCCTGCCTTTGGCCTTCTCCTCAACGCCATGTGCGCTTGATTAGTCTTGGGAGAACAGTCAAAGACCCCCCCACGCCACCCCCACCCCCCACCACCGTCTCAAACATATTTGCAATATACTGTGTGGTCTGGGTTTCTTCAATCCCTTCAGGCAGCTCCACACTCCGGAGATTCTGCCTCCTGGGAGATTCTCCAGGTTCTCCACCTGCTCCCTCAGCTGCTTCTGGCCCTCTGCCACGAGCACCATTTTTGCCTCCAACGAGGCCAACTGGTCCTCATGATTCACAATCGACTCCTCCACCTTCTGGAGCACCGAACTCTGCGCCTCCTGCCTTTGCTCCACTCTCTCAATAGCCACCTTAATCAGCTCCGCCACCTTAGCCAGGTCCTCTGGGACCTCTTACCTCTGTTGTTGGAACTTGGCATTCAGAAAATCCACCAATTGCTTGGTAGACCAGTGGGCAAGCAACGATGCCCGAGAACCGCCGCCATCTTTCCCTCTGTCACACTTCGAAAGTTCTCCCGGCCAGACTGCTGCCCCTTGATCATTACACTCCTCACTCAATAAGCCATAAACAGGCCCCAGCGGAGGAGAATTCCTACCTCTCACTGTTCATGCAGTTTGCACCAGTAAACACCCCGTATATTGTGTAAAAAGGACCAAACAATTCCACTTTGAGCAGGAGCCACTAAATGTGCAACCAGTCACTCCAGATCCGCCACCAGAAGTCCTAAGTGCAATATCTAACTGCTTCTTGAAAACATACAATGTTTTGGCCTCAACTACTTCTTGTGGTAATGAATTCTACAGGCTCACCACCTTCTGGGTGAAGAAATGTCTCATCTCTGGCCTAAATGGTCTACCCCATATCCTCAAACTGCGACACCTGAGACAATTTACTTCTTCCCACATTCAGTTGAGGACTATTAAAATGACCTTAACTTGGGGAAGAGCTACAGTGCTACCATATAAAACACAAAAACTTTACGCAGCAAGCCAGTCAATATCTGTACAATAAAGTCAACATCTCAGGTGTAACCATTAATGTCCTTTTTTATTAAGAGGCACTGAATAACCTGGGTGTGTATTTCAGCACTTTGCTTTTCTGCCAGATTTGCAGCTACTGCAGGTATTTTTCTTTTTAATTGCATCTTCAAATACTTTTGTTATATTGATGTAAAATAGCACAAAGGAAATTATGAAAAGTTTGATTCAATGTACATTATTGCAACCAGCAGAGTTGAGGTTAAAGATGTTAGTGAAACACCAGTGTTTGATCTGTGAACCTACAGATCTAAAATAAATGAAGTACAGCTGGTTGGTTTTCATTAAAAGGAGAAGGAACAAAGGAATTCTTTCATAAGAACCTTCATTTGTGATAAAGAATATTCAGTACAAACTAAAATAGTAACATCCATTTTGGAGCTGTATGGAGAACCTGGACTTGGGTCCAAATGGCAGCTCCTTGACGTCCTTGGTAAGGACTCTGGAGCCAGTCCATTAGTAAAGGCGGAGCCACACTTTGGACCAGTCAAGGTGCTAAACTGGTACTGCTGCAACCTTGGAAACTGGACTATTGGCTGAAAACACTCAAGCATTAAGAGAGAGCGTGTAGGTCAAGTGTTTGCTCAGGTTCTGTGGTGACGAACCAGTTCTTGGGTTGGTTTAATTCATGCCCATAAACAGGTTTCCAACAGGATCATTCCAGAATGCATGGTGACATCATTAATCAGTTTAGCAAGAAGGATGTCCACATGGTCAGAAAAAACACAAAGCATCTATTTTGCATTTAGGTGCAAAATGGGAGAGGAGGTTAAACACAAAGTTATCTTCTTCCCCATTAAGCTGTACTTGATATTAGAAGTCGAGAAAAGCACTACCTTTATTTATGAGGCGACATAATGCAGACAGCATTCCAGAATATGAGTTCATTATGCAGATTCTTTGTTTTGTGTATATATATATATATATATATACATAAAACGAATCTAGAAAGATAGTGAGAAATTCATCCAGATACACGGAACGACCGTGACACAAAGATCATGGCAAATTGAGTCTTAAGTATATACATTACAGAGACAGAGAGAGGAACATAGCCAGGGCAATAATCCTATTGATAAATTGGCCCCCCTGAATAGTTAAACTTAAGTCAATGTTAGTGAATGTTAGTGAAAAACTCCAAGTCGCCCCCAACAAAGACAGACAGTTTTCACCAACTTTTTCTTTTCCTCTTTCCGGATCTCCTTCACCTCGTGGTTGACTTCATCTTCAGCAAAGGGGTTATTACTGTTTCGTCTCTCATTATTCTGGCAGATACTACCTCTGTTCAGGGAGTGAGAAAAGGACATCTGCATTTGTAAAGAATCCCTAGAAACAATTAACTGTTCACCAAGGTCTCAAAATACTAGTCATCTTTACCAAGTCACAGAATTGATCTTTTCCCTCCATCACTGCACATCATTAGCTGCAGGAGACTTTGGAACAACATTGACTATGGTTTCAGGTCCAAACGAAAGGTCAAGGAAACCTCCAACTAATTGCTACACACCAGGCAGAAATCATTCTTTAGGGTAGGTTACTTCAATGTGCACCACAAGAGAGCTTTAGTAGCAACACCACTGGCCACACTCTCAAGGACACAGTTTTCATTCTAGGAGTGCAATTTTCCCCATGAAACTAAACCTGTTTCACAGTTGCCTTTTCTCACCTGATTTTTCAGCACTTTTTTCAAATTTCAAAGTGTTGGCAAGGATCACACAGCCAACTGGGATTTAGATCCTAACAGACCAACAAAGCCGGAATTCTAATACTGGGGCGGCATTTTTTAAAGTTACATTTAAGCCCCCCCCCCCAACAGAGATCAGGATAGCTCCCTCAAGCCTCGGGATGCACACTCCACCCCAATGCCAACATTGCCCACCCACCATGGCATCAGGGCTTCCACCCCCACCCCTACCTCGCAGGCATGCAGGCTCTCTCTCCTCCTCCCCACCCCCCCTCCCCTCCACGGCACAAAGTCTATTAATTATATTAAAATTTATTTAAATCAACAAAATCATGTTCACTTTCTCGTTGTGCGTGAACCTGGTTATATCACCAGTAGGGCAGGGAAGATCTCAAGTGGAGAACTTGCCGGTGCACATCTTGAGATATAGCGGCCATTATGGGATTTGAGGCCATGCTAATGGGGCCATTAGATCGGGCCCTAGGTCTACGTCAGGTACTGAGGTAATCAACATGAGAAGGCAGTCCACTTCATTTCATCCTTATCAACGTGCCTGCTGTTGATACAATTGTCCCTACAGAATTGACAGAAATGACCAACCCCCAGTCCTTGTGAAGGCAAAGCCTTGTTTCTAGTGTGAGAGTTCATTTAGAATGAGGTACAAATCTAGTGAAGCCAACTCCATGTTTAGCACCAGGATCAGCAGACTATGGAGGGATATTTAGCACACTGGGTTAAATCGCTGGCTTTGAAAGCCTACCAAGCAGGCCAGCAGCACGGTTCGATTCCCGTAACAGCCTCCCCGAACAGGCGCCGGAATGTGGCGACTAGGGGCTTTTCACAGTAACTTCATTTGAAGCCTACTCGTGACAATAAGTGATTTTCATTTTCATATTAGTGATTCCACCATCAATAGGTCAGAAAAAAAGCTCTCCAGCATTCTCACATTCATTAGAGAATAGTCTAATGGAAAATAGAGAACAGCAGTCTTCTCAATATTTTGTTGGAGGAAATTTCTGCTCATCCAGTACTGGTTTCAGAAACACACTCAGACCCATCCACATCACTGCTAAAGTGATTGGAATTTTCAATAATACCATCATGCAACATTGACTCAATAAGAACCAGTTCACCAACGCTCAGCTTGGCATCTGATATAATGACATACAATAGGGTTGATCCAGACAGATGCTAGTGTTAGAGAAGAGGCTAGAAAAGCTGCCCTAACATCAAGAAAATATTCAACCAAGTGTCACTCCAGAGAGCTTTGATCCTCACTTACTTCAGTTCCTGCCAAAGAGAAACCATCCAATTGTTTGAGGCATATTTGACATTACAAAGGTGGTGGTAGTTGTTGGAGGGCAGTAAGGAGAAGCCAAGAACACCATTGGAGGAGTTCCTCCTCAGGGTTAAAGGACAAACCGTCCATTATAAGGAGGCTGCCATATGTACAATCCATTGGTAAGTTGCTACAGTTTACCAAAAGTTATTTCAACAGCATCTTCCTCTCCAGCAAACTCTAACATTGGGCAGAACAACAACAATTTTGTGGAAACACTGATAACCAACATGTTTGCCTCGAAGTCTCTTACTTGGACATACATTGCTGTCATTATTTTTTGGAGTTGCCATGCAAACTCATAATTTTGTATTTTCAAACTACTGGTCAGAGTACCTAGGAGAAGGCATTTCAGGTAATGCAGCCTTGTTGCTGCAGTCTACACTTTTCTACCTGTTACACAATATTGCTACCTCGACACAATTCATGCAGCCCAGATACGAGGATTAAAACATCATCAGTAAATGTACAAGCAGCTCTTAGAAAAACATTTGTTACTATGTGAAAGACAATTGTGAGTGGATCCTTGAGGGGCTGTATCTATCCAGTGTTCAGGTCACAAGGTGGAAGAATCAAACAAGAAAAATCAGACCCTTCGTTTTTTTCTACCACCATTATTAAAGAAAATGCCACCTTTGAGTGCACCTACCTGCCCCGGTCCGCTGCCTGTGTCACCTGCTCTCCTCCTGGTGAGGCGTTACTAACACCTTCGTTAACTTTTTTTACTTTCTCTCTTTTAGCAACTGGATGAGTCACATCTTGAGAATATTCCTGTAAAAGATAAGTTTTGCTCCTTTTAGGCACAGAAAATCCAAATAATTTAACTGCATGTAAACACATGCACGCTTTTGTTTTAAAAAAAATAAGACTTCTATTTATTTGGGCTTTTTATGACAACCAGCAATCTCAAATAATTTCTGACGTGGTTTTTGAAATATAGCTACTGTTGCAATTTAGGAAGCACGACAGCCAAAATGCTCCCACAAACAGCAATGTTGTAATGACCAGATAATCTATTTTTTGTGATATTGATTGAGGGATAAACATTGGCCAGGATACTGTGATAACTCTCCTGCTCTTCTGTGAGGTAGTGCTATGGGATCTATTACATCCACCTGGGCAGGCAGATACGGCCTCAATTTAACATCTCTGAAAGACAGCATCTGGCTCCACCAGTGCTTTCTCAGTACTACACTGGAGGGACACCCCTGATTTTTGCGTTCAAGCCCTGGATTCGGAGGCTATCAACTGATGTAGAGGTTGCCGTCCTCCCCGCAAGAAATGGAGGTGCGATCCTGCGGGGCGGCGGAGGAAAGGAGTGCGTCCTTCAGAGACGTCGGCCCGCCGATCGGTGGGCACCGATCGCGGACCAGACTCCTTCTGAGCGCCCCCCTCCGGTGCTCGATCCTCCCCCCCCCCCCACAGGCCGCCCCTGCAGCATTCGCGCCCTGTTCACGCCGGCAGCGAACAGGTGTGGTTGGCGTGAACCCGTCACCCGTCGTATTGGGCAGGCCGCTCGGCCCATCCGAGCTGGAGAATCGCCGCTCGCCCGTTACAAACGGCAAGCAGCGATTCTCCGAGCGGCCTGCCGTAAATCTTGGCGCGCTGTTTTGGGGGGGGTGGGAGAATCATGTGCGGGTGGTGCCGGGGCGGTTTGGTGGGACTCACCCGGCACTCCCGCAATTCTCCCACCTGACGTGTGTGTGTGTGTGTGGTTTGGGGGGGGGGGGGGGGGGAGATTTGCGCCCCCTTAATTTCTATGGAAAGGATCTGGAAAAAAATTACTTAATGTATACATAAGGCCTGAGGTAATAGGTTAAGATTTAAACAAGCTAATGTAAAATTTTTCCTCAGACTATCCATAACAATGATGTGGAGATGCCGGCATTGGACTTGGGTGAGCACAGTAAGAAGTCTTACAACACCAAGTTAAAGTCCAACAGGTTTGTTTCAAGTCACTAGCTTTCGGAGCACTGCTCTTTCCTCAGGTTTCACCTGAAGAAGCAGTACTCCGAAAGCTAGTGATTCGAAACAAACGTGTTGGACTTTAACTTGGTGTTGTAAGACTTCTTACTATACATAACAAGGAATTGGCTACCTTATTTCAGTGGTGAATACGCATTTCATACACACTTTATTAAAAGGTTTTTAATATCTTCAGAGCTGTGAAGAGCAAGCCCCACAAAAGAGAGACAGGGACAAGGAAGGCAGACCTTTACAAAAAACATATTCTCAAAATGTAGTGGTTGTGGTCATTTATTGCCCATCCCTAATTGTCCTCACAAAGGTGGTGTCGAGCTGCCTTCTTGAACCATTGCAGTCCATGTGGTTCAGGCATACCCATAGTGTTATTGACTTATTTTTAGCAGCTTGATGCAACATGCTAGGCCATGTCAACGGGCAATCTGGAGTCACATGTAGGCCAGACCGGGTGAGGATAGCAGATTTCCTTCGCTAAAGGACATTTGTGAGCCAAGTGTTTTTTATGACAATCAACAATGATCTCATGGTCATTATTAGACTTGACAATGGTTGGACTTGACATGATTATCATTAGATTTTTAATTCCAGATTTTTATTGAATTCAAATTTCACCATCTGTCATGGTGGGATTCAAACCCCGATCCCCAAAGCATTACCCTGGGTCTCTGCACTATTAGCCCAGGGACAATACCACCATCTTGACCCTTTTGACACAATACCCTAAAACAGTGACACCCGGGAAAAAGACTGAAAGCTTACACCAGGGGAGCTTGAAAGGAGCTTAAATCAAGCAAGACAACTCATTAATTTGGGGGAAGTATGTTTATTTTATTGCTTATTTTCATATTATTATATAAAGACGCATAGCACTGATTGAATTAAATGAATCAGATCACAGCAGTTCCTCTCTGTTCACTGGCTATGAAAGTGAGTCAAGCCTTTGCTTGATCTGCGTTTAAAGAGATCAAAGATGATCCAACAACTTCAATTTTAAAAAAATATAAAATAAAAATAAAAAATTGAAGCTTGACACAGACCAGGATAAAGCAACCCACTTGATTGGCACCTCATCCACCCTCTGAAACAGTGACAGCAGTGTGCACCATTTACAAGGTGCACTGCAGCAATTCTTTAGGAGCACCTTCCAAATCTGTGACCTCTACCACCTAGAAAACAAGGACAGTAGATGCACAGAAACAGCATCAGCTGCAAGCATCCCGCCAAGCCACAACCCATCCAGACTTCTGACTATATAGTTGTTCCTTCACTGTTGCTGGGTCAAAATCCTGGAGTTCCATCCTCAACACTGTGGATGCATCAACACCATATGCAATTTGGTGGTTCATGGAGACGGCGCACCATCACCTTTTCAAGGGCAAATAGAGATGGACTTGCTAGTGATGCCCACATCCCATGAATGATCAAAATAAAATAAAACTCACTGACAGATTAAGATACAGAACAATGTTAGAACATTTAGTTATCCAACTTCCCTGTTCAAACCACAGCTGGAGACAGTTCAGCTAATTTGCAGCCTTTTGTAAATTGCTGAGGTCTGTAAATTACTGGCTACATCACTGAAGCAACCGATATAAAATGTCCGACTTTCTCCTCTTCTCAAACGAGAAAGATTCTAATGAATCTACAACACGATGTGATGTCCAAGTGCAACACACACTAGAAAGCGAAAGGGCAGCCCCCAAAGCTGTTTTTTTCTAGGAAGCACTTGAGAACACAAGGCAGACCTTTAAACTTAGCATACTGTCAGACTTTAACAGTTCTTGGGGTACGGAATTACTTTATTATGTGAAAACGTTTATTTTTCTTCAAACAGAAAAATACCAGACAATGACATGTAAAATAGCTCTAATGAACAATCTGCATGGTTCCACCGGGTCGGGAGAAGAAGCCCAGCCGGGATGTCGGGAAACCTGCTATGGTCAGTGGGACGGGCATGGAGAACAGGTTTCCTGTCAGGCAAGAATCCTGATTTTGCCTCGATGCAGGATTCTCCAGCCAATCAGAATCCCATTTCCAGCAGACGGACCTGGAGAATTCCCCCCTTCCCTCCCAATAAAGATTAAACAAAATAAGTATTAGTGAATTGATCGATCGTAGGTCAAATTTGGCATGGGTAGTTGCAAAGTATTACCACAGAAGTGAACAATATAAACACACTCCAAATGGTGCTGAAATAACAAAATGCATTGAAAGAGGTCCACAGGTTTTACTGAAATTGACACACTGAATATCCATTCTCTACAAATGTAATGTGGAACTACAGTCCAGCTCCATGTAAGTTATGCTTATGCTCGAGTCAGTACACAAATCATACGTCACCTGGGATACCATTATTTCTGGGTCACCAAGATTAGGAAAGCATTTGTGCCTCAGAAATGGTTCAGAGAGACAGCCCCAATATTAATTGATGATGGGATAAACATTTTCTTTTCAGTTTTGTAAGGATGGAATTAGGAGACGTTGTCCGGCCTCAATGTCAGGGGAAGTTAGATCCAGAACACTATTATAAACTAAAATGTGACAGTAAGACAACTGAATAGGAGACAATGGCATACAACAAACAGTAAAGGGAATTACATGATATTCTTCACACAAAGGGTAGATCAGCATGTGGAACGGAAACAAAATAGAGGCAAAAACCCTGGGATCATTTAAAACTGTAGGGATACTTGATTAAGGGATGCCTGCCTATGGGTTTACTTTGGATGCCAAATTGACTCTGTATATTAACCTTGTGAAATCATAGAAAAGGCCGTCATTTATGTAATATCTTTCACCTGCTCAGGACATCCCAAAGTACTTTATAGCCAGTTAGTTATTTCTGAAATGGGATAGGTGCCATTCAGCAAGGTCTCACTTAAAGAAATGAGATGAATGACAAGTTAATCCATTTTTCTGCCATTTGCTAAGGGATGGATGTTGACCAGAAGTTCTTGCCTTTCTTCGAGTAGCACCACAGTAGTTTTTGTTCAACTGAGCAGGCAGATTTAACATTTAAGCCCAAAGAAAGAACCTCCAACAATGCAGCGTATTTTCATGACTGCCTCACAGAGTGTATAACCAAGGCTAGCACAAGTCCTTGAGTAGGGATTGCATAATCTCCTGACTTAAAAATGAGTGCTACCACTGAGCTAAGCTGAGACAACCCAAAGAGTTTCACAGTAGAAAATACTGTCACTAATCACCATAACTGACAGAACAGTTTTATATAGTTTTTAATATTTATACTTTATCAAAAATATTTTCCTCGTTTAGGTTCACATTTTATTAAGCAACAAAACAGCACACCGTGATGTACCTCAGAGCCACGTTCAGCAATGAGGTCAGGTACATGTAAGATAGCTCTTCAAGGTCACTGTAATATTTCAGTCAAGCGAGTAGTATTTTTAAATATATAATGTAACATTTTAATTAGATATATGTTATTATGTGGACAAAAGAATCGTTACCTCAAACTGAGGCCAGTTCATTGGCATTCCAGGTCCATGTGTACTGTTGAACCATTTTAGATCTTCCTGCGAGTCTGCAATCCGGATTACCTGCTCCAGCTCTCGGTAAATGTTGGTGTAACTGTAAGAGGACAGATAGATAAATGGTAAATAACACAACCCATTAATGGCTAAAAGTGAGCTACGCTATGCTCTAGTCATAGTTCTGCACATTCACTCCACACCACCCAGCTCCAATATTCATAACACTGTTGTCATGAGGCATCATTATGAACAGTTCCCCTGCTTGACAAAAGGTTGGCAACAGGGGGAGTGGGGGTAGAGACAATTTTAAGATTCACACTGTTGAGACACAATCCTCTAATTGAAATATTAAAAGTGGGGTTGCACCTGGCTTGTAAGATTTGACAGTCAGAAGAAGGTCTCACTTAAAGCAATGATCCTCCAGTTTCATTTAAAGCTCCCATGGACTCTAATCCTACTGGGCTATCCTGGTTAATAGAGTTGAGAAATCTAGGTGTAGAAAAAGGCTTCTGCCATAGAATGCCAAGAGCAAGAGGGATGGTGTAAAGAAGTAATGCTTGGGGACTGTCCAACTGCAAATGTCTCAAGGCATTTTCATCCAGAATTTAAGAACAAGAGGAGGACATTGGAGGAGGTTTTGCACAACATTTGAAGATGGAAGAGGTCACAAAAAGGAATAGCTTAATGTCAAAGAATGTAGGGTCAAGATGGATCAATCACCCGAAGGTAGACTAGAGGAAGGGGCAATGCCAGGAGATCAGAGTCAGGTATTGGATGGTACGCACTCAAATCCAGGACCAAAAATAATTTCAGAAAAGCCATGAAGGAAGATTTAAAGAGATCCTAAGACAGAATGAGTCTGTTTTTGATATTGCAACATAATGCCAATGCAGGCTCATTAAGATTGTCTACTCTGCAAAACGTTTCTTTCCAAACACCACTGATTAATAACTCATGAATAATACAGTTACGTGGTTTTCTGAATTGGCTTTGATGTTAATCAGTTTACCAGGGATGTTTCTGTGCAACCTGTTTCATCTGTATTCTGTAGTCAGTGCCGTGCCCTTGTTAGTATTCTAAGAACATTGTGATTTCAACAGTCCTGTTGTTTCTGCACTAATGGCTGTTATTTGCTGTAATCTGTAATATAAGAATTTGCCCCAGTTCTATACAAACATTACTGATCCTTCAGTTTCATTTAAAGGTGGGTTGCTTTACACTACTCACAGCCAGCAAGTCCCTCATTATCTTTAAAACTTGCCGTTGTGTGTGTTTACTAATGATGCAGCTCACATGTTTATGGGGCCTTGTTGTTTGTTTGGGAGAGAATTAGACCGAGCAGTAGCTGAGCATATCCCTTTATCTAGCTAAATGGATGCGGGCGGATTAGCAGGAACATCCAGGATTACGTGGAAACAAACAATACGGGTGAGGTAGCAGTGACAACGGTCTGGGAGGCACTGAAGGCAGTTGTCAGAGGGGAGCTCATCTCAATTCGATCCCATAGGGAAAAGAGAGAAAGAGCGGAGAGGGAGAGACTAGTGGAGGAGATAGTCCGAATGGACAGCACATATGCGGAGGCCCCCGAGGCGCGGCTACTGAGGGAGTGGCGGAGTTTGAACTGCTGCCCACAGGCAAAGCGGTAGCACAGCTGAGGAAGGCAAGGGGGGCATCTATGAGTATGGGGAGAAAGCGAGTAAAATGCTGGCACACCAACTGCGAAAGAGGGCAGCGGCCAGGGAAATCGAGGGAGTAAAGAATAAGAAGGGTAACATGGCCTTGGATCCAGGTGGGATAAACGGTGTCTTTAAGGAGTTCTATAGTAAGCTATACGAGTAAGAGCCCCCGACGGGAGCGGAAGGGATGAGGCAATGTTTGGACCAGTTGAGGGACTGGGGGTCCAAATCGAATTGGAGGAGATTGTCAAGGGTAGAGGGCACGCAATCGGGTAAAGCCCCGGGAAGGGACGGTTACCAGGTAGAATTCTGTGAGAAATTTCTGGAAATACTGAGCCCACTCCTGATGAGGACCTTCAATGAGGCTAGAGAGAAAGGAACCCTCCCCCAACAATGTCACAGGCCTTGATCTCACTCATTCTTAAACGAGGGAAGGACCCGGAACATTGCGAGTCATACAGGCCAATTTCGCTTTTAAACGTGGATGCCAAATTGCTAGCTAAGATTCTGGCCACAAGAATTGAGGATTGCATCCCAGGAGTGATAGAGGAAGACCAGACTGGGTTTGTTAAAGGTAGACAACTCAATACCAATGTCCGGAGACTTTTGAATATTATGATGCCCTCAGAGGGAGGGGAGGTGGAGGTAGTAACAGCGATGGACGTAGAGAAAGCCTTTGACCGGGTGGAATGGGAGTACCTCTGGGAAATGCTGGGGAGGTTCGGGTTTGGTGAGGGTTTTATTGGCTGGGTGAAATTGCTGTACCAGCCGCCTGTAGCAAGTTTATGTACAAACTGGCTGAGATTGGGGTACTTCGAGCTTCACCGTGGAACGAGGCAGGGGTGTCCCCTCTCCCTGTTACTATTTGCCCCAGCTATAGAACCACTAGCTATGGCGCTGAGAGCCTCGAGGAACTGGCGGGGACTGGTTTGGGGAGGGGGGGGTGGAACATCGGGTCTCGATATACGCGGATGATTTGCTCCTGTACATTTTGGACCCTGTGGAGGGGATGGGAGAGGTTCTGCGGTTCCTGAGGGATTTTGGTAGTTTTTCAGGGTACAAACTGAACATGGAAAAGTGCGAGTTGTTTGTGATCCAGGCCAAGGGCAGGAGGAGACACTGAAAGAGCTGCCGCTCAGGATGGTAGAGAATAATTTTCGTTACCTGGGTATACAGGTGACCAGGAAATGGGATGCCCTGCACAGGCTCAACCTGATCCTGTTGGTGGAGAAAATGGAAGGGGACTTTAAAAGTTGGGACATGCTCCGGCTCTCACTCGCAGGGAGGGTGCAGACCGTGAAAATGACTGACCTCGCCTGATTTTTGTTTGTCATTCAGTGCCTCCCCATCTTCATCCCCGAGGACTTTTTTAAGCGGGTGAGTAGGATCATTTCGGGCGACACTGCGGATCTGGGGACAGTGGAGGAGGTACAAGAAGGTGGCGGGAGCGTCGGTCTGGACTCCGATATGTAACAACCACAGGTTTGTCCCAGGTAGGATGGATGGTGGATTCCAGTGGGCAGGCATCAGAAGGATGGGAGATCTGATCTGTTCATAGACGGAAGCTTTCCCAGTTTGAAGGCGCTAGAGGTCAAATTTAATCTGCCACCAGGAAACGCCTTTAAATATCTGCAAGTACGAGCCTTCCTGAAAAAATAGGTAGTGGCCTTTCCGACGCTGCCGCCACTGAGGATACAGGACAGGGTGGTCTCCAGCACCTGGGTGAGGGAGGGTACGGTGTCGGATATCTACCAGGAACTACAGGAGGCGGAGGAAACCCCGGTGGAGGAGCACAACGGCAAGTGGGAGGAGGAGCTAGGTGAGGAGTTGGAAGTGGGTCTGTGGGCAGAGGCCCTGGGCAGGGTTAATTCCTCCTCATCATGTGCCAGGCTCAGTCTAATTCAATTTAAGATGGTCCATTGAGCACACATGACGGCAGCGAGAATGAGCAAGTTTTTTGGGATAGAAGTCAGTTGTATGAGGTGCAAGGGCAGCCCTGCAAACCATGTCCACATGTTTTGGGCATGCCCAGAGCTTAGAGAGTTCTGGCAAGGGTTCGCGAGGGCAATGTCCATGGTGCTTAACACACGGGTGGTGCCGAGCCCAGAGATAGCGATCTTTGGAGTGTCAGAACACCCGGGAGTTCTCTTTTTGTACTATGTTAATGTTCACTCTAGTTTGTTTTGTTATTATTGTTACTATAGTTTTATTATGAAAAATTCTGCAAAACCTTAAAATACTTTTTAAAAAAAAATAATTTCTTCACAGACACTTGGTTCTGTAACCAGCAGTTTGCAGCTGTTAATGGATGAAGAGATATTCTACTACTAACGCACCTATTGGCTAGAATTCTCCGGCCGTTCGCCGGCGACGGGATTTCCTGGTCCCACCGGCAGTGCACTCCTGCCCACTGTTTTCCCGGCGGTGTGGGGTTGTTTCAATGAGAATTCCCATTCATAGCAGTGGGAGAAGGGAATTGTGCTGGATGTGAATGGGGCTGGTTTAGATTTAGCACAGTGGGCTAAACAGCTAGCTTGTAATGCAGAACAATGCCAGCAGTGCGGGGTTCAATTCCCATACCAGCCTCCCCGAACAGGTGCCGGAATGTGGCAACAAGGGGCTTTTCATAATAACTTCATTGAAGCCTACTTGTGACAATAAGCGATTAATATTGTATTACATTTGTGAATGTATTATGTATTCTCTATTCCCTATTATGTATTCTCATGTACTTTCTTGAATTCTGTTCAATTCCCTTTCTTCCAATGTACTGAATGATCTGTTGAGCTGCTTGCAGAAAAATACTTTTCACTGTACCTCGGTACACGTGACAATAAACAAATCCAATCCAATCCAATCCAATCCAATGACACGCAGCTTCCCGCTGCCAAGAAACATGCAGCTGGGAGGCTGGAGGATCTCACAAATTGTCTCTGATGAAAATGACACTAGCGTGCCCATTTCAGATTTTATAATTTAGATATTCTCTTTGTCAAGACAGTACAAAAGGGTTTGTTAATCAGTGTGCCCTTGGAAAATCATCAAGACACTTGACTTTCAATAAACTGGCCCAGATTTCACTGCCAGCAGTGCAGTGACTGTGGCAAGGTGCACAGTGGTTAGCAGTGGGTTTGAATCCGACCTTGGGTGACTGTCTGTATGGAGTTTGTACAATCTCTGCGTGTAGGATTTCCCCCTACAGTCCAAGGATGTGCAGATTAGGTGGACTGGACGAATAGCCTCCTTCAGCACTGTAGGGATTCTATGATTTGCTGCTGATCTGGAAGAAAACTGCTCTTAAAGATCTAGCGACCTTCTCGGGCACAGATTCACATTTCCCAGATGTTAGTTTGAATCTGGCACCAAGTAAAAGGAATCTCCAGGCATCCAGCAATGATAGATGAAGCAGGTTTGTAAGCCTACTTGTGACACTAATTATTATTATAAATGCAGGATAAGAAGTCAATCAGGTTGTAATTTTAAAAAAACGTCCAACATCAAACTGGGAAGTGAACACACTGACCTTTCCACTTTTAATTATATTTTAAATTGACAAATAAATTGTGACATTCACATTTGCTTAAGAAATATTATAAACCAAATTTCAAAAAATAGTTTTGAATAATAATAATAATCTTTATTGTCACAAGTAGGCTTACATTAACAGTGCAATGAAGTTACTGTGAAAGGCCCCAGTCGCCACATTCTGGCACCTGTTTGGGTAGACAGAGGGAGAATTCAGAATGTCCAAATTACCTAACAGCACTTCTTTCAGGACTTGTGGGAGGAAACCGAAGCACCCGGCGGGAACACACGCAAACACAGGGAGAACATGCAGACTCTACAGAGATAGTGACCCAAGCGGGAATCGAACCTGGGACCCCGGCACTGTGAAGTAACAGTGCTAACCGCTGTATTTTAATCATATGGAGAAATGTGAATTCAACAAATACTGTATAAAGTTAGTTTTTCAGGGGCAGCGAGGCTGTTCAGCAGTAATTATGTCATTAAATAATAATAATCATCTTTTATTGTAACAAGTATGAAGTTACTGTGAAAAGCCCCTAGTCGCCACATTCTGGCGCCTGTTCGGGTAAGCTGGTACGGGAATTGAACCCACGCTGCTGGTCTTGTTCAGCATTACAAGCCAGCTCTCTAGCCCCTAGTTTAATTCCTTCAACATGTAACTTTCCCCAGGGTTTTTACAGCACAACTGATAGCGTAATTTGGTGGGGTCCTCGTCAGTGCTTTTTCTCAATTGCAGTCTGCATACCGGTACAAAAACATACAATCATTGAAAGAATCTTCTGAATTTCTGCTTTGAGCTGAAGTTGTGCAGACTCCAGAAACTACTGTCAGTTTCAGAGGAGGAACGGCAGAGACTGCTGATTGTTGCATCCTTATGATGGCTGCTGAATCTGGGTCATTATTTTAAAAAAATTATTTTTTTGCCTGCAAGACATCATTTTATTACCTCGATACATATGCACTCACGGACCCCAAAATATTTGAAGCAGCCACTAGGGGCTTTTCACAGTAACCTCATTGAAGCTTACTTGTGACAATAAGTGATTTTCATTTCATTTTCATTTCAAGAGGCATACAAGTAACTTGGGATTAAAGATTCCTCCTACTGTGAGAAATATACTTGGCCTGTTTCCAGCAAAGTGAAGGATCTTGGGAGGGAATCAAAAGGGCGCATTCATGTTCCAACACTTGGTAACATGTGACACAGATAACCAACCTGTTGTACTTAATTTTGCTTTTCCAGGATGTGTTCTCTGCAACAATTACCCTCCAGTATGAGGTTCATCGAGAAGATATTAACACTATTACACTCAGTGAGCGGGATTTACTGGTTGTTTACGCTGGTGGGATATTACAGTCCCACAACGGCGCACAGGTTTTCCAGCAATGAGGGGTGCAGTCACTGGAAATCCCGTTGACGACGGCGCAACCTGTAAATCAGGTTGGTCGGTAAATCCCACCCAATATCCTATTTATTGTACATAGAAACCTCATATCTCACTCCTGCTGACTTATATCTCTGCAACATCGTCTGCCTCCATCTCACCACAGCCTCTTTGCTGCTGTTAGTCATTCCCAAATTAGACTTTCCTTGAACTCCAAACTCCACCCTCTTAAGTTAAAGTTTGCCCAAAATGCTACTGCACATATCCTGTCCCACACTAAGAGCTGCTCACTCATCACTCTCATCCTTACTGATCTACAATTGTTCTTCATTGTCCAAGGCCACAATTTTAAAATCAACCATTGACAAAGCTGTGCATGGCCTCACCCTGTTTCATGCTTGTTCTGTGGCCTTCTATTGTTTTAATTTTTTTTTAAAGAGTACCCAATTATTATTATTTTTCAGTTAAGGGACAATTTAGACTGGCCAATCCACCTAATTTACACATCTTGTGGGGGTGAAACCCATGCAGATATGGGGAGAATGTGCAAACTCCACACGGACAGTGACCCAGGGCAGGGATTCGAACCCGGGTCCTCAGCACCGCAGTCGCAGTGCTAACTACCGCGCCACATGCTGCCCCCCTAATTATTTGTTTCCAATTAAGGGGCAATTTAGCGTGGCCAATCCACCTAACCTGCACACCTTTGGGTTGTGGGAGTGAAATCCACGCAGACACGGGGAGAATGTGCAAACTCCACGAGGACAGTGGCCTTCTATTCTTATCGGTGTCCTGTACCTGTGCGATACCTCCCTATCCAATGCTGCCCAGCAACTCCCACTTTCTACACCCCCACACACCCCCGCCCCCTTTCAGCCCGCCTTTGAACGTCCTTCCTAAAACCTCTACATCATTTTATGCCACATTTGAGAACCTTCTCTAAAAGTATTCAGCAAATTTTAAACAACACCTTCATCAGTATTTATCATCCATGCAATCAAATAATAATAATTGCACTTAAGTGAATTTGTCCTGTTCTCGTATTCCAATCTTTGGAAATATCTGGAGATGTTTCTTATTTTGATCCATTTGTAATACCTGTTCAAGAAACAATTTGGTCATTTATTATTTTTCTTTATTAATTAGTTCAGGTATTTGGCTGAATTGTAACAAGCAGGAACATGTGGGCTTGGAATCAGGCTGGGGTGGAGGAAATTGACATCATGACATTGCAATTGTGAGAAAAATAACTCCAACTTGCCAAATTCTGAATTTCACTGCTGCACATTAGGTTGCATGCTAGAAAATCTACCTTTTTATTATTTTATGGGATGTGGGTGTTACTGATAAGGTCAACACTTGTTGCCCATCTCTAACTGCCCTTGAACTGAGTAGTTTGCTAGGCCATTTCAGACGGCAATTAAGAGTCGATCACATCTTCGTACTTTGTTGTACTCATGGAGGGGAGACGGTGGCACAGTGGTAATGTCACTGGACTAGTATTCAAGAGGCCCAGGCTCTGGAGACATTGGTCCAAATTCATTTAATTAATCTGGAATATAAAGCTAGTCTCAGTAATAGTAACCATGACAACTATCATCAATTGTTGTAAAAACCCATCTGATTCACTGTGAAGGAAATCTGCCATCCCTACCTGGTCTGACCTACATGTGACTCCATACCTTGTCCAATCCTGTTAATGCTTTTCAAAGTTCTGCTATTTCATCTTTTATAATAGTATCTAGCATCTTCCCCACTACTGATGTCAGGCCAATTGATCAGTAATTCTCCCTTTTATTCCCTCCCCTTTTAAATAGTGAGGTTACATTTGCGACCTTCCAGTTGATTTACTCATTTATCATGAGAGATTGGGCATTCTAAGATTTCTGAGACTCAATATTCTGCAACGATTTCACCAAAGACATTTGGGCATCACAAAAGATCAAGCCAAAGCAAGATATTCTGTTTGGTGGCCAGGTATCTCAAAGTCATTGGAAGAGATAATATAAAA
This sequence comes from Scyliorhinus canicula, assembly GCF_902713615.1. Classification (NCBI taxonomy): domain Eukaryota; kingdom Metazoa; phylum Chordata; class Chondrichthyes; order Carcharhiniformes; family Scyliorhinidae; genus Scyliorhinus; species Scyliorhinus canicula. The sequence continues at coordinate 96,646,456 of NC_052160.1, read as the reverse complement.
CTGTAATACTTGTTCTATTCATTGTCAAGAGACAAGAAAACCATTGATGTCACCTTTCTTTCCATCAAGACCATGGGAATATCTTTGGATGAGCCTCTTAGAAGACAGAGGATAGATTTTCTAGGACATAGTGAACTACTACTCCATGATGAATAGAAGTCGAGCAACTGTAGGGTCACACTTCTGAATCAATGATTACATTGCTGAAGGAGATATTTGAAAAACATGGAATCCCAGACACAAAAAACAGAAAATGGCAGAAAAGCTTAGCAAGTCATGGAGAAAAACAGGGTCAATGCTTGGAGCCCATGCTTCTTCAGAGCAAGGAATATCAGGCCTTGTAATTCTGGACAATAGACTGCAATTTTCCAATGAATACTTTAAAGAGTTCATAGCATTGCATGGATTTGCTCACACAACTAGTTCCCAAGCCAATGGTGAAACTTCCGAGTGTGTACAGTGGAAGCATTGCTGAAGAAGACGACTGACATCCAACTTGCACTCTGAACTGCACCAAAATAGTTTAGCACCATGTGAACTCCTAATGGGAAGACGACAGAGAACTCCCTACTCACACACAAACTCATATCACATGTACAAGTTGCTGACATGGACAAGTTGAGAAAGAAAGATGATGAATATTATTTGAGCCAGGTATGGAACTATAACAAACATCATTGTGCAAGTGTAGGCCATTTAAGGGGACAGGCTCCATGGACCAGGTGACCAGCTCATGACCAATCGCACAGGAGCGCACGAACCCTGGTTAATAGGGAGTTTAGCAGGGCCCTGAGAGCCAAACCCTGGACAGTGTGGACCAGAGAGCCGAAGTGTTAAGACCTGTTGCATAGTGCTCTGTGCCTGTTACTTAACTACTTTTGCCTTTCATCAATAAACTCCTTTGTTAACTACTGGATGCAAAGGTTTCCAACTCCTCAACAAAGGCAATGTCACTTTGTTCAGATCTTGCCACTGGGATCAGATCTTGGACGGGAGAACTTCTACGAGCACGGGGAAAAGGCTGGCCACCTACTGGCTCACCAGCTGAGAAAGTAGGTAGTCACGAGGGAGATAGCGATGAAACGGTTCCTTGATGGACTGGACATGTCAGTTGTGGGGAACGATAGGCAGGAGGAGCTGGAAGCACCAGTAGGACTGGGAGAGATCATGGAGAGTATCAGTTCCATGCAGGCGGGAAAGGCGCTGGGACCCGACTTCAATAAGAAATTTGCACCAGCCCTGGCCCCACACCTGTGGGACATGTTCGCAGACTCACTAGCGAAGGACACCCTGCATCCTACGCTAACTGGACAGCCTTCTTCAAGTGGGGGGGTGAGGGTGGAGTCATGCCCGAGAGCGGCAGTCTTCAGGGTTTCGGAGCAGCCAGTCCTTCATACAGGGAAGAGAGCCACACTCTGGATTTTGCATCCCTAATCGTACGCTGGAGAACCCTGCTCAGCTGGTGATTTGCCGCACCACCCAAGGCTTCAGACTGGCTGGCAGACCTGGCGGAATTTCTCCATCTGGAGAAGATCAAGCACATCATCTGAGGGTCGGAAGAGGGCTTCCACAAAGCATGGGAGCCATTCATTAGCCTGTTCCAAAACCTGTTTGAGGCAAACAGCGACTAGAAAGAGGGGGGGGGGGAGGGGGGGGGGGGGGGGAGAGAGAGAGAGAGAGAGAGAGAGAGAGAGAGAGAGAGAGAGAGAGAGAGAGAGAGAGAGAGAGAGAAAGAGAAAGACAAGGGAGGCCATGCACAAGAGACAAAGGGCGGAGGGTGGTGGGGAGAGAAAGAAGGCACCTTCTGTGTACCCAAACAGGTGCCAGAATGTGGCGACTAGGAGCTTTTCACAGTAACTTCATTGCAGTGTTAATGTAAGACTACTTGTGACAATAAAGATTATTACTATAGTATTATAAAACAAAGCATATGGGGCGAGGGGAGGAGGGGAAGAGCCATGCAGGACCACCCCCCCAATAGCAAACACCAAAGAATAACTCCCCCAGTTGGGGGGGGGGGGGCATGAAACATGCCTCCAGCAGGGGAAGGGGGAGGGGAACCGCTTGTAAAACTGTTGTACATGGACACAAATCGGCTTGTAAACATCAGACACACTTGAGCTGCTACTTTGTAAACACCATGTGCTTTACATGTTAAACTGTTTAAGATGAAAACGACAATAAAAATATTTTTTTTAAAAAGGGAGAGAGAAAATAAGTTGAAAATAATGTCATCAGATATGGTATAGCAGTAGAGTAAAAGACCGCAGTTCCAGTTCTGTGAAAGATAAATTTAGAACAGAGATTAAGACAGATATCCTTGCAAAAGCAAAATACTGTTGATGCTGGTAGTCTGAAATAAAAACAAAGTACTCAGCAGGTCTGGCAACATCTGTGGAGATAGAAACAGTTGATGTTTCAGGTCCATCACCTTTCATCAGAACTGATGTTCATTAGGAGGGCAGCACGGTGGCAAAGTGGTTAGCACTGCTGCCTCATGGCACCGAGAACCCAGGTTCGATCCCGGCCCTGGGTCACTGTCCATGTGGAGTTTGCACGTTCTCCCTGTGTTTGCGTGGGTTTCGCCCTCACAACCCAAAGATGTGCAGAGTAGGTGGATTAGCCACGCTAAATTGCCCCTTAATTGGCAAAAATGAATTGGGTACTCTAAATTTAAAAAAAACTGATGTTCATCAGACATGAAATGTTAACTTTATTTTTCCCTCTACTGCTGCTGCCTGACTTAGGAAGCATTTCCAGTTCTGTTTTTATGCCAGATAGAATGGACTTCTTTTAAAAATAGTTGGACATTGTTGTGGGTAAACAGCGCTGCTCTTCTGGGAAGGAGACATCAAATAGCTGAAAATCCATTCTCATCCCAACTTATCTAGTAAGCATTTTTTTTAAAAATGAGACATGAGTTTGAATATTTAGGTGATGGATTAAGTATCTCTAATTGATACTCACTTATTGTTTTCAGTGAGGTTTAGGTGTCGTTTGATGTCCTGAAGCACTTCCCTGAAGAAACCCAGCCGTTTCTCCTCAAACTGCTGGCACTGTTCAAACACTTGCTCCATATTCTCCATGTACTGTGGTGTACATTTACTTAATTCATCCAAGGCCTTTTCATACTTCTCTTTTGTCTATACGGACATTGATCCAACATAAATTACAATGATCAACTGTGCATAAAAATCACTATGAACCATCATGCAACATAACCATGCACACAAAGCTAAAAGGAGGCAGTTGGGATTTAACACAAGGTAAATCCAATTAATAAAAGCTGCAGTCTAACTCCTTAAGCCACATTATATTACCTGCCAAGAATTGTCAGTTCTTTTCCCACGGATAAGCCAGTCATTTAACATGGCTACAATGTATTTCAAAGATTTTTGGACATCTTTTGGAGTTGTCATATTCAGTTACCATTGGCTCACCTCTAGAGGGCAACAGTATTACAAAGGAAGCACCAAATGGCCACATCATGATGATGCAAGTACCTGCTTCAGTCTGATACCACACACAAAATAATGGAAGGAATCACCAAACAATGAAGGATTCAGATAACATAATCCTCTTGAGCAGCTTCAGTTATTTGAGCAGATGTTTTGTTCGAAGATGTATATAAATTAGATAATAATACATACAAAATAATTTTGAAAACCCCATTGTGGTTATTAGTGTTCAAGTTTAATCCAATTTATTTTGTAGCTATTCACTCTATTGTAAATAAGATCTTTTTGGGAAAGTTAACCTTCTTTGCCTTGCAAAAACAAATGCTGCCCTAAGATCAGACGTTTTGTATTTATAATGCCGCCAATCAGATTTACATTATTCACTTACAATAGTATGCCCAGTACCATTTATTCACAGCAGGCATCAAATAACATCAGGTTATATTACTGCACCCATCAGCCAATTGCTGCTATTATGCCATAAAGCATCTACAATGAATTGAGGCAAGCCACTCGTGGAATGTTAAGCAAAAAGCCTTCAACGCCATCACATTATAACCTCACAGTTGTTGGCTGGACGGCTGGTTTGTGATGCGGAGCGTTGCCAACAGCACAAGTTTGATTCCTGTATCAGCTATGGTTATTCATGAAGGCCTTGCCTTCACAACCTTGCCCCTTCAGTTAAATGACCACCAATCAGCTCTCAAAAGGGAGAGCAGCCTATGTTCCTCTAGGACTTAGCAACATTTACATTTATTTTTACAGCTGCATAAATGTGGGGATGTATTAACACAAAAAAAAGCAATACTGAGGAAGATAATGTCCTCAATTTTAACTACCATGCCACCTTAAGAAAATTGTAAGAAGTCTTACAACACCAGGTTAAAGTCCAACAGGTTTGTTTTGAATCACTAGCTTTCGGAGCACTGCTCCTTCCTCAGGTGAATCCACACCTGAGGAACGAGCAGTGATCCAAAAGCTAGTGATTCGAAACAAACCTGTTGGACTTTAACCTGGTGAGATACCCTCAATTACGACACAGGAGAGAAGATAGGTAATTCAAAGGCTTTAATCATCTGAGAACTGAACAGCAGCCGAGAAGTGTGCTCATCACATGCTGCCGAGTGAGCCTCATCTTATATACCGTTTCCTGGGAGCGGAGCCAGAGGCGGAGTCCCCCAGGGTTCCAAGCCCGGTCTTAAAGGGGCCAATGCATTAAAGGTAAGGTACCGTTACAGCAGTTACTGATACCATTCATCACATTCACCCCCTGTTTTAAAAAACCCATAGTCCGTCGGGGGTGAAGTGGAGTTATAAGTTCAGTCTTGTGGGTGGTTTGACCGTCCGTGCTGACTTTCTCCGCCCCGGTGGTGGTGCCGTGGATACGGTCGGTTTTGATGGTGGTATATCCGGGAGCACGGTTGACTGAGCCTTTGCCCGCCTTGGAGTGGGGGGGGGGGGGGGGGGGTATCCGGGGTGACTAGGGTGATCGGTGCCGGCGCCGGCTGGGGGGCGCTATGGGGGGGGGGGGCGCTGTCGGGGCCGGCAGTCGGTGCGGGGAGGGGAGCATCGGTGGGGGGGGGGGGGGGTGTCGGTGGGGAAAGCGTCGGGGTCGGTGGTAGAGCCAGCGGGTGCCAGATCTCGCAGGGAGACGGTATCCTGTCTGCCGTCGGGGTGCTCGACGTAGGCGTATTGAGGGTTCACGTGTAGCAGTTGGACCCTCTCGACTATGGGATCCGTTTTATGGCTCCTCACGTGTCTCCGGAGTAGGACTGGTCCCGGAGTCGTCAGCCAACGTGGAAGCAAGACCCCAGAGGTGGACTTCCTGGGGATGACAAACAAACGATTGTGAGGGGTCTCGTTCGTGGCCGTACAGATGAGCGACCTAATGGAATGTAGGGCATCAGGTAGGACCTCTTGCCAGCGGGCGATTGGGAGACTCCTTGACCGTAGGGCTAGAAGGACAGCCTTCCAAACTGTCGCGTTCTCCCTCTCCACTTGCCCGTTTCCCCGCGGGTTATAGTTCATCGTTCTGCTCGAGGCAATGCCCTTGCTGAGCAGATATCGACGCAGCTCATCGCTCATGAACGATGTACCCCGGTCACTGTGGATATAAGCAGGGTAAACCAAACAGTGTGAAGATGCTGTGCAGTGCCTTGATCACGGAGGCCGAGGTCTTATCGGGGCAGGGGACAGCAAAAGGGAAGCGGGAGAACTCAACGATCACGGTGAGGAAATAGATGTTGCGGTCGGTGGACGGGAGGGGCCCTTTGAAGTCCACACTTAGTCGCTCAAAGGGCCCAGAGGCCTTTATCAGGCGGGCCCTGTCTGGTCGATAGAATTACGGTTTGCATTCCGCACAGATCTGGCATGCCTTAGTCATGGCCTTGACCTCCTCTGTGGAGTAGGGTAGGTTGCGGGACTTGATGAAGTGGGCAAGCCGGGTGACCCCCGGGTGGCAGAGGTCATCGTGGATAGCTCTCCGGCGGTCTTTTTGCGCGTTGGTGCACGTGCCGCGGGACAGGGCATCTGGGGGCTCGTTGAGCTTCCCCGGGCGATATTTAATATCGTACGTATAGGTGGAGAGCTCAATCCTCCACCTCAGAATTTTGTCATTCTTTATTTTGCCCCATTGTGCGTTATTGAACATAAAGGCGACCGACCGTTGGTCGGTGACGAGGGTGAACCTCCTACCGGCTAGGTAGTGCCTCCAGTGCCGCACGGCCTCCACTATGGCTTGTGCCTCCTTCTCGACTGCAGAGTGCCGAATTTCCGAGGCGGTGAGGGTTCGGGAGAAGAACGCTACTGGTCTGCCTGCCTGGTTGAGGGAAGCAGCCAGGACGACGTCTGATGCGTCGCTTTCTACTTGGAAGGGAATGGCTTCGTCCACCGCGTGCATGGCGGCCTTGATGATGCCGGCCTTGATACGGCTGAAAGCCGACTGGGCCTCAGCCGTCAGGGGAAAAACCGTGGTCTTAATGAGTGGTCGGGCTTTGTCCGCATATCTGGGGACCCACTGGGCGTAATAGGAGAAAAGCCCCAAGCACCGTTTGAGTGCCTTGAGGCTACGGGGGAGGGGGAGTTCTTTAAGGGGACGCATGCGGTCGGGGTCTGGGCCTAGGACCCCGTTTTCCACGACGTAGCCGAGGATGGCTAGCTGGGTTGTGTGGAACACGCATTTCTCTTTGTTGTACGCGAGGTTGAGGGCCCGGGCAGTCTGGAGGAACTTCCTCAGGTTTGCGTCGTGGTCCTGCTGGTCATGGCCACAGATGGTGACGTTGTCCAAGTACGGGAAGGTAGCCCGTAAGCCGTACTGGTCCACCATTTGATCCATCGCCCTCTGGAAAACGGAGACTCCGTTTGTGACACCAAAAAGGACCCTGAGGAAGTGAAACAGCCGCCCGGCTGCTTCAAAAGCCATGTAGGGGCGGTCCTCTGGGCGGATAGGGAGTTGATGATAGGCCAATTTTAGGTCGACCGTGGAGAATACCCGATACTGGGCAATGTGAGTCACCATTTCTGCTATGCGGGGAAGTGGGTAAGCATCGAGTTGCGTAAAGCGGTTTATGGTCTGGCTATAATCCACTACCATTCGTTGCTTTTCCCCGGAGAGGACTACCAATACTTGAGCCCTCCAAGGGCTGTTGCTGGCCTCTATGACCCCCTCTTTTAGTAGCCGCTGAACCTCTGACTTGATAGAAGTCATGTCTTGGGTACTGTACCGGCGACTCCTAGTGGCGACGGGCTTACAGTCGGGAGTGAGGTTCGCGAAGAGGGGTGGCGCAACTTTGAGTGTCGCCAGGCTGCATACCGTGAGTGGGGGCAGGGGTCCGCCGAACTTCAGTGTCAGGCTCCGGTGGCTGCACTGAAAGTCCAGACCGAACAGTAGGGGGGCGCAGAGTTGAGGGAGGATGTAAAGTTTAAAACGAGTGTATTCAGCGCCTTGAATTGCAAGGTCAGCGACACAATACCCCGTGATTTGTACTGAATGGGACCCAGAGGCGAGGGCGAAAGTTTGGGAGGCGGGGTGGGTGCGCAGAGAGCAGCGTCTTACCGTGTCTGGATGGATAAAGCTCTCCGTGCTCCCGGAGGCGAATAGGCAGTGAATGTCATGGCCGTTGATTCGCACCCGCATCATCGAGTTCCGCAGGTGTTTCGGCCGCGATTGATCGAGCGTGATCGCTCCTAGTTACGGGTAGTCAGAGTCCTCGGTTAAGTCGGACTCACGCCTGGAGTCACAAAATGGCCACCGCCGTCGGTCGCACGTGTCGGGGTTCGAAGATGGCCGCCGCCAAGTTGCCCACTCCCATGACTCGCACGAGGTCGATGACGCGTCGGAGGTGGGCGTGTCCGGCCGCCGTGCGGCCGCGTTGCGGGGCCTGTGAGACCGGGAGCTTGATTTCTGGGCCTGGTGAGGATTTTGTTTGTGGCCTTTGAGGCCAGCCAGGCAGACTTTAGCGAAGTGCCCTTTCTTCCCGCAGTCGTTGCAGATCGATGAGCGGGCCGGGCAACGTTGCCGTGGCTGCTGACCTTGCCCACAGAAATAGCACGGGGAACCCCCGGAGTGAGCGAATCGCCGTACGGCGCAGGCCTGTAGCGTGGCCGAGACTGGAGGGGATCGAGAGGGGTTGGCAAGGTCCGCGGAGTATGTACGGAGGTTACGGTGGGCCGTTTCTAGAGAAGAGGCGAGCGTTACCGTGCCTTGGAGATCCTTTGCCCCGTCTTCTAGGAGCCGCTGCCGGATGTATGAGGACCTGATACCGGACACAAAGGCATCGCGAATATGCAAGTTCATGTGGGCTTCTGCCGTCACTGCTTTATGGTTGCAGTTCCTCGCGAGCGTAGTGAGTCTCTCCACGTACTCGTCCAGAGTTTCCCCGGAACGCTGGCTGCAGGCTGAGAGCAAACGTCTGGCGTGTACCTCATTAATCGGCTTCACGAAGTGTTTCTTCAGTATCTCGACCGCAGCTTCGTAATTTGCAGCGTTCTCAATCGCGGAGGAGAGTCGGTGGCCCACCCAGGCATGTAGTAAACGCAGCTTGCGAGCGCCGTCGGCATCAGTCGCTGAGGAGTCAATATAGTCCTCAAAACACCGCAGCCAATATTAAAACATTTCCGGGGCTTCCGGCGACCGAGCGTCCAGGTTGAGTTTCTCCGGCTTTAGAACGCTGTCCATCTTGATGTGTCAGATGATTAAATTGAGATACCCTCAATTACGACACAGGAGAGAAGATAGGTAATTCAAAGGCTTTAATCATCTGAGAACTGAACAGCAGCCGAGAAGTGTGCTCATCACATGCTGCCGAGTGAGCCTCATCTTATATACCGTTTCCTGGGGGCGGAGTCCCCCAGGGTTCCAAGCCCGGTCTTAAAGGGGCCAATGCATTAAAGGTAAGGTACCGTTACAGCAGCTACTGATACCATTCATCACACCTGGTGTTGCAAGACTTCTTACTGTGCTCATCCCAGTCCAACGCCGGCATCTCCACATTAAGAAAATTGGGCAAGGGGGCACTTAAATTGAGGGCAGTTGTTCTGATCGGTCATGTTCTTTTGAGCTGGTAACTGTGTAAGGGTCTTTCCAGTTTATTTCCTTATTTCCTCTTTCTTTTATTTTTGCCGTTACATTTTTGATCCATGGATCATAATTGGACATGTCACTTTAAGTCAAGAAGCCTGCACCCTTAATTCAAGCAGGAAGGATCCGGAAGGTTGTGCTGGTTTAAACTGGATATTGCAGACTGGCTGGCATTAGCGACAGAGGGATGGGTTGGGACTCTGTTTGTTTGATTGATTGGCTGGTGATCAATGAGTGAGCAGCCCAGCGGGCTGTGCTCTGCCCGGTAACATGTGGGGAGTGAATATTATTCCACTCAAAAGTCTTTTCAAGAGTCCTGAGGTTCCAGTTTGGTTTCAGTTTTGGTTCTGACAACAGAGTGAAGAGATTCCAGCTAACTCTCTCCAGCAGGCTACTGTGAGGATGACTCACTCTGCAGAAAGCCTCTGGCTGCTCTCTCCAAATTGGAGGTCACCATGCTCAACACTGCCGCCTCCTTTAAAGTGGGACATGTGTGAAGGGCAGATTGCTATTCCAGCAGATGAGTATGTACTGAAGTTATATTAGTGAGTAAACTCTCCATTAATAAGTCAGCAGACATGTGGCTTCAGCTAATCGGATATATTCCCAGCACTGCCAAGTCTTTATTCCTTCTCTCTCTCATCTCTCAAGATTACAATATATAGAAAAGAAAGAGCGAGTGCTAATACAATGATAACATTCATATCGGGCCACATCAATATTCCTGTGTAAAGGAAATTTAGAACTGGTATAGGTATGTATGAAAGATTTGCACTTATCATGAGTTGTTTACAAGGGCTCAGTGTTCACTAAGATTATTGTAATCCTTCACTTGCTGAGGAAATAATACCCACAACCGGTTATCCAGTGTTAGTTCCATCTGAACCGGTTTAACTTAGTTGGCTGGACATTTGGTTTGTGATGCAGTGAGGCCAACAACGCAAGTTCAATTCCCGCACCGGCTAAGGTTATTCATGAAGGCCCTGTCTTCTCAACCTCGCCCCTCACCTGAGGTGTGGTGATCGTCAGGTTAAATTATCACCAGTCAGCTCTCCCCCTCAAAAGGTGAAAGCAGCCAATGGTCATCTGGGACTATGGCGACTTTACTTACCATCCCTAAATCATATGGCCTACAATAGTTAAAATACAATATAAAAACATGCATGCAATATTAGCTAGATCGGAATAGAAGCTTCTCTTGGATTGTAATCCAATATTTAGACTGAATTTCATTGCATGGAGATGTATTTTAGCTATTTTCCATTTACTTATGCATGTAATACATAAACTGGGACAAATTGGAAGAGACCTTCGAACAACAACTTTCTTGTATACAACCCAAGGTGATTTACAGCGCACTATGGAACAAACATTGTCACTAAACCGCAAAAGGAGACATTAGGCCAGATAAGCTTGGTCAGAGGTCGGCATTAGGACTGCCTTAAAAGGAGGAAAGCAAGATAAGAGATGAAAGGAAATAGGAGGGAATTCCAGACTTAAGCACCGAGAAAGGCACAACCACCAAACGTGGCATGATTAAAATCGTGAATGCTCAAAAGCCAGAATTGCTTGAGCACCGATTGAGGAAATATTGGGAGATTATTTGTACAAAGATGCATTTGTTATATTTCAATATTAGAATTATCTTCTACACTCATCAATCTCACCTTCTGTACTTCTTGTTTACATTTCTCCACCTTGTCTAATAGTTTCTTCTGTTGCTCGGGAGTGACGGACTGCTCTGCCTTACTGTTTGCCTCCCTTGTAGCTGCCATCTTTTCCTCTTTGCAGGCTAGGTGATATGCTTTCTTGGCTGCCTCCACCTATGGAAAACAAGAAATTATATGTATTAAAAAGGATCAGAAACAAACTTTTGACAGGCTTGTACCTATGGGGTACCTCAGATTAAACAGAGAAGCAACAGGATTGTAGAGAAACACTCAAAAGCCCAACAATGAAAGGGGATTTGGGAGACCCATTTGTATCCAGGAAATGGGCCCGCTCCTTCATCGGTGAGCCGAATCCGACAGAGGCCTCCACCTGGGGAAGTGCCATCTGGCCTAGTGACGCAGTTGGCTACTGGATGTTTTCAAGGGGCAGCAGCCATCACAGCAGGATGTGGTATAAAGGAGTGCACCACCTGCTCATTGGGAGACAGAAGCACATTCTACAGGTAAATCCCTCGGCTTAGCACCAAGATGAGACCAAGTCAGCCTACTTTAATCCTGCATTCCCTCATAAAGAACAATGTATTCTGCTTTTTGACTGGTGTCCTTTCCTCTTTTGTGTTATAGCAGGCAGGAGTAAATCAGGCAATGGTTTCTTATTATAGAATCTCAGCACCAGAGCTGCGACCTCTTTAGGCTTCCCAATCTAATAAATATTTCATAATGATCAAAAGTTGGGTCATGTGAAGCCAAATTCCCTAAGCACAGAGGTTTTGTCAATCACTTAATTTATCCTATTTGAAGTATAACCATAATGCCCAAAAGGAACAGGCTATGTATATTATGAAATAATGATAATTGATAAGGGTGTATAAACTAATTTAATAGCTGGTATGGCAGGAGAGTGCAGGCAAAAATTTATTCCTTACTCAACATGTTGAGAAGTCATGGATTTGAGTAGTACTCCAGAGAAGATATTGGATTCCCGTGTGGGAACTGTGGAATTTCACAGCCTGAAGGAAAGTACTCGACCCATCATTGTAATTGCACAGCTCTTGAAGAACTATCCCCGTTGTCCTATTTCCCATACTGCCCATTTTTTAAAATTTCAGATATGAAACATATGATGAATTCTATTCTTGCTACTATTTTTGCCAGGGACATTCCAAGTCCCAACAACCCCTCAATTCAAAGCAATTGTCCACGTATCATCAGATTTCATTTGGTTAAGAAAATTATTGCTGCAGACAGGTTGGTACCCGCTGTTAGAATGGGTTAAATTTTTAGGTATTAAGAAAAGTTTTAAAAAACTGAAATCTGAGGTGTTCTGGTTCATTAAAATAAGGTATAGAGAAGAAAAATAAAGTTATTTACATATATAATCAGAAAAACTTGTTATATCCTTTTCATAAATAGCAGAGTATATGCTAAGCTGAAATCTAAATGTCTTAATAGAACATACAGTGCAGAAGGAGGCCATTCAGCCCATCGAGTCTGCACCGACCCACTTAAGCCCTCACTTCCACCCTATCCCCATAACCCAATAACCCCTTCTAGCCTTTTTGGTCACTAAGGGCAATTTATCATGGCCAATCCACCTAACCTGCACGTCTTTGGACTGTGGGAGCAAAACGGAGCACCCAGAGGGAACCCACGCAGACACGGAGAGAACGTGCAGACTCCGCCAAGACAGTGATCCAGCAGGGAATCGAACCTGGGACCCTGGCGCTGTGAAGCCACAGTGCTATCCACTTGTGCTACCGTGCTGCCCCTGTGCTACCATGCTGCCCAAAATGAAGGTACATAAGGAAAGTAACCTCAAAAATAAAATATTTCACAAAGTATACAATAATGGCAAGATTGTGGTCGGAGAGATGATGTGGGTTTTATGAGGATGTTGCTGGCAGCGATCCTAGATTTGGCCGGGTGAGGCCGGGATGGAGGTTTGACTCGGGGTTGTTGGCGGAAGGTTTCTGTGATAGGGTGCGGGCGGCGATTAAAGAGTATGTGGAGTTGAATCAGAATGGGGAGGTGTCAGTGGCCATTTTTTGGGAAGCACTGATGGCAGTGGTCCGGGGGGGAAATTATTTTGTTTAAGGCCCTTGCGGATAGGGAAAAGAGGGATAAAATAACTGTCTCGTGAGCGAGATAGCGGAGGTGGACAGGGAATATTTGAGGGTACCCACTGTGGAGGGATTGGCGAGGAGTAAAAAGTTGCAGGGGCAGTTTGATAGGCTGACAACAGGGAGGGTGGTAGGGCAACTGCGTAGGGTAAGAGAGGTGCAATATGTATATGGGGAGAAGGCGAGCAGCATGCTGGCGCATTAGCTGCGGAGGCAGGCTGCGTCCAGGGAAATACTGAAGATCTGGACTGGGGCTGGAGATGTGGTGTCAGAGCCAGGGAAGATAAATGAGGCATTTAGAGAGTATTACCAGGGACTTTACAAGGTGGACCCGGGAGGACAGGAGGGGGACATGGGGTGGTTTCTAGACAAGCTGGAATTTCCCCAGGTGGGGGAAGCAAAGAGGCAAGTATTGGAGAAGTCCCTGGGGCTGAGGGAGGTGCTGGATAGAATCTGGGATATGAAGTTGGGGATGGTCCCTGAGCCGGATGGGTACCCGGCGGAATTCGATAAGGAATTTGCGATGAACCTGGCATCACATCTGTTGGGGGCATTTAATGAAGCACTGGAGAAGGGGGAGTTGCCGGAGACAATGACGCAGGCAGTAATCACACTAATCCCAAAAAAGGGGAAGGACCCAGTGGAATGTGGGTCGTATAGGCCCATATCACTATTGAACATGGATGTGATAGTATTGGCTAAATTGTTGGCGGGGAGGATGGGGGAGTGTGTACCGGGGTGGTGGCAGAAGATCAAACAGACTTCGTGAAGGGCAGGCAGCTCGCGAGTAATATAAGACGGCTGTTGAATGTGGTGATGAATCCATCGGGGGCTCTGGTACCGGATGTGCTAGTGTCCATGGACGCGGGGAAAGCATTTGATCAGGTGGAGTGGTGGTACTTGTTCGAAGTTTTGGGAAGGTTTGGGTTTGGGCCGAGATTTGTGGCATGAGTACAGATGCTGTATGTGGCTCCAAGGGCGAGTGTGAGGACGAATGATATGAGCTCACAAAGCTCTGACTTACACAGGGGTACGAGGCAGGGGTGCCTGCTGTCGCCGCTGCTGTTTGCGCTGGCCATAGAGCCATTGGCGGTGGCTCTCGGGGGGTCGGCAGAGTGGCGGGGGATTATGAGGGGACAGAGGGAGTATCGTGTGTCGCTCTATGCCGATGACCTCTTGCTGTATGTTTCGGATCCGTTGGAGAGTACGAGAAAGATATTGGGCCTGTTGGGGAGGTTGGAGGGTTCTCAGGGTACAAGCTGAATGTGGGGAAAAGTGAGGTATTCCCGGTGAATGAGCTGTGTAGCGAGGGAATGGAAGGGGCTCTATAAGTGGAACTTAACAAAGCTGGTAGAAGGGACTAGGGAGGATCTGAAGAGGTGGGATACGCTGCACTTAACTCTGGCAGGGAGTCCAAGCCGTGAAAATGAATATTCTGCCGAGGTTCTTGTTTATCTTTCAAGCTCTCCCAATCTTTATATCAAAGGCCTTTTTTCGGAAAGTGGACATGATAATTTCTGACTTTGTATGGGCGGGGAAGGTGCCGAGGGTGGGGAGGGCCCTGCTACAGAGGCAGAGGCAGCAGTGGGGGGTTGGTAGGCATTGCCGAACTTGCTTCATTATTATTGGGCGGCGGTGGTGGGAAGGAGAAGGTGGGTTAGGATGGAGGAGAAAACTTGTAAGGGGTCTAGTTTGAGGGCTATGGTGACGGCAGCATTGCTAATGGCTCCGAATAGGTATTCAAGGAGCCCAGTGGTGCAGTCCACAGTGAAGATATGGAATCAGTTGAGGAGGCATTTTAGGATGGAAGGGATGTCAGTGCTAACGCCGCTGTGCGAGAATCATGAATTTGAGCCGGGGGGACTGGATAGTGTATACAGGAGGTGGAGGGAAGTGGGGCTGGCCAAGGTGAGGGATTTGTATTTGGAGGAAGGGTTTGCCAGTCTGGAGGAGCTAAAGGAGAGGGGAAGTGAGTTCAGGTATCTGCAGGCTAAGGACTTTGCGTGATAGGTCTGGATGGGGTTCCCTCGGTTGCCGGGACATACCCTGCTGGAGCGAATGCTGCTCCCAGATGTGGAAGAGGAGGGAAGAATTGGGGAGGCAGGGAGATGGTAAAGATCAAGGAGAAATGGGAAGCGGAGTTTGGAGCAGAGATCAATTGGGGAGCATGGAGTGAGGCAGTGCGTAAGGTAAACGGGACCTCCTCATGTGCAAGGATGAGCCTGGTACAGTTTAAGGTGGTGCACAGGGAGCATATGACTCGAGCGAGAATGAGTGGGTTCTTTCAGGGGGTAGCAAATGAGTGTGAGGGGTGTGGGCAGGGGTCAGCGAATCACGCGCACAGGTTTTGGGGTTGCGAAAAATTGGGAAGATTCTGGGGGGGTGGGGGGGGTGTTTGTTCACTGTAACCTGTTCTGATACTTGTTTGTAATAAAATACATTTAAAAAAGAAAGATTGTGGACGGAATTCTCTGATAATGGGGCAATGTCCCCACGCCCACGTGAAAACGAGCGCAAATCACTCTGGACTTCCCTGAGAAAGTCCAGAGTGATTCTCCGTTTTGCAGGAGTGCTCCTCGCAGCTCCGGCTGCCGATATGGCCCCCCCCAACCAGGACTGAGTCCGCAGCCTACACTCCGAGCTCCAGCCTCGTGGAACCATGAGAGAACCACACCGGCGGGAACTCGGTGAGTTGTTGGCGAAGAATTGCCATGGAGGCCCCCCTCCCCGCCGGAGCCACGTCAACTGCGCACGGGTGATTGGCAGCGATTTTCTGGTCCCCGGAGAATCGTGAGAGCGGTGTCGGACCCGATCACCGAGCGCGATTGCAGCGCGGAGAATCCCGGCCGTTATGTTTAGGTACGGGATGCAGTTGAAGGTAAATAAAATCACAACTGAATACCAAAAATGCATTGTAAAAAACTGATCAAGTGGCAGTCTCATGATAAAAGTGCATGAATCATTGCACACATGGGCTATAATACAAGACCAGGGATGTACACCTGAGGCTGTATAAGGCTCTGGCTAGACCCCATTTTGAGTATTATGAGCAGTTTAGGGCCCCGTATCTAAGGAAGGACGTGCTGGTCTTGGAAAGGGTCCAGAGGAAGTTCACAAGAATGATCCCTGGAATGACGAACTTGTCGTATGAGGAACGGTTAAGGACTCTGGGCCTGTACTTGTTGGAGTTTAGAAGGATACACGAGGATCTTATTGAAACTTACAAGATACAGCGAGATCTGGATAAAGTGGACGTGGAGAGGACGTTTCCACTTGTAGGAAAAACTAGAACCTGAGGATACCATCTCAGACTAAAGGGACGATCCTTTAAAACCGAGATGACGAGGAATTTCTTCAGCCAGAGGGTGGTGAATCTGTGGAATTCTTTACCGCAGAAGGCTGTGGAGGCCAAATCACTGGGCGTCTTTAAGACAGAGATAGGTAGGTTCTTGATTAATAAGGGGAACAGGGGTTATGGGGATGAGAAAATATCAGCCATGACTGAAGAAAGAACAAAGAACAAAGAAAAGTACAGCACAAGAACAGGCCCTTCTGCCCTCCAAGCCAGCGCCGACCATGCTGCCCGACTAAACTAAAATCTTCTGCAGTTCCGGGGTCCGTATCACTTTATTCCCATCCTATTCATGTAATTGTCAAGATGCCCCTTAAACGTCACTATCGTCACTGCTTCCACCACCTCCTTCGGCAGCGAGTTCCAGACACCCACTACCCTCTGTGTAAAAAAATTGCCTCGTACATCTCCTCTAAACTTTGCCCCTCGTATTTAAACCTATGCCCCCTAGTAATCGACCCCTCTACCATGGGAAAATGTCTATGACTACCCATCCTGTCTATGCCCCTCATAATTTTGTAGACCTCTATCAGGTTACCCCCCCAACCTCCGTTGTTCCAGTGAGAACAAACCAAGTTTATTCAACCTCTCCTCACAACTAATGCTCTCCATACCAGGCAACATCCTGGTAAATCTCTCCTGCACCCTCTCTAAAGCCTCCACATCCTTCTGGTAGTGTGGCGACCAGAATTGAACACTATACTCCACTATTGAATGGCGGAGCAGACTCAATGGGCCGAGTGACCTAATTCTGCTCCTTGGTCTCATGGTCTTATGTTCAAAGCACCATTCATTGATATCTAGATAGGAGCACAGTAACAAGAGTAGGCCGTTCAGCACCTTGAGCTTGTCCTGCCATTATGGCATATCTGCACCTTAACTCTATTTACCCAGTTTTGTTCCATATCTTCTAAGTAAAGCTCTGCAATTCTTGTTTTAATAGGCCTGAATTACATAATTGAATTACATAATGAATTTCAAGCTATGTTAAAGACTATTGATTCATGGTTCGAATAAAATAACAACCGGTATTAATATTTTTCATTTAAAAAGCATCTTTTTACTGACGTTTGGGAACTCAATTAATTAATACAATGTAATAGAAGATTGATAAATGAAACAGCCAAAACATTTTCTGAGAGGGTGTGTGTCAGGGCTTTGGCCTTCAGGTCCCGGGGTGGGGGTGGTGCCCCGAAAATGAAGCCGAGCACAGGACCCCACTAACTGCAAATCTGCCACTGCTTTCTACAAGGGAAGTGTGATCTCACCAGGCCATTCCTGAAGAGTAACAGATAGTATTGCTGGGACTCGCCAAGAGTCCTGTGTAAAAGGACGAGGACTGTTATCTATTCACCAGTTGAGTAAAGTGGACCTGCTCTGTGAACTGGCACTGGAAATTATTAATATTTTAAATCCAGTGCATTGCATTTTTCAAACAAATTCACATCTTTATTGCAACACTTTCTTCCAAGCTACATCAGTTCTGGACCTCAATTAGCCCATTGTGAATGGAGCTAAATTTTTTAATGTATATTGTTGGGAGACATGGAAAGAGCAAAGACTGAAAAGGCAAGGAGTAGAGTTAGGCAATGCCAATAATGTATTGCAAAACCTATAGGAAGAAAAGAGAACAGGAGTGAGTCCCAGTTTTACTAGCTGGTTAGAATTGGATCAACCCAGGCCACCAGCCACGTAGATGATTTCGGTCACAGTAACTATACCACAAAATAAAAAGAATTGGTTAAACAGTTGCTCATTTTTGAAACTTTCCAATGAATCTTCCATTTAACATATTCTTCATAGTTCTATCAACCTGCAGAAGACATCTATATTTTACAGCTTTTCTGTTAAAGACAGTAGCAAAACATTAATGAGATATCACTCAATAAACCATCTGAATCTGAAGTTGAACATTACCTCTTTCAGCTTTTTAGCCCAGGGTTTCTGTGCTTTCCGGAATCCATCCTCAGCTTCTTTGGTCTCTTTGAAGCCTCCAATCATCTGTTTGTGGAAGGAATCTTTCTGCCAGTTCTTCACCTTTTCAAAATCGTCACTGGTAAGTGCGTTTCTCACCTCCAGGTGTAGCTCACTTACTTTATCTGCCTCAGTCATCAGTGCCATCCAGGCTCTCTCCAGGGTGCCATATTGTGGACCTGCAAGTGGCACTAATATCCGTTAGCCGAGTTTATACCTCAACCACTTCAATCATCATCAAAGCTGCTGTTTGACATCTAATCATCTTCAGTGACATTCCAGCTGATGTGCAAGATAAACTAGACTCCACTAGAGCTCTAATCCTTTTTCCAGGATGTAGGAGGATGGTCATACTTTCAGCCCAATTAAACTGACCAAAACACATACAAAGCAACTGGACTGAAGCACACAATTCCACTGTGCTAAAAGCCAACGTGAGAATCCACCGGTAGTGTTAAACCAATGCCACCATTCACCTCTTAACCTAGACTCTCCCCAAAACATTTCAACACATAACAAAATGAGGGTTTACTTAGCTCATTGTAAAGCAACGCAGCAGTTTCCACAAAATGTTGACTAAATGCAATTTGGAATGCCAATTGAAAATAAGAATATGTGAAATGTGTAATAGGGTTTATACTCGGGTGAGTTATTGCATTTTTAAAAAGTACGCCGATAAAGCGTCAAGAATAATTCTGATGCTTCCAACATCAGGTTTGAAACCTTACTCCGCCATGTGATGCCATAAATCTGTTCAGCAGCCCAAAACTCTCAGTATAGCTCTATCGGGTCCTTATTTACTGGTTAGACACCTCTGGACACAAAGAAATACAAACATACATATTACCAACAGAAACCAAAGTGTCAGCTGAGGCACTGTATGGTGATGCCAGAAGTATCCTAAATATCTGTGCAATTTCCCTCGCTTCCACCCACCAGGTTGCAAGGCTGATAATAAACTGAGTATTAAATACAGAGGAAATTTACTCATATAACCACACAGGAACATCAACATGGTGGTGGTGGGGGGGGGGGGGGGGGGGGGGGGGGGGGAAGAAGGGGGGTTGAGGTGCTTTCTGCTTCTTCATGATGGGGAGAACTTATAGCAGTCCATGTGGCTCTCACCCATTTTCTAGAAGACAGTTTTAAAAGATGATTCAAATTGCCTGACTCACGCATAGTGCTGAGAAAAATATGTTTAAAAATAAGTTTAAAAGTTTAAAACCTCAGTGAACTGCATAAATCCATGAAGTTTTAACTCGAATGAGTAATCCCTGGCAATTGGTGCATAAATATAAAAATGCAAGAACTGGTATTACTCCAATGTAGATTGGGATAGCTACTAGTAGCTCCCACTGCTCAACAATGATATCTCTTTCAGACTCCTGGTTCTGTCTTGCAGCACTCAATATGATACAACTGGTGATTACGGTATGATCATATTTCTGCCTTTTCTTTACCTGGATGAAGCTATAGCATTTTGAAAAATAAAAGGAACTTACCATGAAAAGTCTAATTTTCTGCTTTTGCTAAAAAGCATAAAGGGACCTTGCAATCCCAAAACACCAGTAAAAGAAAAGCACAAACTGCAGGAAAAGGGATATTTAACTTGTTTAGCCACTATAAAATGCATCTATAAGTTATTCAAGGTTTAATAAATATTGCCATTTTGCCCAAAAACAAGTTCTATCGGACAGTATGTCCGCCAATAGACAAGTCAGGTGTGGGCTGGACTCTTAGGGACACATTAATTGATCTCAAATAAATCCAAGGTGAAAACCTTGATAACAAGCCAAGCCCGAATCCAGAGATTTGCGCACAAGTGACAGATGTGGTTGCTGTACAAATGTTATTCTTCTGCCATAATCACTCCAGAGACTTGAATACATAATCTACACAAGACTTTAAGGCAGTACTATTGGAGATACCGGGCTGGATTCTCCAGACTTCCAGCCAACTGTTTCTTGGTGGCATGCCGTTCGCTGGTGTCAGGATTCTCGGTTACTGCCGCTGTCAATGGAATTTTGCACTGAAGACACCCCAGGCCGGCGGGAAATCAGCAGGCGGGAGTGGGCTGCCAGCAGAAACAGAGGATCTCAATTGCCAGAGAATTCCGGCCACCCTCCTTTCAGATGAGATAGTAAACCGAGACAAAAGAGTATGTATAAAATCTCATAATGCCAATACCAATGAAACAGATTATTTATTTAATTAAGATTTCTGGGATCTTGACACATTCAGATTGTCATGTTGCGCTACATTACAAAATGACTACACTTCCAAAGTAATTTCATTAGCTGCGAAGTATACTGACAGACCCTGAAGTCATGAAAGGTGTTATAAAAGTTGCAAGCTTTTTTGCCATTCTGTCGTTACAGAAGTTCTAAATGACAACTCATCAATAAGGTTACACCAATAAGAGCAGCCCTTTATCAATCCGCAAAATTCAAAACAACAAGTAAGAAATATATCCATCATTAGAACCAACAGGTTTGTGTTTGAGGGCTGGATCAGCAGTACCTGGGGACAGCGCATCCACAATTTGAATATCCCTTATATACGTGATGCAATTTAAGACACAATACAGAGTGAAGCACTGAACCTACCATCAGAAAACAGAAACCACCATAAATAAAGACCGGCTGATAGGTAAGAGTACCTTGAATAAAAGGTTACACGTGTGATGGGTTTCAAAACTAATGGTTTTTAACTCACTAAAATTACTGAGCACAATATAGCACAGTAAAGTCAGAACCACTCTATAAATAGGAATTTAAAATACTTTCATTAGGGCTGGATTTCCTGCAAGTACTGTTTTGTTTTTAAACTTGGGTTTGTAAATTAAACATTGATGATTTTACTAGCACTGTACTCATTATGCACAGTAAGACTTTTCATTTTTCTTTGATAAACAATTTTATTGAGACATAGAACATAGAACAGTACAGCACAGAACAGGCCCTTCGGCCCTCGATGTTGTGCCGCGCCATGATCACCCTACTCAACCCCACGTATCCACCCTATACCCGTAACCCAACAACCCCCCCCCCCCCCCTTAACCTTACTTTTTATGACACTACGGGCAATTTAGCATGGCCAATCCACCTAACCCGCACATCTTTGGACTGTGGGTTTTGGCATAACAAACAACAACAATACAAAACAGTGTGCAAAAACAATCAATATAGTGCAAGAAAACCAGCTCCCCTCCTACAAGGACCAGCCCTACTACCGACTTTTCATTTTTAACAATTATATAACCACGGATGTTACACTTTACACTATAAAAGAAACACAACCAACATTATAGATCACATCCAAAAAAACCATCTCCCGACTGTAACTAAACCCCATCCCCGCTAACAACTGATGGTAACTAACTCTTTATGAAAGGAAATGAATGGTTGTCATCTCAGGTAGAACCCCTCAACCGACCCCCTGACAGTGTATTTGAGATTTTCCAAATGCAAAAATTGCATGAGGTCACCCAATCAGACCGAGCAGAGACCTCCACCCAAGCTGAACTCGCCTCTGGGCTATTAGCGAAGCGAAGGCAAGGACATCCGCCTTCACCCCTGGTGAGTTGTAAACCTCCGATATGGCCAAAGGACCATGCTCCAATTCGATGTTAAGAATTACTGACATGATGTTAAAGGAGACCTAAAAGCTTAGCAACTAGGGACATGACCAGAACATGTGTGGTTAGCCGGCCCCCTAGAACACCGTTCACACTTGTCCTTCACTCCCTAAAGGAAACCATTAATCCTAGCCTTGGTCAGATGAGCCCTATGCACCACCTTGAACTGGATCAGGCTGAGCTGTGCAAAGGAGACATGGAGTTTACTTTACGGAGGGCCTCATTCCACACTTCTTCATCCAAAATAGGTCCCAGTTCCCCCTCCCACTTTGCCTTCACCTCACCGGGTCAATTCTACTGACCGAATCTGGCCAAAGATAACCAAAATACTCCCCTCACCAGACCCAACCAAAAACAGAATCCTCCTCAACAGGGAGGACGGTAGTAATAAGGGAAAAATCTTCTTGCAAAAAGTTACAAATCTGGAAGTATCAGAACAAGTTTTCCCCAGAGAGTTGAAACTGTACTGAAAGTTCCTCAAAGCTGGCAATCTGCCCCTCCATGAACAAGTCCCCAAACCTCCCTAGACCTTCCCCTCCCATGACCTAAATGTCGAGTCGAAACTTAATGGCACAAAAAGATGGTTCCCACAGATAGCTCCTGGAGCTAAGTTTCGGGTGACTCGGTGGTGCTGTGGTTGGTACTGCTGCTTCACGGCATCGAGGACCCAGGGACGATCCCTGCCCCAGGTCACTGTCTGCGTGAGTTTTCACATTATCCCTGTGCCTACGTGGGTCTCAACCCCACAACCAAAGATGTGCAGGGTAGGTGGATTAGCCATGCTAAGTTGCCCCTTAATTGGGAAAATCAACAAAACGTTGTCTAAATTGCTTCCATTTCCTCAGGATGGACACCAACACCGGTTCAAAGAAAATCTCACAGGGGAGAATGAAAGCGAGGCAGTTACCAAGGCACCCAAACTAGAGCCCCTACAAAATCTCACCTCCAGCTGTCCCCATATGGAACTTGGATTGCTAACCCACTCCAGCATCTTCTCAATGTTAGCCACCTAATAATAAAATAAATAATTGGGTAAAGCTAAACCTCCCAAGTCTCCAAGCCTCTTGAGAAATGTCCTCCTTATCCTCAGGGTCTTGCCCGCCCAAATAAAGGAGGACACCAACTTGTTAACCCTAACAAAGATAGACTTAGGGAGAAAAGTGGGGAGACACTGAAAAAGAAATACAAATATTGGGAGGACATTCATTTTAATCATCTGGATCCTGCCTGCCAGGGACAGGGTATGCCACTTTTGTAAGTCCGATCTATCTTCACTCATCAAACTAACATAGTTCAATTCATAAAGCAAGGCCCAATCATGGCTGGATACCCAGATAACGAAAGCTAGATATGGCAAGACGAGAAGGTAACACCCTCAGATTCCCTGGGGGATTGACCGGAAAGTATTCGCTCTTATCCAGATTCAACTCAAACCCTGAAAAGGAGCTAAAACTCCTCAGTTGCGTCATTATCTCATCCATAGTGGAGACTTGGTCTGTAATATAAAGGAGCAGGTCATCTGCATAAAAAGACCCCCTAAGTTCTCTCCCTGCCTTGTCGCCTTATCCCCTTCCAATTATCAGAAGATCTCAATGCAATGGCCAAGGGTTCAATTGCTAAGGCAAATAAAAGCGGAGATAGCAGACACCTCTGTCTTGCACCCCTGTTTAACAAAAAAATACCCCAAGGTCATGGCATTAGTGTGGACACTAGCCGTGGGGGCTTTATACAATAGTGAAACCTACAAAATTAACTTTTGCCCCAAACCTAGCCTCTCCAGGACATCGAAAAGATATCATTACTCCATCCTATCAAATATTCTTTTGGCATCCTCTGCCTTGGGCTCAGGTGAGGGGGGAAAGAACAATATTCAACATCCATCGTATATTGACTGACAATTGCCAACCCTTGACAAAGCCTGTCTAGTCTTCTGTAATCACCTCTGGGAGACAGGACTCTAGTCGCATCGCCAACATCTTGGCTAGCAGATTGGCATCTGTGTTTAAAAGCGATGTGGGTTGATATGACCCACATTCTGTGGGATCCTTGTCCTTGTTCAGGATAAAAGAAATAGACGCCTGTGCAGGTGTATGTAACAGGCAAGGAACACCGCGACAAAGTGTCATTGCACATGTCCAATATTAATGGAGTCAACTGACCTGCAAACTTTTATAGAACTCGATGGGGAACCCATCAGGGCCTGGGGTTTACCCGTTTGTATTGGTCCAGTACCTTTTTATATCTCCTCAGGACTTAACTGGTTCCCAACCCCTCCCTCCTCTCTCTCCATCAAGGGGAAGGACAACCCATCTAAAAATCTGGTCATGTCTGAACTCTCTGAACCGATATGTAAGGATTTTTGTAAAATCTCGCAAGAGTTGTGTTGACTTTGTCTGGTGCGGAAGACAAACTGCCACTCGAATCCCTAATCCGTACGATCTCCCAGGAAGCCGCCTGCTGCCTCATCTGATGGGCTAAAAGACGATTAGCCTTCTCCCCATATTCATAGAATACCCCCTTCAAGCGCCACAGCTGGCCTACCTCCTTACCTGTTGACAGGAGTTCAAATTGCATCTGCAGCTTCTTCCTGCTTGCCAGCAACTTCGGGGTAGGGTCAAGTGAGTACTGATGGCCCACCTCAAGAGTAGAAATGACCAGCCTTTGTTGCTCCACACTCACAGGCTTTTCGATATGCGCCTTATAGGAGATTATCTCCCCTCTAATAACTACCTAAAGGGCTTCTCATAACGTGGAGGCAAAACAGACTCTTTCTTCTTAAACCTGACATATTCTTCAATGGCAGAAGACGCACGCCTACAAAATCCTTTATCTGCTAATAGCGCTGCATCCAACCTCCACGGTGGGCTCCGAGAGGGGCCCGACTCCAGAACCAAGTCCACAAATTGTGGAGCATGGTCTGAGATTACAATAGTCGAGTACTCCACCTTCCTCACCCAGGGGAGAAGGGACCTACCCACCAGAAAAAAGTCAATCCTAGATGGACATAGGGAAAAAAAACAAAATTCCTTATCTCTTGGATGTACAAAACCACACGGATCCGTTCCCTCCATCGCTCTATAAAGGCTAACAACGCCTTTGCTACCCCCAACAACTTAGGCCTTCGTCGATCCACCTTCAGATCGAACACAGTTTAAATCCCCTCCAAAAATTAGTTGGTGTGAGTCCAAGTCTGGAATGGAGGCCAGCAACCTCCTAACAAACCCGCATCATCCCAATTTGGCACATAGACATTGACCAGAACCACCAATGTGCCCGACATAGACCAACGGATCATCACTATCTGCCTGATCTTGGTAGCTGAGAAAATAAGTCATTTATTGATCAAAATCGTCGACCCATCCCAGGCCCTCCCATCGAAGCCCGAATGAAATACCTGGTTCAACCACCCTTTCCACAATCTGTTCTGATCCCTTACCCGCAAATGAGTTTCCTGCAAAATCATTACATCAGTACTCAGTGAGCAAATACCCTCAACATTTTCACTGGGCGACCCTTACATTTCAGGTGACCAACTGAACTGGGGGCCTCCCACCTTCCCCTTATCCTGGAGTGAGCCATTTCCACTGAAAGAGATCGTCAAGCAACTACTCGAGTACAGACACAAATAAGGCCCAACCAAGATGACCGCCAAACCCACCAGCGAGACAAAAGAAATATCTGTTGTCACTGTCAGTAAACTAACCCACCCCTCATCCCCAAGCAATGCCCTTCCCAAATTTTCAATCCAATACCATGAAAGCGAAAAGTACACCCTCCCACCTACCCCCAACAAAACAAAAACACTAAGCTTATTATCCCAAACTATACTGGTATAATAAGCTACTTCCCCCACCTTGCTCCCTTTAGCTAGCTTACTTTACTGCCCGCAGGACAGACCCCACCCAGGGTAAAACCAGAAGAAAAAATTACTATCCGTCCGAGGACACAAAGTAAAACAAAACCCCTTCAAAAGTCTTATTCCCACCACGAGCTATATATTTCCCCTAACAACCATAGATACATAGAAGGTAGGAGCAGGAGGAGGCCTTTTGGCCCTTCGAGCCTGCTCTGCCATTCATCACGATCATGGCTGATCATCCAACTCAATAGCCTAATCCTGCTTTCTCCCCATAGCCCTTGATCCCATTCTCCCCAAGTGCGATATCCAACCGCCTCTTGAATATATTCAAAATTTTAGCATCAACTACGTCCTGTGATAATGAATTCCACAGGCTCACCATCTTTGGGTGAAGAAATATCTCCTTATCTCTGTCCAAAATGGTTTATCCAGAATCCTCAGGCTGCGACCCCTGGTTCTGGACACACCCATCATTTGTAACATCTTCCCTGCATCTCCCCTGTCTAGTCCTGTTAGAATTTTATAAGTCTCTATGAGATCCCCCCTCATTCTTCTGTGCTCCAGCGAGAACAATCCCAACCTGGTCAATTTCTCCTCGTATGACAGTCCTGCCATCCCTGGAATCAGTCTGGTAAACCTTCTCTGCACTTCCTCGAGAGCAAGAACATGCTTCCTCAGAGAAGGAGACTAAAACTGCACACAATGCTCCAAGTGTGGCCTCACCAAGGCCCTGTACAATTGCAGCAACACATCCCTGCTTCTATACTCTAAACCTCTTGCAATAAAGGCCAACATACCATTAGCCTTCTTTACCGCCTGCTGCTTACATTCAGCGAATGGTGTGCAAGGACACCCAGGTCCCACTGCACACTCCCCTCTCCCAATTTACAACCATTCAGGTAGTAATCTGTCTCCCTGTTTTTGCTTCCAAAATGAATAACCTCACACTTATCCAAATTATACTGCAGCTGCCATTGGTTTTCCCACTCGCCCAACCTGTCCAGATCTTGCTGTAGGATCCCTGCATCCTCGTCACAATTCACCCTCCCACCTAATTTGGTATCATCTGCAAACTTTGAGATGGTACATTTTGTTCCCTCATCCAAATCATTAATATATATTGTGAATAGCTGGGGTCCCAGCCCCGATCCCTGTGGTACCCCGCTGGTTACTGCCTGCCAATTTGAAAAGGTCTCATGAATCCCTACTCTTTGTTTCCTCTCTGCCAACCAGTTTTCTATCCACCTCAATACATTTTACCCAAACCCATGCGCTGTAATTTTGCCCAATAATCTCTTACGTGGGACTTTGTCAAACGCCTTCTGAAAGTCTAAATATACCACATCGACTGGCTCCCCCTTGTCGACTGTACTGGTTACCTCTGAATTCCAACAGATTTGTCAAGCATGATTTTCCCTTCATAAATCCATGCTGACTCTGACTGATCCTGTCACTGCTTTCTAAATGTTCCGCTATAAAGTCCTTGATAATGGATTCAAGCATTTTCCCAACTACCGATGTTAGCCGTATCTGATTTGTGTCCTCATTTGTGAATATAGAACCAAAGTATGTATTCAATTGCTCAGCCATTTCTTTGTCCCTTATTATGCATTTCCCTGTTTCTGTCTGTAGGGGGCCTACATTTCTCTTTACCAATCTCTTTCTCTTCACATATCTGTAGGAACCCTTAGTGTCAGTCTTTATGTTTCCTGCAAGCTTCCTTTCGTACTGTACTTTCCACTTCTTAATCAATCCCTTAATCCTTCTTTGCTGAATTCTAAGCTGCTCCCAACTCTCAGACCTATTATTTTTCTTGGCCAATCTGTATGCTTCTTCCTTGTATCGGATGCTATTTCTAATTTATTTTGTAAGCCTTGGATTGGCCCTCTTACCCCCTTTGCTTTTGTGCCAGACAGGAATGAACAGTTGCTGTAGTTCCTCCATGCGTTCCTTGAATGTTTGCCATTGCCTATTCACTGTCATCCCTTTAAGCAACTCTCCCCAATCTATCATGGCCAACTCACGCCTCATATCCTCATAGTTCCCTTTATTAAGATTCAGCACCCTAGTCTCCGAATCACTCTCCATCTTGATAAAGAAATTCTATCATGTTATGGTGGCTCATCCCCAAGGGGTCTCGTACAGCCAGATTGGCAATAATTTCCTTCTCATTACACAGTACCAAGTCTAAGATGGCCTGCTCTCTAGTTGGGGTTCCTCCACATATTGGTCAAGAAAACCATCCCGTATACACTCCAGGAATTCCTGCTCTACAGCATTGTGATTTGTCCAATCTATGTAAAGATTAAAATCACCCATGATCACCGATATTCCCTTATTACATGCATCTCTAATTTATTGTTTAATGACATTCCCAACCTCACCAGTGCAGTTTGGGGGTCTATATATGACACCAACTAATGTTTTTTGTCCCTTGGGTATTTCTCAACTCTACCCATACAGATTCCACATTGTCAGAGCTAATATCCTTTCTCACTACTGTGGTAATTACCTCTTTAACCAGCAGTGCAATGCCACCACTTTTTTTTAATGCATGTCCTTCCTAAATACTGAGAACCCTGGGACATTCAGTTCCCATGCCCGTTCACCCTGCAGCCATGTCTCCGTAATCCCAATTATATCATAGCCTTGATGTCTGCGCGATCAGTTCATCCACTTTATTGCAAATGCTCCGTGCATTAAGGCACAGAGCCTTTAAGTTTGTCTTTTTCACAATGCTCATCTTGCTCCCAATATTTTTCTCTGCTGCCCTGTTTGAATTTTGTCCTTAGTTTCTCCACCTATCACTTTTCTACCTTTTGCTTTTGTCCTTGCTCCTTCTTTCTCTGACTCCTTGCATAGGTTCCCATCCCCCTGGCAGATTAGTTTAAACCCTCCCCAACTGCTCTAGCAAATAACCCCCCTAGGACATCAGTTTCAGTCCTGCCCAGGTGTAACCCGTCCACTTTGTACAGGACCCACCTTCCCGAGCACTGGTCCTAATGCCCCAGAAATCTGAACCCTCCTCCTGACACTACCTCTGCAGCCGCGTATTCATCCTATATATCCTGTCATTTCTACTCTGACTAGCACGTGGCACCGGCAATAATCCTGAGATCACTACCTTTGAGGTCCGATTTCCTAACTTACTTCCTAGCTCCCTGTATTCTGTTTTTAGGACCTCATCCCTTATTTTAACCTATGTCGTTTGTACCGATGTGTACCACGACCACTGGCTGTTCACCCTCCCCCTCCAGAATGTCCTGTACCCACTCTGAAACATCCTTGAGCCTAGCACCAGGGAGGTAACATACATCCTGGAGTCTCGTTTGTGGCCACAGAAACGCCTGTCTGTTCCCCTTACAGTTGAATCCCCTATAACTATTGCACTGTCACACTTATTACTCCTCCCCTCTGTAGCAGAACCAACTGTGGTGCCATGAGGTTAGCTGTTGCTGTTTTCTGAGAGGCCATTCCCCTCAACAGTCCAAAATGGTATATCTGTTTTGTAGGGGAATGGCCACAGGAGATTCCTGCACTACCTGCCTCGCTCTCGTGCTCTGTCTGGTGGTCACCCATTCCCTTCCTGCCTGCGGAGTCTGAGCCTGCGGTGTGACCACCTCTCTAAACATGCTATCCACGATGCTCTCCGACTCGTGGATGCTCCACAGTGTCTCCAGCCGCCGCTCCAGCTTTGAAACTTGAGCTTGCAGGAGCTGTAACTGGAGACACTTCCTGCACACATGCTGACCCTGGGGACTGGAACTGTCCCCAGCCTGCCACATGGAGCAAGAGGAGCAGACCACGCCTTGAAGCTGTCCTGCCATGATTTATTCCTTTAAATTAAACATTTGAAATTAAACTTTAAAAAATGTTCTTGTGTCAGATCAAATTCAATCCCTGAACACTATTTAATTAGATAAACAGTATTTATCCCTCTTGATCTGACAACAAATTAAAAATAGTTATTTAATTCAAATGAAAATAGTTATTTAAATCAACTTAAAAATAGTAATTTAAATCAACTTAAAAATAGTAATTTAAATCAACCCAAAATTGTTATTTAAGTCAAATTTTAAAAATAAAATAGTAATTCAATCAACTTAAAAATAGTAATCCAAGTCAAATCAAAACTAGACTTAAATCTGTAACCCCAGATATTCAAATTTAGCCCTGTCTGCCTTTCAGCCAATCAGGTCACAGTTTCGTGTGACGCACTTATCTGGATTTTAAAATTTTGAAACAGACAAACAGCTGTCTTACCCAAAAGCGGTGTCCCTAACCCTGTCTCTCTTTATTGCAGTCTCGCCCTCTCTCTCTCCACGCCCTTTATTGAAGTCCCGCCTCTCTCTTTCCACGCCATACAACCATAGTGCATACATCAACACCCCTCATAACATTAAACTCCCCACCAACATCCAACGGATAAAACTATCATCCACACACACACACACTCCCGTGGGAGGATGGGAGGGAGGAAGGGACCCCCCTCCTCCTCTCCCCCCCCAGCTGAGGGTCCCCCATCCCCTGCCGAGCACTGGAGTGGCAAGTTACTCACCTCCTCGGCTCCCCACAGAAGCTCTTCTGCCAGGTTCACGTTGTCAGCGTAACCACTTGCTCGGGAGACTGCTGAATGATGGGAAGCCGTTAGGCAAGGGATGGCTCTCATTAATTGTATGGAAATAGGGCTAAAGTGGTGATAATTGGTTTCTTGCCATGCTACGGCGAGATCGCCTATGGGAGCGGGTTGGTTGCATCGCATGTGGGAGATGTTGCCTTGCATCCCATTCACACCTTGATGCATAGACACTGGGCGCGATTCTCCGCCCCCCACGCCGGGTGGGAGAATAGCAGGAGGGCCTCCTGACATTTTTCATGCCCTCCCGCTATTCTCCACCCCCCCACGCCTGACCCACGCCACGAATCGCCGCTCGCCATTTTTTACGGCGAGCGGTGATTCTCCAAGGCTGATGGGCCGAGCGGCCAGGCCTTCACGCCCATTTCAACACAGCAGCAAACACACCTGCTCTCTGCCGTCGTGAAACGGCCGCCAGATGCCCGTTTGGGGCATCTGGGGGCCCGATTGGCACGACAGTACCACGCGATCGGTGGGCACCGATCGCGGGCCATGCGTCCGTAACGGACGCACTCTTTTCCCGTCGCCCCGCAAGATCAAGCCACCACGTCTTGCAGGGCTACTGAGGGAAAAGACGGCAACTGCGCATGCGCGGGTTGGCGTTGTCCAACCTGCGCAGCCAACGTCATCGGCCGCATCAGCCGGCGTGACGCTTGACGTGCGGCCTTGACGACGGTCGTCAAGGCTGCGCCGCCGTGACGCACGGGCCCGCGCTACTAGCCCTGCCCGGGGGGGGGGGGGGGGGGGGGGAGAATCGGCCCTGGAAGTGGGTGTGTAGGCTGCCATGGGTCACGGCCCGTCCCACGGCAGCCAATCTCGCCCACTGTGTTTGAACACTGCGGGAGGTTGCCCCACACATGCAGCAGCCAACATCCAAACGCCTAGAGAATCGGACACAGCTCCGTCCACTGCCGGAGAGTGGGCGAGTGCTATGGGGAGGGGGTGGCATGCCTGGAGAGATGGGCCAAGTGTTCGGATGTTGGGCTGCATTGCAGACGAAAGCGACAAAGGCGTCATACTGGTTGTGAACAAAGGTGTTCATTGTGTTTTACAATACCCCACCCTCCCAATGGTGCCGGCCTATCCTCCATCCAACAAACCTGACCCCCTACCTATCTGTGCCCCCCCCCCCCCCCCCGGTGACCTCAGTGATCCTTGATGTGCTTGGCCCTCCTAGCTCTACCACTATGTCTAGTTGTGTCCCCAGATGCACATATGAGGTGGAGGCAGCCAGCTGCTTACCTCGTCCCGTGGCCCTCAATCGCCCTGGCGGGCTCCCTCTGGGGGCTCAGAGGCCGGCGTTGCCCAGCTTGCTTGTCGGCGGCACAACAGCGGGGCAATTCTGTCTCATGTGCTGGCTGTGAAATGTGGCCTGGCCTTATCAGAGGGGTGGAACTGGTGGCCATGGTCGCCACTCCATGGGACAGGTCTAGGTTGGCAACTGGGGGCCCTCAGCTTTGGCTTGGGATGGAGAGGCAGATGGTTCAAGCCCCGGCTGCTCCTGCATCATCTGGCTCTGCCAGCCCTGGTGGTTCCCCATGGTCTGGCACCATGGTGTTGACACCATTGGCGATGTTCTTCAGTGACTGGGACAAGCTCTGCAGCGCCTCGGCCTTGTCCATCTGAGAGCAGGACATGTTCTGCAGAACCTCATCAAGGTCAGCCTGGAACTGGATGACATCCACTAGTGAGGTGGACATTTTGCCTAGACCCTCAGCCATGGCCGTCACCGACTGCGCGACGCCATGGACACCTTCACTAATGGTGCTGGTGACATGCACCAGGCTCTCCACTGAGTCCGCCACCCTAGCAATGTTGGCCTTAGTGCCACGAATTGCTGGTGACATCTCCAGCGCACGTAGTCTCTGGGACTCCTCCAAGGGGCTATGGATTTGCTGGAGTGGCGCTGACATCTCCCTCTGGGGGTGGGAGGCAGACGCGCAATGGGGGGCTCCCGTTCGGGAACGGCATTTTCGGGGCTTTAAGCCCGGACACAGGGTCCACGGAGATGGCAAAAGCAGGGAGAAGGCACAGAGGGGGCACATTGAAGGCACAGTAAAGGAAAATGTCGTGGGTGAGCAAAAAAAAGGCCGTAAAAAGAACAGTTGTAGGTCCGTCGGGGAGTAGAAAGGTCACCGCGGGGTCACCAAGGAAAATGGAGGCTGAAGCACAAGGGGAGGCCATATTGCTTACGGCTGAAGAAATAACTAAGGTGATGGCTGCGGAATTCAAAAAGCAGTTTACAAAATACATGGAGACAATGAGGAAGGAGATGAGGGAGGTTTTGAGTGTGGTGGTGGAAGAGGCGATTTCCCCGGTGACGACGGCGGTGGCAAGCACAGTGACGGAGGTGTGGGAGCAAGGGGAGGCGCTGAAGGAAGTGGAGGAGACATTATTGCAGCACGATGATTAACTTACCTCGATGGGGAAGGAGATGCGGAAGGTGATGGAGATTAACAAGGATCTGCAAGGAAAAATGGAAGACCTGGAAAATAGATCCAGGCAACAGAATTTGAGGATTGTGGGGCTGCCCGAAGGAGTTGAGGGGCCGAGGCTGACTTGAGTATTTTGCCGCAATGCTGGCTAAACTGTTGGGAGAGGGGGAGGATCTCTCCCGATAGGAACTGGATCAGGCTCGTCGGTCGCAGAGGCCTGTATCAAAGGCGAGTGAGCCGCCAAGGGTAGTGACTCTGTGCTTCCGTAGGTACAGTGTGAAGGAGAAGGTCCTGAGCTGGGCCAAGCAGAAGCGGGTGGTGCAGTGGGCTGGAGCTGGTATACGTGGATACCAGGACTTTACGGTGGAGCTGGCGAGGAGGCGGGCTGCTTTCAACCGGGTGAAGAGGGCACTGTACATTAGCAAGGTGCAGTGCGGCATTGTATATCCAGCAAAGCTGAGGGTGACTTACAAGCTCAAGGACTTTTATTTTGGAACGGTGGAAGCAGCGGAGGAGTTTGTTAAGGCAGAAGGACTGTGGCAGAACTGAGAAATTGAGAAATGGCCATGTGCCGATGTAACCTCATGACTATATTTTCTTTTTTTTCACTGTGTATGGGCTAAAGGAGCCAATGTTGTATATATTTGGACAAGGGAAGTGATGGGACTTTCACTCGAAGGCTCTTTGGGGTGTAGGTGGATATGTGGGTTTGTGTGCTAAAAGGGGATTTCTGGACCTTCCTAGGGCTGGGCAAGGGGGAAAGGGACCCGGGCGTGGGCCTCCGCGCTGGCCGGTTTAAGCCGGCCAGTGAACGGGAGTGAGGTGGGGGGAGGGACTGCGGCCATCGGAGCATGGCAGAACACGATCCGAGTGGAAAGTTGGGGGGAAGGAACCGAGGTTGGGGGAAAGAGTTTTACAAGAGGCAGTGGACGGGAGGAGTTTGGGAGGGGTGGGCTGTGTTTACAATTCTTGGGTATCATGTACGGTACTCTTTCAGAGGTTGGATGGCACTGAGTGGGGAGGGGGGGGGGGGGGGGGGGCAGGGGGAGTGGACTCTCTGGTGACCATGGGCGGTCCCGGACTCCTTTTTCTTTTTCTCCTTTGTTTTTTTGTTTCCACCGTGGGAGGGTTTGTTTTATTGGATGCATATATTGACAGGTGGGCTGTTTGGGGTGGTGGGAGGATGGGATCATTGTTATTGTTAAGGGGATTGATTTTGTATTTGTTACCGTTTACTGTCTGTGGGTGGGGTGTAAATGATGAAGGAAAATGTGAAAATGGAGAATAAAAACATTTTTTAAAAAGCCATCTCCCTCTGAATTTTTCGGCCGCATCCGAACATCTCCATCGGCTCCGGGATGACCTCTTCCCCAGGCTCAGCTTCCCCAGGCTGGGACCCAGCTGGGTCCTGGGATCCAGCAGACCTCCGACTGCTGTCTTTCCTGGTGGCTCCTGTCTCTACCTGATGTTCATTAACAGCTGGGTGGTGCTCACCAGCTTGTGCCCCAGAAGCCTGACCACTAACATCTCCCACTGTATCTGTGTATCTGCACTGGTGGAGGTTGTGGATGACCACCCGGAGAACCCGTCAAACACGAGTTGTTATTGCTTTACTGACTGACCCATCCCTCTCACTAACCACATGTCTATTCTCCCACAGGTCGTCTCACCGACGGTGCCGGCCCATCCCGAGTGGCCCACTCTCCAGCCTCCCATATGACCACCTCCGAGTATGCCTCCGTAATAGTCACGTCCCAGCTATTATCCCCACCCTCCACCAGTGCTGATACACGCACCTCGTTGAGAGATGTTAGTGGTCAGGATTCAGGTCTGCATTCCCGAATCTTGGGACTGGTCTCCTGGGCGCCATTGTTGCGAGCTGGCTGGGGTTGGCTGAGCAAGTGCTACTTAAGGACTGCTCGACCTTGTTAGTGGGAGGCTGGCTAGTGCGATGTCGGCGGTGGTGCACATAGGCACCAACGATATAGGTACAAAACGGGACGAGGACCTAAAAGCTGAATTCAGGCAGTTAGGAGTTAAACGAAAAAGTAGGACCTCAAAGGTAGTAATCTCAGGATTGCTACCAGTGCCACAAGCTAGTTAGAGTAGGAACGTCAGGATAGATAGGATGAATGCATGGCTTGAGAGATGGTGCAAGAGGGAGGGATTCAAATTCCTGGGGCATTGGAACCGGTTCTGGGAGAGGTGGGACCAGTAACAAACCGAACGGTTTGTACCTGGGTAGGACTGGAACCGATGTCCGGGGGGGATGGGAACAGATGCAGGAAGTCGGAAGGTAGTAAAACAGAGACAGAAACAACAGGCATTAAGGGGGAAAGTGTAAGGCAGAGAAGACACAGTCAAAAATCAAAAAGGGTGACAGTACAAGGTACAATGACTGAGGGGAGCTCAGTGAATACGCTCAGGAATACTAAAAGGAATAAAACGGGAAGTAAAAACATAAATGATAAGCAACGCGGCAGGATGTTACATGAACATATGAGTTCAACGACAAGGAAAATTAGGAGAAAAGTTAAGAGGAAATATAACTTAGTAGAGGTTACTGATCGAGGTGTTAAGATTCAAAAAGGAGGTATAATGAAATGAAAATCGCTTATTGTCACGAGTAGGCTTCAATGAAATTACTGTGAAAAGCCCCTAGTCGCCACATTCTGGCGCCTGTCCGGGGAGGCTGGTACAGGAATCGAACCGTGCTGCTGGCCTGCTTTAAAAGACAGCGATTTAGCCCAGTGAGCTAAACCAGCCCCAAAGCCAACATAAGTGTACTTTACCTGAATGCTCGTAGTATTCGGAATAAGGTAAATGAGTTGATGGCGCAAATCATCGTGAATGACTATGATTTAGTGGCCATTACTGAAACATGGTTAAAGGATGGTCACGGATGGGAGTTAAATATCCGAGAGTATCAAACTATTCGGAAGGACAGAGTGGATGGTAAAGGAGGTGGTGTAGCTCTGTTATTTAAGGATGACATCCGGGCAATAGTAAGGGATGACATCGGTGCTATGGAGGATAAGGTTGAATCCATTTGGGTGGAAATCAGGAATAGAAAGACGAAAAAGTCACTGATAGGAGTAAACAAAGAAGTAACCGAGGAATGTAGAAATGGTACAGCATTTATCATGGCGATTTTAATCTACATGTCGATTGGTTTAACCAGGTCGGTCAAGGCAGCCTTGAGGAGTTTATAGAATGTATCCGCGATAGTTTCCTAGAACAGTATGTAACAGCACCTACAAGGGAACAAGCGGTGTTAGACCTGGTCCTGTATAATGAGACAGGATTGATTAATAATCTCATAGTTAGGTATCCTCTCGGAAGGAGCGATCACAATATGGTGGAATTTAAAAGATAGATGGAGGGTGAGAAGGTAAAATCAAACACTAGTGTTTTGTGCTCAAACAAAAGGAGACCACAATGGGATGAGAGAAGAACTAGCTAAGGTAGACTGGGAGCAAAGACTTTATGGTGAAACAGTTGAGGAACAGTGGAGAACCTTCCAAGCGATTTTTCAGTGCTCAGCAAAGGTTTATACCAACGGTAGCATTGTTGGGGCAGCACGGTAGCATTGTGGATAGCACAATCGCTTCACAGCTCCAGGGTCCCAGGTTCGATTCCAGCTTGGGTCACTGTCTGTGCGGAGTCTGCACATCCTCCCCGTGTGTGCGTGGGTTTCCTCCGGGTGCTCCGGTTTCCTCCCACAGTCCAAGGATGTGCGGGTTAGGTGGATTGGCCATGATAAATTGTCCTTAGTGTCCAAAATTGCCCTTAGTGTTGGGTGGGGTTACTGAGTTATGGGGATAGGGTGGAGGTGTTGACCTTGGGTAGGGGGTAGGGTGCTCTGTCCAAGAGCCGGTGCAGACTCGATGGGCCGAATGGCCTCCTTCTGCACTGTAAATTCTATCTATGTAAAAAGGAAGGACGGTAGAAAGAGGAAAAATCGACCGTGGATATCTAAGCAAATAAGGGAGAGTATCAAATTGAAGGAAAAAGCACACAAAGTGACAAACATTCGTGGGAGACCAGAGGACTGGGAAATCTTTAGGGGGCAACAGAAAGCTACTAAAAAAGCTATAAAGAAGAGCCAGATAGATTATGAGAGTAAACTTGCTCAGAATATAAAAACAGATAGTAAAAGATTCTACAAATATATAAAACAAAAAAAGAGTGGCTAAGGTAAATATTGGTCCTTTACAGGATGAGAAGGGAGATTTAATAATGGGAGATGAGGAAATGGCGGATTGGAAACTGTTTAAAAAAGGAGGTAGGCAGAAAGCGGGTAAGTGAGCTTAACTTCAGTAGTTGGGAAGATGATGGAATCTATCATCAAGGAAGAAATAGTGAGGCATTGGGATGGAAATTGTCCCATTGGGAAGACGCAGCATGGGTTCATAAAGGGCAGGTCATGCCTAACTAATTTAGTGGAATTTTTTGAGGACATTACCAGTGCGGTAGATAACGGGGAGCCAATGGATGTGGTATATCTGGATTTCCAGAAAGCCTTTGACAAGGTGCCACACAAGAGGTTGCTGCATAAGATAAAGATGCATGGCATTAAGGGTAAAGTAGTAGCATGGATAGAAGATTGGTTAATTGAAAGAAAGCAAAGAGTGGGGATTAATGGGTGTTTCTCTGGTTGGCAATCAGTAGCTAGTGGTGCCCCTCAGGGATCAGTGTTGGGCGCACAATTGTTCTCAATTTACACAGATGATTTGGAGTTGGAGACCAAGGGCAATGTGTCCAAGTTTGCAGACGACACTAAGATGAATGGTGAAGCAAAAGTGCAGAGGATACCAGAAGTCTGCAGAGGGATTTGGATAGGTTAAGTGAATGGGCTAGGGTCTGGCAGATGGAATACAATGTTGACAAATGTGAGGTTGTCCATTTTGGTAGGAATAACAGCAAAAAGGATTATTATTTAAATAGCAAAATATTAAAACATGCTGCTGTGCAGAGAGACCTGAGTGTGCTAGTGCATGAGTTGCAAAAACTTGGTTTACAGGTGCAACAGGTGATTAAGAAGGTAAATGGAATTTTGTCCTTCATTGCTAGAGGGATGGAGTTTAAGATTAGGGAGGTTATGCTGCAATTGTATAAGGTGTTAGTGAGGCCACACCTGGAGTAGTGTGTTCAATTTTGGTCTCCTTACCTGAGAAAGGACGTACTGGCGCTGGAGGGTGTGCAGAGGAGATTCACTAGGTTAATCCCAGAGCTGAAGGGGTTGGATTACGAGGAGAGGTTGAGTAGACTGGGGCTGTACTCGTTGGAATTTAGAAGGATGAAGGGGGATCTCATAGAAACATCTAAAATTATGAAGGGAATAGATAGGATAGATGCGGGCAGGTTGTTTCCACTGGCGGGTGAAAGCAGAACTAGGGGGCATAGCCTCAAAATAAGGGGAAGTAGATTTAGGATTGAGTTTAGGAGGAACTTCTTCACCCAAAGGGTTGTGAATCTATGGAATTCCTTGCCTAGTGAAGCAGTTGAGGCTCCTTCATTAAATGTTTTTAAGATAAAGATAGATAGTTTTTTGAAGAATAAAGGGATTAAGGGTTATGGTGTTCAGGCCGGAAAGTGGAGCTGAGCCCACAGAAGGTCAGCCATGATGTCATTGAATGGCGGAGCAGGCTTGAGGGGCCACGTGGCCTACTCCTGCTCCTAATTCTTATGTTCTTATTTTCTTAAGACAGCCTTGGTGGCTAATATTAAAGTCAACCCCTGAGAGCCGGATGCTGTGCCTGAAATGATCAGGTTGTCTTAGGAGGAACGGTTAAGACAGTTTAGGTGTGTATTCTCTGGAGTTTAGAAGAATAAGAAGAAACCAGATTGCAGCATTCAAGATCCTGAAGGGTATTGATGGGGTGGATGTGGAGAGGATGTTTCCTTTTGTGGGAGAATCTAGAACTGGAGGTCATTGTTTAAAAATAAGGGGTTGCTCATTTAAGACAAGATGAGGAGGAATTGTTTCTTTCAAAAGATCGTGAATCTTTGGATCTAGTTTCCATTGCCTTTTGAAGAAGAGGAGTCTGAATGTTTTTAAGGTACAGCTAGATAGATTCTTGACTAACAACGTGGTAAAAGGTTATCGAGGGTAGGCAGGAATGTGGGATTGAGGTTACAATCAGATCAGCCATGACCTTATTGAATGGTGGAGCAGGCTCAAGGGGACGAGTGGCTTACTCCTGCTTCTAATTTTTATGTCCATATGTGCTACAAAAAGTTCAATGACCTCACACAAGTGGTCACGGTAACTTGAATACAACTTCAAACGGCAAGGGGATGATCCACCAGCCGCGTTGTGCTCTCACTTGAGCACAGTGCGGCTGATGAATCTCGGCAGAGCCCGCTCGCAGCCTTCCTGGAAGTTTTCACGCCTCGTGGGGCGTCGGAGTCAGAATACCGCCTAAAAGGGCCGGGACCAAATGGCGCACGCTGAAGCAGGTTTTAAACTGACTTCGGCGAACTTACTCAGCATCCACCGGCACCGCAGGATCCATCGACCTCCCCAGTGAGGCCGCAGCTGGAAGTTGTTCACTACTGGTCCACACAAATGTAGACCAGGCAGAACGGCACCCAGGGGATCTCCTGTGCCATTGGGAGATCCTTGGGTGGTCGGGGTCAGTGCAGGGTGGCCCCCTGAAAAGTGGGCACCTTGGCACTGTCCATCTAGCATATTGGCACTGCTACCCTGGCACAGCCAAGCTGGCAGGAGTACTGCCTGGGTGCCAGGGTGGCAATGCAAGGGCGCACAGGTGCCAGGGTGGCACTGCCCAAGGGTCAGGGGCCAAACGGGCCATGCCCATGAAAGGTAAGTGGAGGGTGGCGTTTGAAGGCTGGGGTGTGCAGGGCAAGTAACTAGGGGCCTCCGGGAAGCCGAGGGTCCTGGAAGGGAGGGTGTGCTGTAAGAGGCTTGGCAGGGGCGGGGTCTGAAGAGGGTGGCTCCAGGAACCCCATAGCATGGTGTCCTCACTTGGGAGGGGGATTGCCCATGTGTGTGGGGATGACAGTGCCTATAGATGAGGGATGTGGGAACCCAAAAGCTCACTTAGAGATCAGGGCACCCATTCAAAATGGCAGCCCTATCTCGGAGTTCAGCTGTAATTCCAAGGGCGTGATTCTCCCAGAACATTTCTAATTTAATTTATGGTGGGTCTTTCAGGGAGTTTCCCGCCGTCTCTGCTGAGTTCTTTCGATGACACTTAAGTCACTTTTTTGGACACTGGGGAGTTTCTCATCGGTTTCGGCCACACTTAGAACTTTTTTAGCACTGGGGAGCTGAATTAGCAGGAGAGAGCCCAGACTGTTGGAGGGGTGCCGGACATCAGAATCCTGACCTCTTTCAAGGAATGGGCCCTGGAGGTGACTGGTGTGGCCGAGGACAGGGCGGTCACCAACATGGAGGCTGGCGGACACCACAGAAGGAACCACTGGGCTCCACCCGGAGGACCTGTCAAACATGAGTACTGATTGTCGTACTGACTGACCCATCCCTCCAACTGACCACCTGTCCATTCTCCTGCAGGTCCTCCAGCCGATAACCCGGGCGGCCTCCTCTCCCAACCGTTATAATCTCGACACCCACCACCAGCGCACACACACCTCGGTGGGAAAAACTAGTTGTCCGGCGTTTGGAGCACAATCTGGTGAGCATCACACCGCACATGGTGCACATCTGGTGGAGACGGGAACCCCCAGGGTGAGACAGCAGTCGGAGGGCTGCTGGATTCCAGGACCAAGCTTCGTCCCAGCTCATGCAGAGCCTCTGGAAGTGGGTTACCCGGATCTGATGGAGACAATAGGGAGCGACAGGGACATTCAGAGAGTGATGTCAGCGTCGTTCCAGCAGATTCATAGCAGCTTGAAGGAATCCCAGAGACTATGGGCGCAAGAGATGGCGCCCACAATGAGTGGACCAAGGCTAACGCTGCTAGGGTGGCGACCGCAGTAGAGAGCCTGGTGCACGACATCGGCACCATGAATGAAGGTGTCCAAAGCGTCACACAGTGGGTGACGGCCATGGCCGAGGGTATCGGCAGAATGCCTGTCTCACTAGTGGATGTCACCCGGTACCAGGCTAACCTTCTTTGTGGCTCTGCGGGACATGTCCCGCTCTCAGATGGACATGGTCGAGGTGCTGCGGAGCTTGTCCCAGTCATAGGTGGGCATTGTCGAGGTGTTGCAGGGCATGGCCCAATCACTGAGGAGCATCGCCAAAGCATCAACGCCATGGTGGGGAACCACCAGGGCTGGAAGAGTGAGGTGATGCAGGGGCAGCCAGGACTCAAACCAGCTGCCCCTCCGCCCCAAGGTAAACCCCAGGGTCCCATAGGCACCGAGCGGGAGGAGGGAGCGCTGGGTGCCAATCCGGACCCGTCTCATGGAGTGGCAACGGTGAGCATCAACTCCCCCAAGTTCCACCCCTTAATGAAGCCACTGCTCTCAGCCAGCACAGAGGACAGGGCGGCATGGCTGTGCCGGTCCCAGAGCCCCCAGAGGACGCCCGCCAGGGGCATCAAGGGCCACGGGATGAGGCAGGCAGCTGGCTGCCCCCACCTCAGAAATGCATCCTAGGGAAACACCTAGAAGTAGTAGTAGAGCTCGGAGGGCCAGGCACGTTGAGGATCACTGAGGGTACCGTGAGAGAGGGTAGGTAGGGGGTCGGGTGATGTGGGAGGCCGACACCATGAGGAGTGGGGTATTGTACTGCACATTAAACTCCTTTTTGCACAATCATTATGATGCCTCTGTCACTTTCTTCCACAATGCGGGCTGACCCCAGGATCCTTTGCCCATCTCTCCAGGCAACCCCCCTCCCCATGGCACTCACCCACCCACCCTCCGGCCGTGGACATGTCCCCGGAGCTGTGTCCAATCCCATGGGTGTTCGGATGTTGCGTGTGTGGTGTTGCCTCCAGCCGTGCTCAAACACAGTGTCCAGGCATCAAGGTGTGATTGGGATGACTCCCACATGCTACAGGGCCCACCCACCCACAGGAATCCACTTGGGTTATGTGAAGTGCTCAATTAACCATGATTGCCAATTCCCTATTAGCAATAGTCATCAGCCACGCAGCCAGAGGCCTCAGCCGTCGGTGGGGATATGGGCGATCGTTGGGGAAGATGGGCAGGGACAAGGGCTGCCCCCGGAATGAGTAAACTTGATCTTGGGTTGGCATGGTGGTGCCACAAGCGGTTGCCCCACCAGTGCTCCCCCCCCCCCCCCCCCCCCCCCACACGAGAGTCCCCCACCTCCCACTGGGCTGGCAAGCCCAGCATCCCCAGGCTCTTTCCTGTGAGCAAAGATGGTTACTCACCTCCTCGGCTCCCCACTGAAGCCATTCCGCCAGGTTCACGTTTTTCAAAAGGAGTACTAATTAGCGCCAACTTGAGCATTTGTTGGGGAGGCCCCTGAATGACGGGAGTCCGTTGGATATGGGGTCATTCCTGTTAATTGTATGGAAGTGGGACTTAAGTGGTGCTAATTGATTTCTCGCCACACTATGGCGAGATCCCGATTTTGCCTACGGAGTAGGCTGGTTGCATCGTCCGGATCTAGTTTTTGACCACTCCTGCTATTTAACGGCCTCGTTAGGCTTTAACGAGAGTGCAAGGAGACCGGAGAATCGCGCCCCAAGTGCTATTGAATAATGGTGGGGAACTCGCCGGCTGTGAAACTCCCTGAAAAACCCGCCACAAATGAACTTTGACATTTTTGCAGAGAATCGCGCCCTAAATCTCACCAACTGCACGACAGTACTGGCCTCATGGATGCTCAAATGGACCACATCCTCAATAATCCACAACCACTATCGATTACAACTCGTAATAAATATTCATAGCTTCATCTCACCCTCTTGTACTTAGCATGACTGTATGCCCCACACCTGCTTCTCACAGCTTTCACACACTGCCAGTTATTCAACCATGGCAGGCACATCATGATATCCAGAAAGATTGCAGCACACTCATCCGCACTCTTGTCAAAAGAATTGGCATATAACAGGAGGCAGCAGGAGCGGACTGCCGGAGGCAGGCACAGCTGCATGTCCTAACCTCAATGGAAGCGAGGGTGGCCGGTATCATTGAAGTAGCCATTGCTGGGGCTATAGTTGGTGACAAGGACAAGGATGAGACACCATCACTTGCATCTCATTCTCGCATCCACCTGTTCAGATACACCCACAGTTCGGATACTCACACCGTGTATAATTGAGAGAATAGCTGCAAGGTGGGATCGCCACGTGGTAGAACACCAAGCATGAGTGACCTGCTGCCTGGGCAGGGGTCAAGGGTAATGGAGTGGCCAACTCATTGGACGGCAAGGCTGCAGGCAGATTCTGCTGCATAGGACTCTGGTGTGCACCACAGAAAGAGGCTGCTACATACACACAATGAAATGCTTGGTGCGTGGGAAGGCCTGCCAGAAAACTGGTCAGCAATCTCAAGGAGAATGAAGGAGTTCTTTATATCAACCTGGTCGGTAGCTTTACACAGATATTGGGACCCATCCTTTCCAGCATGGAAACCGTTGTCAGCCATATTGACACAATTGTGAACTTAACCAAGGTGCAGCATGTGATGGTCAGCCTCACCAT
Source organism: Scyliorhinus canicula (assembly GCF_902713615.1). NCBI lineage: Eukaryota > Metazoa > Chordata > Chondrichthyes > Carcharhiniformes > Scyliorhinidae > Scyliorhinus > Scyliorhinus canicula. Next base: position 96,603,121 of record NC_052160.1, on the reverse strand, counting down.
TACAGCACAGGTATATACCATCCAACATCTGGGTACTGCTGTGGAAATTTAGATATCTGGTAATGCAAGTTCAGATTGCTGCCATCATGGCTGCAGATTCTTATATGCAAAGGGGTTTGCAGGGTGTCCCAGCAGTTTAGCAATCTGTCCACCAATAGATTACTAGGATTGATGAGATGCTAATTTCTGGTGAAAGAGAATAAAATGTCTTCAGCTCTATTGGAAGGGAGAGCCTCAAAGACCTCCCTTCTGCAACAATGGATAATGAACTGGGAGACGTTGCTGGAATTAGCCCAGTACATTGGAGATTTGTGGCCACAGTCACCTTCACAGCCATTGGTAATGCCTTGTACTGCTCGGAGACTGCATTTCTGGATCCCACAGGTGGCAGTTTGAGGATATCTGCAATGAGGCAGATGTCTGACACACTGTTCAGAGAGCCCTTTCCCCTCTTCCAGCAGCTTGTCATGTTGTGTTACCTCTGCTTATTCTTCTAGTCATGCTGTAATCCAAGAGGAATTCGTACTCGTGAACCTATGTCTGGGAGGTGGGAGGGTGAGGGGGATGTATGAATCATGGAGGTCAGGACAATGTCCTTAAGCACATGTCAAACCACCCACTTTAACAACTGAACAGAACTCCAGGAACCAAATATTTCTATAGGCAAATGAACAGTGTAGAAATCAATCAGCACCTAACTGCAAGTAGTGAGCGGAGGGAAAGGTCCTTCGTGTTGCTGAAGATATTCTCAGCTTTATGCATTGAAGAGAAATCTTTAGCTGCAGCATTAAATTCCAAAACACCAGCACTGCTGTAAAATCAGTGTTGCTGGCGGATTGACATCACAATTTGCCTGTGACCTGCATACTTCCAGCAGCTGCTCCTGTGCCTCTGTGCTAACACCCTCATCAAAATGCAGCCTGATGCTACTTGCACCTGGAGTGTGCATACATGCCACGGGCATCATTTGGAGCCAAAATCACACATGTAACATTGAGAAAAGTTCGCGAAGGAGCCAAATTCTGGGACAAAAGAATAAAAATACAAAACACAGTTTTATCCAATGGTAATGAGACAAAACTATGTCTGTCAGATCAGAAGGCCCCTGATTTTATTGCAGGCCTAACAGAGGATCATTGTATAATTATGGACACTAGAATAAATATAATGGATGCTATAACTGACCCTGAACATAAGGCTGCAGAAAAAACTGCACTGAGCACCAGTATTCCAATCAGGTTATTGAAATAGCATTGCCGAGTGCCAGAAATAGCTGCTGTAACCGTATAACAACAGACAGTAGATGACATCTGAGCATACCAATACACCTAGGGTTTTATATACATCAAAAAAGTTGTCCAGTGTTCTACCTTAGCTTCAAACCCAAACATAATTGCATCAATGAAATTTAATGTGTCATAGAGAATAAATTAAATGAGAAATAATTTTTATCCTTCAGGGGTTTAAACTGGCTTTTTACAATATGTTCCCAAATAATCCAAGATTAATGTTTTCCTCCTATTCTCTGGCAGTGTTCAAGCACGTCACATCTGTCCTAATTGCATGCTCAAATATTTTTATTTTCAAAAAAATATTTGAAATAATATGGATAATTTGTGCTGGCTTCCATGTAATCAAGTTAGAAAGCTAATAGGTGCTCCCTATATTCATTGTGAAACTGGTTTCTATGGTAACCGTAATGTAATAATAATAATAATAATCTTTATGAGTGTCACAAGTAGGCTTACATTAACACTGAAATGAAGTTACTGTGAAAATCCCCTAGTCGCCACACTCTGACGTCTGTTCGGGTACATGGAGGGAGAATTCAGAATGTCCAAATCACCGAACAGCACGTCTTTCGGGACTTGTGGGAGGAAACCGGAGCACCCGGAGGAAACCCCCGCAGACACGGGGTGAAAGTGCAGATTCCGCATAGACAGTGACCCAAGCCGGGAATCGAATCTGGGACCCTGGCGCTGTGAAGCAAAAATGTTAACTAGTGTGCTTCATAAGTATTTACCAAGATGTATTCTCTCTTAATTTAATCAATTGCACGTCAAATTAACAAGTAAATAGTAAAAGTATATTTGAATGATTTCAGATTAGAAAATTAGTGGAATTGATAGCAAAATAACAGGGAGAACATGCAGACTCCGCACAGACAGTGACACATGCCAGAAATTGAACCCTTTCCCTGGCGCTGTGAAGCAACAGTGATAACCCCTGTGCTACCATGCCACCCTTAGTGCCCATGTGTGTGGGGGGGGGGTGACATTGCCCATCTGGGGAGGGAGGCCTGATGACCCACAAGCCCACTTAGAGATCAGTCACCCTTTCAAAATGGTGGCCCGATCTCGGAGTTCAGCTCCCCAGTGCTGAAAAAGATTCCAAGTGTGGGCTAAACTGGTGCAAAACTCCCCAGAGCCCAAAAAAGTGACTCACTATCAGTGGGGGACTCACCAGCAGAGCCAGAGGGAAACTCCCTGAAAAACCCGCCACAAATGAACTTAAGAAATGTTTCCATTAAATGCCGCCCAATAAATCTGAAATTCCTACATTCATCACAACTGATACTCAAGTACTTTACAACATACCAAATAAGAGAGTGCTGTGGTGAAGGTACCGTGAAATATTCCCTGACATTAGTGTCTTGACCAATATGTCTCAACTCTGCTAGAACAGATTATCCAGTCATTATTACATTGAGTTTGCTATGCACAAATTAGCTGCCATGTTTCCTACATGACAATAGGTGACTACATTTAAAGTACTTAATTGAACTTGTGTGCCTTGGAACATCTGGAGATTGTGAAAGGTGCTATCCAAATGCAAATCTTTCTTTACACAAAGGGCGAGATTGTTCGGCTGTTTATGCCGACAGAATCTTTGGGTCCCGCTGACGGCACACCCCGTCAACTTTTCCCGGCGGGGTGGGGTGGATTCGATGGGAAATCCCACTGACAGGGTGGGGCTAGAAGATCCCACCACTGGCCAACGGTGGGCAGCCTCCCACTGCTGAGAAACATGTCACGGACAAGACAGAGAATCTCGCCCAATACATTTGAGGCTGATTTCTGCTTTACAGACATTGCATGGTGCTTTGAATAGAACATAGAACGATACAGCGCAGTACAGGCCCTTCGGCCCTCAATGTTGCACCGACATGGGAAGTCAAAAACTAAAGGCCATCTAACCTACACTATGCCATTATCATCCATATGCTTATCCAATAAACTTTTAAATGCCCTCAATGTTGGCGAGTTCACTACTGTTGCAGGTAGGGCATTCCACGGCCTCACCACTCTTTGCGTAAAAAACCTACCTCTGACCTCTGTCCTATATCTATTACCCCTCAATTTAAGGCTATGTTCCCTCGTGCTAGCCACCTCCATCCGCGGGAGAAGGCTCTCACTGTCCACCCTATCTAACCCTCTGATCATTTTGTATGCCTCTATTAAGTCACCTCTTAACCTTCTTCTCTCTAACGAAAACAACCTCAAGTCCATCAGCCTTTCCTCATAAGATTTTCCCTCCATACCAGGCAACATCCTGGTAAATCTCCTCTGCACCCGTTCCAAAGCTTCCACGTCCTTCCTATAATGAGGCGACCAGAACTGTACGCAATACTCCAAATGCGGCCGTACCAGAGTTTTGTACAGCTGCAACATGACCTCATGGCTCCGGAACTCAATCCCTCTACCAATAAAGGCCAACACACCATAGGCCTTCTTCACAACCCTATCAACCTGGGTGGCAACTTTCAGGGATCTATGTACATGGACACCGAGATCCCTCTGCTCATCCACACTGCTAAGAATTTTACCATTAGCCAAATATTCCGCATTCCTGTTATTCTTTCCAAAGTGAATCACCTCACACTTCTCTACATTAAACTCCATTTGCCACCTCTCAGCCCAGCTCTGCAACTTATCTATGTCCCTCTGTAACCGGCAACATCCTTCCACACTGTCTACAACTCCACCGACTTTAGTGTCGTCTGCAAATTTACTCACCCAACCTTCTGTGCCTTCCTCTAGGTCATTTATAAAAATGACAAACAGCAACGGCCCCAGAACAGATCCTTGTGGTACGCCACTCGTAACTGAACTCCATTCTGAACATTTGCCATCAACCAACACCCTCTGTCTTCTTTCAACTAGCCAATTTCTGATCCACATCTCTAAATCACCCTCAATCCCCAGCCTCCGTATTTTCTGCAATAGCTGACCGTGGGGAACCTTATCAAACGCTTTGCTGAAATCCATATACACCACATCAACTGCTCTACCCTCGTCTACCTGTTCAGTCACTTTTTCAAAGAACTCGATAAGGTTTGTGAGGTATGACCTACCCTTCACAAAACCATGCTGACTATCCCTAATCATATTATTCCTATCTAGATGATTATAAATCGTATCTCTTATAATCCTCTCCAAGACTTTACCCACAACAGACGTGAGGCTCACCGGCCTATAGTTACCGGGGTTATCTCTACTCCCCTTCTTGAACAAAGGGACCACATTTGATATCCTCCAGTCCTCTGGCACTATTCCTGTAGCCAATGATGACATAAAAATCAAAGCCAAAGGCTCAGCAATCTCTTCCCTGGCTTCCCAGAGAATCCTAGGATAAATCCCATCAGGCCCCGGGGACTTATCTATTTTCACCTTGTCCAGAATTGCCAACACTTCTTCCCTACGCACCTCAATGCCATCTATTCTAATAGCCTGGGTCTCAGCATTCTCCTCCACACCATTATCTTTTTCCTGAGTGAATACTGACAAAAAGTTTTTATTTAGTATCTCGCTTATCTCCTCAGCCTCCACACACAACTTCCCACCACTGTCCTTGACTGGCCCTACTCTTACCCTAGTCATTCTTTTATTCCTGACATACCTATAGAAAGCTTTTGGGTTTTCCTTGATCCTACCTGCCAAAGACATCTCATGTCCCCTCCTTGCTCGTCTTAGCTCTCTCTTTAGATCCTTCCTCGCTTCCTTGTAACTATCAAGCGCCCCAACTGAAACTTCACGCCTCATCTTCACATAGGCCTCCTTCTTCCTCTTAACAAGAGATTCCACTTCTTTGGTAAACCACGGTTCCCTCGCTCTACCCCTTCCTCCCTGCCTGACTGGTACGTACTTATCAAGAACACGCAATAGCTGTTCCTTGAACAAGCTCCACATATCCAGTGTGCCCAACCCTTGCAGCCTACTTCTCCAACCTACACATCCTAAGTCATGTCTAATGGCATCATAATTGCCCTTCCCCCAGCTATAACTCTTGCCCTGCGGGGTATACTTATCCCTTTCCATCACTAACGTAAAGGTCACCGAATTGTGGTCACTGTCTCCAAAGTGCTCACCTACCTCCAGATCTAACACCTGGCCTGGTTCATTACCCAAAACCAAATCCAATGTGGCCTCGCCTCTTGTTGGCCTGTCAACATATTGTGTCAGGAAACCCTCCTGCACACATTGTACAAAGAACGACCCATCTAATGTACTCGAACTATATCTTTTCCAGTCAATATTTGGAAAGTTAAAGTCTCCCATAACAACTACCCTGTTACTTTCGCTCTTTTCCAGAATCATCTTCGCCATGCTTTCCTCTACATCCCTAGAACTATTAGGTGGCCTATAGAAAACTCCCAACAGGGTGACCTCTCCTTTCCTGTTTCTAACCTCAGCCCATACTACCTCGGAAGAAGAGTCCCCATCTAGCATCCTTTCCGCCACCGTAATACTGTCCTTGGCTAGCAGCGCCACACCTCCCCCTCTTTTGCCCCCTTCTCTGAGCTTAGTAAAACACCTAAACCCCGGAACCTGCAACAACCATTCCTGTCCCTGCTCTATCCATGTCTCTGAAATGGCCACAACATCGAAGTCCCAGGTACCCACCCATGCTGCCAGTTCCCCTACCTTATTTCGTATACTCCTGGCATTGAAGTAGACACACTTCAAACCACCTACCTGAAGACTGGCACCCTCCTGCAAAGTCAAATCTGTGCTCCTGACCTCTATACTCTCAATCTCCCGTACCCCAAAACTACAATCCAGGTTCCCATGCCCCTGCTGAATTAGTTTAAACCCCCCCAAAGGGCACTAACAAATCTCCCCCCCAGGATATTGGTGCCCCACAGAAGAATCTTTTTAAGCTCTAGATGGATCTCTTTCCCTTTTAATTCAGTCTAGTACAGTCTAGAAAATAATGAATTATTTTCAGAAAGAGAACTTTTCCTTACTTGCTTGCACTGAAAGGAGTAAAACTCTTTATTCCTCGTCTGAAGTATTTGTAGGAATCTTTGCGATTATGGCTCAGACATACCATTCACATATGGGGATTGGGCCCTGATTAGTGTTGGAGAACCAGATTGATTCTGCCTAATCATATTATGATTTTCCAAGTGCCTTGCTGACACATCCTTAATTATGGATTCCAGAAATTCCACGATGAGACGGCTAACCGCCTTGAGTTGCTGGTCTTCTCTCTCCCTCTTTTATTGAATAACAGTGTTACTGGTGCTACCTTACAATCCACTGGGACCTGAATCTAAGGAATTTTGGCCGATCACAATCATAGTCATATAGGGAAGATTCAGATAGAAATACTTTCCTCAGTTTATTAAAAAAACAGGAAAATATATTCTGTTTTATATAGTGAATATATTCACTGTTACACCTTTAAAAACCAGTCCAAGAGAAACCTGCCAAGTTGGCTTGCTGTCTGGAAAGATCCACCTGGATGACACACCCAACGTCCATACTCCGACAACTGCCATCGAGCTAGGTTGTGATTAGCAGCCTTGCCCAGCCTGGATACTGATTCAGCCAGCTCAATGCCAGTCAAGGATCAAGTACCAGATGTGAATGGCATGCGCCAGCTTAATTTTGGAAAGAAAAAGTGAAAATTAATTTTATTTTCAGTGCCTCTTAGCCATGCAAGTGACTTAAGAGAAATTACCCCATCTGCAGAGGATCTATTTCTTGAAAACTAGATGGTAATAAAAAGGGAAACAAAAATAATCAGGATAAATGACTCTCTTGTTCAAAGTACCATGAAGTGTTTACATTAAAAAATACAAAAATGTACTAAGAAAATTCCCATTAATGCCCCAGTAAACCTGCCTTTTTGGATTTCCTCATCTCTGTGGCTATTCTGTTCTATCCAGTTCACTGACGTTAGAATTATACACTGAGGCATTGTTGGACAAAGAGCACACACTACTGGCTGGTTATTCACAATTTGAAGGGAACATATTGAATCTATTTTCTTCTCAAATAACATTAGATTCATGTAATAATTATGATGCTTCAAAAAAAATGGTAGCAGCAAAGCAATTCAGCTTTTAAAATACAGACATGTACTGTCCCCCCCCCCCCCCCCCCCTCGCCCAATATTAGTACAAACAAAAATACTTCACACTTTTGTTTTAAGAATGAGATTTTTTTTAAAAATTCAATTAAGGGGAAATTTAGCATGCCCAATCCACCTACCCTGCACATCTTTGGATTGTGGAGTGAGACCCACACAGATAGATGTCAGGTGGATTGGCTGTACTAAATTGCCCTTAGTTAATGTCCAAAAAGGGTAGGTGGGGTTACAGGGTTAGGGTGGTATGGGGATAGGGTGAAGTTGTGGGCTTAGGTGTGGTGCTCTTTCCAAGGGCTGGTGCAGACTCAATGGACCGAATGGCCTCCTTCTGCACTGTAAATTCTATGATTGTATGACACGGGGAGAATATGGAAACTCCACATGGCCGTGACCCAGGGCCGGGATCAAACCCGAGTCCTTGGCGCCATGAGGCAGCAGTGCTAACCACTACTCCACCGTGACGCCCTGAGATTACAATTTAATAACGTACATATGCTGGGCCCAATAGTAGTTCACATACCTTTCTCAATGAGTTGCTTCCACCTTTTGGACCAGTCAGTCAGCTGCTGAGAGTAAGATTTCTCTATCTTAGCCCGTTCATTGACACAGTTCATAAGATCATTGCACAACCTGTGTCCATCATCAATACGCTTCACTGAGCGCTTATAATTTCCAACCTGCAAAGAAAGTGTAGTGTCATCAGAACCAACAGAATTATGAAAACCTCTCAACTAGTTGTCATCCTCTCCCTGGTTTACATACATTGAAGCTTGGTTACCACCTTAAAAAATTACCAATGATCTTGAGAGACAATAATGTCAGATTGAATATTTAGCTTGCTGTTTTTTTAAAAAACTTGCTGGCCTGTATAGATCCCACCTTTCTGGAAATAATGTCAGTTTATAACTTTCAAACAAATAAAAGATACATGCAATGGTTTCGCTGGTGATGCGGAACCTATCTCAAAGATGTAAAAATAGAGAGGTGATACAAGAAAAGAGCAAGATTCCATAGCCCTGGGGGCTTAGGTATGTTATGAAACTTACTTGAATTTTTCATTTTACAGAATCCCTTCATTATTGAAAAAACAACATCTAGCATTCCCAATAAAAACATCAGATATATTTTGAGTAACGTTTACGAATCTCTTGTGTACAGAAAAATAACTTATAGCAGTTACACAAAATAAACCAGTAACCCGCATTGGAAAAAGCAATAAAGCAGAGATCTGAGCATCAGTTCTACGATTGGAAACTAGCTTGGTTTCCTCCTGCCTCAGGACAGACTCCAGATCCCCAACCTTTAAACTAGCACAATCTGAATCATTGATTGGAAAATGCAAAATAAGGATACCAGATACGGCTGCTTTTTTAAAAAAAAAACTAGCAATGTGAATCACCTGAGGGGACCCTCAAACCCCATTTCAGCATTGCACACAAACTAATTCTATGCCTGTGGCTAGGAGCAATATACAAATTCACACCATGGAGGAGACATGCAGAGTGAAATAGATCACGACAGACTGAACAACAGCTCAACTCACTTTGACTTTCAGATTTACCTTCATGTTCTGATCATCAGATTTTTGAATGCCACCAAAAAATAAATCCATCATTATGTGGAGAAGTAGTACAATATTGCAATAGAAATTGCAGCCAGTCTGCTCTTTGTAAGGCAGGGTGTCTTTCAGAAGTCTGCACAGAGTAATATTGGAATAACAGGGCAGAGAGGATCCTGGGGTGACAGGTGAACCACTGCAGACATTACCTGTGGAGTTGGTCAGGAGAAGAGAATCCAGGAGGTCCCCAAAGACCACACTCTCAGGAGGGAGTGGGAGTAGGTGGCCAGGAAGATCAACCTCTGCAGTCTGAACCCAAGGACTCAACAGCAATGCCACAGTAAGTGTAATGACCTCATGTGGGTGGTCAAAATTGGTGAATGTATCTTCATATATCTCCTACCCATCACAGCAAAACGTCTCGTGCTACTTAATACACTGCATCCACATCACTTACTCAGCAGCACTTAACATCAAAATACTCAACCTCAATTTAACACACCTTCCAATGCTGTTAGCCACACTTTGCATACCTCCATCTCTTTAGCTATACCAGGAACATTACTCAAAAGGTGCTACACAATGAATGATATTCTGCCCCCTCTCTTGCAGAACAAGGTGGCACACAATTTAGGGGAGCAGAGCAGAACTGCTAATTTATTAGCTAGTGTGTTTTACACCCTGTACTGGATGAGACATTTCTTCCAGTTAAATATTAGGAAGACTGAAGCCATTGTCTTCAGTTCCCACTCCATTCCCTGGCTACCATCCCAACATCCATCTCCCTGCCAACTGTCTGAGGCTCAACCAGACCGTGCACAACTTTGATGTAACGTCTGATGCTGGGATGAGTTGCCAACAGCACATCCATGGCATCAGTAAAGACTGCCTATTTCCATCGCCAAATCACCGCCTGACTCAGCTCATTTGCTGATCAAACTGTTATCCATACCTTTATTACCTCAAGACTCCACTATTCCAACACATTCCTGGCCAGTCTCTCACATTATACTCTGCACAAACTGAGGTCACCCAAAACTCTGCTGTTTTCATCCATATTAATGCACAATCCCATTCACTTACCGCCCACTGACCTACACTGACTCCCAATCAAGCACAGCCATGATTTTATAATTCTCATCCTTGTTTCAAATCCATCCTGGCCTCATCCCTCCAGATTTCTGTCATCTTTACTCCCAAAATCCTCAAAGACATGTATGCTTATCTAATGTGGCATCTTTAATATCCCTAATTTTAATCGCTCTACCAGTGCTCCACTCCATCACCCTTCAGCTGCCTTGGCCCTAAAGCTCTGGAATTCTCTCCTGAACCTCTCTAACTTCAGCTAGCCCCAATATTGCATCATATGGCAGAGTGGGTCCAGCCCACTGGGACGATTTTATTAAGTTAAATACAAGTGGTTGTTGTTAATCTGCTCCAGCCTTATCCAACCCGAAGTCTCAGCTCATCCTCATTCTGCTATGTGGTATGATGAGAAAGCTGCAGAATGCGAGATCATGGATCGCTTGCTTCCCAACCCACTTTACCAACAAAACATCCAATGCTGCACTAATTTCCCTTAGTGCTTTGTGGTGCCTTTTCCTGGCTTAGCAGTCCTGTGCACTGTGACCCTAGTGGCTGCAGCATGTTGATTGGAAGGATGCTGATGTTCAGTAGGGGAGGCTGCAGCTGGTCTTGCCCTTGGATAGGAAGACCCGGCTTTGGGCTGCACACCTGCGCTGGCTAGGCTAGCATTCATTGTCCGCCCCTAATTGCTAAATTATAGACCATCTTGTCCTGCAAGAAAGGGGGGAACTTTTGTCAGTGGATATAGTACAGCATATTTGGTTGCTGTGCCCAACATGCAACAGCTGACAGTGGCAAGATGAGTGCTTGCCTTGCAGCAAAGCAAAGTATTTGAGGGTGATGTGTGGCTATGAATGTGAGGTATGAATCTTGGTTGATATTCTTGATGGTCGAGTGAAGGTGCATGGAACAGATTGGCTAGTGGAGCAATTAGCAGGACTTGGTATATAAAGATGCATTAATTGATTTTGACCATTCACACAAGGTCATCAAGTCTCTCGTGGCACTGTGACTGTTTTGCTGGTAGTGACTGCGACAGCTAACTATTCCCACTTTGTATTTGTATTTGGCTGAGCCCTCTGAGGGAAGAGAATCTCTTTCCTCCTTTGCTCCTATTGCACCAAGACCTCTAGCACAGAATCTAAGAGCATGCTTTCTGGTCTGTTGCCCCATCTTTACAGATCTATCTTGGTTTCTCTCTATTCTTTAATCAGTTTTAGTACCTGATTCCGACATGACTTTTAGCTACCGGTACCTATGTCATGAGTTCCAAATTGGGGCACAACCTCCAGGTGTTGCCCTGACAGAATGTCTTCCACCAGTTTAGTAATATTCTTTACCCTAATACCAGGGAGGCAACATACCATTTAGTAATCACTTTGGGGATTGCATAAATAATTGCTTTTTCCCTTAACTATTGAATCCCTCAGTGAAATCCCTCGTGGTGCCGGGAATTTAACTCCTGCATTTCTCAGAGTTGCCATCACACAGTATTCATGGCTGAATGCAGGTTAGTGAGAGTCATTGGCTTGGGCATTCCTTCTCTATCTTCCTTCCACCATGTTTTGTAGTCACACATTCCCTCACCTCCAATGCTTTCTACAGGCGTGGAGTGATCATGTTATAGAATCATAAACACACAGCACAGAAAAAGCCTTTCAGCTCATCACGTCTGTGCCGGTCAAAAACAAACGCCTAACTATTTTAGTTCCATTTTCCAGCACCTGGTCCATAGCCTTAGCATCAGATACTTATTAAATGTTATGAGGATGTCTGCCTCCACCATCCTTTCAGGCTGTGAGTTCCAGATTCCCACTCGCCTCTGGGTGGAAAAGGTTTTCCTCACTTCCACTCTAAACCTCTGACCCTTTACCTTAAATCTACACGCTGGCCATTGATCCCTCTACCAAGGGGAAAAGTTTCTTCCTGTCTCCTTTATCTTTGCCCCTCATAATTCTATACATCGCAATCATGTTCCCCCTCAGTCTCCTCTGCTCCAAGGAAAGCAACCCCAGTTTATCCAGTCTCTCTTGTAATTAAAACTCTCCAACCCAAGCAACATCCTGGTAAATCCCCTCTGTATCGTTTCAAGTGCTATTACATCCCTCCTATAATGTGGATTCTAGAACTGCACACAATACTCTAGCTGTAACTTAACTAACATTTTATACAGTTCCAGCATAACCTCCCTACTCTTAAACTCTCATGCCTCAGCTAATAAAGACCATATGCCTTCTTAATCACCTGCCCTGCTACCTTAAGAGACTGGTGTACATGCACACCAAGGTCCCTCTGATCCTCAGGGTTCCTCGGGTCCTGCTGTTTATCATGTAATCCTTTGCCTTGTTTGTCCTGCCCAAATGAATTGTCTCACACTTACTCGGATTGAATTCCATTTGCCACTGATCAGTCCATCTATATCCTGTTGTAATCTAAGGCCATCCTCCTCACTATTGACCACTCACCAATTTCTGTATCATCCGTGAACTTACTGATCAACCCACTTACATTCAAGTCTTTTATATAAACCACAAGCAACAAGGGGCCCCATTGGACACAAGCGTCCAGTCAGAAAAATATCCAGCGACCATCTCCTCTGCTGCCTGCCAATCAGCCAATTCTGGATTCAATTTGGCAAATTCACTTGGATCCCATGGACTCTTACCTTCGCTAACAGTTTCCCATGTGGAACCTTATCAATAGCCTTGCTGAAGTCAACGTAGACTACATCAAAGGCACTGCTGTCATCTACACATCTGCCACCTCTTCGAAAAATTAAATCAAATTGGTCAGACATGACCTCCCCTTTACAAAATCATGCTGATTGTTCTTAATTAACCCCTGCCTCTCCAAATGAAGACTAATTCAGTCTCTCAGATTTGCTTCCAGTAGTTCCCCCACCACTGAGGTTAGACTGGTCTGTAGTTTCCTGGTTTATCCTTTCCTTCCTTCTTGAATAATGGTACCACATTGGCTATCCTCCAGTTATCTGGCACCTCTACTGTGGCTAGAGAGGAATTGAAAATTATTGCCAGTGCCCCTGCTATTTCCTCCCTTGCCTCATTCAACAGCCTGGGATACATTTCATCTGGCTCTGGAGATTTATCTACTTTTAAGCCTGCATCACTACTCAGAATCTCTTCTCTTGTCTATGTTAATTTCTTTAATTTTATCATAGTCCTTCTTCCCGATTTCTATACCTATACTGTCCCTCTCGCTAGTGAACACTGACACAAAGTATTAATTTAGAATTCTACCTATGTTCACCAGCTCCACACTCAAATTACCACAGTGGTCCTTAATTCCATAGTTATCCTTTTACCCTTAATGTACTTGTAAAACAACTTCAGATTTTCCTTTGTTAAGTTCCATCTTGCACATTCTATACTCCTCTGGGGCTTCTGCTGTTTTGAGCCGGAATGTATGCTTGAGGAAATTCAGATTCTCAATGCGCTAAAATGACTTCAGCCATTCCTCAAGCACTTCATACGCACTTGGTTACCCAGGATTCATGAAGGGTCCTGGGTTTCACACATACAACATGAAATACATGCAATGGCTCCCTGCTAGCTTGCCATGGTGGTCAATTCACAGGCCTTCAGGTCATTCAGTATTTGACCACCAAAACACTCAAGACTGGATTCTAAAAATGTCACTAGCATCTAAGATAATGACCTATAAAATTCTGAAATTTCTTCAAAGACAGTAAAATATTGAAGGTGGAGGCTGTGATCTCATCTCTCAGATGTCTCAGCCTCTACACCGTACAATTATCAGCTCAAAGAATACTTTGAGGCAAGATTATTTGATTTGATGAAGTGAAGACACCTTTCTGCTAGATTGGTACAGGCTCTTTGACAAATCTATAAATGTCTAACCTCTGGGACTTCACCTGTCTTCCTGTATCACTGCTGTTGAAAAAATAATCTATCACCTATCTTTTCTTTTATAAAATTCAGCGAACGTTTTCTGTCTTTACTCCCAAAATCCGTGATTCCACTAACTGCCACCAGTGAAACTAATTTATTATGACATAGAGGGAGGCTGTGGGTGGGCATCTTAACAGTTACAGGATAAGCATACTGCAACTGAACTCATTCGTGATGGAGGTATCTGGAGAAAAAAAACATGAATCATTTTATGTAAAGCTGGTGATATATATGAATTCAGTAAAGCTGGTGGTATATATGAATTCAGTATCGATTTTGATCTGCATTGTAGAATTATTCATAGTTATTGTAATTAGTAATGCATGTCTACTTGCCCTCATTTAATTGTGGGCTCCAAGGTTAGTGCAGCATTTAATGGACAACATTGCAGGGACAGAATAAATTAGTACAATAAAGGATAGCAATTGACTGGAACAGGTTTTTTCTAGTTACTTAAAATGCGTAGTATGTAGATCTAATGACATCAATCTTTAAATTGTATGCTTAATATAAACCACAAATATCAGTTCAAAATGAGTTGTATTAGGTAAGAAAAAGGAACATAAATTTATACCAAAGATCAAAATTCAAAACAAATATTAGAAAAGGTTTGCTTGACTGAAAGGGTAGTAAAGGTTTGGAATGGTCTACCACTTCAGAAAGCGATCAAAGATATTAGGGGACTAAAGTTGCAGCTGCATGATAAGCTGGAATAGTTGAAATACAAAACAGGGTCAAGTAAAATATGCTAAATGCCCTTAGTTTTTTCCTTATTTCACCACTGGGCAAAAATAATCACAAAAACATCATGAAGACATAGATACAATTATCAAGGTAGATTACGTCAATCAATCTATAATTTTAGTGGCATTTAATAATTATTTTGAGGATGACCTCAAAGAATTTCCCCTTCTACAGTGGCATTTCCTGTACAAAATAAAAATAGATAAAACAATTCTGATGTTTTAGTTATTTAATCCATCTCTGAACCAGAAAACAAATTATTATTGTACGTATTACAAAACATAATTAGTTCATGTTCAGTATTTCAACAAATAAATTATTCCTTCTTGACAAATTGAAACCTTTCCCTAAGTGGTCCACCATACTGATACTCTCAGTAAAATAGAAATGAATCCCACCACCTTTCCCGGGGATCTTGTCATCTTATCCCATATTCAGTAATCATGATGAGCGTGGTGTAATTACAAAGGATATATATCCATTTGACAAACCACTATTATGTAATGCAATGTCATGAGATGCCAACTGGGATATCTATTTTATCTCCTCTCTCCAGTTTTCTCTCATCATTTTATGTCACCGAATCAAGTTCATTACAAATGTCAGCCATTTTTCAGAACCATCCCCAAATAAGCATTCTTCAAATCTAACCTTAAAGCATCAAGAACTAGAGGGCATAGATTCAAAATAGCAGGCAGAGGAGCAAAAGTAATGAGCCAATTTTGTTTTTACCCAGAGGGTGGTTGGAGTTGGAAATACAATTCCTGAGAGTGTGGTGGCGGCAGGTTCGATCGAGGTATTCAAAATGATTTGGATTGCCATCAAGTGTCAAGATCTTTGAAAAAAATGAAATTTACGGATTGAATACGATAAAGTTCAAAGGTGTTTTGGATAAAATAAAGAACTGGATAAAAGGGTGGATAAGAGTGTCGCTGTCTGGAGGGGTTTTGATATGTGAATTACCTTAGCAGCGTGGAATAAAAGTTACTGTGAGGGAACAATAGAGCATAGGATTTCAGTTGTTAAAGGTGAGTTCAAAGGTGGGATACAATTCACACTTAAATGTTAAAAGCCTGGTCCAAGGTGAGTTGTTTAGTTAGGATTAAAAGAGAAAAACAGGACATCAATAGCCGGATTAGCTCTGTATGGAAGGAGGAGAGGAAAACAGCTGGTGATCACAACCATAGTTACCCAGCCGGAAAGCCGCACTCTTCCAGACCACAAAATTCTAAGTTCAAATGCTCGTTTGAAGACATCATAAAACACTTTGCTGGACTGAAGAAAGACTTCCTAAACTGAAAGACAACTTATGGGTGGTAACTATCTGTTGGATCTAGCTCAGAATTGTACTGTGTGTGATGTTGGTCTGGGACAAGAACTTTTTTCAGAGTTCAAGAACGTAGGTTGATAGGGCAGCACGGTGACCTAGTGGTTTCACCCCCACAGCCCAAAAATGTGCAGAGTAGGTGGATTGGCCATGCTAAATTGCCCCTTAATAGAAAAAATAATTGGGTAATCTAAATTTTAAAAAAAAGAATGTAGGTTGATGGGAACGGGGTTAATTCCATGAGATAATGTATGTGCGTGGCCATTATTTTAGCTATATGTACCTTTGCTTTGTATTGATTTTTCTTGTGTTTCTTTTCAAGTTAATAAACATTATTTTATTTGAATGTTAACAGCAAGACAGTATCTTTCTTCACTGTTTTGCATATCTTTCCTCACATTATACCAATAAAACAATACACAGGAATAATTGGTATCCTTCTGGATTTTGGGATACCCTCATATCTAACATTAGCAAGAAAGAACGTGCAATGTTAAGGAAATAAGGCAGGGGACTGGGACTCAGTAGAGTGTTCTTCCAGAGAGCTGAGCCAGTACAGAGTCTATGGGCTGAATGGTCTCCTTCTAAGGATTCTGCAAATGGCACTTTTTTTCCTGTAGCTATTCTCAAACTTAAATGAGTTAGTTCCAGCATTGAGCAACAAGTTTACCTGGTTTGTCAAAGAGTGTATGACTCAATATCTCCACCGGGATTGCATTTATTAACCAAGTCACCAGGGCAACAATATTTATATTGCTGATATGCCATCAGATTACAAATTACTAAGGTTATTTCTGCAAGTATTCTCCCAAGCAATCTATAATCAAATCCAACTCATGACATATCTTCAATTTGTTGACCTCTGAGAAAATTAATTTCATACAGCCTCCTGATAATACAATAGTGTCTTATTGTAGTCAATCAATAAAGCAAAATCTTTTTCAAATGTAGCAGTACAATTCAATAAACTCTAGGGCAGACAGATAAACTGAAAATGGACTTTTCTGACCTTGTACGTTCCTTTGAGAACAAATCTACTGCTTGCAAACACTGGGCAGAGCATTCGTAACAAAATATAAGAAAAAGCACTAAATAAATCAGGCTTAAAACCAATGCTTTAAGTTACTGCCTAGCATGTCTCGTGTCATGCTTTGAATTTGTGATGTCAAATTGCTCCCACCACTACTATCACCAACGGCGAAAACAATAGCCATCAATAATTCACTCAGCTGTTGTACAATACAAAATTATTTTATTCCTCCAAGTAGAACCCTCAAGTGTGGAAGGAAAATATCTGCAAAAGCACTGCCGAATGTTTTCATATGTCCAACATCAAAATTTCACATCCATCATTTTGCTGTACTGAAATCCACGGTAATTTGCAACATGTTAATAGCAGAACAGCACCCACTCACACTGAAAGCACTAAAATGGCTCGCATTTATGTTGTGCCTGCCATGACCTCTGGGCATCCCAAATGGGTGACTGCACAACAAGCACCCATAAATAGAATTTAATATTGACCAGATAATTTGTTTTGTTAGTTAATGGATAACATCGATCAGGGTATTGGGGAGAACTGCCCTACCTCAACCCAAGACTGTAGCCATTTAAGAAGAAAGACTAACACCATCACTTTTTTCAAGGCAGACGAAGAGGAGCAGAAATAGAACCTTGGCAGAATTGAGCACGAAAACCAGGTTAAAATAACCAGACAGTTGGAACTTTAAGTTTGTTTGAAGGCATTGTATAGGTTTACATTCCCAACCATATGCCTGGTTATTTAAAACTAGGTGACAAGTTTGCGTAATAAAGTGTGTTAAGTAGGTCCACACCGGTTAGTGAAGTTAAAACGAAGAAACAGCTGCTTTCTTTGCAGGCAAATTTATTGACTTAGTTCACAGTGAAATCCCATCTGTGTCCCCATTTATAGACGTGCAAATGCCTAGCACCTGCTTAACTATGTAATTGCCAGTCTTAACAAATAAGACCTTGATGAAGTTTGTGCCTGGAACATGGGGATTTGAACTTTTACTATAATAAAATGCAATATTGAAATTTTAAAAGAACAAAAAGAGTAGGCCATCAAATTCCCAAGGGTACAATAAACTCAAACTGCAGAATTAGCTTTACCTTTCCTTTCCTAGAACTGATCATTATGAAAGAAAGATGCCTGCAATCAAAATTGCTGTTTTTGTGTCTATTTCTGAATTCAAATCTCCTGTCATTATAGTTCCAACGTACAGAACATCAAATGCATGCTATTCAGATTCTCTGGCCTCTTGTGGAATGGTTTATCCAAGACAACAGGGGAACAGCACGGCAGTGAAATTCAAATTATTATGGCAACTAGGCTAATGTGCAAAAGCACCAAATTGCTTATAATGTAGTTCATTGATTGCCCCTGCAATTTTCCCCATGCTATGTTCCTAATATAAACTGTTTATTTTCGGATGGGGAGAAGAGGAGTCAGCTGGCATGTAGACCAGCAACATGGTTAAACAGGCATATCAAAGAGCAGCATGAATGGATTCTTCCAACAGTTCAGTGCAGAAAGGATCTTTGTAAAACAAAGCCACACAAGACTCAAAACGTTCCCCGTTCAGTCCCCATCACTTCCTTCATCTCAACCAAGGTAACAGTTGGGGGCATCAGAATGGTCTTTATAATTTAGGTTGTGATGACAGGGGTAGAACGTGAAGAGGATGGTTGGAGAAAAAGGAATAACAATAGTCAGCCAGATATTCTTTTCCCAACTGGATCAACAGAGATCACGATAGCCAGAGTCCATACAAAAATTGTCACTGTCTTAAGGTCACAAAGATGAAAAATAGTCATTCAATCCAGTGCCCATCAAGTACTTCCAAGTCTTCCAGCCCAACATTTAAATACATAGAATCTTTGATTCAATTATCTTAACTGACAGGTCATTTGAAACATTTATTATTCTTCAGTAAAACATTTTTAATATTTGACATCATTCAGTTCTGGACTTCAATTACACTTGCTCTTCCCCCTCCAATATACTAATCTCATCTTTACCCAACTTCTCAACCTTTCTTTTTCCTTTTAAAAGGCATCATTCCATATACTATGTACGTACAGTTTTGAAGCCAAGTAAAAGTCACTGTTCTGTACTTTAACTTGCTCTTTCCATGGCTATCAAAACCAGAATTATTTGCCAGCTCTTACTCTAACTTTGTCTCTATAACCTTCTAGCTCTTCAAGCCGAAAAACCAACTAATTGCTATATCCTGATTCACCAAGTCTTTTATTTCACACTTTTTAAACCTTGATCACAAAGGCTCCATTATAGCTCTTGACTTTGATTTCTCAAAAAATCCTACATTTGAATGTCATGAAAGGCTTATCAATCGAAAGAATTGATCCCATCAACTAAATAACAGTATTTAAAAGAAAGCAGCATTCATTGGGTTTATTCATATTCTGTTTAGAAAGAGCAAGATGTCACCTCAGATCTATTAGTTGTCAGCTGATCAATGTATGATGCATAATGTATAATTCCCTCCGTCCTTTCAAACTGAAGTGAATGAATCCACAATTGATCTGGAAGCAGGATCATTTTACAGGCTACTGTACTTGAGACAAATTGCTTCAATAATTGATTGAATGCTCAACTTGCAATGCAATAAAGTACTTGGTACTGCCCTAAGTAATGAATGAATACCCAAGGGCATTGATAATTCACTAAACTAATTGAAGACTCCCAAGATAAAGTTAAATTAATGAAAATGACAAATGTTTGATATATTTTTGAAAACTGTAGCCATCTAAGCTGGCCACCTGCAAAGGACCATGGGAATTGTGGCCAACCCAGGACTCAGACAGATACAGAGCCTATGTGTATCTGAAACACAGGTAACCAGGCCTGATCGAAACCCCCACTCATTTGCATTTCAATGGCCCATTTTCCCAGGACAATAGATCTCCAATCAAGCAACCGGTACATCCACAGACTGACCGGCGCCACTCCCTTTACTCAGAAAGCCCAACTGCCAAGGTCAATAACCGCGAAGGACCCGCCCAGCTACCAAGGCTCCCGCCCCTTTATTGGTCGAAATCGAAGACAGTGATCAGAGCCCTGTCAGACTATTGGGTCCAAGGTTAAGGACCGCCCCAAAGAGCGCGAAATTCCAGAGGGATAAAAGAGGACACAGCCATGTGTTCTGTCTCTTTTGGATCCGGCCTGTGCCAACCCAATTGTAGCAGGAACAGCCAGTCAAGTTCAAGGCCAATGATCACTACCTGACGGATGAGCCCAGCAGAGACACAGCCACTTTCGTTGAACCAGCCAAGTGAAATCCAGATAAAGGCCTTATCCATTTGCACAGTGCTTGTCACCCTGAAGGTAAGTATAGGTTATTGTAGCTGATAGGTGTAATTTAACTCGTAGTAGATATTGCGTTTGCATGTCGACATAGCTCTTGTGTATGTAAATAAACCATTTTTTGAACTAACTAACTGGTTGTGTGGTCATTTGATTGATATAAAGGAAGGCTTGTGGTTCACCAACATTATCAATAGAGCAACATTATTGGCGAACTCTGACGGGACTCGATTAGAAGTGACTTTGTCACTCCGAGAGAACCCACAAACTCTGATTCCAATTGCGAGAAAGAACCACAAATGCAGGTCCCATATTGACCAAATAACCGAATTTCGGAAGTGTGTACTAACCCGCATGCGTACCTAACAGGAAGAGTAAGGTAAACTCGTTAGAATTGTGTACAACTATCGAAGGATTGTGAGCCGGAAAATAGCTTAAGCCATACCCGCTGTTCAAATCGCCGCCTTATTCCCCTGTCCAAATTAAAAGTAGAGCAAGAGATAAAAGAAGTAATGGCCACTAAAGCAGTGGAAAGATTGATGAACCCACAGGAACCTGTGGTCACAGTGACCAATAGAGCAGAGCAATACCCCATATGGGAGGAAGAGTTAAGGAAATACTTAAAGGGGAAAGGATGGTCCCTTTGGTCGAATTTTTGCGCTAATGATGAGTCAGGCCCAGGAAAGATAGGACAAACTTGGTGGGAGAACCTAAGCGAGGTCCACAAGAAAAATGTAGGGAAAGTCAGAAAGCAGATGGCAGTAGTGTCCTGTTTGGCACAGTTGCAACGCATAGAAAAGGTCATGAAGATGCTCCGTAGGCAGTTAATTGAGAAGGAAGAAAAGAACGAGGGAAACAGTAACAAAAGCGAGAAGATAATTGAGCAACTCTGGGAACAGTTAGCAGCTAAGGATAAAGAAATGGCCGATGTAAAACGTGCACAGCAATCTTGTCTAGTTCACCTTAGTAGCTTCCAGACCCGGTACGATTAAGCCTACCAAGATACACAGCGCGCAGTCCTGATGAGAGGAAACAGAACAGGTCGCCCAGCTAACGAGCAAATGTGCAGATTTAAAAACAGCTTTGAGAGCGCTCCACAATTCTACTAAGGAACAGAGGCAGAGTACCGTTGACCATGCTATATGCTGACCGAAGATAGAAAAGTTACAGTCCCTGCTCTCAGTACAGAATGGATTCAGGTACACTTTCGGGCAGGATGTAAATGAGGAAGATGCTCCCGATTGGCAAGAATGAAATGAAAACGCCCAAAGATATGTTGAGGACACGGGAAATCAAAATCGAGCCCCCATGCCGCAAAAAGAAAAGCACCTGCAGCACCAACTGCACAGGCAGCACACACCCCCACTCACAATTCGACCCCCACAAATCCGGCCACCACACAATGCAAGTCATCGGATCAGGATGAGCCTGATATCGTTTACACCACCCCACTATCCATAACACAATTAAGAGAAGCTTGCACGAAAATTAGTCAATTCCAGCCCACCGCAGACCCGCACAGCTTCTTTGAGGAGGTGCGCCAACAAAAAGTTATGTACGGCCTAGATGAGAGAGAGGAAGTAAAGATAATAGTTATGTGCCTTAGCCAGACCGTAAGATCAGCTTTGCCAGAACCCCAAAATATAGCAGGAGTAACCCTACAGGAACTTAAAACACCCATATTAGATGCGGGTATAACAAAGGAGAGCCAGTTGAGGGTTTAAATCACTGCAGGCAAAAGAAGGGAGAGCATCCAACCGCATTTGCTGGTCGCCTATGGATTCATTTCATGACAGTCTACGGACAATTGAACTGCGTACACCTAAATGAGGAGGACACCACTAACTGGTCCCGCACCTTAGTCTCGCATGCCACAGACGTCTCGCAGACCACATACACAATCAAGTTTGGATATTAAAACGACTTTCTAGAGCATGGGAACAAACCCTACACTGACAGACAGATCAGGACGAGATAGAAGCAAACATGCACCCAGTTAAGATTAGCCAGGACCCAGCATGGATAAACGAGGGATGACACGAGGGACAGCACCCCAGAGCACAGGCACCACGAGGTTGTTACATTTGTTGCCACATGGGACATTACACCCGTGATTGCCGACAAAACCCCCCGAACCAACGATACCAACAACCAAACCCCCCACCTAGGAACAATGTTAGACCCATGCATAATGTTAGCGCCCGTTCAGACGACTTAGCGTTTAACTCCAGAGATTGACGATATTCGGACTCCCCAACTTGGGTTTGTGACACACGCTGGGCCAAATCAGGCAGACCAGTAGTTACAGGCACAGTCCGGGGACATACAGTCAAATTTCTTTGGGACACAGGAGGATCCCGCACCACTTTGAACTCCTCCAACATGTTTCAACAGGACAAATGGCCCACCATAGACACCACCATCCTGAGTGGATTCACCAGCCACATACAGCAAGGAGCTCCCGTACCCATTCAGATAGGGAACATTAGCACCAAACACCCCGTCGTTTTAGTTGACTTACCCCAAACCGCAGAGCACATTTTAGGCATCGATTTTATGAGCCCCCATAACCTTTCATTTGACCCAGTAAACAAATATGTCTGGCGAATGGCCAAAACAGCTAGGGCTCCCGCTACGCTCACAGTAGGGGTTTATGAAAACAGGATTTCCTCAGTAGGGGACTATTGGTTTAATCCGCAAACAATTAGTGCAGACCAGACTATTAGAGAGGTCCTCATAAAACACAAGGCTTTGTTCGCACAACACAAAGCCGCAAAAGCAATACGGTTTCCCACAGCAAGCTGAGGGTGAGATTTCGAAGGTTATTAACAGTTTGCTAGACCAAGGAGTTATTCGACCCGTAGTGTCCACAAATAATGCCCCAATTTGGCCCGTAAAAAAGCCCGATGGTTCATGGCGACTAATGATCGACTGACGAGATCTTAATAAGGTAACCCCTTTAGCAGCCCTTAGTTGCCACGAGTCCCGGGACCATGCTAAAACAGGGAGTACAGGGAAAATATTTCACAGTGTTGGACATCAGCAATGGATTTTGGTCCATCCCATTAGACAGGGCCTCTCAATATAAATTCGTATTTTCGTTCCAAGGGCAGCAGTACACGTGGACTCCACAAGGATTCAATAACTCCCCCTCCATTTTCCACCGACAATTGGCCAACGGACTTTCTAAAGTTTCCCGACTCAAATGCCTCATACAATATGTAGATGATGTGCTCTTGCAAACGGGCACAAAAGAGGAACACGTAGAGCTCTTATCGGAATTACTAGGCCTACTGAAGTCTTATGGGGTTCAGGGTGTACTACATAGATGGATAAGGAACTGGCTGGGCAACAGGAGACAGAAAGTAGTGGTGGAAGGGAGGGTCTCAAAATGGAGAAAGGTGACTAGTGGTGTTCCACAGGGATCCGTTCTCGGACCACTGTTTGTGATATACATAAATGATCTGGACGAAGGTATAGGAGGTCTGATTAGCAAGTGTGCAGATGATACTAAGATTTGGTGGAGATGCAGATAGTGAGGAGGACTGTCAGAGAATACAGCAAAATATAGATAGATTGGAGAGTTGGGCAGAGAAAAGGCAGATGGAGTTCAATCCAGGCAAATGCGAGGTGATGCATTTTTGAAGATCTAATTCAAGAGCGGACTATACGGTCAATGTAAGAGTCCTGGGGAAAATTGATGTACAGAGAGATCTGGGAGTTCAGGTCCATTATACCCTGAAGGTGGCAATGCAGGTCGATAGAGTGGTCAAGAAGGCATACAGCATGCTTTCCTTCATCGGACGGGGTATTGAGTACAAGAGTCAGCAGGTCATGTTACAGTTGTATCGGACTTTGGTTAGGCCACATTTGGAATACTGCGTGCAGTTCTGGTCGCCACACTACCAGAAGGATGTGGATGCTTTAGAGAGGGTGCAGAGGAGGTTCACCAGGATGTTGCCTGGTATGGAGGGTGCTAGCTTTGAAGAAAGGTTGAGTAGATTAGGATTGTTTTCGTTGGAAAGACGGAGGTTGAGGGGGGACCTGATTGAGGTCTACAAAATTATGAGGTGTATGGACAGGGTGGATAGCAACAAGCTTTTTCCAAGAGTGGGGGTGTCAATTACAAGGGGTCATGATTTCAAGGTGAGAGGGGGAAAGTTTAAGCGAGATGTGCGTGGGAAGTTTTTTACGCAAAGGGTGGTGGGTGCCTGGAACGCTTTGCCAGCGGAGGTGGTAGAGGCGGGCACGATAGCATAATTTAAGATGCATCTAGACAGATATATGAACGGGTAGGGAACAGAGGGAAGTAGATCCTTAGAAAATAGGCAACAGGTTTAGATAAAGGATCTGGATCGGTGCAGGCTGGGAGGGCCGAAGGGCCTGTTCCTGTGTTGTAATTTTCTTTGTTCTTTGTACTGCAATCCATCGGATGCAAGGTCAACCCCAAAAAGGCCCAGATTTTAAAGGAAAAGGTTCTTTATTTAGGCACCATCACCCCCCACGGGAAGAGAGAAATTGAGCAAACACGGATCGAGTCCATTGATTAAATTGCCCCTGCCCCAAAATGTCACTGCACTCCGGTCATTCCTAGGTTTGGTAGGATATTGCAGAAATCATATAGATGGTTTTGCTACTAAAGCAGCCCCACTCTCAGAGCTCCTTAAAAAGAACGTGCCATAGAAATGGCTTCCGCAGCACACAGACGCCATTGATGATTTAAAATACGCTCTAGGCACAGTTCCAGACTCAGACTTGCCCTATGCCATCGAAGTAGCAACCACCGACCAAACCCTATCAGGGGTACTCCTGCAAGAACTACACGATCACTTAGGACCCGTAGCCTATGCCTGAAGAGTATTAAACCCCGTAGAGCAAGGATTCTCAGCCTGCGAATGGCACTTGCTTGTAGTCTTTTGGGCAGTACAGTACTTTGCGTACATCACAGGCCTCAACCCAGTAACGATCTTGACCGAGAACACCCCCACTCAACTATTACTAGACGGTAGATTAAAGGGCGGTTCAGTCAGCCAAATCAGAGCAGCTCGTTGGACACTGTTACAATGCAGGGACACTACGGTAAAACGCACCAAAACCCACACATTTCTGGCCGATAATCTCCAATATGCACGGACCCCACATGGGTGCCAGATCACAGCAGCCCAACACCACACAGGTCCCTTTATCCCAAAGTCACTACACCCACGAACAGGCAGTAAGACACAGGATTCCCAAACCACAGGGAATGCTTAAAAAATTTATGTAGACTGTTCCTCCACAATCAAAAATGGAGTTAGAATTACTGGTTGTGGAATTTACGTGGAAGACGCGAAGGGACGCCCACTAGAAGAGATCTCTTTAAAATTGCCCAGCCACCTAGGTTCACAAGCAGCAGAACTCGTAGCCATAGCCTATGTAATTCAGCACCCCGACCCGCTTTCAACCCCCGCACACATACACTCCGACAGCCGGTATGTGTGCAACAGCTTAATAGAATTCCTGCCCCTGTGGGAAAGTCGAGTTTTGTTTCAGCCAATGGGAAACCCCTACCCTCTGCCCAGTTGTTAAAGCACATTCTCAAGGCAGCCTCAGATCGCACATACGGTATCATTAAAGTAGGAAGCCATCATCGTTCCTTCCCACCTGGTAATGTAAATGCCTTAGCCAAAGCAGGATCATGCCATGGTCACCTGGCAGCCACCCAAAAGTGAACCGATACACTCAGTCCAGGTTTCCCAGACCAATATTGAGGGTCTATCCCAAGCCCAAAAAGCAGACGACACCCTCAAACAGGTTTTAGACGGCACCTTCCCAGCCACCTATGATAAATGAAAGGACGCACTGACTGTACAGGACGGCATAGTTTTAAAAATTGAATATATGTGGTCCCCACCCAGGACAGAAACCAGCTCATTTACCAATTTCATGACGGACACGGACATCAGGGGACAGACAATACCATTGCCCATTTAAGACCTTTGTGTTGGTGGCCCGATTTAAAAAGTGATGCAATCCATTATGTTGAGAATTGCCTTATCTGTGCTCAGAACAATCCTGAACGTTACTCAAAGAAAGGACAATTACGTCACACCCGACCTGTGAATGGCCCTTGGACAAATTTGCAAATCAATTACATTGGCCCCCTTCCCCCTTGCAGAAATGGTTTCAAGTATGTGCTGGTTATAATTGACACCTTTACTAAATGGGTAGAAGCATTTCCTTAACGGACAAACACGGCAAAGGTCACCGCTAAGATTTTGACCCAACAGATATTCACACGCTGGGGTCTCCCCCGCAGCATTGAGTCAGACCAAGGTTCCTACTTCACCTGCAGAATTTAGCAAAATGTTTTAACAATTTTTGGGATCAGGCAGAAATTCCATGTAGAATATCATCCCCAATCCAGTGGCATTGTCGAGAGAATGAATCGAACTTTAAAAGCGACCATTAGGAAGATGGTGCAACAGAACAATGCCACGTGGGACATGGTCCTCCCATTTGCTCTCATGTTTATTCGGAACACCGTTTCCACATCAACCAACTCAAAGTCTCCGGATCCCAATGTAGCCACTCCCACCACATCTCTCCGGCAATAGGAGATGATTACGCCCCGCACATCGACAACCTAGTCCAACCCCTAGGCCAACCCTCCCCCCGCCATGCCGGCATTTATCCCTTGTCCACGCCCACAGACCCAAACATGTCTCCACCCACAGGTACAGACTTTCACCTTGAACTTGACTCCGACGGCAGCGAGAACCTCCGGGATTTGATTACTATCCCTCAACGCTGGTGTGATTTCTCTGCCCCCAGTCACCCCATATACTGGAACTACGTCTTAGATATCTTTGACCCCCATATATGCCTTCCCCCAGCCATCGCCACAGCCCGACCACAGTACCTCGCCCTCCACTCTCACCGCCCCTATGCCTCACGACAAAGAAGCCCCTCTTAGGCACCGCGACAACTCTTGCACACTAATAAGGCACGACGATTCGGATTATTCAATGGCCCACGCGGCCAAGGCACAGAAGCGGCAGACATGAGTCTGGCAACCGGGAGATGGTGATGATTCAGATACTGACTGTCGTTTCGGTAATGCATTTACAACACTGTTTGGTACAGAACCCCGAGGTGTCCAGATGATGAGAAAGAGACACCACCTAAGTATTAAGGTGTCCAAGTTCTGATGGAGCCTGCCCGCCTTTTTCCTTCTTCTTTTTTCTACTACACGGTTTTAATTCATGTCGCCCGACACAAAATGACACTTCTGATTCGAGAGTACGATACCCAATGTCAGTTAAAGGCACACGTTTGTTGGGAAACAGGGCCAGGATTCTCCCCTACCCGGCAGGGTGGGGGTCCCGGCGTGTCGGAGTGGCGTGAACCACTCCGGCATTGGGCTGCCCCAAAGCTGCTGAATTCTCCGCACCTTTAGGGGCCAAGCACTCACATTGAGGGGCTAGGCCCGCGCCGGAGTGGTTCCCACTCCACCGGCTGGCGTGAACAGCCTTTGGTGCCACGCCAGCCAGGGCCGAAAGGACATCACCAGCCGGCCTAAGTCCGCACATGCGCAAGAGCATCAGTGGCTGCTGACGTCATACCGGCACATGTGCAGGGGAGGGGGTCTCTTCCGCCTCCGCCATGGTGAAGGCCATGGGGGAGACGGAAGAAAAAGAGTGCCCCCACGGCACAGGCTCGCCCACAGATCAGTGGGCCTCGATTGCGGACCAGGCCACCGTGGGGGCACCCCCTGGGGTCAGAGCACCCACCCCCCCAAGGACCCTGGAGCCCGCCTTCGCCGCCTATCCCGGCGGTCAGGTAGGTGTTTTGATTCCCGCCGGTGGGAGAGGCCTGTCAGCGACGGGACTTCGGCCCATCGTGGGCCGGAGAATCGCCAAGGGGGGCCCGCCGACCGGCGTGATTCCCGCCCCCGCCGAATCTCGGGGGGCGGAGAATTCGGGACACGGCGGGGCGGGATTGACGCCGGCCCCGGACGATTCTCCGACCTCCCGGGGGGGTCGGAGAATCCCGCCCCAGATCACTGTTCTCCCAGTCTTTTTGGCAGGTTTCCACACGACTACAAACTCTTACCGTCCACCCAGGTCACCCAGGTAGGGAGTAACGGCACTAATCCCCTCCCTACCCGAGGACCCCAAATGCATCTGGTCAGTTAAGTTCGGGTAATGGAGTAACGGCACTAACCCCACCCTACCCGGGTATTCCACCCATTCTTATCTCGCAGCGGCCCACACGCATCTCATGTTCCCTTCACTTCATACACTCTGGAAAGGTTCTCTACACTCTGTACTGTCTTTGGAAGTCCTTAGTTTCACCTTCTCTGCTCACCCTTTGGTTGTGGTATAAAGAATGCATTTGCCATGTTCCGTACACTCACCCCTTCTTTCCTTTACCTTCCGCGAACCCCTGGTCGCTCCCCACCTGCTATTTACACATATGACATGATTGGTTGCCATACACGCTGCTACACGCGAACTACCTCTGACCTCTGGGATGAAACTCTATAAAACTGGCCGCCCTGAAATTCGGCTGGTTAAGATAAGCCTCAACCACCACTGGTTGAAAGTAAAAAAGACTGTTCAAAGAAATTGTCGTACCACTCCCCGCATCGACCACAAGCTGTGAGAGTTTCTGTACTTTAAAAATTTGCATTTTTTGTCTCTCAAAATGGTATGTCGAAAAAAAAATGAGGGAGTCACACACGGTGACAATCATAAAGGGTAATTGGAGTAAGGAGAGAAAGACTAATAAAACGAGATATTAGCTGAAGATAATAACAGATACAGTAGTCACCCGTTATACCGCGCCCCGCAATACCGCGGTTCGCGATATACGGCGGGGGGGGGGGGGGGGGCTTATGGACCCCAACTTACTTGACTCATTTTAAACTCTTTTTGAAACAGCACCTTTTTTAGCCGCAATGATTAGACCGATTAGCAGCAATGATTACCCGCGATGATTAGACCGATTAGCAGCGATGATCACTGTATTGTACTGTAGAACGATTAGCCGCGATGAGTAGCCGCGACCGATTAGCCCAGTTACACAGCCATAAAAGGGATACCTTTTCCAGTGCAGGTATCTTCGAGTTCAGTTACTGTCGTTCAAAATGTTTAAGCGCAAGTCTTACTCAGTGAGTCAAAAGATACATTTGATAGACCGGCTTCGAAACGGGGAAACGAAGACAAAATTATTCAGAGAGACTGGTGTACCAGAGTCAACCCTCCGTGGGTGGGTGAAAGATGAGCCCAATTTAAGAGCATATGTTGGGACAGTTTCTCAGAGTGAAGGGCTTAGCAGGAAAAAGGCAAGGAACGCTAGTGACAGTAACTTAGAGAAGGCTGTGTTCACCTGGTTTGTCCAGGAACAGTCTGGTGGCACCCCCCTATCTGGACCTATCATCAGGACGCAGGCTGAGAAGTTCCATCACCAGCTCCACCCAGAGGACAGCAATTTCGTAGCCAGCAAGGGTTGGCTCCATCGGTTCCAGAAAAGACATGGGATAGGTGCAGTTACCATCAGTGGTGAACAGAGATCCGCCGACTCAGGAGCCGCAGCAGCCTTTCCCGACATCCTCAAGAACTACATGGTGCAAGAGGAGCTGACCCCAGAGCAACTCTACAATGCAGATGAGTCAGGGCTTTACTGGAAGATGCTGCCTGATAAGACCCTAGCTGTCAAGGATGATGCCCACAAGACTCTGGGGTACAAGCAAGCCAAGAACAGGCTCACCATCCTGTTTGCCAGCAATGCCACGGGAACACACAAGCTGAAGCCATTGATTGTGGGCAAATTCAAGTCTCCTAGATGCTTTCACCACATCAACATGGAGAACCTACCCATTACCTACCGGAACTCTGGCAAAGCCTGGATGACAGCTTCCTTATTTGAGGAGTGGTTCTTCAAGTTCTTCGTACCCAGTGTCAGGGACCACCTTAGAGCCCGCAACTTACCGCAGAAGGCCACACTCCTACTGGACAACTGCTCAGCCCACCCTCAGGGAGATGTTCTCAAGACCAGGGATGGGCAGATCCAAGTGCTCTATCTCCCAAAGAACACCACCAGCAAGATCCAGCCATGTGATGCTGGCATCATTCAGACCTTCAAGTCTGTGTACAAAAAGGAACTGATCCTGGAAATGATAGACTCTCCTCTCACTGTCCCAGATTACCTGAAAGCCATCACCATCAAGGATGCCTGTTATCTGGCAGGGAAGGCCTGGGGAGCTGTGACAGAGAAGACCATCGCCAACTGCTGGAACAAGGCCCTAGGAGCAGCACTCCCACGACCCCAACATTACCCGGATGAAGAGGATTTTGTAGGCTTTACTGAAGCAGAGATCAGGGCAGCTGAGGAGAGGCTAGAGGACCAACTGGATGAGAACCTAACACTCCAGGATTGGGTGAACAGGTGGTCAGCAGCAGAGGACGACATGGCACCCGCAGAAACATTCACAGAGGAGGAGATCATCGACCAGGTCACCCAAGAGGAGGCAGAAGAAGAAGAAGAACCCCAGCCCACAGTGGCAAAGAGCCACTCGGATGCCATCACGCACCTGAAGTGTCTCATAGCATACACAGAGCAGCAAGACTTCGACCCGATATACATCCTACACCTGAAGAACCTCCAGAGACAAGCACAAGTCAAGATGAGGAAGGGGATGTGCCAGAGGAAACTCACAGACTTTTTTAAATGATTTTTAAAAATATGCTTGTAAGTACAATTTTAAGTATATTATTGTATGTATACTGTATATTATTGTATATATTTTAATAAATTTAAAACTTGATTTAAGACTTGAACGAACTTTGCTGTTTCTTATTTAAAACGCCCTTCCATTCAGCAATGTTCAGCATAGTCAGCGATGTTTCCTCTCGTTCATTCATTTGGATATCCGCCATCTTGGATATCCGCGGCTCGGATACAACGCGGGTGGCTGTCTTGGACCCGAACACCCGCGTTATAACGGGGGACTACTGTACTATGCTTGCACCCCCAGGATCACCCGGAAAACAGAAAACACAGGATGAAGCAAGGACTGCTGACATGCGTTTGGATCATCGCTGGACTTCTGCAACTGCGCGCGCAACAAACTTTTGTTACAAACCCCACACCATCCCCGAACACTACCACACAACAGGCCACTACCAGCCCGGACACTACCACACAACAGGCCACTACCAGCCCGGACACTACACCACACATAAAGACAGACATCGAAACCCCAAATTGGTGCGAAAACATTGCCAAATGGAATCCCCTTTCATACATAGTAGAGGCCCTTCTAGTAATTGCAATAATCTGCAGTGTCATTCAGACACTCCAACTGCATAAATGGCGAGCAAAAGCCTCCCGCTCCCCGATATATACAGTCTGATTCCCCTTCTTTGGAATTCAACACAATTAAACACATGTACTAATCGCTGCTAAGAATAAACCATGTATCTCTTTAACTTTATTAGGATTAAATAGAAATGTGATGCTGCCGTTTTAAATTTTGTAATGTATGCAAGTTCTTTGATATTCACCAGCAGCATCAGAGTACCTTAGATAGTGTTAGCTAGAGATTAACTGTGCGGATAAATTACCTGTTTTATAGCGACCTAAATTATAGTGACCGTTAGAGATGAATTAATTTATGGATGTATTAATGAAATATTAGGTAAATGTCCCAAACCATAAGATAGAGTAGAGTAGAACCTTGCCTTGACCAAGGGTGACCGGCCACCAAGAATGAACAGGGATCGATAGTGTGATCCACCACGCTTCGCGTTCAGGTTCAAGAGGACGGGATGCAGCCATCCAAGATGGCCACCTGCAAAGGACCATGGGAATTATGGCCAACCCAGGACTCAGATAGATACAGAGCCTATGTGTATCTGAAACACAGGTAACCAGGCCTGATCGAAACCCCCACTCGTTTGCATTCAAGGCCCATTTTCCCAGGACAATAGAACTCCAATCAAGCAACCAGTACAGCCACAAACTGATCGGCGCCACTCCCTTTACTCAGAAATCCCAACTGTCCAGCCCAACTACCAAGGCGCTCGCCCCTTTATTGGTCGAAATCGAAGACAGTGATCAGAGCCCTGCCGAACTATTGTGTCCAAGGTTAAGGACCGCCCCAAAGAGCGTGAAATCCAGAGGGATAAAAGAGGACACAGCCATATGTTCTGTCTCTTTTGGATCCAGCCTGTGGCAACCCAATTGCAGCAGGGACAGCCAGCCAAGTTCAAGACCAACGATCGCTACCTGACAGATGAGCCCAGCAGAGACAGAGCCACTTTCTTCGAACCAGCCAAGTGAAATCCAGATAAAGGCCTTATCCATTTGCACAGTGCCGGCCGCCCTGAAGTTAAGTGTAGGTTATTGTAGCTGATCGGTATAGTTTAACTCGTAGTAGATATTGTGTTTGCATGTCGACATAACCCTGGTTAATGTAAATAAACCATCTTTTGAACTAACTAACTGGTTGTGTGGTCATTTGATCGATAAAACGGAAGGCTTGTGGTTCACCAACATTATTAATAGAGCAACAAAACCTAGTTCAAATGTTTTTTTCCCCCTGCCCGACTGAAATAAGTAAGTAAAGTTGCCATAGTCCCAAATGACCATTGGTGCTTTCCCCTTTGAGGGATAGAACTGAAAGGTGGTGATTTAACCTGAGGATCACCACGTTTCAGGTGACGGGCAAGGTTGAGAATACAGGCCTTTATGATTAACCTCAACCGAAACAGGAATTGAACCCGGCTGTTAGCCTCACTCTACATCACAAACCAGCTGGCCAGAAAATTGAGGCAAAGCCTGCCCAACTAGGTCTCTGATCAAGACACTGAATGCTTTCAAGGAACAGCAAATGTTATAGTTTGGAAACCATTCAGTAAATGGTACAAGTGAAGCCCATATCATTTCCAATACTCCCTGTAACTGCTCAGCCTCTTTTTTTCCTTCTCCCCGAGATCAACCCTTCCCATTAAACAGCCAATCTCAGAAACACTGGGCGCGATTCTCCCAAAACGGGAGAAATCGTAAAGCTGCCGTAAAACCCGGGCGGGTTTTACGGCAGCGCGCCCCTTCCCGACCGGGGACCGATTCTGGTCCCCGGTCGGGGCTAGCAGCCCGACGCCGTAGGCTCCGGCAAGACGGGCTTAACGAAAATCGTTAAGCCCGCTTGCCGGAGTTAGCGCCGGCTGACGCGTCATATGACGTCAGCCGCGCATGCGCAGTTTGGAAGACTCCAACCCGCGCATGCGCGGGTGACGTCATCGCGTTTTTGCGCGAAACCCGCGCATGCGCGGGCCGGGTTGCCCCTCAGCCGCCCCGCGAATGGATACTGCGGGGCGGCGGAAGGACAAGTAGTGCGCGGGCATCGGGCCCGCTGCCCGCGATCGGTGGGCACCGATCGCGGGCCCATGGCACCCTTGGCACGGCCGTGGTACTGCCGTGCCAATCGGTGCCATGGTTATTAATAGCGAGTTTGTGACGCCGTTTTTACGAACGGCAAGACCAGGTGTGTTTGCCGTTCGTAAAAACGGCGGAAAGGGCTGGGAATTCGGCCCATCTAACAGCTGAGAATCGCTGCCGGCCGTAAAAAAACGGCGGCAGCGATTCGGGTCGGGACTTCGGGGGGGGGGGGGGGGGAGAATAGCGGGAGGGCGGCAAAAATGTCGGGAAGGCCCTCCCGCTATTCTCCCACCCGTCGTGGGGGGCGGAGAATTTCGCCCACTAACTTTTCTTTTTTTTAAATAAATTTAGTGTACCCAATTATTTTGTTCCAATTAAGGGATAATTTAGTGTGGCCAATCCACCTAACCTGCACATCTTTGGGTTGTGGGGGTGAGACTCACCCATACACGGGGAGTATGTGCAAACTCCACACTGTGGCCGGGGTCGAACTCGGGCCCTCAGCGCCGTAGGCAGCAGTGCTAACCACTGTGCCACCCTCTAACTTCTTTTTAATACTCTGATCCAACTTGCTATGTAAATATTACTTCAGTTTTTTAAAGTTAATTTTGAAGACCATACATCAACTTTAACTCCACATGACCTCCAAAATATAAACTGTTGATTCTGTAGAGCATTGACCTGATTATCAAGTCATATTTTCATTGAATGATTTTATTCTGTCTGATAGTTTGCACAACTGTGATTATAAAAGTAGCAATTAAACCATATCATGATCCACTTCCAGTCCACAGACAAGCTTGTGGCAGCAAAGAGACAATGACTTTCATGGGCTTTGGACGTTCCAATGGGCTCATCTCATTTTAAAGAATTTATGCAGCCAAACAGAAACAGAAAAGACTGGATCAGTTAACTACTTGTTTTATTCCATTCCCTACCCACGCTTGGGTCTTGTCGTGTTTCTCACCTACTGTCAAGTTCATTGCTAATGCGGATAAACCATTAGTTAGATACATAAAAGCAGGCCAAGGTAACTTAACCTCCATATTTAGGTTCTTTTGAGGGGAAAACACTGGGCAAACACGGACAGTATTCCCTAGATGCCAAGATGACTCAGTTCATGAATAAAAACCAAGAAAGTAAAATGCATGGTTGATCACATGAGCACAATGTTCAGGGTACCAAAGTACAGAACACAGACACTCTCATCCAACACACTCTTCCCCTATTAAATTGCAGGTATCCCAGTTTGGAAGGGGAAGCAAGTTGCAAATCAATATTCCCCAAGGATGACAACCATTCCTTTACGTCAGAATAGTTTAGGAGCCTCTTTGAAGGTAATTTTATTTCGTATTCTCCATATCCCTTCCCTCGCCAAAATAATTTCTGGCCCCATTTCTCTGTGGTTGTCTGAGTGCAATATGATATAGTAGTTTAGTCAGTCTTTCTGTCATCAGTACTGTTGTGGGATTAAGGTTACAACAGTAGCTAATACCCACATATCACCATGGTTGGCCCTTTTGAAATAAAGATGGTGTAATGAATATAGGAAATTATTAAATTTTATAGTGGTAATGTTATTAAGAACCCTGGGTTCAAATACATAGAAACAGTATAGTATGTCAGCTAAAGCTGTGATTACGGGGTTGTAAAGGTGAGGAAATCATTTATTTTAGCTACTTACTTGTTTATACATAGATGGTTAAAGTTTAGGAGTTTCCCTATCGCGCAGATAATTTATGAGTGATTCTGTTTGGTTCTAGCTAAGCAGGGCATGGGACATCCTCATGGGAGGAGACTGGAGAATGTCTTATGTTTGGATACAGATGATGGGATACAGATGATGTAATTAATTGAGGGAGCCAGGTCTGTCTGTAGTTTGCAGTTTGACAGGATTGAGTCTGACAAGGCTGGGATTTTCAGGTTATTCATGAAAGGGTCTCTCTCCAAAGGTCTGCACAGAGAAGTAATCCTGATTGTTAATTTTATTTATAAGTGGCATTTGAACTGTACTGGCTTTTTAAAATTGGAATATATAGTGGTAGGTATAGATAGTGAGTTAATGTATTTTCCCTTTTATTTAAGAATTGGTTTAATTGCAACACTTATTTCTTTGTTACTGATATGGTTAATTCTGTGTTTAAATTAAAGTTTGTTTTACCATAAAATATAAATATTGGTGGGTTAGTAGTCTTTACTCAAAGTCTTACAAATTGCAAATTGTTAGGATTTCTATGGAATCCTAACAATGGTCACAGTTGGGGAGGACACAAAAAGAGAGGGTGGATAATTTGGTGATCTGCAAAG
This sequence comes from Scyliorhinus canicula, assembly GCF_902713615.1. Classification (NCBI taxonomy): domain Eukaryota; kingdom Metazoa; phylum Chordata; class Chondrichthyes; order Carcharhiniformes; family Scyliorhinidae; genus Scyliorhinus; species Scyliorhinus canicula. Next base: position 96,567,020 of record NC_052160.1, on the reverse strand, counting down.
CCATAATCAAAGACAGCATTAATTTTTGAGCCGTTTAGGAATGTACTCCTATTATGTTACAATGTACTCCTATTATGTTAGAAGTAGGGAATCCAAAATTACAAGTGGCTCTAAATGTACATAAACCACACAATTAGATGCATCATAATACTTGGTTCGTCAAGTTGACTACAGCTTCACGTCAATTTTCTAGTTTCACTGAATAGCTAATCATACAACCATACCAAATCCTTGTTCTTTTTAATCTTAAGTTAATTTTTGTACTATTTTATATAACCATTACATTAAGGTTTCTCCTCTATTGGTTGCATTTCAGTTCTACCCCATTTATCTTTGATCAACTAGTGGTCCAGCAGATCAAAAGATGATCTGTCTTGACCTGTCTAAAACTGCCATTTAAGTTCAGGTAGAATCCACCAGGAAAGTCACTCTAACTGCTTGCCAACTCATTTGAGCCTGTACGAGCAGAGCTCCCACTACATTGTTCACAGGAAGTCAAGATCAAGACCAGTTTTTAAGTTCAGTTGGGTCAGACAGTGGGAGATAATTGGACCACACTGAGGAAGAAGCAGGAGTTTGGAAAGCCAGAATAGAAGTTAGAACATGATGACAGGAAAGAAGAGGTTGAAGGGCACAGTAAGAGGGAAGGTAGAGTAGTGTTCGTGATGGGGGCAGAATGTGGAGCAAATAAGGTAAAGCAGATATAGGCTGACCTCTTACTCTATTTTTAACTATGTACACCTGTTGAACTTCTGTGACCTGATTTCTGTCTCTCACCCTCTCTTTTTGAGAATTTTTTAAATTAGTCTTTCTTTAATAATTCCCACTCTAGCATCAACTTTTGTGTCCTAAAAATTAGGGTAAAGAAATAGATTAATGTGCCAATCTCTCTGTTTCTACGACTGTCTCTCCAGGCAAAGAACATAGAACAGTACAGCACAGAACAGGCCCTTCGGCCCTCGATGTTGTGCCGAGCCATGATCACCCTACTCAAACCCACGTATCCACCCTATACCCGTAACCCAACAACCCCCCCCCCCCCCCTAACCTTACTTTTTAGGACACTACGGGCAATTTAGCATGGCCAATCCACCTAACCCGCACATCTTTGGACTGTGGGAGGAAACCGGAGAACCCGGAGGAAACCCACGCACACACGAGGAGGACGTGCAGACTCCGCACAGACAGTGACCCAGCCGGGAATCGAACCTGGGACCCTGGAGCTGTGAAGCATTTATGCTAACCACCATGCTACCGTGCTGCCCATTTGTCATTTGTCTTCCTCCCATTCTTTTGTCTCTCTTCAGTTTTCTCATTTTTTTCCTTCCTTTGTGTGACAAGTTGTCTCAAAGGGCTAATTAACTTTATGTCACATTGTGATTATCCAGCATCCTGTCTATCTCTTCACCACAAAAATAGTAATGAAAATGTGGGGATGTTTTATCAATGTGCTCAGAACATCCAGAACATACTTCAACAAGGAAAATAATTTTTACAATCAATTGCAGCGATGCAAGGTTTCAAGTATCTGAAATCAGTAAAAGAATATTTTGAATAATAAGAAGTATTTTACTCAAGTTTGAAAATGATTTAAGCAATGGAAGAGAAATTGTCTGGTGTAACTTGAGGAACAGTGTCTCCAATGGTGGGAATCCTACAACTAGAGGCTGAAGATTCAATGCCGAAGAAGGGGCTGGTTTAACACAGTGGGCTAAACAGCTGGCTTGTGATGCAGAACAAGGCCAGCAGGGTGGGTACAATTCCAGTACCGGCCTCCCCGAACAGATGCTGGAATGTGGCGACTAGGGGCTTTTCACAGTAACTTCATTGAAGCCTACTTGTGGCAATAAGCAATTATTATTAATTAGTTCAATACGATTACTGCCCAGGACATAATTCATTGGAACATTAAAGCCTGTGCCATATTGATTGCAGCAGTTTGAGATGGCAGCCCGTAACCACTTTCACAAGAGCAATTATGAATGGTTAATAAATTCTCCAGTTAATTTGTACACAGTAAGATGTCACCACCCCCATCCAAATAGGAAAGCAATAATGATCAAATAATGTGTTTTAAGTAACGCTGGCTAAGACTTCCGGTTGCGGCTATGCGGAGCTAAGCCGCACGTTCGGCAGCTCCCGCCAGGAACAGACTTTTGGGCTCTTTTAAGGGCCCCCAGCGGTACTTGCTCAACAGTTCCCGACGTGGGAAGGTGTCTGCAGCGGATCCCTAGTGGTCTATGGTCTTGACCAGGAGTGGGGCCAGCAAAATAGCGGTGGCAGCGCCTAAGAAAAAGCGGGGAAGAGAATCAAGATGGCGGCCGGCGGAGGCCTCGAGGAATGGAGGCAGTGGGCGCAGGTGCAGCAGGAGACTCTCCAGCGCTGTTTTCAGGGGCTAAAAGTGGAGCTGCTGGACTCGCTGCAGGCGAATACGGATAAGCTGCTGGCGACGCAGACAGCCCAGGGGGTGGAGATCCGGGAGCTCCGACAACAAGCCTCTGAAAGAGAGGATGAGGCCGCGGCCCTCGCGGTAAAGGTGGAGATGCACGAGGCACTCCAGAAGAAGTGGCAGGAGCGGTTCGAGGAGATGGAGAACCGGTCGAGGCGGAAAAATCTGCGGATCCTGGGCCTCACGGAGGGGCTGGAAGGGTCAGACCTGGGGGCCTATGTGGTCGTTTTGTTGAACTCTCTGATGGGAGCTGGGTCCTTCCAGGGGCCCCTAGAGCTGGAGGGGGCCCACAGAATACTGGCCAGGAGGCTCAAGCCGAATGAGCCGCCACGGGCGGTGCTGGCGCGGTTCCACCGGTTCGTTGACCGAGAGTGCGTGCTTAGGTGGGCCAAGAAGGAGCGGAGCAGCAAGTGGGAGAACACGGTAGTGCGGATCTACCAGGACTGGAGTGCGGAGGTGGCCAAGCGGAGGGCCGGGTACAACCGGACGAAGGCGGTGCTCCACAGAAAGAGTGTGAAGTTTGGCATGTTACAGCCGGCATGTCTGTGGGTCACCTATAAGGACCGGCACTTTTATTTTGAGTCCCCAGAGGAGGCGTGGGCCTTTGTGCGGGCCGAGAAGTTGGACTCTGACTGAGGGTCGGGGATTTGTAAATAACTGAGCTGACTTTTGGTGGGAAGGGTCTCTGTTTTATGCTGTTTCATGCTGTTTTAAGCTGGTTGTGTGTTGTTTCTGGGGCGGGTGGGGTGCTGTCTTTTTTGCGGGGGCGGGGTCGGGCAGAGGGAAAACGCGGGCTTTTCTTCTGTTTCCCGCGCTGAGGGTGGATGGGGGCGGGGTCGGAGCTGAGAAGCGCGGGCTTTTTTCCCGCGCAAGAGCGGGAGGGTCTGCTGATGGGTATGGGGGAGGAGAAGTAGCCCCACGTTGGGAAGGGTCCGAGGTGTAGCGGGAGCTGCCGGGGTCAGCAGAAGTTAGCTGGCTCACGGGAGTGCTACGGAGGGAGGGGTCCTAGCCTGGGCGGGGGGGGATACTGGGTTGCTGCTGAAATGGCCAGGACGGAGTATGCAGGGGGCGCCGGGGTGGGGGATTAGCCGCCGTGGGGAATGGGCCGAGTGGGGGGTCTGGCCTGGGGCGTGAAGGGGACGGGTTATGGCTAGTCAGCAGGGGAGGGGGCAGGGAGCCCTCTGATCCGGCTGATAACTTGGAATGTGAGGGGGCTGAATGGGCCGGTCAAACGGGCCCGGGTGTTTACGCACCTGAAGGGGCTGAAGGCGGACGTGGCTACACTCCAGGAGACGCACCTGAAGGTGGCGGACCAGGTTAGACTGAGGAAGGGATGGGTAGGCCAAGTGTTTCATTCGGGGCTGGATGCAAAAAATCGGGGGGTGGCGATTCTGGTGGGAAAAAGGGTGTCGTTTGAGGCGTCAAAGGTGGTGGCTGACAGTGGAGGGAGGTATGTGATGGTGAGCGGCAAATTGCAAGGGGAGCGGGTGGTGCTGGTGAATGTCTATGGCCCAAATTAGGACGATGCGGGTTTTATGCGGCGCATGTTGGGCCGCATTCTGGATCTAGAGACGGGGGCCTTGATAATAGGGGGGGGGACTTCAACACAGTGCTGGATCCCCCATTGGATCGATCCATGTCCAGGACGGGCAGGAGGCTCACGGCGGCTAAGGTGTTGAGGGGGTTTATGGACCAGATGGGAGGGGCGGATCCGTGGAGGTTCGCGAGGCCGAGGGCCAGGGAGTATAAATTTTTTTCCCACGTGCATAAAGCCTATTCCTGGATCAATTTTTTTGTCCTGAGCAGGGGGCTGATTTCGAGGGTGGAGGATGCCGAGTATTCGGCCATAGTGATTTCGGACAATGCCCCACACTGGGTAGACCTTGAGCTGGGGGAGGAGAGGGACCAGCGCCCTCTCTGGCGCCTGGTGGTGGGACTGCTGGCGGATGAGAAGGTGGGCGGGCGGGTTCGGGAGTGTATCAAGAGGTACTTAGAGGCCAATGATAATGGGGAGGTCCGGGTGGGGACGGTTTGGGAGGCATTGAAGGCGGTGATTAGAGGGGAGTTGATTTCCATCCGAGCCCATAGGGAGAGGGGAGAGCTAAGAGAGAGGGAGAGGTTGGTGGGGGAGATGGCGAGGGTGGACAAGAGATACGCGGAGGCTTCGGAGGAGGGATTGCTGAGGGAGCAGCGTAACCTTCAGGCCAAGTTCGACTTGCTGACCACCGGAAAGGCGGAAGCTCAATGGAGGAAGGCACAGGGAGCGGTGTACGAATATGGGGAGAAGGCGAGTAGGATGCTGGCGCATCAGCTTCGTAAGCGCGACGCGGCCAGGGAGATTGGTGGAGTGATGGATAGGGGAGGCAATGTGGTGCGAAGGGGGGTGGACATTAATGGGGTCTTCAGGGACTTTTATGGGGAGTTGTACCTGTCCGAGCCCCCATGGGGGGGGGGGGGGGGGGGGGGGGGCCTTTTGGACAGGCTGAGATTTCCGAAGGTGGAGGAGGGACGGGTGGAGGGGCTGGGGGCGCCGATTGAGCTGGAGGAGCTGGTCAAAGGGATAGGCAGCATGCTGTCGGGGAAGGCGCCGGGGCCGGATGTGTTTCCGGTCGAATTTTACAAAATGTATGCAGACCTGCTGGGCCCCCTGTTGGTTAGGACCTTTAACGAGGGAGGGGGGGGGGCTTTGCCCCCGACTATGTCATGGACGCTGATTTCCTTGATCCTTAAACGGGACAAGGACCCCCTGCAATGTGAATCATATAGGCCGATCTCGTTGTTAAATGTGGATGCCAAGCTGTTGGCGAAGATCTTGGCCACAAGGATAGAGGACTGTGTGCCGGGGGTCATTCATGAGGACCAGGCGGGGTTTGTGAAGGGAAGGCAGCTGAACACCAATATATGTAGGCTTCTGAATGTTATAATGGTGCCGGCGGTAGAAAGGGAGGCGGAGATAGTGGTACATTAGACGCGGAGAAGGCCTTTGATAAGGTTGAGCGGGGTACTTGTGGGAGGTGCTGGAAAGGTTTGGGTTTGGGGAGGGGTTTGTCAGTTGGGTGAGGCTGTTATATGAGGCCCCGACGGCGACCATAGCCACGAATAGGAGGAGATCGGAGTACTTTCGGTTGTACCGGGGGACGAGACAGGGGTGTCCACTGTCCCCCTTGCTCTTTGCATTGGCAATTGAGCCCCTGGCCATGGCGTTGAGGGAGTCGAAGAATTGGAGGGGTCTGGTGAGGGGTGGGGAGGAGCACCGAGTGTCATTATACGCAGATGACTTGTTGCTATAGGTGGCGGACCCAGTGGGGGGATGCCGGAGGTGATGAACATCCTTAGGGAATTTGGGGCCTTTTCTGGGTACAAGCTCAACCTGGGTAAGAGTGAGCTGTTCGTCATGCACCCGGGGGATCAAGAGGAGGGGATTGGTAGGCTCCCACTGAAAAGGGCAGGGAGGAGCTTTCGGTACCTGGGAGTCCAGGTGGCTAGGAGCTGGGGGGCCCTTCACAAACTTAACCTCACTAGGCTGGTGGAGCAAATGAAGGAGGAGTTTAAAAGATGGGACATGTTGCCGCTGTCGCTGGCGGGCAGGGTGCTGTCCATCAAGATAACGGTGCTCCCGAGGTTTTTGTTCCTGTTCCAGTGCCTCCCCATCCTTATCCCGAAGGCCTTTTTTAGGAGGGTCAACAGGTGTATTACGGGATTTGTATGGGCACATGGGACTCCGAGGGTGAGAAGGGTGTTTTTGGAGCGGGGCGGGGCGGGGGGGGGGGGGGGGGCTGGCGTTGCCCAACCTCTGTGGGCACTATTGGGCTGCCAACGCAGCAATGGTGCGTAAGTGGGTAATGGATGGGGCAGGGGCAGCATGGAAGAGCATAGAGATGGCGTCCTGCATGGACACGAGCCTGGAGGCGCTGGTAACGGCACCGTTGCCGCTCCCTCCAATGAGATATACCACAAGCCCGGTGGTGGCAGCTATCCTCAAAATTTGGGGTCAATGGAGACGGCATAGGGGGGAGGTGGGGGGGCTCAATGGAGTCCCCGATACGGGAGAACCACCGGTTTGTTCCAGGGAGCATCGATGGCAGGTTTCTTGGCTGGCACAGGGTAGGTATTAGGAGGTTGAGGGACCTGTTTGTGGATGGGAAGTTTGCGAGCCTGGGTGAGTTAGAGGGGAAGTGTGGGCTCCCCCCGGGGAACATGTTTAGGTACATGCAGGTTAGGGCATTTGCCAGGCGGCAGGTGGAGGGGTTCCCTCTGCTGCCCCCACGTGGGGTACGGGACAGGGTGCTCTCGGGGGTGTGGGTTGGAGGGGAGAGGATTTTGGACGTGTACCACGTCATGCAGGAGGTGGATGAGGCCTCGGTGGGAGAGCTGAAGGGTAAATGGGAGGAGGAGCTGGGTGAGGAGATTGAGGAGGGGACGTGGGCGGATACCCTGGAGAGAGTGAATTCCTCATCTTCCTGTGCGAGGCTTAGCCTCATACAGTTCAAGGTGCTGCACAGGGCACATGACCGGGACGAGGATGAGTAGGTTTTTCGGGGGCGAAGACAGGTGTGCTAGGTGCTCGGGGAGCCCAGCGAACCACGCCCATATGTTTTGGGCATGCCCAGTGCTGGGGGAGTTCTGGAAGGGGGTAGCAAGGACGGTGTCAAGGGTGGTAGGATCCAGGGTCAAGCCAGGCTGGGGACTCTCAATTTTTGGGGTTGCAGTGGAGCCGGGAGTGCAGGAGGCGAAAGAGGCCGGTGTTCTGGCCTTTGCGTCCCTAGTAGTCAGGCGGAGGATCTTGCTTCAATGGAATATTGCGAGGCCCCCAAGCGTGGAGGCCTGGATCAATGATATGGCGGGGTTAATCAAATTGGAGAGGGTGAAATTTGCCCTGAGGGGATCAGTACAAGGGTTCTTTAGGCAGTGGCAGCCTTTCCTGGCAGAACGGTAGGAAAATAGGCCGGCAGCAGCAACCCGGGGGGGCACAGGGTTTGTTGCGGGGGAAGGGAGAAATGTGTATTTGTGTTTATTGAATATGCCGGGTGCTTATCTATTTCTTCTTTTTGTAGTTACGGGGGGGGAGGGTTTGGTTTCGGGGGTTATTGTGTTTTTTCTTCTTGTTGTTGTTAATATGGTTTTCGTGTTGTTATTTTATGTTTTTGATATGTTTTTGAAAATCTTAATAAAAATTATTTTTTTTAAAAAAGTAACGCTGGCTAAAACTATAGCTAGATCAATATTCTAGTTAACATGCTGCATTACAAATGAGTGCTGTCAAAAATATTGCAACAGTGTCAGAACATATGTAGGGCTGACTTCAATAAAAAAAACATTAAACACCATAAAAAAACTCCATGTACAAAATAGATATTTATAGAGATACAAATTATTTAAGAATCTTACGCCAAACAGGTTTACATGAGTAGCTTGCGCTAGCCTTGGTCCTGATGGTATCCATTCCATCATCAAACACCACATCTAACATAGTCTTTCTAATCTTCCTTAAAGACAACCTTTCCCATTTTACCAATCCAACTAGTCCTTTTTGCAACCTAAAGACCCACAAACCACTTTCGGAAAAAAATCCACTATATCAGTCAGGAAAGTTTCTAACTCAAATCTTATCTTGAATATCCTGGTTTAATCCTGTATGATTTTGAGAAGGAACATCCACTCGTAATCTTTTTACAATGTTGTACACCTCTTGGATCTCTGCTCTGGAAATGTGAAAAATCATTTTCATTGTTGTCGATGTTTTGAAGCTGACTTTTCCCTGGCTTAGACTTTATTTTCTGCCACATACTCTTCTCTTCTAAAATTATTCTTCAGTATTCTTCTGAAACATATCTTGTACAATTGAAAAAAAAGAAACACAGAACAGTCTGATGCCTTCGGTGCCTCGTATTCAGGTATGAGCCACTGCATCAGTACCCACCCTGCATGAACAGCATAAGGAAGTCCCGGAAGAGTTATCTGACTTATTCTAAGAAGCAGTGGTTGGAACATTTGTTGGTAAAGAAACTCTTTTCTCTGTTTTTTCAATATTTGCAAAATTAATTTTAAATAAACTGTTTCCCTCTGTTTTAAATAAAAGACTTTCTCTCTCACCCCTTTTGAATAATGTTTATAAAAGGGGTTCGCCTAGCTAGTAATGTACAACATGAAGAATCCCCATCAGTGATTCACTCTTTTCTACAAGCCTTACAGCCAAATATTGCGTCTTATTCCAATGATAGCACAATCTTTGGTTAGCAGATACCATGACAAAGCAGTGTGTCCCCATTTCACTCTCCTCATTTGAAACCTGATACTGGAAGTATGTGGGTGCACTTATACCGGGAATGATGCTGGATGAATTGGTTCAAAATAACAATTACATTTTTGCCTTTGTTGGTGCAATTTGAATGTTTTTCATTTATCACCCATATTCAGACACAATGAATTTATAATATCTTTGTTTGTGGTGTGTTTAATTACCTATCCACTAATCTTTGACAAGCTGTCATTTAAATATAATAAGACCTTTAACCCATTGTAACATGTTGCTTGTTAAACCGCGTTGATTCCATAGCGTGCTGCGTTTTAAATGATAATTCCCCTTGTTGAGATATATTAAACATGTATTTTGTCAATGTCGTCTTCTGGATTTAAAGACTTTTTGTCACATAAAGTCATCAAATAGAAAAAAAGTGCAGTACTTTCAGGCTTTTGTATTAGGTGACTACACAATTGCAAAAAGAATTGGGTTTATTTATACAAGAGACAAATGGACACAGAATTCAATGTTCCTTATTTTCAAAAGCTCTATCAGCAAAGGTTAAAGTCCGTCAGACAAATTCTTACATACACAAATCGGATATTTATTAGAGCATTATCTTAGCCTAAAAATGTCCTTTAATAGCCTTGGTCCAGATGGTATTCCTTTCACCATTAAACATCACATCTATCAGGTACCATTTTTGTAATGATCCTCCCAGTCAACCTTGGATAAAGCAAATTACTGCGGATGCTGGAATCTGAAACAAGAGAGAAAATTCTGGAAAATCTCAACAGATCTGGCAGCGTCTGTCGGGAGAGAAAAGAGCCAAACGTTTCGAGTGCAATGACTCTTTGTCAAAGCAGATAGTTAAATTTGAATTCAATAAAAACCTTTCTTTTATAAAATGTTCATCCAGGGGTTATGGGGATGTCACTGGATGGGCAAGCATTTACTGCCCATCTCTAATTGCCCTCCAACAGAGTGATTTGCTCGGACATTTCAGAGGGCATTTAAGAATTAACCACATTGCTGTGGTTCAGGCCAGGCCAGGTAAGGGTGGTTCAGGCCAGACCAGGTAAGGATGGCAGATTTCCTTCCCTAAAGTACATTAATGAAGCAGCTGAGCTTTTACAATAATTGACAATGATTTCAAGGTCACCATTAGATTTTTAATTCCAGATTTATTTCTATTGAATTCAAATTCCATCATCCGCTGTGGTGGAATTTGAACCCGGGTGCCCAGGGCGTAACCCTGGCTCACTGGATAACTAGTCCAGTGGCAATACCACTATGCCACTGCCTCCTCAATTAAAAGTTCAATGATGACCATGAAACCATTGTTGACTGCTGTAAAAATCTACCTGAGGCACTAATGTCTTTCAGGGAAGGAACTCTGCTCCCCTTACCTGGTCTGGCTGACATGTGACTCCAGATTCTCAGCAAAGTGGTTGACTCTTAACTAATGGCTAGTGAGCCACTCAGTTCACAGGCAATTAGGAGTGGGCAATAGAATGCTGGCCCTGCCTGCAATGCTCACATCCCACAAGATAATTAAAGAAACCACTTCAGAAAGACTGCAGTACTTAAGTCAGCAAAATTGCCAACTCAAATCTTTCATCATCTTCAATATTCTGATTTAATCCAGTATGATTAAACACAGCTATCTGCTACCTTACACACCTCTGGATTTCTTCTTTGAAAGATTTTTCATTGACATTTCCAAAGTATTTGACAAGTTGCTAAACAAGATACTATCACATGATCTCCCTTCAAAAAGATCTTCATGCTCCAATGCATGATATTATGTTTTTAAACACTTCTTGCATTCCTCGACAGCTAAGGTCCTTCCCTTCTTCTGTCACATTTTTCTGGTCATTTTATTGATACCATATACAAAGGAGCTCAAGCCTTTATTGTTCTACTTTCATACTACTTTTGTTTGGCTGATTGATGTTGCCAGTTCTGTGACCATGCTGACTGGGAACATGATACACACTGCCCAAACTCATTATGAACAAGTGTGATGAATGTGGGAATTTCAGATATATTGTGTTACGTGAGGGAGATATTAGGAAATTGGGTCCAGAAATGGGATAGTCAATTTAGGGGTTAACAGACTGAGGGAAAAACTGTATAGGGTGTTGGTGAGACCATATTTGGAGTATTGTGTTCAGTTTTGGTCTACTTATTTGAAGAAGGATGTGGTGGCATTGGAAGCAGTTCAGATGAGGTTCATCAGATTGATTCCGGGGATGAAGAGGTTGATGTACGAGGAGAGGTTGAACAGTTTATACTTTCTGGAGTTTAGAAGGATGAGAGGGGATCGGATCGAGGTATATAAAATACTAAAAGGGATTTTTAAAGTAAATGTGGACCAAATGTTCCTCCTTATGAGGCAATCTAGAACAAGAGGGCAGCATGATGGCACTGTGGTTAGCACTGATGCCTCATAGCATCAAGGAACCGGGTTCGATTCTGACTTCGGGTTTCTGCCTGTGTGGAGTTGCACTTTCTCCCTGTGTCTGCGTGGGTTTCTTCCGAGTGCTTCAGTTTCCTCCGACAGTCCAAAGATGTGCAGGTTAGGTGGATTGGCTATGCTAAATTGCCCCTTAGTGACCAAAGGTTAGGTGGGGTTGCTGGGTTACGGGGATGGGATGGAAGCGTGGGCTTAGGTAGGGTCTCTTTCCAAGGGTCGGTGCAGACCCGATGGTCCGAATGGCCTCCTTCAGCATTGTCCATTCTATGATCTATGATTCTATGCCTGCATTAGTGTCACAGGCAAGGAGCGTGGTTGACTCTTAGATGATCTCTGAAATTGTCGAGCAAGGGCAATTAGGGATGAGTAATACATTCTGGCCCAGTTAGCAATTTCCACATCCCATAAAAAAAAGAGAAACCGCAACTGGAGGACCATCAACTTGGTGAAAGAGACTCTGGGCTGTGCAAAACGTTCTGTGCAGAGTTGTCCTTGACCAGGTGTCGCAGACTGGCACATTCCAAGGTCCAGGCTACATGATGCAGGGACACACTAAAGCTTGGTGCAGCTGACAAAGAGGTACAATGGGGAAGAGCCACAGTCTAAGGTTTTCCAGTCAGACTACACCAAGGGACTGCAAACTGGGCATGTTTGACAGGTAATTAATCTTGTAAATATTAACTGTAATTCAAATGCAGTGAGTAACATACAGCATTGGACAAAAAAAACGCGTTGGTTTGCACATTATGTAATGGTCATGTAGTCATTTTGGAAAAAAAACATTATTGCTGTGGACAGAAGGTAAGGCCAGCATCGGAAATAAAATCAGGGTGGTTGGAAATTGCTTAAGTGAGCAGCAGGAATCTGATGCCTTGAAGCCAGTGCTGCAAATTCAATTATCTCTTTTGGCATGCCGTATTAAACTGCTGACTGCCATATTCCGAATTCCGCTGTACAGCACTCCTTATCCCAATCGACCTTGCAACTCCATCCATTCCTCTTGCTTGAGGCATCTCCTCACATCCACATTTGAGCATCCAAAACTGACATTCAGTTTAAATGAGACATCTCACACCCATCCCTCTCAGTCACCCTCCATAAATGTTGTTATTCTCTCCTCCTCTCAGATATCTTCATTTTCTCTCCTTGCAAAAAAAGTGAGAAATACTCTGGGGAGAGGCAGAAACCTGGGGAATGGCCCTCCTTAAGTCATCATGATCAATAAGGGGGAGATGGCCAAGGAGAGCAGGCAGAGTCGCCTGGCTATTGGCGATCGAGAGTTGGGAGAGTCTCCTTCACACCTGGTGACAGACTATATATCACCCTGCCACATGGCACAGAACAGTCAATGAAATTTGATGTGCTGTCATTAACTGAATTGGTGTATTTGCACAATGCTGACTTTGAACCCTGCCTCCATTTTATTCATCTCCCATAGGTCCAAGCTTGACATAGGAGCTGGTGCAAGGGGGCGAGGAAGACTCCTCAGAGAAGATTGTTGAGGGAGTACCATGAGACCATTCATGCACGCCTTCCACCATTGCAGATAAACACACTTGAGAAAGACTGAAGACGACCGGTTTTAACATCAGTGTCATGGTGTCTCAGGCCTTCAAGCTGATATCCACCTTCACAAAAGGACTGGCCAATCCGCATGAAGACACAGACATGGGGGCCAACTGAGTACAAGCTTTCCCTACTAACAATCTGCAAACTCCAGCTCTCAAATAAAGTCAGCTAGACTAGACTCGTGTGCCCAGAGCACTGGGTTAGAGGATCGTCATCACATAGACTAGTTCAACGAAAATTATGCCGAAATATCTGACCCCCTGGAACTAAAATGAGCAGTCTTTACTTCTGGCCAAGGTCACAAGCAAGGAGGCAACATTCCAACAACTAAGCCGACACCCAATAGCTCAAGGCTGACATCCAAAGACAAATCCGAAAGAGAACGCTCAAGAGATCCAACAATATTGCTGACTGCAATAATATGCAAAGCTTTTTTGAAGCCACCTACAGACTGAGGTCAAATGGACAAAATTGTCTTCATTCACACGATGGTGTCTCACTTATCAAGGATGGCCATTCCGTCTGTGAACACTGTAAAGAACATCTTCAACAACCTAACTGCGAATCCACAGCAGCAGATGATGCTCTAGGCTATCTCCCAATACCCCGTGGTAGAACCACCATTGATGGAACAGCTGCAACAAATAACCAAACCGATGAAAACCAACAAAGCTGGAGGTGGTAATGGTATTCCAGCTGAGATCTCCAAAGCTGACGAGCTTCTGTTCACGTCAAGACTCCATGTACTTTTTCTGTAGATTTGAGAGGGAAAATAACTCCCCTACCTTGACTTCAGGAATGCGACAATTGTAACTATCTTCAAGGTCAAGTCCTAATGTGGAAACTGAATCGCCTATCTCCTGTGGCTGAGAAAATCCTTCCTGAGATTCTGTGGCTTAAGACCTTCCAGAGGAATCCTGGTCTTTGTTGCCAGACTAATCCATGAAAAATGTTGAGAACAACACCAGGAGCTCTTCATTGCACATGGCTCAGTAATTCATGAGGTTCTGTAAATTGTGCTCCAGAGGATGTTGAAAACATTTAATCTGAAACAGTCCCCTTCAAAATCTGGACCGGTGTCGAGAAAGGTTGCTTTGATAGCCCCCAGACTATATACAATCTACCTGGTAGTGGCTATTCGCCTCAAACATCACCTGCCCTCTGGTGTGAGTATTAAATACTGCCCAGTTGGAAAATTCAACCTATAGGTTGTCACTTTTGTGCCAAAACTAAACTGACCATGATCTACACTGTGCAGGTGACTGCAGTGTTGTTGCCCACTCTGCACCAGGTTGACAAGCCCCACAATCCGAAGAATGAGTGAACTGGTACAGTGCAGAAGGAACCATTTGGCCCATTGTGTCCACACCAGCTCGCCTCATCTAATGCCCTCCTGAATACCTCGATTGAACCTGCCTCCACCACAGTTCCAGGCAGTGAATTCCAGACCTGAACCACTCACTGTGTGAAGAAGTGTTTTTTCACATCATATTTGCTTCTTTCACAAAAAGCTTTAAATCTGTGCCCTCTCATTCTTGATCCTTTTACAAGCACAAACTGTTTCTCCCTGTCTACTCTATCCAGCCCCTCATGAACGGCACGGTCGTACAATGGTAAACCCTGCTACCTCACATCGCCAGAGACCCAGGTTCAATTCCAGCCTTGGGTAACTGTCTGTGTTTACACATTCTCCTAGTGCCTGTATGGATATCCTCCAGGTCTTCTGGTTTCCTCCCATAGTCCACAAATGGGCAAATTAGGTGGATTGGCCGCTAAATTGCCCCTTAGTGTCCAGGATATGTAGGTAAGGTTAAGGGGTTATTTGGATAGGGTGGGGAAGTGGGTTTGGGCGGAGTGCACTTTCAGAGGGCCGGTGCAAACTCCATGGGCTGAATGGCCTCCTTCTGCATTGTTGGAATTCTATAACTTTGAACATCTCTTTTGAATCTCCTCTTAGCCCTCTTCTCTCCAAGGAGAACAGCCCCACCCTTTCCAATCTTTTCTCATAACTAAAGTATCTCACCCCTGGGACTATTCTTGTAAATCTCTCCTGCACTGTCTCCAGTGTGTCACATCCTTCCTATAGTGTGGTGTCCAGAACTGTACACAATACTCCAGCTGAGATCTAACTAGTGTTTTGTATAAATTCAGTATAACCTCCTTGCTCATGTTCTCTTATGCCCCTATTAATAAAGCCCAGGAGATTATATGTTTTATTACCTGCTCTCTCACCTGCCTTGGCACCTTCAATGATTTGTGCATAAATACACCCAGTTTCCTCTACTCCTTCACTAAAGAGTTCTACCCCTTAGTTTATATTGTCTCTCATCCTACCTAACTTGTCTCTGTCCTTTTGATGTTCTACATAGTCTTCCTCACAGATTCCAGTGCTTTTCAAGTTATATATCATCCGCAAACATTTAAAATTGTCCCCTGCACACCAAGATCTAGATTATTAATATATATCAGGAAAATCAAGTGTCCCAATACCAATCCCTGGGGAACACCTGTGGAAACCTTCCTCCAGCCTGAAAATGTTAAATAATCCATAAATGCAAAAAATTGTAAATAATTCAAAATTGCTAAAGTTTGAGCTCTCTCCAAACACACTTTTCACACTCAAAACAAGGCACAGGAAGATTCAGACTTCCATTTGCCAGATATATTCCAAGCCTACAATTATGTGAATTGATGGGCAACATGGTGACGCAGTTGTCAGCACTGCTGCATCAAGGCGCCGAGGTCCCAGGTTCGATCCTGACTCTGGGTCACTGTCCGTGTGGAGTTCGCACATTCTCCCCGTTTTTGTGTGGGTTTCGCCCCCACAACCCAAAGATGTGCAGGGTAGGTGGATTGGCCATGCTAAATTGCTCATTAATTGGAAAAAAATGAATTGGGTACTCTAAATTTATTTTTTTTTTTAAAAAGAAAATAACTGTGAATTGAAAATGGCTAAGATAAGATACTGTGGTAAAATGGACATCGGCCTGAATTTTAGGTCCAATATAAAACTAGGCACTTTAAATTAAACCCCAGTCAGTTCCAGGCAGGCTGAATGGAAATTCGAACTTCATCAAATTTGAATACACTGAACACGGATAGACTGCCAGGATATGCATAGACCTGCCCTGTCAACAACACATCAGGAGATAATTTGGTCCTATTTACTTGGATCGATTGTTTTGGGTTGCCCAGATAGAGCTAGACATTCTGGCACCCAGTTTTCCTGCCGTTACCATATATGGTGAGAGGTTACGTGCAAATACACCTAGAGATGGACCCCTGGGGGTGGGTTCCTGATGTCCTCCAGAGCTGCTATCGGCAACACCATTGGGTATTCTGATCCTGCCCAGAGATCTCATTTGCTGAATGTCAGAGAACTTTCTCGAAAGGCGGAAAGAGGGAGATAATGATCTACCAAGACTCTCCCAAGCGAAGATTCGGTGCAGAGGTTAACAAAGGAGGTTGGACGACCAACCAGAGATGGAAGCACCTTCGCAGACAAAGACCCCGAGACACCAGAAACTCAGAAAATTGGACCCGTAGCTTGACTGAGTTCATTGGCACAGGAAGTATTAAGAATCTTGGGGTTATTAATATTAGCGATGATTTGAGTGGGAGGAGGGGTGACTGTGTTTAATAATAAATTTGATTGAATCAGTGTATTTGTCCTTTGTTAATCTTGCAAATAAGGGCAGCTGGATAAAACGTTGAAGTAATAAACTGACTGAAGTGTCTGAGGTTTTACGGACATTACCATGGGATAGAAAATACCCTTTCAGCAAAATAATTTCCAGTGAATATTTGAGTTTCCCAGCACAATTCTGTTCTCTTCAACAGACTTCAAGCTGTACTTCTAATTCTTTGCAATGACTACTGAATCAACTCAATTCGGGCCTTTCCCCAAATATGTATCTTACTTCCTCTAAAGAGGCAGAGGATTTTTTGGAATAAGCGATAGCTAGTTGTACTAGCATAATGATCCCTGCCACTTGTAGTGATGTGCACTGGAAAGTCATCGTTTGCTGGAGAAACTTTGGGCGAAATTCTCCCCCCCCCACGACGGGTGGGAGAATAGCGGGAGGGCCTTCCCGACTTTTTTGACGCCCTCCCGCTATTCTCCCACCCCCCCGCCGAAATCCCGACACGAATCGCTGCCGCCGTTTTTTTACGGCCGGCAGCGATTCACAGCTGTTAGAAGGGCCGAAGTCCCAGCCCTTTACGACCTTTTTACGAACGGCAAACACACCTGGTCCTGCCGTTCGTAAAAACGTCGTGACCACCTGGAAAAAAATAACCATGGCACCGATTGGCACGGCAGTACCACGGCCGTGCCAAGGGTGCCATGGGCCCGCGATCGGTGCCCACCGATCGCGGGCAGCGGGCCCGATGCCCGCGCACTATTTGTCCTTCCGCCGCCCCGCAGTATCAATACGCGGGGCGGCTGAGGGGCAACCCGGACCGCGCATGCGCGGGTTTCGCGCAAAAACGCGATGACGTCACCCGCGCATGCGCGGGTGGCGTCTTCCCACCTGCGCATGCGCGGCTGACGTCATATGACGCGTCAGCCGGCGCTAAGTCCGACAAGCGGGTTTAACGATTTTCGTTAAGCCCGACTTGTCGGAGCCTCCGACGTCGGGCTGCTAGCCCCGACGGGGGACCAGAATCGGTCCCCCGTCGGGAAGGGGCGCGATGCCGTAAAACCCGCCCGGGTTTTACGGCGGTTTGACGATTTTTCCCGTTTTGGGAGAATTTCGCCCATTGACTCAGCCTATGACCCACTTGCCATCTGCAATGATACTCCCTTAATGATTGAGAATCACAGATGACCTCTTTTCTTCTTAATGATTGAGAATTACAAATGACCTCTTTTCTTCTTAGCATACCTGCATTATTTTGTATAATGTATAAGCAAACCAAGTTTGACTGGGTAAGGTTTTCTTTACAAGTCATATAAAAGAGATTAGAATGCAGGTTGAAGACTGACATTTTTGAAGGAGTATTACATTGCTGAAGAAAGAGAGATAAGTCAAGGTTTATTTTGCACTCCCATCAAGACACTTCACAGAAATATCAGTATAAAGGGAAAAACAACAATTTATACTGTATGAGAAGAGAGGGCTGAGAGGTTGACAAGTAGACTCAATGGCAGAGGCATTGCTGTGGAGAATGCACCAGTTGATAGTGACCAACAATTAACGGCCCTGCATTGCTTGAAATCTAAACCAGGTAGCTTAACCCGTGAGCTTGAAAAGCTTCAACGTCTGTTTTTTCAGCAATACTCAAAGTTCTGTATGACAAAACGACTATGAGCATTGTTGGGGGCGGTGCAGTCCTTGAATAAAGATTTAACCCACATCTCAGCTGGCTGCTCAGTGGTTCAGCTGAATGTCAAGATCATTTGACACTGTAGTGGCCAATCTTCCTTCCTGAATCATTTTTTTTTTTATAAATTTAGATTACCCAATTATTTTTTCCAATTAAGGGGCAATTTAGCGTGGCCAATCCACCTACTCTGCACATTTTTGGGTTGTGGGGGCGAAACCCACGCAGACACGGGGAGAATACGCAAACTCCACACGGACAGTGACCCAGAGCCGGGATCGAACCTGGGACCTCAGCGCCGTGAGGCGGTTGTGCTAACCACTAGGCCACCGTGCTGCCCTCCTTCCTGAATCATAATGAGAAAAAAATAATTGGCACTTCAGGGCTATTCGCAGGATTATGCTGTGGATAAAATAGCTGTGTCATTTTGCCCACATAATGGGGACTACACTTTAAAGTAATTCCTAATTCTATAGATAAATGCAATATTTTATTTACTTTTTTGACACAAGAGTGGGTCTACACTACAGGACCAGGCCAGTGAAAATTGTAAGACTACACATGGTGATGATCAGATTTATTGAAGAACCTTATTCAACAAATGCCACTTAAGAAATGAACAATTATAGATGTCCATCGCCTGCTGGTGTTGCCCTTTAACAGTATGTGACCAGTGTTTATTCTTACTTGTATTTATAAATGGATGGAAACCCTTTGGGGCTTTATAAATGCAAGTTTTTACAGAACAAGATGATTAAACTGAAGGAGAGGCATGACACAACCAGAGTCTTGAGAGGTTGCTTTAGATTTTAGCAGAAAAGATTCAAAAGTAAAAGTTAGAACTTTTGCATCTTAATTATTGAATCCTAGTTTGGCATATTGCTGGAGAGGAATAACCTTTTAAGAATTTTACATATCATAAGTTGCACTGTTTCTTCAGCTTAAATATAAAGAAATGTGTACACATTTGGTATCAATTATATGGCAACAAACCGTCATGCAAAGTAAATCTATTACGCTCAAATTTTTCTTTCATTATTGAAGCTATGACATTCACAGTACGGCACAAAACCAAAGTACAGATTGGAACTGAAGGACCACGAACATATGCAATATTCAGAAATGCAAAGTCAGTTACGTGATTTGATGCAATATTCTAGTGAAGAGCCAACTAAACAGGTCATCACCTTGACAAGACAAAATGGCAGTGCAAGATTTTTTTTATTTATGAATTGTTACGCCTAAAGAATAGCATTGTAAGGGTTGGGGAATAGAACTCCTTTGTTCAGCATCAGCATAAAGTATTCCAAAGTTTGGTTCAGCACCATCAGATGTTAAAATAACCATGTGCCTTAGTCACAATCTGGAAGATGCATGCCTTACCGTACTGTGTGAATTGCTTCCTTTTCCCAAATCATTCACCATAACAGCTTTTCCCTTGAAGATTAACAGTTGCGTCAAATTTTGACCGGTTTCCAATAAAGCTGAACTCGCTAGGAAGTCGACAGAAACAACCCAATCTCATTCTGTGTGTTAACTTTACTGGCAAGTGACAACTTCAACTGCAATCTAAGCTGCAATCAAAAAGTTTCACTGTACTAGACCTTCAAATGCAAAAACCAAGACATCACATGGGAAAGAGTGAAGAAAAAGCCAGTTAGCTCATTTCATTTATACCTTTACCATCACTTCAGCTTAGCTCCCAGCTTGCATTTTGTCCCCTTAGAAACACTGCCTGCCTTCTATCTTGCTGCAATGGAGACTCTGACCTATTCTTTTATCACTTAGACATTACTCTATTCATCTCTAATGATTCATCTGGCCTCATATTTGCATCCTTCGTAAATGACACCTCATTCAGAATGACGTTACTCATGTCCTTATGTCCTTACTTATTTCAAGTCCAGCACTTTCATCCTCACCAAGCTCCAGAAACTCGCAGTGTCACTCCATATCAATTTCAAAGTCCTTTAATCTCACTTTCAATACCTCCATGGTCTCAGCAAACACTCTTTCAGATCCATGCTTGGTTTTGTCACTGGCCTGTTCATCATTCCCATGTCCTTTGTTCAATCATCGGTGGCCACACTGGAGATACAAGCCACTGAAACATGTTCCCAAACCCTCCCCAGCTTTGAGCTGTTCAGGAAAATATTCATCTCCCTGACATCTGTGGATTCTTTCAACCATTCAATCCATTTTCTATTTGTGGAAGTCACAAATTAAGAAAGAAAATGTCCCCATTGCATAAAGTCTTTTTTTGTTGGTTAACCAGAACAAATAAACTGAATTTTCTGACCATTTCCAAGTAAGCAATCTGGACATCACAATTGCCATATTGAAGCTACCCAAGCCAGAGAAATATGCAATTCATATCAATTGGTGAAGTTATGCATAGAATATCCAGTAAAACTCAAATACCAACTAATTTTGTGCTACAAATGTTAAAAGATGTTGCAATGTTTTGGATGAATCAAAATGATAGGATTCAATAGTGGAGCTATTGCCTCAGGTGAAGGAATCCAGCAACCTTCTAAACAAGGGAATACAAGACAAGGTAATGCAATCTGCCCTTCACTCCTTGATGAACCATCAATTGAACCTGAGACGAGTTGCTGTACAAAAGTTAGGCTTTAATAAGCTAGATGTTAGCCCTGCGGTCGACTACAGTAAATGGACGACCGCCAGGCATTCTGGGTATTTATACCTCGGTATGGAGGCGGGGTTAACTCAGCCTCTCGACCAATCGGGGAGCTGTCACATGACTGGTCTCAACCAATTGGTCGAGAGGCACATGACCAACCAGGGCCAATGGTAAGCCGGTGTTCTGCACCAATGGCAGACAGCTATGCAAATCATACCACCACATTCACCCCTTGCAGAGAAAGAAGCCGGGGGGGGGGGGGGGGGGGGGCAATCAACGAGAGCCGGGGGGAGGGGGGGGGGGGGGGGGGGGGGAGAACTGGTGGTATGAGTAGTAGCCAGAGAAGGGAGAAAAAAAAGGTTTGACTTCCCACTGGCCCAGACATTTAACAATAGTATATATTGTCCATACAAGGTCCATGGTGTTGTTGAAAATTAAATAGACTCGATCAGCCTTTTCGTTGCTCGTGACGTCTTGGCAGACCGCCACAGTGGAGTTGGTGACGTTGGTTCAGCCGATGGTGGTGGTTCCGCTGATGTCCTGGAGTCCGGGTCCTTGAACAGTCTCCGACACCCGGGCTGGTGGTGGAGACGCCATGGATGGGGAAGGGGTGGCCTGGGTGGGGCGCTGGGGTAAAGAACACAGCGGGGGGGGTCTGTGGTGAAGGGGGGGAAGGCCGCACGCCGGTGAGTACCAGGTCCCGGAGGGAGACCGTGTCCTGCCGACCGTCGGGGTACTCCACGTACGCATACTGCGGGTTAACGTTGAGTAACTGGACTTGTTCCACCAACGGGTCGGACTTGTGCACCTGCACATGCTTCCGGAGCAAGATGGGTCCGGGGGCGGCCAGCCACGTCGGGAGAGGGGATCCGGAGGATGACTTCCTGGGGAAAACAAGAAGACGTTCATGAGGTGTCTGATTTGTTGTGGTACAGAGGAGTGAGCGGATAGAATGTAGGGCATCGGGGATAACCTCTTGCCATCGGGAAATAGGGAGATCTCTGGACCGGAGGGCCAGTAGTATGGTCTTCCAGATGGTACTGTTCTCCCGCTCAACCTGTCCGTTACCCCGAGGGTTATAGCTGGTCGTCCTGCTAGAGGCAATGCCCCTGTTGAGCAGGAATTGACGCAGCTTGTCGCTCATAAATAAGGACCCCCGATCGCTATGTATGTATGCGGGGTAGCCGAACAGGGAGAAGATGGAGAGGAGGGCCTTAATGACGGTTGATGTGGTCATGTCGGGGCAGGGAATGGCGAAGGGGAAGTGGGCGTATTCGTCGATTACCGCCAGGAAGTAAATGTTATGGTTGCTAGAGGGAAGGGGCACCTTGAAGTCAATGCTGAGACGTTCGAAGGGGCGGGATGCTTTGATCAGATGTGCGGTTTGCACTCTGCGCAGATGTGGCAGTCACGGGTTACTGTCCTGACTTCCTCGATGGAGAAAGGCAGGTTGCGGGCCTTTATGAAATGGTAGAAACGGGTCACCCCTGGATGGCAGAGGTCCGCATGGAGTGAGCGGAGGCGGTCTATCTGCGCGCTGGCGCAGGTACCGCGGGACAGGGCATCAGGAGGCTCATTGAGCTTCCCAGGACGATACAAGATCTCATAGTTCTACGTGGACAACTCGATCCGCCACCGTAAGATCTTGTCATTCTTAATCTTGCCCCTTTGTGCATTATCAAATATGAAGGCCACTGACCGTTGGTCTGTGAGGAGGGTAAACCTCCTGCCGGCCAAATAGTGCCTCCAATGTCGCACAGCTTCGACTATGGCCTGGGCTTCCTTTTCCACAGAGGAGTGGCGGAGTTCGGAAGCCTGGAGGGTTCTGGAGAAGAAGGCCACGGGTCTACCCGCTTGGTTTAGGTTGGCCGCCAGAGCTATTTCTGATGCGTCGCTCTCGATCTGGAAGGGGAGGGACTCGTCGATGGCACACATCATGGCCTTTGCGATGTCCACTTTGATGCGGCTAAAGGCCTGGCAGGCCTCTGTCGACGGAAGGAAGGTCGTGGTTTGAATGAGGGGACGGGCCTTGTCGGCGTAATTGGGAACTCATTGGGCGTAGTAAGCGAAGAAACCCAGGCAACGTTTGAGGGATTTGAGGGTATTGGGGAGAGGGAGTTCCATCAGGGGGCGCATGCATTCGGGGTTGGGGCCTATCACTCCGTTACGCACTACGTAGCCGAGGATGGCTAGACGGTCGGTGCTAAACACGCACTTATCCTTATTGTAAGTGAGGTTAAGGAGTTTGGCGGTTTGGAGAAATTTCCGGAGGTCGGTGTGATGGTCCTGCTGGTCGTGGCCGCAGATGTGACATTATCGAGGTACGGGAAGGTAGCCCGTTATCCGTACTTGTTGACCATTCGGTCCATCTCCTGTTGGAAGACCGAGACCCCATTTGTGACACCGAATGGAACCCTAAGGAAGTGGTAGAGGCGCCCATCAGCCTCGAACGCGGTGTACTTGCGGTCACTCACGCGGATGGGGAGCTGGTGATAAGCGGACTTAAGGTCCACAGTGGAGAAGACTTTGTTTTTCGCAATATCGTTTACCATGGCGGAAATACGGGGGAGAGGATACGCGTCCAGTTGCGTAAACCGGTTGATGGTCTGGCTACAGTCGATGACCATCCGGTTTTTCTCCCCAGTCCGGACCACCAGCACTTGGGCTCGCCAGGGACTGTTGCTGGCCTCGATGACCCCTTCCTTCAGCAACCTCTGGACCTCGGACCTGATGAAGGTCCCGTCCTGGGCGCTGTACCGTCTGCTCCGTGTCGCGACGGGTTTGCAATCGGGGGTGAGATTAGCAAACAAGGAGGGGGGGTCCACTTTGAGGGACGCGAGGCTGCAGACAGTGAGGGGGGTATAGGGCCGCCGAATTGGAAGGTCAAGCTCTGCAGGTTGCACTGGGAGTCCAGTCCTAGGAGTGCCGGTGCGCAAAGGTCAGGGAGGACAAGGAGTTTGTAATCCGCGATGCAGCAGCCGGTGATACGGACGGAGTGCGAACCTGAGGCTAACCCGATTTTGTGTTTTACAGGATGGACAGGGAACGCGCAGCGTCTTACCGTGGCAGGGTGAACGAAGCTTTCCGTGCTCCCGGAGTCCAGCAGGCAGCCCATCTCGTGGCCGTTGAGGTGGATCAGCGTCGTTGTTTTGGCGAGCGTCCGTGGCCGTGACTGGTCGAGTTGAATGGCCACAAGCCTTGGAGAAGAACCATCGTCGTAGTCGTCATCGGCCGAGTAGTTGCTGGCAGAACCTTGCGTGCCAGTCCAGGATGGTGGTGCCCAGGATCTGCACGTGGAGTCGGGGTCCCAAGATGGCGGCGCCAAGGACCCGCACGTGGAGTCGGCGCCCCAAGATGGCGGCGCCCAGGACCCGCACGTGGCGTCCGGGGCCCAAGATGGCGGCGCCCTCGTGGTTGCTGGGGGCGGGGTTAGCGGTGCCGGCGGGCCGATCGGAGCGGCTGAGAGCAGGGGCAGAGAGGCGCGCAGGCCGGGCGCAGGGGTGGGGGGGGGGGGGGGGGGGGGGGAAGAGATTTGCGCAGTGCGCTGGAAAGGCCCGGAAGGGCCCGGAGGAGAGGGGGAGGCGCGCAGGCCGGGCGCAGGAGCCCGGGGGCGGGGGGGGGGGGGGGGGGAGAGATTGGCGCGGTGTACTGGAAGGGCCCGCAAGGGCCCGGAGGGGGGGATCCCCGGTCGCTGCGCGGTACAGCAGCGACCGATTTGGCCTGGCAGACGGATGAAAAGTGGCCCTTCTTCCCGCAGCTCTTACAGAGGGCGGAGCGGGCCGGGCAGTATGGGCGAGGGTGTTTAGCGAACCCACAGAAATAGCAGCGGGGCCCCGCGGACTTGTCGAGGCGTCCCGCGGCGCAGGCCTGAGGGGGGTCGGGAGCGGCGGATGGCGGTGGGGAAGCGTGCCAGGAGGCCCAGGGTGCTGCAGCGCGGCTGGGGACATAGGCGCGGGCGTTTAAATCGGCGACCTCCAGGGAGGTGGAGAGAGTCCGTGCCTTAGTTAGGCTGAGGTCGACTTTCTCCAGCATCCGCTGGCGGATAGCGGCAGACTGCATCCCAGCCACGTAAGCATCTCGAATCAGAAGTTCCATGTGCTCCGTGGTTGAAACTTGGAGGCAGGAGCAATTCCTCCCCAGGACAGCGAGGGCCTGGTAAAATTGGTCTAATGACTCACCGGGGAGCTGTTGTCTGGTAGCCAGCAGATGTCGGACGAATACTCTGTTTACCGGTTTAAGAAACTGTCCATTCAGCTTAAGCATGGCCACGTCGTAATCTTTTTCTTCCGCAATCATCGCGTAGGCCGCCATGCCCACGCTGGAGTGGAGGATGTGAAGCTTCTGTGCCATGGTGGGGGGGCTGTTTGCGGAAGCCAGGTAACCATCGAAACATGCCAGCCAATGTTTAAAGATTTCTGAAGCGTTCTGAGTTTGCGGGCTGATGCGGAGGCATTCGGGCTTGATCCGGAGCTCCATCTTCAAAATTCTAACTTATTAAATTGATGAACCATCAATTGAACGCGAGATGAGTTGCTGTACAAAAGTTAGGCTTTAATAAGCTAGATGTTAGCCCTGCGGTCGACTACAGTAAATGGACGACCGCCGGGCGTTCTGGGTATTTATACCTCACTCTGGAGGCGGGGTTAACTCAGCCTCTCGACCAATCGGGGAGCCGTCACATGACTGGTCTCAACCAATCGGTCGAGAGGCACATGACCGACCAGGGCCAATGGTAAGCCGGTGTTCTGCACCAATGGCAGACAGCTATGCAAATCATACCACCACACTCCTAACACACAATTAATACATACATCACCAACAAAATTCTCAAATAATGGTTCACCTGGAAGAAAAAAATTATCTACAATGTCATAACACCTCATGCTATTGACATGTTAATGCATTGTTGATGGAGCACAGGCTTGATGCTAAATCTACAATCTTGGGAGCAATATTTCACTGTTGCTATTTTCATTAATATTAATATGAACATGGGGAAGTACAAAAGTCAACTGCAGATTACACTGCTAAATTCACCACCTACATTCACCCCACCTCACTTTCAATCTGCCCAATTCAAACATAGCGGAGTATAAATATTAGGCTTCTCTTGTTCCCACAGGAACCTTTGGAGGCTGCCATTAATCCTCTATTTGAGATGAATGATGGGACAACATATTTTAATTAGGGAAGATGAACTTGTACATAATATTAGCGGCACAGCATGCAGGTAGTTTAAAGACATGTGAACTCCTTGAACCCTTTCAAAATAATAAAAAGAAAAATCTTCAAGGCAAAAGATATATTAAAATAAGTAGCTGTTTTTAAAAAATTCATTCAAGGGATGTGGACATCACTGGCTAGGTGAATCCCGTACCAGCCTCCCCGGACAGGTGCCGGAATGTGGCGACTAGGGGCTTTTCACAGTAACTTCATTGAAGCCTACTCGTGACAATAAGCGATTTCATTTATTGTCCATATGAGAAATATGCATTTGTAATCTTGCATTAGCCATTATAAACTGTTCCAATATTTTGTTATTGAGATGTTCAGGTTTGCCTCTCTTCTCTCAAATTGCAGTGTAATGTCAGTGTATCCTGCAACATAGAGGAACAACAGGAGTCCTTCACTCCAGTAGGACATTCTAAATATAGTCATTCTTCACTATGTGTCATGTTAACTAATAATATACTACACACTTAGAAATCCATCTCTATAACTTTAATTTCACAAATGAATATATTTTACTGAAGGACCTTGGATTTTATAGAAAACGGACCTGATATCGGACCCAATAGTCACATCGTCGGGGAGAATATTATTCAAAGTCCACGTAGTCATCTCAAGGTGGCCACTAGCAGAGGGCCGGGAGGAGGCAATGCCATTCTCTCAGCTGGTACAATATATGACACAAAAGTTTTTCCTTTAGAGAAAACTATTCAAAAAGATCAAAACAAGATATGAAGAGGATAACATCTTTGGAATAAAATGTCATTTGGATTTGCTATTGTGGAGGAGATCAGTGAAGAATTACACATTTCATTTACTTGTTATTTTTCCAGCTGTACATAGGATTCAGGGTTAACTACTACGTTTCATATAACGGAAGGGGAGAGATAGCTCACCCAGAAGATGATTACAATCCAAAAAAGCATTGTGTGAAAATGCCACTTGTATGCCACATCCAGTTTTTTAAAAAGACCTTCACACAACCCCATTTATAGGCTTCCTCAAACACGCTGTGTCTCAGCCTTTGACCAATACTTAACAGATTGGGAGCTAAAATTAGCAAAGCAATACACAAGGAAACAAAAAAAGAATCTGCATCATAGGGCAAATGCTATTTACAGTACATAGTGTACAGTGATGCTCACACACATTGAATTACGTCACACTGCCAAATTAAATGGGTACTTGGACGGAATTTTCCTTTTCTTCTCCTTGTCCTGCCACCTCTCTCCCCACACCGTGGAGACCCCTGATTCCCAGTCAGAACCTGTACATTCACTATACTTCTGAGAAAGGCACTGGGCGCGATTCTCCGCACCTGCGGAAAATCGCGAAGTCAGCCGTGAAAACGGCCGAATTTGCCGACGGCCCGACACGGCCCCGTTCCTGAGGTATTCACGCCCGGGAAATAGGCTAGGAACGGGGCCGCGGCAATTACGCTCCAGATGACGTCAGAACGTGGCGATGCCACGAACACGGCCACATGACGCCGCCCGACGTCGTAAAAAGGCGCGGGCGAGCACAGGAACGGGATGGGAAACATGTCGGAGTCACGGAGGGCAGTGCCGAGGTTTGCTGAGGCCGACATAGAAATGCTCCTCGATGAGGTGGAGCAGAGGAGGGGCATCATCTGCCCAAGAAGAGGGCATCGCCACTCTGCAAGCGTGGTGCGCCAGGCCTGGCGAGAGGTGGCTGCTGCCATGAGTGCTGTGGGACAGACCCCTCGCTCTGGGGAGCAGTGCCGTAAAAATCTGCACGACCTCACCAGGGCTGCCAGGGTAAGTGCCAAGAGGGTGCCCCCGGGTCACAACCATCCCTCCCCTCCTTTACTTAATCACCCACCTCCCCCCCCCGGCACGGGGGGTGGAGGGGGATTGGGGCAGAGTGAGTGGAGGGTGGTTCACTAAATAGTCACAGACCCAGCGTTCTGGCCCCTCTGGTGAGATGCAATGGTCTTATTACAACTTGGCCCCCGACCTGTGCCAGTATGTGAACGGCCTGCTGATACCTGCCGTATTGTATTGATCTACCTATGCCCCCCTCCCCCAACAGGACAAGACCGCTCACAACACTCGTGAGCAGAACAAGACTGGAGGGGATTCGCCCATTCTGCACCCCCTCACCACGTTCAAGCAGAGGGCACTGGTCCTTGTTGGGGGATCTGCCACCCGGGAGGTCGCGCAATGCGAGGATGGTGGAGCTGCACCAAGTGAGACAACCCTGCATGAAAAACATCCCCCCCTCCCCCATCCTCTGTCCCTTCACACTCTGCTCACTGGGACACCTCCCCCATCCTCTGTCCCTTCACACTCTGCCCACTGGCACACCTCCGCCATCCTCTGTCCCTTCACACCCTGCCCACTGGGACACCTCCCCACATCATCTGTCCCTTCACACCCTGCCCACTGGGACACCTCCCCCATCCTCTGTCCCTTCACACCCTGCCCACTGGGACACCTCCCCCATCCTCTGTCCCTTCACACTCTGCCCACTGGGACACCTCCCCCATCCTCTGTCCCTTCACACTCTGCCCACTGGGACACCTCCCCCATCCTCTGTCCCTTCACACACCCTGCCCACTGGGACACCTCCCCCATCCTCTGTTCCATCACACTCTGCCCACTGGGACCGTCCAGCGCCCGGCCGAGCGTCTCTAAATAACCCGTTTCATTCTCTTCCCTAGGACGTGATGCCGAATGACCAGGGCCGTCTGCCTCCAGGCGGAGACAGGCATCTGCCCCCACCGCACCCAGGGCCGCACGACAGAGGGTGCCCGATCAGCGGGGAGTCCCATCCTCCCCAACCGAATCTGTGGAGCAGGACGCCCAGAGGGTGGCGAGAGAGGAAGAGAGAGAAATGGCCCGCGAACGCCCTGCGGCCTCTCAGTGGGCCGATGACATAGAGGAGGCGTGCACCCAAGACGACCTCGAGCTTGCGGCACAGCTATCTCCCACACCATCCCAGAGACACTCACCCCGGTTGGGCTCTTTAGTGATGAGGCTCCTGGGTCACAGTCTGGGTTGCACATCACAGCTGAGCAGGTACAGCAGGTGGAGGTTGGAGCAGCCGAGGGCCCGGACTGGCGGAGGGCAGGCCAGGCCCAGCATCCAGCTGGCTCCCAGACGTTTTCCGAGTTCCTGGAGTTTCTCAACCCACCCGCACAGCCGATGCATCAAGAAACCCAGGGAGACAATGACGGGATGAGGGCTGTCTTCCAGCATCTGCAGACGCAGTTAGAGGAGTCGAACCGCATCCAGGAGCAGGGAGTGGTGCCGCTCATGGCAGCAACCCAGGCCGACACCGCACGGGTGGCATCCGCGGTGGAGGCAATGAGGCAGGTTATGCAAGGCGTTGGGCTTAATGTGCACGCGTCATCCTCGGCCCTGGACAGGGTTCCCTCTCACAGGCAGCAATGCGCCAGAGCGAACACGACATTGCCGGCGTGCTGCGGTTCTTGGCCGAGTCTCAGCAGGTCATGGCCCAGTCGCAGCACGCCATGGCACAGTCACAGCAGTCGATGGCACAGTCCCAGCAGTCAGTCGCAGAGAGCATCAACCGCCTGACACACGTGCTGGATGGCGTCGTGCAGTCACAGGTTGAGATCGCACAGTCCCTGGCAGGAATGTCTAACTCCCTGGACTCCGTTTCTGCAAACCTTCGGATCCTGGTGGATACCGTTGCAGGCCTCCAGGACTGGCAGCGCCAGGTGTCGGTGGCGCGACGGGGTACCTCCCCGCTCGCACCTCTGTCCCACAGTGAGGCCCGGGGGCCACCGGGCTCCCCGAGGGAGGAGGTGGTTTCGGGGCCCGTCCCATTAACTCCATCACAGGACGTCCCGGAATTCTCGACCTCCCCCCGTCCCATCCCTGGTGCATCGGGTGGGCAGCAGGCAGAGCAGGGTGGCACAACGTCACCCGAGACGCCCGCAGAGCAGCCTGGCCCATCAAGGCCGGGTCGCCCCAGGAAACGCTTGCCGAAGGAGAAACAAGTCGAAGGGGGCGATTCGCAGCAGTCCTCCTCCACTCCTGCTGTATCATCTGGGGAATCACTGAGACGTAGTGGTAGGGCCCGTAAGGCAACAAAGAGAGACACAGAGTAAGTTGGCACGGGTGAAGGGCACTGTTTAGTTGTAGGGGCTAGGGCATCTGTAAATTATTGTTAACATTAAACGCACTGTTCCACCTTACTTGTAATACCATGTGATTGTTCCACAGCCACAGGAATCGTGATGGTGACCGAGTGTCGCTGGGGTTGACGAGCGGTGAAACTTCGGTGCCGGGTGTGCAGTCCCTTCCCCTCCCCCCAACCCCTCCCACAGCTACCCCACGCGGGCATGTGATGGAGTGTCCGTGACGAACTCAGCGGCCACCAAGGTGGATGGTTTAGCTATTGCCATGGGTCAGACTCTCTCTAACGATTCTGAGCTCACAGCTCATCGCAGAGCGGGCTGTCATCATTCCACATGGCACTGATCACACCCGCTGACACAGCCATCAATGTTGTGCCATACCGTCTGGACCCAGTGGTAAGGGTGATGTCGAAGTGGAGCAGTGTACACGGAGAGGGGGTGTGGGGGGGGGGGGGGGTTGTGGTGGTGGCAGTTGTGTGTTGACCCTCTGCGCGACTGGCGATGCAGGTGGTGGTTTGGTGTTCAGCGGGGACGTCGCATGCGACGCGTGAACCGTGCTGCCACCAAGGCGTCACGTGCCCGCCGTCCTCGCCGGGTCCTGGGCATCACCAGCACCTGGGTCGTGTCTGCGTGCTGTGCCCGCCACTCCGCCAGCCTCCTCCTCCTCCCACTCCTCCTCCTCTGTGCTGGCACCACTGCCACTGGCTTCTCCCTCCGCCTCCTGTAGCAGGTCATCTCCCCTCTGCATCGCGATGTTGTGCAGCGCACAGCAGACCACAACAATGCGAGCAACCTTGTCCTGCTGGTACTGCAGGGCCCCTCCGGAGCGGTCCAGGCACCTGAATCTCATCTTCAGGAGCCCAAGGCAGTGCTCCACCACACCCCTGGTTGCTGCATGGGCCTCGTTGTATCGGGTTTCCGCATTGGTCTGAGGCCTCCGCATAGGCGTCATCAGCCAAGACCTCAGCGGATAACCCCTGTCGCCCAGCAACCAGCCCCTCAGCCGGGGGGACGTCCCTCAAACATCGCAGGGATGTACGACTGCGCCAGTATGTAGGAGTCATGCACACTCCCTGGGAACCTGGCACAGACGTTCATGAACCTCATGTGGGGGTCGCATACCACCTGGATATTCATGGAGTATGACCCCCTCCTGTTTGTGAAGACCTCCCTATCCCCTGCAGGCGGGCGAATGGGGATGTGAACACAATCGATTGCACCCTGCACCCTCGGTATCCCGGCCACGCTGGCAAATCCATGAGCTCGTGAATCTTGACTTGCTCGGTCCTCGGGAAAGGTGACGTAGCGATCGGCGATGGCATAGAGGGCGTCGGTCACATTCCGGATGCACCTGTGCACCGATGACTGGGAGATCCCGGAGAGGTCCCCGCTCGGAGACTGGAAGGAGCCGGTCGCATAGAAGTTAAGAGCGACTGTCACCTTGATGGCAACCGGGATCGCGTGTCCTCCCCCCGTTCCACGTGGGGCGAGGTGCGCCACAAGGTGACAGATATGTGTCACCGTCCCCCTACTCAGCCGGAGTCTCCTCCTGCAGGTGATGTCCGTCATTGTTAGGAAAGAGATCCGAGCACGGTACACCCTTGGCCTTGGTTGTCGCGTCTGGCGCCGTGGCTGCACCCTCACTCTCTCCTCCTCCTCCTCCTCCTCCCCCCTATGCTGCGCGCGACTGGCAACTCCTCGGCCCTTCCCTCTGCTGCTGCAGCTGGCCCTGCATCCACTGCGGGTTGTGGCTGTGGACGCTGCTCCATCTCCAAATGCAGTGCAGCGGCGCCAACCACTGCGCTGAACATAGCCGTTCTGTTCGCAGACATTGTGCTAACCTACAGAAGGGTGGTGGGGGGCAGAGAAACGGGACATGTTAGACGGTTAGTCGACACCTCGGCAGCGGCCTGCCACGGGATACCTGTGTGTCCCGGTAGCCTGGTCGCGCTGCTGACACGCAGGAAGCCTAACCCCTGGTCACTTTCTACATCCAACGGGCAGTTAACTATGTCCTCCTCACCGGTGCGTCAGTGGCCTGTGGCCATAAGCCACAGGGCAACCAGCAGCCGTGTCCTCGTGAACGGCACGCCATGGCATGGTGGCAGACATTTTGTAACCGGGGTTGGACGAGTCATTCTCTCACTCTCTCCCTACCCCCACACTCCCCTCAGTCTCCCATTTCCCCCCTCAGTCTCCCACATTCCCCCCTCCGTCTCCCACATTCCCCCCCTCCGTCTCCCACACTCCCCCCCCCCCCCCCCCCTCAGTCTCCCACACTCCCCCCCTCCGTCTCCCACACCCCCCCCCCCCCACTACGATCTGGACCCCCCTCCCGTTCTCGGGGATGCCTTCCCCGTTGTGGCCACACTCCAGCAGTGCGCTGAGCTGTGCGCTGAGCGGTGCGCTTACCTCCTCAAAGCTCTCGTCAGCCAGCACGACTGGTTGACGAACTTGAAAAGCAGGTGTGTTGGCTGGCGTGAAAACATTGCATGATGACGTCGGGACTTCAGCCCATCCGGGCCGGAGAACAGCGGGGGGCCAAAAAGTCGGCCTTCTGGTCGTGTCGGGTGGTCTGTCGAGGCCTTTGCCGGGAATGCCGACGTGTAGTTTATGCGGGGTTCTGAGAATAGCAGGAGGGCGTCAGACCGGCGTCGCCGTGAAAATCGGCGCGGCCCGCTATTCTCCGAACCGGCGTGAGAGCGGAGAATCGCGCCCACTGTACTTTTAACAGTTTGGTACTGAAGGACAGTTATAGAACTGCGTTTTGAAATTACCACAGAATTTTATTTTGCAGCGTTGTCTAAATCATTTATAGTTGCATTGATCCATTTGGGGAGAGCTACAGATCAAAATATTCCATTTATATTGATAATCCAATTTAATTCCATAAAATTAAACTTTAGAATTCTCAATATTTTTATAACTGGTAAGATGATGCGAATGAATTATTAGTTTGATAAATTATTTATTTCCTTCAAGTACGGGTACACAGATTACAAGTCATTTATTTTATGATTTAAATAATTGCTTTCATTTTCCCTATCATAATAACTAATAGTAAAGGCCAGATTAAGTGTTATGCCTAGTAATGGTAAAATCAGTTTCTGGAACCTTTCACGGATTCTGAATTCTTCGAACCTCTTATATTTTTAAGAAACACTGCTGCCCAGTCCCCCCTTGCTGGTTTTAAGTTAAAGCATCTGAGGAGAAGTTTGAAAACCTGTAGCTGAGCGGAGTAATAGGAAAGGTGAAGTGTTCAAGCCCACCCTCATGAAGAACGAGATTAGTGGCAGGCGGAGCACAGGGTGAATGGCTTCGCGCAGGTCATAAGCTAGATACTTTAAGTATGGAGAGGGTGGGTAACTCCAAGGGACCCAATAAAACAAACAGTAAAAGCAATATCAGTGGAGATCTCCAACAGGGAAAGACTGAGGTAGTATATGGAACGTGTAAAGCTAGGAAGTGTGATAGAATAGAAAATACCATCATTAATAACCAGGCACAGCCTCCTCTGATGGTCACTTCTCACCATAGTCGAATCTAGATACAAACGGTCTTTGGTTCAAGAGCTAATAATACTCAGCCATGTTATTTGAGGTTCTAAAATGGATTTCAACATTGTGGAGCTGACTGGAAGGGAGAGAAGAGATTGATTAAAGCACACACAACCCGGGTTCTCACTTCCCCCTGATGGTTACCCAATGACACTGGATAAATAGAGCAAGGGCAGAGAGAATCTGGCTCAGCTAAGATTGTCTCAGTGCAGATTAAATAGCTTACTGACACTCTGTCTCCAAGCTCGTAGAAAGAATAGCCACTTGAGTAAGGAGCTGGAGGGCTACAAACCACAGAGGATACCTCAGTAAAGGTCAGCACCTTGAAGGCGAGGAAATAGGCATACAGCTGTGCTTTGTAAGACAACATTACATTCCAAATACTTCACCCATCCTTCCACAGGAATTGTTTTTAAAAAGCAAGTTCTGATAAAATCCACTGCACTCAAGCATTTGCCAAAGTACTTATTCTCAATGAATAATTTAAAAACACATAAACCATTTAACGTACATCCTGAGCCACTATAATAGGTGTACTTTCTGTTTGAAATGTCTTTAGGTGAATACATATTATACTCAGGCCATACACAGCTCAATAGCAGGTTATGTCACAAATAGACAGTGGTTAGTGGGTTTTAACTCGTACTGAACTGAAATAACAGCGCAATATCATTCGTAGTTTCATTAATCATTTAAGTAAAACTGCAGCACATTTTCTGCAATGCACACAAACTGCCCGAACACATCATCACAATTTCCGATTAATAAATAGTGCCCTTAACAGCACTCGACCGTGTATAAAGCATCAGAATCCATCAGCCCTTATCAAACAACAATTTACCAATGCAGCTTGCAATAAGGAAACTACTACATAATTTACTTTAAAATAATCAGGCTTGGTTAAGTCATTTATCTGGCAATATTCTCATCTTCCAAAGTATAGCAAGAAAGTTGCAGTACCTCCCAGAAACTGTCAGTCGTTTCCTCTAATCCACTGGATTCATCGTAAGAGCCTGACATCTTCTACACGACAGCAAGACCTTGAATTATCTGCACCGTTACTGAGCTTCAAATCTTCATGCACTGCAGAGAAGAAAATGGCCCAAGCATTACAGAAAGCCTCATGCGTTCAACCAAACGGTCACTGCGAACCTTCGCAGCTCAATACCCTCAACCCTTTTAGCCACCACACAACTGTAACCTCAAGAACACTGCATCAACAGAGCTGGACTGGGACAGAAAATAAATGTCAAATTGAAAAATGTACTTAAAAAAACAAACAAGCAAACCTCATCTTACAGAAATCCCCTTGATGGTTTTGTTAATAGCTAAACCATAATTCCTACTTGGCCTATTCTGATGAGTTTGTGCGATAGAGGCTGTAAATTAGTGCCGAGGATTAATCTCTGCCTGGGCATTAGTTGAGCTCCATCCCTCAGAGGACATGTGACAGCCTGCACAGTTTGGCTACACAGGTTCACGGGCCCCAGCAGCAGAGGAATTTCAACTATACAGGTTCGGGGCAGCAGCATTCGGGGCAGTTTAGTGTACATAATGCAGCCGCAGGGATTCCAGTGACATAACTGCTACATGAACAGCTGAAGGGATTTATTTTTCCTTCATCACAGGTTGGCAGGGTCAGTTTGCGAGCCTAAAGACAGGGCAAACATGCAATATTTTATAGGGTTGCAAGATTTTGACTGCATGAGATTTAGTAAAAATACAATCTAGATTTTTAGTTCAAAATGTAACATTTTATAAAGGTGATAATGCAATGACAATATTATAGAATTCAATAAATTAAAATGGAGATAAATGATCATTAAATTCCCAACATGTCAACCAAATACATCATTTGTTGGACAGTGGCCTACAGTTTAGGGTGAATTAATACATCCTTAAGACTATATCCAAATGGCCTATTTGCGATGAAAGGCAGATTTTCAAGCCTTTGCGTGGAGTATTAACACAATTCTCAAACATCTTCATATTCAGGTGAATTGTTAATGGTTGTGGTTTCCAAACACATCAACATTTTATGTGAAGCGAAGTTCCCACAAACAACAGCAAGGTGACGGACCGGAACATCTATTTCAGTTGGTGTTGGTAATGAATATCAGAACTCTCTATCCTTTAAATATTGGGATACAGCAGAAACATTTTATTTGCACAAATATTTTGACCTTTGTTTCTTTCTCAGTCTCTCGCCCCATACTGCCATACATTTAGATGTCTTTCCCATCATCCGGCTTTTTATTTGAAGAGTTCCTGTGAACACATCTACAACGATCTTCATAATCTCCTAACAGGAAGCACATTCCTGAAGGAGGCACTAAACCTGCCAGTTCCTGTACCTCTCACATGAAGGAAAGGGGGCCGAAATTCCAAGGAGATGCAGGGGTGGGACTGAAGGTGGATATGCCACCAATTTTTTGCCTATGGTAAGGGATTCTGTCTGCCGTTACAGTCCCACTTGCAGGCTATTATGAGGGAGGTTAAATGGGAATGGGGACAGGGGAGATGACAGCTCCACTCACCTGCTGGCAACAGATAGCCAATTAAAGGCATTAATCTGTTTCCCCCTGGGGCCAAAGCCCAGCTGATGAATAAAGGTATTCAACGATGTGATGAACCATCAATCGAACGCGAGACGAGTTACTGTACAAAAGTTAGGCTTTAATAAGCTAGAAGTTAGCCCTGCGGTCGACTACAGTAAATGGCCGACCGCCGGGCGTTCTGACTATTTATACCTCGGTATGGAGGCGTGGTTATATCAGCCTCTCGACCAATCGGAGAGCCGTCACATGACTGGTCTCAACCAATCGGTCGAGAGGCACATGACCGACCAGGGCCAATGGTAAGCCGGTGTTCTGCACCAATGGCAGACAGCTATGCAAATCATACCACCACACGATGACAACATTCAATTAACCCCCCCCTTCCCTGCCCCCGACAGCTACCATTGTTAGAGGCTATGGTGAATGTATAAATACTGTTAATTCACCAGTATACTGTATTACGTTATGCCATGTTATTAACCCTGTGGGCTCCATCTATGGGCCATTGTATGGCATCACCCACAGGGGGAGATGTGGAGCATGTACGGGCTCCGCCCCTTATAGGAAGTATAAGAGCAGCAGATCTGCGGGACCGCCTTCAGTATTGTACGGGGCGCAGGCAGGCAAAGTTGTAAGCTGATTAAAACCACTGTTTTCTTCGACTCGTGTCTCTGAGTGAATTGATGGTCACATCAATTTAATCAGCTTAAAGAACTACTATGGAGTCAGCCCTCAAACCTGACAGACTGGAACTCGATCCACAGGCCGCAGAGGCGAAATAAATTTTTTCACATCGGCTTCGGTGTTTGAAGGCCTATCTGGCCGTGTCGTCGACATCATCCGTCACGGACGAACAGAAATTGAGTCTCCTCCATGCCCGAGTGAGCCATCGCATTTCTGCCCAACTCGACGAAGCCACCTCCTATACTGAGGCCCTCGCGATACTCGAACGCATCTACGTGCAGCCTGTGAATGAAGTCTATGCGTGACATATCTTCACTACTCACCGCCAGCGCCCAGGGGAGTCACTAGATGACTATCTGCGCGACCTCAAAGCCCTCGCGCGTGACTGTAACTATCAGGCCGTTACGGCCACTCAGCACATGGAACTCTCCGTCCGAGACGTTTACGTTGCAGGGGTCAGATCAAACTATGTGAGGCAGCGCCTGCTCGAAAAAGGGACCCAGGTCCTGGAGGACACGGTAAAACTGCCGACATCGCTGGAGGTCGCTTTTCAGAGTCTCACTGTGTTCCCGGCCGATCACGCGACTCCCTCGTGGGCCCCTGACCAGGGACTACCCTAGGCTGACGCCGCGCGACCGCCCGCCCACCACGGGGGGCTACCTTGCCATTTTTGCTGCCAGCCTCAACACCCCGGCAACAATGCCCGGCCCGCAACGCGAACTGCAGCAGCTGCGTGCAAAAAGGACACTTCGCCAAGGTCTGCCTGGCCACACCTAAATACTCGAACTCGAACACACAGACTCGATCCACCGTCCCTCAGGCCCGCAGACCCCGTAATGTGGCAGCGTGTCTGCCGATTCCGACTCCGCACAACATGTGCAACTCACAGGGGCCGCCACCTTGGCCATCCTCTCCCACGCAGCCGGCCACGTGCGATCCATGGGGGCCGCCATCTTGGGCGCCATCTTCCTCGCCGCCCGCCACGTGCGATCAACGGGGGCCGCCATCTTGGCCACCTCCCGCTACGCAGCTCGATGCGTACGACCTGCACGGACAGTCATCGCAGAGCCACCTCAGCACCGCCGATCATGCCACCGCCTAACCTCAACTCAGTGCAGTCACCTTGGACCAGTCGCGACCCAAGCACCTCAGGAGCTCCATGATGGCCGTCCGAGTTAACGGATACAAGACACCTTGTTCGACTCCGGGAGCACCGAGAGCTTTGTTCACCCGGATCTGGTAAGACGCTGTTCGCTCCCGATATTCCTGACGCAACAAACAATCTCCCTCACCTCTGGGGCGCACTCAGTACAAATCCAAGGGCGCACTACTGCAACCTTAGCGATACAGGGCACCGAGTATACTAATTTTCAATTGTACGTGCTCCCAGACCTCTGGGCCCCTCTCCTCTTAGGACTCGATTTTCAGTGCAATCTCAGGAGCCTACCTCTTAGTTTTGGCGGACCCCTGCCCCCACTCACCATATGCAGCCTCGCAACCCTAAAAATCGACACCCCCCCCCCCACTTCGCTAACCTCACCGCGGACAGCAAGCCAGTAGCCACTCGAAGCAGGAGGTATAGTATGCAGGACAGGGCATTTATTAGGTCCGAGGTCCAGCGTCTCTTGCGGGAAGGAGTCATAGAAGCCAGCAATAGCCCCTGGAGAGCTCAGGTGGTGGTCATCAAGACCGGGGAAAAGTTCCGGATGGTGGTTGATTACAGCCAGACCATTAACCGGTTTACGCAACTTGATGCGTATCCCCTTCCCCGGATTGCAGACAAGGTGAATCAGATCGCGCACTACCACGCACTACTTCGACATTCCTCGGTCGAAAAATAAGCTCAAGCCATCGTGGAAGCCGTGCAGCACTGGAGGCACTACCTCGCTGGTAGGAGGTTTACCCTCATCACCGACCAACGATCAGTTGCATTCATGATAATTTGCAGCGGGGCAAGATCGAAAATGATAAGATCTTGAGGTGGAGGATCGAACTCTCCACCTATAATTACGATATAGTATATCGTCCTGGGAAGCTCAGCAAGCCCCCAGATGCCCTGTCCCCATGGCACATGCGGCGACGCGCAAGATGACCGACTACAGGCTATCCACGACGACCTCTGCCACCCAGGGGTCACCAGGCTCGCCCATTACATCAAGGCGAGCAACCTGCGCTTCTCCACCGAGGAGGTCAAAGCTGTAACCAGGAATTGCCAAATCTGTGCGGAGTGTAAACCGTACTTCTATCGACCAGATAAGGCCCACCTGGTAAAGGCTTCCCGGCCCTTTGAACGCCTCAGTATTGATTTCAAAGGGCCCCTCCCCTCAAATAATCGCAATATCTATTTTCCCAACATTATAGATGAGTTCTCCCGTTTGCCATCCCATGCCCCGACATGACCATCCCCACCGTTATCAGAGCCCTGCACAGTATCTTCACCCTGTTTGGTTTCCCCAATTATGCCCACAGTGACAGGGGCTCGTCCTTCATGAGCGACGAACTGCGTCAGTACCTGCTCAGTAAGGGCGTCACCCCGAGCAGGACGACCAGTTACAGGGGAAACGGGCAGATGGAGAGGGAGAACGCGACGGTCTGGAAGACCGTCCGACTGACCCTACGATCCAGGAATCTCCCGGTTTCCCACTGGCAGGAGGTCCTCCCCGATGCACTCCATGCTATTAGGTCCCTCCTTTGCATGGCCACAAACCAGACTCCTCATGACCGCTTGTTTGTCTTCCCCAGGGGAACTACCACAGGGGCCTTGCTTCCGTCCTGGCTGAGGACACCGGGTCCTGTCCTCCTCCAGAAACATGTTCAGACCCATAAGACCGACCCCCTGGTAGAGAGGGTCCAGCTCCTGCACTCGAACCCACACTATGGATACATTGAACACCCCGATGGCCGGCAGGATACCGTCTCCCTCCGAGAGCTGGCGCCCGCAGGCTCCTCCACCACTACCACTAATGTACCCCCCACACTATACCCCACCCAACATTCCATGTCCTGCACCCCTGCACCTATTTGGTTCCCGCGCTCCCTTCCACCCGGCACACCAGTCCGCAGGAATGAAGCTCCGGAAGAACTGCCCCCAGACCCGCACCAGACCCACTTCCACAGCAATCCGAAACGGCTGCGACACCAGTGCTTCGTCGGTCGCAACGTACGATCTGGGCGCCGGACCGACTGAATTTATGAACCAGTCACCCCCGCCGGACTTAATTTTTTTTACAGGGAGTGAATGTGGTGAATGTATAAATACTGTTAATTCACCGGTATACTGTGTTACATTATACCATGCTATTAACCCGGGTCCACCTATGGGCCACTGTGTGGCTTCACCCACAGGGGGAGATGTGGAGCATGTACGGGCTCCGCCCATGGCTCCACCCCTTATAGGAAGTATAAGAGCA
Source organism: Scyliorhinus canicula (assembly GCF_902713615.1). Lineage (NCBI taxonomy): Eukaryota > Metazoa > Chordata > Chondrichthyes > Carcharhiniformes > Scyliorhinidae > Scyliorhinus > Scyliorhinus canicula. The sequence goes on along the minus strand of NC_052160.1, from coordinate 96,526,746 downwards.
GAAGATCTGCGGGACCGCCTTCAGTATTGTACCGGTCGCAGGCAGGCAAAGTTGTATGCTGATTAAAACCACCGTTTACTTCGACACAAGTCTTCGAGTGAATTGATGGTCGCATCAATGGCCAAAGCTGTGACCACAAATCATCCTGTGGGTGAGTGTCTCCCCAAAGATGTGGCAGCTGCAGAGCTCCAACCTACACCAACACCTTTAACCTGTGATGGTAGGGTTATTGATCATTCAGTGTTAGACTGCCTCTTATGAAAGGACACTGGACTCCATGAAGTCTCATGCCATCAGGTCAAACACATTCATGTAAACCTCCGGCTGAATCCACGTACTGTTCCTCCTCAACTGATGAAGCCGTACACCTCCATGTTCAATACCACTTGGAAGAAGCACTGAGGGTGGCAAGGGCTCAGAATGTATTCTGGAAAGGGGAACTTTAATGTCTGTCACCAAGAGTGGCTTGGTAGCATTGCTACTGACTGAGCCCGAGTGGACATAGCTGTTATACAGGGTCTGTGGCAGGTGGTGAGGAAACCATATACCTGACCTCATCCTCACCAACCTGCATGCCGCAGATGCATCTGCCCATGACAGTATTGGTAGGAGTGACCACTGTACAATCATTGTTCTCACAATGGTATAGACCCCCATTATCAGCATTGTGGAGGTTACCACTGAACAGAAACTGGACCAGCCATATAAATATTGTGGCTACAAGAGATAGGTCAGAGGCTTGGAATCCTGTGAGTAACTCATCTCCAGACTCCCCAAAGCCTGCCCGCAATCTACAATGGCACAAGTCAGGGGTATGATGGAACATTCTCCCCTTGTCAGGGTGAATGCAGCTCCACCAACAATCAAAAAGCTTGACACCATCAAGGACAAAGCAGCCCGCTTGATTCGTGCCCCATCCACAAACATTCACTTCCTCCACCGTCTACATAAAGTAGCAGCACTGTGTACCAGCAACAGGATGCACTACAAGAACTCAACAAGGCTTCTTAGACAGCACCTTACAAATCTAGAACCACTGTCGTCTAGAAGGTTGGGGGTTTCCAAACTGGGTTCTGCGGAATGTGTCATTTGAAACATGGAAGTCTGGCAATATCTGGTCTGAGAGGATACAGGGAAAGATCCCACAAAAGGTTAATAGCAGCTGCAAAGAGCAGGATTATAAAATGCAGATTCTTTCTCACAAGCAGGCTTAGCAAACACACAGGATCCATATATTAAGCTAAAACAAAGGCTCACACCTTTATTGAAAGTAAATATCTTAGGAAGCATCTGGAAAAGCATGGATGAGAGTTTCAATTGAATTAAGTGACGAATGTTTAAAACAGGCAGGTCTTTCAAGTCATAACCAAGTTAAATTTTAGCATACAGCTAAAAGCAAAGTTTCACACCTTAATTGAAATAAACTCTCTTAGTAAACAGCTGGAAAGGATGGATGATGCTCTGTCAAATTTGGTGTCAATTCTAAGTGTAAAATTCTACGAACATCAAGTCAATTAAAAGAAAATTGGAGACGACCTGTCTACAAGAAACATAATTTAAAGTCAAAATCAAACGCAAAGTTATGAGCTGGGGACAATTGGAAAATTAAACGATTCGAAATCACAGAAATAAAAGTAACACCTATTGAAACCAAAGCATTTTTAATCAGAACTGAGAGGTGACGTTATGCCCAAAATGAATAATTAGTTGTATTAAAATGTTTACATCAAAGACACTTTTTAACAATTAAAGTGAAACAAGCTCATTTACAATAAAGTTGTTAAAACTTAATAACTCTTCGAAAGAGAATATAAACCCGAGGGGGACAGCCAGCAGAGCCAGCTCTCACAGCTCGGTACATGGGAAGGATAGGACACAGCAACCGAGTTAACCAGCGAATACATCTCAGGAAGACCAGATTTTAAATAAGATTGATTGTCAAGGTGGGCCTGAAGGTCCCTTCAACCAACAGGAAGGATCCAGAAGCAAGATCTTTTTTCCTTTCTGTAAAGAAAGTGTTTGCAGCTTTAAAAAAAAAATTATAATAATAAAATAACTTAAAAGTTTTAACCTGAAACAGTGGTTATTAGCCTACTTTACTTACTTAACAACCCAGGACATTGATGCTACTAAGGGGTAAGTAGGTAAAGTTCTTCGGTGAGGGTATGGGTTATACCGGGGGATAACTTGAAAATATAGTTTGACCTGAAAAGCACCCACCGAAGCCTGCATCGGAGTCAGGGAGTGAGAATCCCTGTTCCCCATCTAGAATATCGACCCTTTTTTGGTATAGGGGGAATTCTAAGAATAGTGGTGAGTTTTAACTTCAGATCCCAGAGAACAGTTCCGGCTGAGATGTTGGGGGGGACCAAGAAGAATTTCTGTGGGCGACTATGAAAGTAGGTGAAAATGGGTGTTCCCATTAAAAATAACAAGATAAAGGTAACACTTGGCAGTATCTGTTGAATAACAGAACTTTATTAAAATAATTATATACATACAAGACATAGACACATCTTTTAAGTTAATTTTTGTATATTTGTACCTATTGTCCAATAATTCTTTTTTGGTTTAATTCTGCAATAACATTTCTCAGGTGTTCTTTCAGTACTCCTGGAGGTCAAAAAGGTTTGTAGGCAGCATGGTAGCACAAGCGATTAACACTGTGGCTCCACAGCTTCAGGGTCCCAGGTTCGATTCCCTGCTGGGTCACTGTCAGTGGGGTCACTGTCGGTACGCAGTCTGCACGTTCTCCCCGTGTCTGCGTAGGTTTCCTCCGGGTGTTCGATTTCCTCCCACAGTCCAAAGACGTGCAGGTTAGGTGGACTGGCCATGATAAATTGCTCTCAGTGACCCAAAAAGGTTAGATGGGGTTATTGGTTACGGGGATAGGGTGGAAGTGAGGGCTTAAGTGGGTCAGTGCAGACTCGATGGGCTGAATGGCCTCCTTCTGCACTGTGGGTTCTATGTTCTAAAAAGGTTCCCTAGCTGGAAAAGTTTGAGAAACGCTGCAGAAGGACAAGGGAAGAAGACATGTGAGGACACTACCGCAAGCCACACACCATTCTCACACAGAAATATATTGCCATTCCTTTAATGTCTCTGGGAACTCCCTCCCTCAGCAACGTGGGTTCACCTACACCACATGGACTGCTGCGGTTCAGGAAGGCAGCTCACCACCACCTTCTCAAGGGCAAGTCCTAGCCAGCGAAGCCCACATCCCTTGATTGAATTTTAACAATGCCCTCCAGTCTCATGAGCCCACTCACCATCCTTAATCGGACAGGGCTCCTGGTAGCAGCTACTTGATTCATCACATGCTCCAAAGTCTTCCTCTGCATTCTGCTGCCAGCATTTGTGTGTTTCCAACCTGCATTTCATCCCGAAAGAGTGATCGGGAGCTGGTAAAAAAATATCCTGGCCCAGGGGCTGGTTTAGCTCACTCAGCTAAATCGCTGGCTTTTAAAGCAGACTAAGCAGGCCAGCAGCACGGTTCGATTCCCGTACCAGCCTCCCCGGACAGGCGCCTGAATGTGGCGACTAGGGGCTTTGCACAGTAACTTCATTGAAGCCTACTCGTGACAATAAGCGATTTTCATTTCATGAGAACCATGGGTGAGAACGGTCTGGTGGAAAGGCAGACACAAGAACTGCAGTGCAAGTCTTCAGTTTAGAGTGCTAACTCATCTGTAGGATTATTACATAAAGACCTGGAAAGTACATGAAAACAGAGCCAACTCCAAAGGAAAGAAGGGTAGCCATGGAAAGTCACAGGAGCCAGTTTGAGATTTTGTGGTTGAGTGCACTTCCCTCCTCGGAAAAATATTCAGTCCTGCAATATTGAATTACTTACATAAATATTGTATTGTACACAATGAAGGAACAGGAAAGTTACAGACTCCAGATACAAGGTACACAACGAAAAAGTGGCAGTTTAGCTCATTTTGCAAATATTAAATGGGCATCATGCTTGAAGATAAACATAACACATTTGATAAAAAATGGAGATTTCTTTACTTTCAAATAAGTCAAAGATTTTAATTTGAACATACTTAATTTGGTGTGATTTAAGTAAACTGTCACTTAAATTGCATATACCTTTTATATGAAATTGTGTCTGGAAGCAAAGGTCTTACCATTTCAATAAAAGTGCAGATAAAAATGTATTCATCCATGTGATGAGAGCATAGCTGGCTGACCTCGCACTTATTGCCCATCCCTAAATGACCTTTGAACTGAATGGCTGGCTATTTCAGAGGGCAGTTAAGAGTCAACCACAATTTCTACCATTCTGATTTTTTTTCCCACTACAGCATACCCGATGTTAAGCCAACTTGAGCCCGGCTTGCAATACTTAATTTTCCACTATCTTTACAAAGTCACTCATACATTATGCAGCCTCAGTAATGCCGGTACCATAATTAACAGTGCCTAATGAGACCAAACAATGACAATTCATCATCTTCAAACTATCGGCCCATCAGTGTTTTAAGTATATTCCACACACCAAAAGCTCATGTCGCAATAAGACATATAGAGAGCGAATGTTCTCAGACATAGGCAGCGGAATGCTTTGGAGTTGTTTTAGAACAGTACAGCACAGAACAGGTCCTTCGGCCCTCGATGTTGTGCCGAGCAATGATCACCCTACTCAAACCCACGTATCCACCCTATACCCGTAACCCAACAACCCCCCCCCCCCCCCCCCCCCCCCTTAACCTGACTTTTTTTAGGACACTACGGGCAATTTATCATGGCCAATCCACCTAACCCGCACATCTTTGGACTGTGGGAGGAAACCGGAGCACCCGGAGGAAACCCACGCACACACGGGGAGGACGTGCAGTCTCCGCACAGACAGTGACCCAGCCGGGAATCGAACCTGGACCCCAGAGCTGTGAAGCATTTATGCTAACCACCATGCTACCGTGCTGCCCATTGTGTTTACAATCTCCTATATGGGTGGTAATAATCTAACCTGTGGTCCCATAGATGTCCAAGAGCCGCAGAAGGGGGAAAAATGGGCAGCATGGTGGCGCAGTGGGTTAGCCCTGCAGCCTCACGGCGCCGAGGTCCCAGGTACGATCCCAGCTCTCAATCACTGTCCGTGTGGAGTTTGCACATTCTAACCGTGTTTGCGTGGGTTTTGCCCCCACAGCCCAAAGATGTGCAGGATAGGTGGATTGGCCACAATAAATTGCCCCTTAATTGGAAAAAATGAATTGGGTACATTAAAATTATAAAACAAAAGAAGGGGGGGGGGGGGGAAACCAGTAAATGGGGAAATAAGGGGCGGGATTCTCCAGGACCCACAGCCGCGTGTTTCTCGGCCCTGCGCCATATGCTGGCGGTGGGATTCTATCTTCCTGCCTCTTGTCGATGGGATTTCCCATCGAACCTACTCCATGCCACCAGGAAAAAACTGGCGCGCTGGGGGGGGGGGGGGGGAATTAATTCCGGCCAAGGTCTTGTACACCTTAAAATAGAACAGCAGATAAAAAGGGAAATAAGACTACTGGTCCGAACTGTTGTTTGCTAATGGGGAGAATTAGGCCTATTCTTGCCCACCTACCAGAGCACTGTCAATTCCTAATAGCAAGCAGCAATTGCACTTTCAACAGAGATAGGTGTACGATATTATGGGAATGGAAAATAATATTAAAAAGTAAGTTCCATCTTAAGTGAAATCCCAAGCAATCATGACCAATCCTGTTTATCTAAATTGGATATACTTTGCACCCAAAAGCAACAAAAATGAGGAAAACAAAAATTCAACCAACTATTGTTCTAGTTAAAATAAATCAGCTTAATTTTCTCGTAGAACTCCTGGAAGAAATGCTCAGTTTACATCAATATCTTCTAAAGTACGAACAGCCAACAAATGTCACTGAAAAGACAGCGACAGAATCAATTCCTGAAAAATCAGATCAAATAGCTAACAACGTCAATTGATTAGATGCTAACTGCAGGAGTCGAAACAGGTCAGACTAACAAGTGGAAAGGAAGACATTGTCAGCCAAAGCCTTTCTTAAAAATCTGAAAATATAACTATTATTTATAGACAGAGCAAGAATAATTAGGTTGATGCCATAGAACCACTACAGTGCAGATGGAGGCCATTTGGCCCATCGAATCTGCAACCCAATGAAAGAGCATCCTATCTAGGCCCACTAACCCGCCCTATTCAGGTAACCCTATAATTCCACCTAACCTGCACATCTTTGGACACTAAGGGGCAATTTAGCATGGCCAATCCATCTAACCTGCACATCTTTGGACTGTGGGAGGAAACCCATGCAGACACGGGAAGAGAGAGCAAACTCCACATGGACAGTCACCTAAGGCCAGAATTGGCGGTGAGGCAGCAGTGCTAATCACCGTGCCAACGTGCCGCCCATGTCTATGGATGTGAGCTGCACACCTAAATATGACTAGCATTTTGCACATTAATCAAGTTACATTGATTAAAGTGTGTATAGATCAATTGCGCCATGCAGGTTATTTTAGTTTAAAATTTGGGAAATAAATTCTGCAATGACCTAATCAATCTGATCCACATGCAAATTTTTTATTAAAAAAAATGTTTTTATTCTCCATTTTCACATTTTCCTTCAGAATTTACACCCCATCCACAGACAGTAAACGGTAACAAATACAAAATCAATCCCCTTAACAATAACAATGATCCCATCCTCCCACCACCCCAAACAACGGCCCACCTGTCAATATATGCATCCAATAAAACAAACCCTCCCATGGTGGAAACAAAAAACAAAGGAGAAAAAGAAAAGGAGTCCGGGACCGCCCATGGTCACCATAGAGTCCATTCCCCACCCCCCACTCCCCACCCCCGCCCTCACCCCCCACACTCAACGTCATCCAACCTCTGAAAGAGTACTGTACATGATACCCAAGAGTTGTAAACCCCCCCCCCCCACCCCCAACTCCTCCCGTCCACTGCCTCTTGTAAAGCTGCTCCCCCCAACCTCGGTTCCTTCCTTCCAACTTTCCACCCCGGCTAGACCACTCGGACCGTGTTCTGCCATGCTCCGATGGCCGCAGCCCCTCCCCCCATCTCACTCCCGTTCACTGGCCGGCTTAAACCAGCCAGCGTGGAGGCCCCCGCCCGGGTCCCTTTCCCCCTTGCCCAGCCCTAGGAAAGCCCAGAAATCCACTTTTAGCACACAAACCCTGCATATCCACCTACACCCCAAAAAGCCCTCACTTCGAGTGAAAGTCCCATCACTTCCCTTGTCCAAATATATACAACATTGGCTCCTTTCGCCCCACATCTCCCGCCCTATCTCCTGTGGTAGTATGACTAGGGGTATTACGGTACCTGGGAGTGTGAGCTGCTATTGGTGCAGAAGGCTCGCTGCCCATTGGCCCAAGTGTTGTCTTCTCATTGGTTGAGAGGAAGGTAGCTCCGCCTACGAGGCGGAGTATAAGAACCCGTGTGCCCCAGCAGCCAGGTCATTTCTGTACTCCTGCTGCTGGGCACACTTCATGTAGATGAAAGCCTTCGATTCAGACTACTCCTTCGTTTCTGTGTCCATTGATCGCGCATCATCCCCAATTACCCGTATACTAAATTCCCTGTCCTTATTTAACATTATCATGCCTCCTATTTTCCTTTCCCCACCCCCTCTTTTTCCCTTTCCCCCCTTGCTGCTGACGTTCAGTTTTTGTTGAAGAAATCGATGAACGGCTGCCAACTCCAGGCGAATCTCTGTATTGATCCTCTTAGAGTGAACTTGATTTTCTCCAGACTGAGAAACTTTACCATATAGCTGACCCACACTCCTGATTTTGGGGGCTCCGGGTCCCTCCATCTCAGCAAGATCCGTCTCCGGGCCACCAGGGAGGAGAAGGCCAGAATATCGGCCTCCCTCCCCCCTTTGCCCCCAGATCCTCCGACACCCCAGATATTGCTAATTCTGGACTCGGAGTGACCCTACCTTCCAGGACTTCCGACATAACATCTGCAAATCCCTGCCAGAATTCCCTCAGTTTTGGACATGCCCAAAACATATGAACATGGTTGGCCGGGCTACCCCCACACCGCCCACATCTGTGCTCCACCTCCTCGAAGAACCTACTCATCCGAGCTACCGTCATGTGGGCCCTGTGGACTACCTTGAACTGAATCAAGCTGAGTCTAGCACAGGACGAGGATGTATTTACCCATTTCAAGGCTTTTTCCCACAGTTCAGTTTCCAGCTCCCCTCCTAGCTCCTCTTCCCACTTCCTCTCCACCTCTCTGATAGGGGCCCCTTCCCACTCTAATAATTCCCTGTCTATGTCCAAAACTTTTCCAACTCCAACCCCTGTTTTTTCGGTGACCGCACTGACGTCCCCTCCAGTCTCATATGCTGCCTCCATTGCCCCCACACCCTCAGGGCTGCCACCACCACAGGACTTGTGGAGTACCGAGGAGGCGAGGACGTCAGTAAAACCTCCAGACTCGAACCGTTGCAGGATGCTGCCTCCATCCGCTCCCAGACTGACCCGTCCCCCATTACCCACGTCCTGACCATTGATATGTTGGCAGCCCAGTAATAGTTAATAAAGCTCGAGAGAGCCCATCCCTCTTTGCCCGACCTTCATCAATGTGTCTCGTCACATCCTCAAAGAATTCAATGAGGCTTGTGAGGCACGAACTGCCCCTCACAAAGCCATGTTGGCTATCTTTAATCAAACTACGTTTTTCTAAATAATCATAAATCCTATCTCTCAGAATCCTTTCCAATATTTTGCCCACCACAGATGCAAGACTGATGGGTCTCTAATTCCCAGGGATTTCCCTATTCCCTTTCTAGAACAGGGGAACAACATTCGCCTCCCTCCAATCATCCAGTACTAGTCCAGTGGAGAGTGAAAGATCATCGCCAACGGCGCAGCAATCTCCTCCCTTGCTTCCCGTAGTAACCTTGGGTATATCCCGTCAGGCCCAGGGGACTTATCTATCCTTTTTTTAAAAATAAATTTAGAGTACCCAATAAATTTTTTCCAATTAAGGGGCAATTTAGCGTGTTCAATCCACCTACCTTGCACATCTTTGGGTTGTGGGGGCGAAACCCACGCAAACGCGGGGAGAATGTGCAAACTCCACACGGACAGTGACCCAGAGCCGGGATCGAACCTGGGACCTCAACGCCGTGAGACTGCAGTGCTAACCCACTGAGCCACCATGCTGCCCGTCTTATCTATTCTGATGCTTTTCAAAATTTCCAGCACATCCTCTTTCTTAATATCAACCTGTTCGAGTCTATTAACCTGGTTCACACTGTTCTAATGGGCAACAAGGTCCCTCTCTCTAGTGAATATTGAAGCAAAGTATTCTTTTAGGCCCCCCCCCCCCCCCCCCCCACCCCCCATCTCTTCAGACTCTAGGCACAAGTTCCCTCCACTATCCCTGATCGGCCCTACTCTTACTCTGATCATCATCTTATTTCTCACATAAGTGTAGAATGCCTTGGGGTTTCCCCTCATCCTTCCTGCCAGGGCTTTTTCATGCCCCCCTTCTAGTTCTCCTCAGTCCATTTTTGAGTACCTTCCTGGCTACCTTGTACCCCTCTAGAGCCAAGTCAGATCCTTGCTTCCTCAACCTTACGTAAGTATCCTTCTTCCTCTTGACTAGAAGCGCCACTTCTCTTGTCATCCAAGGCTCCTTCACCTTACCATCCTTCCTTGTCTCAGTGGGACAAAACTATCCAGCACTCGCAGCATGTGCTCCTTAAACAATCCCCACATTACTGTTGTGCATTTCCCCAAGAACAATTTTCCCCACTTTATGCTCCTCAGCTCCTGTCTAATAGCAGTATAATTTCCCCTCCCCCAATTAAATACCTTCCCGTCCTGTGTGTTCCTATCCCTCTACATGACTATGGTAAAGGTCAAGGAGTTGTGGTTACCATCACCAAAATGCTCTCCCACCGAGACACCTGTCACCTGGTCTGGTTCATTGCCAAGCACCAAATCCACTATGGCCTCCCCCCTAGTCGGCCTATCTACATATTAAGTCAGGAATCCTCCCTGTACACACCTGACAAAATGTGTTCTATCCAAACCATTTGCAGTAAGGAAGTTCCAGTCAATATTAGGGAAGTTGAAGTCACCTATGACAACAACTCTGTTACTTCTGCACTTTTCCAAGATCTGCTACCCAATCTGTCCCTCTATCTCTCTGCTGCTGTTGGGGGGTCTATAGAAAACTCCCAATGAAGTGGCTGCTCCTTTCTTGTTTCTGACTTCCACCCATACTGACTCAGGAGACAAACCCTCCTCAACTACCTCCTTTTCTGCAGCTGTGGTACACTTCCTAATTAACAGTGCTTCGCCCCCTCCTCTTTTACCTCCCATTCTTCTGAAAACATCTAAACCCCGTAACATCTAACAACCATATCTGTCTCTCTGAAATGCATGTCTCCGTAATGGCCACAACATCGTAGTTCCCAGTACTGATCCATGCTCTAAGTTCATCTCCCTTATTCCTGACACTCTTTGCATTGAAACAGACACACTTTAACCCATTCCACCGAGTGCAACTTTGCCCTATCAACTGTCTACCCTTCCCCTCAGACTCGCTGCATTCTATTTCTGTCTGTTCAACAGCTACTCTATCCTATGATCCACAGCTCTGGTTCCCTCCCCCTGCCAAACTAGTTTAAACCCTCCCGAAGAGCTCTAGCAAACCTCCCACCCAGGATATTGGTACCCCTCAAGTTTAGGTGCAATCCGTCCTTCATGTACAGGTCCTACCTTCCCCAGAAGATATCCCAATGATCCGCATATCTGAAGCCTTTCCTCCTGCACCAGCCCTGTAGCCACGTGTTCAGCTGCTCTCGCACTCTGTTCCTTGCCTCACTTGCACGTGGCACCGGTAGCAATCCTGAGATCACTACTCTGCTTGTCCTGCTCTTTAGCTTCCAACCTAACTCCCTAAAATCACTTTTTAGATCCTCATGCCTTTTCTTAGCTATGTAGTTGGTGCCTATGTTCACCACGACTTCTGGTTGCTCACCCTCCCCTTAAGAATCCTGTAGACTCAATCAGAGACATCCCTCGCCCTGGCACCCGGGAGGCAACATACCTTCCGGGAGTCTCAATCGCAACCACAGAATCTCCTATCCATTCCCCTAATCATTGAGTCTCCTATCACTATTGCTTTTCTATTCTGGGCCCCTTCCCTTCTGAGCCACAGAGCCAGACTCAGTGCCAGAGACCTGGCCGCTAGGGCCTTCCCCCGGTAGGTCATTACCAAACTCTCACTGTAGCACTCAAATACACCCAAATTCAGCACTCCTTCAGTCACCAAACTCTCACTATAGCACTCGAATGCACCCAAATTCAGAACTCAGTGCAAACAGTCTGCACTGTAGCTGGCTCAGATTTATACTGTGACTCTTGCCTCTGAAAACTGGCCTAATCCAATGAAACTAATTAACAAGCTCCAGCTGCAAGTAGCTGCAAGTAGAATCTTTGTTTAAAGCTGACTGAAAATTCACCTTCTTCTAAACCAAACAGCAACTTTTAAGTTAATTAACTAAATAAAAGAAAGACTAGACTTTAGATACAAATGAACCCTTAATATCGCTCAGTCACCAAACTCTCACTTTAGCACTCAAATGCACCCAAATTCAGCACTCAGTGCAAAGATTAGGAAAGTTTTATTAAAAATCAACTAAAGATGACCAAAAAAAATAAAGAAGGGGAAGACAATCTATGAGGATAAACTAGCAAGTAATATAAAAACAGACAGCTTCTTTAAACATATTAAAAAGAAGAGTGAACATAGGCCCCTTAGAGAGTGAAAGTTAGGAAATAATAATGGAGAATCAGGGAATGAAAGAGGAGTAAAACAAATTATTTGTGTCAGTCATCACTGTGAAAGATACCATTCCAAAAATAGAATAGAACATAAAATATATGGAATACAAGAGCAGGGATGTCCTTCTGAGGCTGTATACGGCTCTAGTCCTACCCCATTTGGAGTATTGGGAGCAGTTTTGGGTCTCCTATCGACGGAAGGATGTGCTGGCCTTGGAAAGGGTCCAGAGGAGGTTCACAAGAATGCTCCCTTGAATAAAGAGTTGTCATATAAGGAGCGGCTGAGGACTCTGGGTCTGTACCCGTTGGAGTTTAGAAGGATATGGGGGGATCTTAGTAGGATACGGAGAGGCCTAGATAGAGTGGACGCGAAGAGGACATTTCCACCAGTAGGAAAACCTAGAACCCGATAGCACAGCCTCAGACTGAAGGGACGATCCTTTAAAACCAAGCTGAGGTGGAATTTCTTCAACCAGAGGGTGGTGAATCTGTGGAACTCTTTGCCGCAGAAGGCTGTGGAGGCCAAATCACTGAGTGTCTTTGAGACAGAGCTAGATAGGTTCTTGATTAATAAGGGGATCAGGGATTATGGGGATCAGAAACATTTCAACCATGATTGAATGGCGGAGCAGATTCAATGGGCCGAATGGCCTAATTCTGCTCTTATGTCTTATACCCTTAAAATAAATAATCAAGGGGCAGAAGGGGGTGGGGAATAAATACTAAGTACTAGGGAAGCGAATGGGGCTAAAGGCCAATCCATCCTCAGGATCTGTGGGCTGCATCCCAGGATATTAAAGGAAATAGCTCTAGAGATAAAGGATGCACTAGTAGCAATCTTCCAAGCATCCTTAAAAATTTGGAAAAGTCCTGGAGTATTGGAAAATTGCCAATTATCTTTATTTAAAAAAAGGAGGGAGACAAAAATCAAATAACTGTAGGCTAGTTAGCTTAACTTCTGAGATTGTGGAAAATGTTAAGAGTCCATTATAAAGGATGTAATAACAGAGCATTTAGAAAGGCATAATATAATCAAGCAGTCAGCGTGGCTTCATGAAAGGGAAATCATGCCTGACAAATTTATTAGAATTCTTTGAGGTGGTAACAAACAGGATAGATGAAGGGGAACCAGTAGATGTAATATACTTGGATTTCCAAAGAGTGTTTGATAAGATACTACACAAGATGGTTACTTAATTAGATAAGAGCCCATGATGTCGGGCGCTGTATATTAGCGTGATAGAGGATTGGTCAACTGATAGAAGACAGAGTTGGGATATGAGAGGCATTTTCAGGATGGCAACCTGAAACTAATGGAGTGCCACAGGCATTTATTCTGGGGCCACAATTATTTACAATATATATTAATGACTTGGACAAGGGAAGTGAATGCACTATTGCCAAGTTTGCGGATGACACAAAAATAGGTGGGAAGACAAGTGACACAAAGAATCTACAGAGAGATATATAGGTCAGTGGGCAAAAACGTGGCAGATAGAAGATGATGCAGGGAAATGTGAAGTTATGCACTTTGGGAGGAAGAATAAAGGAGCTAAATATTATTTAAATGGAGAAAGTCTAATAAGCTGCAGCACAGAGGGATTCGGGGGTCTTAGTGCTTAAATCACAAAAAGCTAGCATGCAAATTCAGCAGGCAATTGGGAAGGCAAATGGAATGTTGGCCTTTATTTCAAAGGGAATGGAGTTTAAAAATAGGGAACTCCTGTTAAAACTATGCAAGGCACTAATTAGACCAGACCTGGAACACTGTGAACAGTTTTGGTCCCCTTATCTTTGGAAAGATATACTGGCATTGGAGGCAGTCCAGAAAAGGTTCACTGGGTTGATCCTGGGTACTGAGGGATTTTCTTATGAGGAGAGATTGAGTAGGTTGAGCCTGTACTCAATGTAGTTTAGAACAATGATAGGTGACCTTATTGAGACATACAGGATTCTCAGGGGGCTCAATAGGGTAGATGCTGGGAGGATGTTTTCTCTTGTAGGAGATACTAGCGTCATAATCTCAGAGTATGGGGTCCTCCGTTTAAGACAGACATGAGGAGGAATTTCTTCTCTCAGAGCATAGTGAATCTGTGGAAATCTTTACCACAGAGAGCCGTAGAGACTGAGTCGTTAATTAAAGGTTGAGAAAGGCAGATATTTAATTAGAAAGGGAATCAAGGGTTATGGGGATAAGACAGGAAAGTGGAGTTGAGGATTATATCAGATCAGCCATGATCTAATTGAATGGTGGGGCAGACTTGATGGGTTGAGTGGCCTATTTCTGTTCTTACATCTTCTGGTCTTACACAAGCAGTAGGTTTCTCTGCAACCCAAGATTGAATTCAGAATGGGTGCTTTAATGTGTAATTAATACAAAAGGAAACTTTACCCAGCTAGAATTTCAATCAGAGGTTCTACATTCAAACACTCCCTTGTAGCTGACTAGGTCAACCACTACATAGTGCAGCACCGACCTCCATTAGCACCGGCCTCCTTTGGGCCAGTTTCCCTGGTGTGGGTTTTGGGAGGGAAGATGTGAAGAAAATATGGCTCCTTCCTCACTGCTGTCCAAGGAGCCCTGTTGGAAAACGTGCATTATGAGAACAGGCAGGCTTGGAATTCAACAGTGATGCACTCCTTTGCTAAATAGGCAGTCAATCCCTATTGGCTCGACAATGAAAAATAGCCACCATGGGGAGTTACACCCAAGGATTAAACCTCAGCCCTGTGATCCTTACTTGGTTTAATAAATTCAATATGATGGTCGAGACTCATCATTCCTCCCATTAGATGCCATTAAATCATAAACTGTTATCATTAATTATCTTCAAAATATTGGTCTACCGGATCCCCAAGACCACAGCACTTTACTCAGACTGATGGTTAGTGATGGCATAGCTTGGGTACAATAATACTTTCACACCACAATGGGATCACCCACATACATTATGCACTAGTATGTGGGTGGTCCATCTTCTTTAGCAGTAATAAGCTACTGAGACCTGATTCTATTGTTTTGCTGCCTGAAGCAGGTCGCAAAATGGTAGTTCCTTATTTCATCTTAAAGAGGGCAGTTGTGCTTGCCAACATTGTTCTAGTACATTCAGACTTGGCTGTACGGGAGACAGTTTTGAACAGACAGGATTAAATACAAGTTTTTTTTTAAATGACTGTACATTTGATCAGGAATTTAGTTGAGACAATCAGAATTAAATTTCAATTCAAAACATACCAATTTTACATTCTCCTTCCCTACCCCCTGCACATAGAATTCCTATAGTACGGAAGGAGACCATTCAGCTCTTCAAATCTGCACCAACCCTCTGAAAGAACACCCTGCCTCGACCCATTCCCCTGCCTTATCCCCGTAACCCCACCTGACCTACACATTCTTGGACACTAAGGGACAATTTACCAAGGCCAATCCACCTAACCTGCGCATCTTTGGCCTGCAAGAGGAAACCGGAGCACCCAGAGGAAAGCCACGCAAACACAGGGAGAAAATGTAAACTCCACAGTTACCCAATGTCAGAATTGAACCTGGGTCCCTGACGCTGTGAGGCAGCAGTGCTAATCACTGTACCACCCCTGCACTTGCAATGTGTGCAAGTACTTTACCGGTCTTTCCCAGCGATGTAATGATTGAACCCATAAAACCAAAAGACACAAGTACAAGTTTGCATCAATTGGCGCAGTCCAGGGAGACATCAGTATGCCACATTACTTCACAATGGTTTTCGGTTTATTGAAACACTTTTGATATGGTATAATAGATTAGTTTGGGCAAAGAAGTAGATAAACATGGAACTGGTAGATGATCATAATATTAGTAATTTTAAGAAAAGGTTGGACAAATATTTGGTCAGTAAAGAAACTGCAGAATATAAACAGTGAACTGCATTGTAGTCAAACACTGTGATCAGCTAAACCAAAGTGCTCTTTTTTCTTGTCCTGTACATTCCTAGGTTCCACTATGCCGTAACACCTTGCAACATTCTCATTTACTTGCCCTCCTTCCTTGGTTTACTTAACATATCATTTTCTAGTTTGAAAATGGGCCATTGTAAAAGTAGAAAACTCAGTTCAGACAGGCCACAGGCCTTTCTTCACCTTCCCCAACCAAAAGATAACCAACAGAGGAGAATCAAATACTGCTCGTCACCAAATCGGATGCCAAAGGCAGACCCTTCACCCAGGAGAAGAAAGAGTACAACAACCCACGTCAAGGTCAGTGAGAAATAGGAGATCATACAATTGGGCTGAAGAGCACATCTCCAGGGTGACGGAACTTACAAACAAGAGTCATGGGTTGAAAAGACTATTGCACCAAGCCACTATGATATTAGCTGGGCAGCAATGTTGCCAGCCACATAGTTCAGAAAATTTCCTGATGTTGACAACCCTGCAAATACACTCAAAAAAGCTTGAAATGTTCAGTAGAAAGACATGCAAATAATAGATTATTCTATCAGTGCAAAAGCAAGGAATTCTTACAGTAAATTGCAAGGAACATTCTGCCTAATTGCACTGGTAGTAATTTGGAAAAGGATTTGTTTTTAGTAAGAGAACACGATGGTAAAGGTATAATCTGACATCACACATCCCTGAAACGGATATTTTTTTGCAGTAGTTTGGTTGCAATAAAGCATGAACGATCGCTAACTATGTGTTAAGACAGTAATTCCCAAGCTACTTTGTTTCAATGATCCCTTTTCATATGGATTAGTAACTGCAGACCCCATCTAAATTGTAATACTGTGTAATACTCATAATAGAAATGTGTTTTGTGAACAGAACACCATGAAGGTAATTTCACAGGTGGGCAGTGCTGAGATGGAACAGATAAAAGCAGAGATAAGTGAGACACCACTAATATTGTTGTGCATGCCAATGGCAGTGTTTTTAATGTGGTTAAAAGTTACCCTTTAATGGTATCCATACCTAATCAGCTCACAGAATGCATTCAGAATAGCTTTTGATCAAATCAACATGCACCATATTTAAAACTTTACGAGGCTTATAAACGGGATTCTTTATTAATTAAAAAAAAATCCCTTGAAACAGATGAGTTTCCTTCCCCCCCAATTCTATTAGAGTCCTCACGTAAAGGTGACATTCCTGGGAATACTTTACAGACCTGAAACACAGCCCAGCCTCTCAATGTTCCAGATAATCTTTCTAAGAATTTATTTAATTGCAACATGGTTTAAGTCAGTCGAACTGACTGCTTTTGTGAGATACAAGAATCGAACCAACAAGACAGTGGCATAATCAGAAAATCTAAAAACTCGGACCAGCCAGCATCATAATGGCATTTGCTCAGAGTCAATTGAACGCACCCTGCCATCATAGAAGCAGCTGGCCTCTCCCATCTTGCACATCCATTTTCCTCCTCGTTTTCCTCTCTCTCTCTTATAGATCCAAAGAATTCATATAGTGCAGAAGGCGGCCATTCAACCCATCAAGTCTGGTCCGACCCCCTGAAAGAACACCCTGGGCGCAATTCCCCCATCGGGAGACTAAGTCCCGACGCAGGAGTGAAAACCGGAGCGTTTCGCTCCGGTGTCGGAGCCCGCTCCCAGCCCCCTACACTCCAGCCACCGGGGGGGGGGGGGAGGGGGGGCGCTGCGTCAATTACGCGTGGCGGGCCTTGGCGCCGCGTAAAAGCGGCAGCGCTTAAATTAAATTACATCACCCGCGCATGCACAGGTTGGCTGGCGCCAATACGCACATGCCCAGTTGCCGTCCTCCCCGCGGCTGCCCCGCAAGAAGATGTTGGATGGATCTTGCGGGGCGGCGGAGGAAAAGAGGTCCTCCTTCAGAGAGGCCGGCCCGCCGATCAGTGGGCACCGATCGCGGGCCAGACCTCTTTTGAAGCTCCCCCCGGTGCAAGAACCCCCCTCCCTCTCCCACAGGCCACCCCCCAGCATTCCCGCACTGTTCCCACCGGTAGCGACCAGGTGTGGACGGCGCCAGCGGGAACCTGTCGCATTGGGCAGGCCGCTCGGCCCATCTAGGCCGGAGAATCGCCGCTCGCCCGTTACAAACGATGAGCAGCGATTCTCCCAGCGGCCAGCCGTGAATCTTGCCACGCCAGTTTGTGTGTGGGGGGGGGGGGGGGGGGGGGGGGGGGGGGGGAGAATCGCGTGCGGCTGCCGGGGCGGAGTGACGGGACTCGCTCGGCGCCCCGGCGATTCTCCCAACCGGCGCGGGGGGTGGGGAATTCCGCCCCTTACCTAGCTACCTAGGCCCACTCCATCCCCGTAGCCCCATCAAACCTACACATCTTTCGACATTAAGGCCAATTTACCTAATCCGCATATCTTTGAACTATGCGAGGAAACCAGAGCACCCAGAAGAAATCCACGCAGATACGGGGAGAACGTACAAACTCCACAGTCAGTCACCCAAGGCCAGAATCGAACCTGCGCCCCTGGCGCAATGAGGTACTAGTGCTAATCACTGTGCCACTACTCACCCGAGATTATTTTGCTGAACCATGTGGAATTTTTACAGACCTCCAGGCTCCACAGAGCCCAGTTTCAGACCGTTACGTTAAGGATTGGGAGATTAAATAAATTGGCTCACCTACGGGACCATTGTTCAGATCCAGCTAGGTTGCGAGAATACTTTCTTAATTATTATCTGTGTGAATATAAAATTTATTTGGATAGTCTAAGCACAGTTCCCAGTCCACAGCACAATTGCTGCCATCAGAAACTCAAGGAACACTGCCGTTGGTACCAGGGAATGAATACAATCATTCTGAGTCCATCTTTTGAGGATGGGGTTAAGAAATTGTTAGCTAGACATTGCAACTGGAATGTTTGGTCACAATACTGGGAACCTGAAATGGAAGGTCCAATTTTCTTGAACCAAAACCTTAACCTTGATGAATGCAAGAAAAAGTCACAAAGATCCTATTTGTATTCAATGAGTATATCACCCCGAAAATGAAACATAATGACATAATGACATATACAATGTAGGTCATGCCTCACAAACCTTATCGAGTTCTTTGAGAAGGTGACTGAACAGGTAGACGAGGGTAGAGCAGTTGATGTGGTGTATATGGATTTCAGTAAAGCGTTTGATAAGGTTCCCCACGGTCGTCTATTGCAGAAAATACGGAGGCTGGGGATTGAGGGTGATTTAGAGATGTGGATCAGAAATTGGCTAGTTGAAAGAAGACAGAGGGTGGTGGTTGATGGCAAATGTTCAGCATGGAGTTCAGTTACCAGTGGCGTACCACAAAGATCTGTTCTGGGGCCGTTGCTGTTTGCCATTTTTATAAATGACCTAGAGGAGGGCGCAGAAGGATGGGTGAGTAAATTTGCAGACGACACTAAAGTCGGTGGAGTTGTAGACAGTGTGGAAGGATGTTGCAGGTTACAGAGGGACATAGATAAGCTGCAGAGCTGGGCTGAGAGGTGGCAAATGGAGTTTAATGTAGAGAAGTGTGAGGTGATTCACTTTGGAAAGAATAACAGGAATGCGGAATATTTGGCTAATGGTAAAATTCTTAGCAGTGTGGATGAGCAGAGGGATCTCGGTGTCCATGTACATAGATCCCTGAAAGTTGCCACCCAGGTTGATAGGGTTGTGAAGAAGGCCTATGGTGTGTTGGCCTTTATTGGTAGAGGGATTAAGTTCCGGAGCCATGAGGTCATGTTGCAGCTGTACAAAACTCTGGTACGGCCGCATTTGGAGTATTGCGTACAGTTCTGGTCGCCTCATTAGAGGAAGGACGTGGAAGCTTTGGAACGGGTGCAGAGGAGGTTTACCAGGATGTTGCCTGGTATGGAGGGAAAATTTTATGAGGAAAGGCTGATGGACTTGAGGTTGTTTTCGTTAGAGAGAAGAAGGTTAAGAGGTGACTTAATAGAGGCATACAAAATGATCAGAGGGTTAGATAGGGTGGACAGTGAGAGCCTTCTCCCGCGGATGGAGGTGGCTAGCACGAGGGGACATAGCCTTAAATTGAGGGGTAATAGATATAGGACAGACGTCAGAGGTAGGTTTTTTATGCAAAGAGTGGTGAGGCCGTGGAATGCCCTACCTGCAACAGTAGTGAACTTGCCAACATTGAGGGCATTTAAAAGTTTATTGGATAAGCATATGGATGATAATGGCATAGTGTAGGTTAGATGGCCTTTATTTTTTGACTTCCCATGTCGGTGCAACATCGTGGGCCGAAGGACCTGTACTGCGCTGTATCGTTCTATGTTCTATATCCTGAGTTTCATAAAGGTGGAAATTATTTTCCTAATGTCTGTGTACACAATGAATTACATAATATTAGTAGGCAAGTACCCATCAGTTATGTTGAGCTTTTAAAAAAAAATTCAAATTTTATAACTAAAAGCAGGTAACGCTGAAACTTCCATCCATCTCCATGCATGCTGACGTTGATAGTAAGGCACAATTCTGACATAAAATAAGTTTTAGAAGCTAAATAGTTTCACAATCCCTTTCTCACAATAAAATTTACTCTCACAAACCAAGTTACATCAGTAACCTCACCTCAACTTAAAAACTGTTAAAGTAATTATCCTCCCATCTCCCCAACAGCAACACATGGAAAACATTAAAACCTTAGCTGAAACTCAACATCTTCTAAGCAGTAAAATGTGAAAAAGTGACGATGTTGTACAATTTATAAATCAGTAATGTCAAGCATTTGTAATGAAGCTTTGTGCTGTCCTTCCAAAAGAGTTGGCACTTCCCATTTTTAATAAGGTCTTTCCTCCGTTCTAAAGCCGTGTAAACAGGAAAGTAGAAAGGAAAGGAGGCCCTAGATCTAAAAATAATGAATAAAGAAAACCTCAGCAGCTAATTTTGAACAGCAGTCAAGAATTAGAAACTATCCAACTTATTTGGCCAGTTGAAACTTGTAATAGATAGACCTAACCCCCTATTGAGGGGGCTACATTACAAAAATGAAATATTTGGCATTGATGTCCTATGCAGCAATAGAACAAAGGCAAGCAAGGTTTGAGAGCAAGCAGTGTCACTGTGCTTTGGAACCAGCTGAGGCCATGATTTACACGCCACAGGTTCAGTATTGATGCAAAGCCAAAACACACTGTTTCAGTGTTAAATTTATAATGTGAATGAATTACATTCAATGTATTTTGTATTGTACCGTATTGTAGAAGAAGAAACAAGATTGTCAAAAATGCAGCAGTAAGGGGGATGGGAAAGAGAAAAGGGCAGAAAGGATTAATAACACCAAAAATCAATGTTGAATTACATATAGTATAATAATACCCATTTCAATTGTTATCTGTACCTGGAGATACCCTTTATTCTTAAATCCAAACAGATACAAAAACACATTTTTCTTAACCTCATCGACCTTTAGTGTTGTTTGTCTGCACTGTTTACCTTGAGATTTTTGAGGTGAACATGCCAAGAAGAAAATCAGTGATACATCTTATTTTCCTAGCTATTTCGTTTAGATGATAAGTAGCCTAGGTTTAGGCTATTGTAATGCGATATCAGTAAACCAAAATAATCTGAAATCCAAAATGCAATGAACGCCAAGGGTTTGGATGAAGGATACTCTACCTGTACTAAACACATCTGGCTTAATTAAGCTTTGTATTCATGTTTACTTTTAAATGATTATTGCAGAGCAATTAACAGCTGTACAGTAAGTTCTTTGCAATTAACTGTTGCCACCTCACCATGGTACTGTGCTTTTTCATTTTCCACTCCAATTAACAGTATGTAGTAACTGGTTTACATGACTACCTACCACTCCCTCGGCAAGTTCAACACAAAATAACACTGGAGCAATTTTAAACCAATCTCAGCTTGCAGGCAGCTCTTGTATTGTAAAAGGTTAATATTGACCATGAAAACTAACAACCAGCTAGAAAATCGGACAAGTTGAAAAGAACTTGAGAGAATTACTCAACAAAATTTGAGTGCATTTTTGCAGCCACTGTGTGATGCCAACACATGAACCGCAAATGATTAAGTAGTACTGCAAACACATTGGAGGTGACCTACGAGATAATAGTAGACCACAACCTTCTAGGGTTACTGTTGACCCATGCAAATACTTCCTGATAGCTATTTCTGTAGATCTGTAAAAGTGGAGTAGAGTAGGAAGGACAGGCCATAGGAAATATGATGTGGTGAATTATATAAATTACTAATTTCACTGTTTGCACTAAATATGCTCTTGGATTTCATATCACTGGTAACATCTGTAGGTAGTCCTTATGCTCATTAATGTGCAGAGTACAACTGCATTGCCATTATTTCTTAAATACCCTGTAATTGCATAATCAAACAGACCAAATATGCACCTCTATTGCATTTCCTGTATCTCCATGGAGCCAGAGCATGTGCGCACCATGATGAATTTTAACCCGGTGGAGCATGAGGGTGTGGTATTTTTGGGGGGGGGAGGGAAAAGTTAAAGAAGTGGGCAAACTGATGGTACATTGGAAAATTGGCTCCAACCCACAAATTTCTTCACTTAACTGCAACTCTTTAAGCTCTGTGCAAATAGCCTACTTGTGGGGCTGTAAATTGTAATTGTGATATTAACACGCACCTACAGTTAAATTTCAAAAGGCACATGTTTCCTGAACTTCCTGAAAATCACCAATAAAATCAAGCTGATAGCACTGAGCTACTGGAGGCATGAAGGGAAATATGCTAACATGCAATGAAACCTCACTGTTACTTTCTTGCCGGATTGTGAGAAAGACTTGGTTTACAGGGCTTGGGCTGAGACGTTACTTTCACAGTATTGGAAGAGTGTAAATCTGATCGATTGTCTGATGGGATGTCTAGCTGCAATTATACAGGGCCTTGGTGAGGCCACAGCTTGAATATTGTGTACAGTTTTGGTCTCCTTATCGGAGGAAGGATGTTCTTGCTCTAGAGGGAGGAGTGCAGCGATGGTTTACCAGACGGATTCCTGGGATGGTGGGATTGTCGTATGAGGAGAGAGATTGAATCATTTAGGATTGTATTTGCTGGAGTTCATAAGAATGAGGAAAATCTCGTAGAAACCTGTGAAGTTCTAACAGGGCAGCACGGTAGCATGGTGGTTAGCATAAATGCTTCACAGCTCCAGGGTCCCAGGTTCGATTCCCGGCTGGGTCACTGTCTGTGTGGAGTCTGCACGTCCTCCCCGTGTGTGCGTGGGTTTCCTCCGGGTGCTCCGATTTCCTCCCACAGTCCAAAGATGTGCGGGTTAGGTGGATTGGCCATGCTAAATTGCCCGTAGTGTCCTAATAAAGTAAGGTTAAGGGGGGGTTATTGGTTACGGGTATAGGGTGGTTACGTGGGTTTGAGTAGGATGATCATGGCTCGGCACAACATCAAGGGCCGAAGGGCCTGTTCTGTGCTGTACTGTTCTATTCTATCTATCTAGGACTGGACAGGGTAGATGCAGGATGTTCCCGATGATATGTTTATCCAGAACCAAAGGTCACAGTCTGAGGATACAGGGTAGACCATTTAGGACAGAGATGAGGAGAAATCCCCTCACCCAGAGTGTGGTCGACCTTTGGAATTCATCAACACAGGAAGTAGTTTGAGGCCATAAACACTATGTTTACAAGAACGAAGGAGAAAATGCTGGAAAATCTCAGCAGGTCTGGCAGCATCTGGAGGGAGAGAAAAGAGCTAACATTTCGAGTCCAATGACGCTTTGACAAAGAGTCATTGGACTCGAAACGTTGGCTCTTTTCTCTCCCTACAGATGCTGCCAGACCTGCTGAGATTTTCCAGAATTTTCTCTCTTCGTTTCAGATTTCAGCAGCCGCAGTAATTTTCTTTTATCCTATGTTTACAATAAGTTGTTAGATATAGCAGTTCGGGCTAAAAGGATTGGGGGGGGGGGGGGGGGGGGGGGGGGGGGGGGTAGAAGCGGAATTGAGCTATTGAGTTGGATGATCAATCATGATCATAATGAATGGTGGATCAGACTCGAAGGGTTGAATGGCCTCCTTCTGCTCCTATTTTCGATGTTTCTATGATATCTAATAGATCAGCATAAGTGCCACTTATGCTGTTTTACTTAAATCTCTGGTGAGGGCCAAGCTGACCAGCAGGATCAACAGGACCATTGTGCAGCCGCAGGAGCATCAACAGCCTGCTGCTCACAGACCTTAGGGGATATTAGCAGTGAGCTGGAACGAGATAATACCTGACACACAGCGCAGAGGGCAGACTTCCTTGCCATGGCAGACCACCGGTGCCTCGAGAGGCTCAGATTCTTCCATCGGGTTGTAGAGTACAATTGCATCCTTCTAGAACAAGACCTGCTGTCAAGTTGACCCAGTTGCCACACTTGTTACCAGTGGTTGCCACCATTTGCCTTTGGCTCTTTTCAAGCATCTCTCAGTTGACAGCTCAGAAATGTAATGTTAACTTTGTTAACAACGATGCCAGTCAGAATGAGCAGGTTTTAGGGTTTGTGATTCTAAGCCAGCTTCCCACAGGTGCCAGCTGTCATTGACTGCCCAGATGTGACAAATAAAGCACAACCCAAATCACCATGAGGTATTCATCAACAGCAATGGTTTCTACTCCATCAAGGTGCAGCTGGCGTGGAACCATAAAAAGATGTTTATGCAAATATGTGCAAGATACACAGGCAGCTGCCATGATGCTTTAGCCCCGTGACAATCCACCTTCCGTAATTGGCTGGCTGATTGGAGACAAGGGATTCCAACTTGAAACTTGGCTGATGACACCAGTCATCATGCAACTGACGTTCAGGAGCAGCACAATGTAAGCTATGGAAACTATTAGATGTGTCACTGAATAGGCCAGATACTTCAGGTGCTGGAACAAATCTGTTGCCGCCCTTCAGTATGCACCGGCTCCAGAATGGCTGTGGTATTTGACCTGCATAATAGGCAAAGAGTTTCATGGAGAAGGACGAATGGGACTAGGAGGAACATGATACAACCAAGGCACCAGTGGTGGCACACAAGATGTCCTCATTATTGAGTAGTTCACTTGGGTTCCACCAGGCCACTTATCTGACAGCCACTTACAAAAGCCATTCCCTCATCAGTCTCCTTGCCATTTCTCTGTGACAAGACAGTCCTGGAGGCAACCAAGCGTCCCTTTCACAGGCCTCTCACTGCTCAGTGTTAATTCTCATCTTGCCATTCATCGCAAATGAGAAGGCAGCAACCAGAAATGAGCAACACAGAAAAGTAGCGGAAACATTATACTGTAGTTACACAGTTTCCAAAGTTAAACAGACACTTCATTCTAAAATTGTACAGTACACTGATATGCCCTTGCACATTTACAAATCTTTACTCACCCTCTTCCGAACACTTCTACTTTGTCCAGCCCCTGTGGTTTCAGCAGAGGCAGGCTGTTCAAATTCCTGCTCTGACTGAGGTGATGCCCTTGGCTGACATTCTCTGGGTTTTGGTGACCGGGATGGCTTTGCCAAAGTTTGCTGCACCTGTACACTTGTACCAGGGCAAACTCAATCATCAGGGAACAAGGCAGCATGTGGAGTACGAAATGGGAATGGTGAGGGTGGAGCAAGGCGAGAGAAGTGGAAGTGCCATGAGCTGACTCCCCATTCCCATGTCACGTTTTGCCATCATCCCTCTCGTGGCCCATCCACATTTCCCTGCTAGTAATGAGCTGGAGAGCACGTGGCTGCAGATCAGTGGAGCGATGAACGGTCAAGGCTAGGATTTTGTGAATCCTGTTCAAGGTGAACCAGCATATACTAATTTGATGCTCCAAAAGGGTGACCAGTCTTTTCATTGATGAATACTTCATTGCAAATGCCTTTGACATCATGCCACTTCGGCCCTAGACAGCTCTCCAATCTTTCTGCAAGGATATACAATGTAGCATAATGTCTGCGAGGACATCAAATACTTTTCTGCAGCTCTAGAAGTTCCACAAAGGTTCCCGAGGTTCAACATTTGCAGTCAGCTGGACAGGCCTCGGGAGAGTTCAATAGCCCCCAACTGGAACTCTCCACTGCTATCCCTGGCTTCACCATCTGCTCTTGCTCAATTATGATGTGTGAATCACCACATGAAAACCCAGCTATCTTCCTTAGCAGTCTCATTGTACTGTAAGTATCTGAGTTGGAGCATAATTTGCACAGTCCGGTGATGTTTACCCCAATAGGGAATGGATTCCTCAGAAGTTTATATTGTCCTTCTGCACCACCTCTTGCAAAACACCCTGTGGGAGACTGACATGAATTAAAACGGTCAAGGTAAACACGTTTTAAGTGATCATTATGCATATGATCAGATTTTACTCACTGTTGACATCTAGTCAAATTGATTGAGTGTTGTATGTCACGCAGCAGTCTGATGTACAATTCTATCACCAGGTAGCGGGGAGAGATCCCCATCCCCGGCAACCAAAAAACAGAGACTCCACTGACATCAGGCACCTCCTGCTCTCTAGCCATTAGTTGAGAGATGACTGGAGGGAAACGTCTGGTTCTCTGCCTTTTCCATTTGTCTGTGCCCTTTTCTCCTGTAAGGAGGAAAAAAGAGGCCTACGAGTGAGAGTAGTAGCTTGCATTGAAATGAATTAATGAAGAGCATTTAAGGGTGACTATAAAGGAGAGACAGGACATTGCATAAAGAGGAAGGTGCTCAAAGGGTAGAGGGTTTGAGGAAGTGCATAAACCAAGAAAAGGGTGCATGGAGGAGTGATTGGTTGAAGGCAGAATGAGGGGGTTGGGGTGATGTGCACATCACAAATGTATAGGGATGTACCACTCTACTGACAGTTTCCATTTACTCAGGTCATTAAACTGCTTTCAGCATCAAGTCCAGAAACATGACACCTTACTCCTGCGGCTGACATCCTCCAGTACTTCCAGCCGCACCTTCTTGGTTTTGATAAAGCTGTCAGCAGGAAACTGTATCACTGTGGGCTTGAACAGCAACCCCCACCCCTCCCCCAAAAAGAACATTTTAGGGATATGCCATGAAAACAAGACACAGCTTTTGAATTTTGAATGTGTGTTAAATTGCGTCACTTCCTGGTGTTCTGTTCACAACTACATAACATTTTAAGTTTATCATTTCTCTTCAAATACTGGAGTTAAAATCAACTCGTGAAGTCTGGCATCATGCCCTGATAGAGAAAACCTGAAATAATATAACAGTAACGCATTCAAAAGCCACTGACAGATGTGTTGTGGTTACTTCCAGGTTTTCCATATGGTACCAGATCCCTCTCATGTTCCCAGCATTTTGGCAACTGTAAATCCAGCCCATTAAGTCAGAAAATGTTGTACCTGCAAGCTAATCTGTTTGGAAGATAGTCATAGCGCAAGATGATATCAGTGCCAGCCTTTATTAAAAAAAACATGTTCCTGCTCAATCAGGAAAAAAACTCCAAAATGTTCCTTTTAATGTTACTTTGACAGAGGTGGTGACTTGTCCTGGATTACAGCAGGCATTGGAAATTTTATTCAAGTATCCAATCTAGAATTGGATCCTAGGCAGTCAGTGCTAGCAAGTTGTTTGGCCACTATGTGAGACTAGAGGGAAACATAGACGTCAAAGAGCGATCACAGCCGGGTCTGGTTCTACCCTCACCCCACGTGAACATTTCCGAAACGCATACTAGATAGTAAGAACGAGTAGGGGAGGGAAGATTTTTTATTAAATTAATTTGCAAGATGTGATCTTCGCTGGCTGGGCCAGCATTTATTGCCATCCCTAGTTGCCCTTGAGAAGGTGATGTTGAGCTGCCTTCTTGATCCTCTGTAGTTCGGGAAATATAGGTACACCCAGTGCTTTCAGAGAGGGAATTCCAGGATTTTGACCCAGAGACAGTGAAGGAACAGCGATATAGTTCCAGGTCAGGATGTTGAGTGACTTGTAGCACCTCCAGGTGGTGGTCCCATGCATCTGCTAGCCTCATCCTTCTAAATAGTAGCGGCCGTGGGTTTAGGAATGTGCTGCCTAAGGAAAATAGGCAAGTTTCTGCAGTGCATCTTATAGATAGAACACACGGCAGCTACAGTCTGTCGGTGGTAGAGGATTGAATGTTTGTGAAAGAGGTTACAATCAAGTGAACTGCTTTTTCCTGGATATTGTCGACTATCTTGAGTTGTTGGAGCTGCACTCATCCACGTAAGTGGGGAGTATTCCATCACACTCCTGACTTGCATCTTGTAGATGGTGGAGAGGCTTTGGAGAGTGAGGAGGTGAATTACTCATCACAGAATTTTGACCAGCTCTTGTAGCCACTGTATCTATTAATGGCAGTCCAGTTCAGCTTTTAGTCAATCATGACCCCCAAGATGTTGATATTGGGTGATTCAGTACTGGTAATGCCATTGAATGACAAGGGCAATGGTTAGACCCTCTTTCGTTGCAGATGGTCCTTGCCTAGCACTTTTGAGGTGCAAATGTTACTTGCCACTTGTCAGGCCAAGCTTGGATATTGTCCCAAGTCTTGCTGCATTTGGACATGGACTGCTTCAGTATCTGAGGAATCATGAAAGATGCCGAACTGTGCAGTTGTCAGCCAACATCCCCACTCTATCCTTACGATAGAAGAAAGGTTTTTGACAAAGCAGCTGAATATAGTTGAACCTAGGGCACTACCCTGAGAAACAACTTTAAAATCGGAGACCTTGAGTGCATCGAAGGAAAACAAAATGGTAGTGGGGACAGTTGCAGTGCCAGGGGCCACTCCCCTAACCGTGGAGATTTTGGCCGCTGAGGTACAGAAGCTGTGCCAGGTGGTTTCGGAGGATCACGAGAAGGCAACCGAGGCAGCGATTTCCTCGATCTGAGGGGCCCTGGCCAAGGTAGACGAGGTGGTGAAGCAGCAGGATGCGGAGCTGCTGAGATAGAGGTTGCTCTGACGAGGCAGTGACCAAATTGCTTGCATGGAAGTGAAAATGGCGAAGATGGGGACCGAAAATAAGGGACTGAAGGCTAGGATGGACGATCTCATATATCGGTCGAGAAGACAGAATTTGAGGGTTGTTGAATTGCTGGAAGAGGTAGAGGACCCAAACACGACAAAATTCATGGCGTAAGTGCTCTCGAAGATGGTGGGAGAGGAGGTAATAGCGGCCCCAACTGAGCTGGATCTTGCCAATAGATGTTGAAGACGCCTGCCTCGTGTTGGAAGCCACCTTGGGTATTGTGGTCCGGTTTCACAGTTATCAAGACAAAGGTTTGTGATACAGAACAAGGCCAGCAGCACGGGTTCAATTCCCATACCAGCTGAGAATTCAGAATTCTCCCTCCGTGTACTCAAACAGGCGCCGGAATGTGGCGACTAGGGACTTTTCACAGTAACTTCATTGCAGTGCTACCTCTGACAATAAAGGTTATTTTAAAAACATTTTAAGATGGGGAAAAAAACCCACATGAACAGCAGATAGGAAGGCCATGGGGTGCGAATACATCATGATGTCAGTTTGGAGCTTGCCAAGAAGCATGCAGCTTTTAACAAGGCCAAGGCGGCACTGTATCGCAAACTAGTTTGGTTTGGCAGGTTTACCCAGCACGTCTTTGGGTGACTTATGACAGTGAACATCATCACTTCGAGACCCCAGATGAAGCTGAAGCATTCATTCAAAGGAATGAAATGTTGGGGGGGGGGGGAAGAGAGAAGAGATAAGAGGGGAGGGGGTGGGAAGGAGAGTTGGGAGTGAAATGTGCTGGTGACGCAGGTGGCTTTTTGGCAGAGTGCAGGTGAGAGTGGAGGGGCGGCCATTTTGCTGGGCCCGTACAGGAAAGGAGACTGGAAGTAGGACAGCTTCATGTCAGATTGGGATAGCAGACGTTAATAGAGGGGAGATTTGGGTACCCCCGGTGAGAATAGTGCTGTGGAACACACAAGGGCTGAATGGCCCGGTTAAACGTTCCCACGTGTTTGCACATTTGAAAAATCTGAAAGGTAGATATGGGGCGAAATTCTCCGACCCCACACAGGGTTGGAGAATCGGCCGGCAGCGGCGTTAATCCCGCTCCCGCCGGGTTTTTTATTCTCCGACCGGCCAAAAACCGGCGTTGTGCAAATCCCGCCGGCAGCCTCTGAAAACAGCTGGCGCCGGCGGGATTTCATTATATTTTTCTTTCACCAAATCTCCGGCCCGGATGGGCCGAAGTCCCGCCGACGTGGCCACGGGTCACGTCGGCGAAAAACAGAGTAGCTTTAAAACGGCGTCAACCATTGATGATGGTTGACGCCGTTCAGTGTCCGAGGGCTAGTGCGGGGGGGAGGGTTGCGGCGTTGGGGGGGTTGCGGTGTTGGGGGGGTTGCGGCGTTGGGGGGGGGGGGGGTTGTGGCATTGGGGGGGGGGGGTTGCGGCATTGGGGGGGGGGGGGGTTGTGGCGTTGGGGGGGGGGTTGCGGCGTTGGGGGGGTAGGGGTGGTGGGGATGGGGGTAGGGGTGGTGGGGAGGGGGGTAGGGGTGGTGGGAGGGGGTAGGGGTGGTGGGGAGGGGGGTAGGGGTGGTGGGGAGGGGGGTAGGGGTGGTGGGGGGCGGTGGGGGGGTAGGAGCATTGGAGGGGGTGGGGTGGTGGGGGGGGGTTTGGGGGCAGGGGCGTGCAGAGAGGGGGGGGCGACGGATGCCCGGGGCCAACGCACCGTCGCCCCCCCCTCTGCACGCCGCTACCCCCTACCCCAACCACCCCCCCCTCACCACCCCTACCTCCCTCCAATGCCCCTACCCCCCTCTCTCAACGCCGGTACCCCCTCCTCCTCTCCTCTCAACGCAGGTAACCCCCTTCTCCCCTCTCCTCTCAACTCAACGCCGCAACCCCGCCCCCCTCTCCTCTCCTCTCAACGCCGCAACCCCCCCCTCTCCTCTCAACGCCGCAACCCCCCCTCTCCTCTCAACGCAGGTAACCCCCCCTCCCCTCCTCTCAACGCCGCAACCGCCCCCCTCCCTCCCTCCCTCTCCCTCCCTCCCTCCCTCTCCCCCCCTCCCTCGCAACTCCGCAACCCCCCCCCCCACAAACGCCGGGTCTCTCTCTACTCCTCTCCCCCCCCCCCCAAATGCCGGGTCTCTCCCTTCTCCTCCCCCCCCCCCCTAAAAGCCGGGTCTCTCTTTCTCCTCCCCCCCCCAAAGGCCGGGTCTCTCTTTCTCCTCCCCCCCCCCCCCCAAACGCCGGGTCTCTCTTTCTCCTCCCCCCCCAAACGCCGGGTCTCTCTTCCTCCCCCCCCCCAAACGCCGGGTCTCTCTTCCTCTTCCTCCCCCCCCCCCCCCAATGCCGGGTCTCTCTTCCTCCTCCTCCCCCCCCCCCCCCAACGCCGGGTCTCTCTTCCTCCCCCCCCCCAACGCCGGGTCTCTCTTCCTCCCCCCCCCCCCCCCAACGCCGGGTCTCTCTTCCTCTTCCTCCCCCCCCCAACACCGGGTCTCTCTTTCTCCCCCCCCCAACGCCGGGTCTCTCTACCTCTTCCTCCCCCCCCCCCCCAACGCCGGGTCTCTCTTCCTCTTCCTCCCCCCCCAACGCCCGGTCTCTCTTCCTCTTCCTCCCCCCCCCCAACACCGGGTCTCTCTTCCTCTTCCCCCCCCCCCCCCCCCCAAACGCCGGGTCTCTCTTCCTCCTTCCCCCTCCCCCCCAAACGCCGGGTCTCTCTTCCTCCTCCTCCTCCCCCTCCCCCAACGCCGGGTCTCTCTCTCCCCACCACACAAACGCCGGGACTCGCCACTTCCGCAGCGGGTGAAACTGACGCGTATCGCGTCAGTCCGCTGCTGGCCCTTTCGGGAACGGAGATTACCGGCTTAAAAGAAGGCCCTGACGCCGGAGTCATCTGCACCGCTTTCTCCCGCCGGAAATGGGCATCACGTCGGTCCGCGGAGAATTTCGCCCATGGTTTTCCTGCAGGAGATCCATCAGGTGAGGTTAAGAAAGGGTTGAGTGGGGCAGGCATTCCATTCAGTGTTTAATTCCAAGTCGAGGGAGGTAACGATTATGTTTAATAAAAGTATATTGTTTGTGGTAGCGAACAATGTGCGGAACCCAGGAGGGTGGTACGTGATGGTGAACCGGACGTTGGCGGGGACACCGGTTGTACTACTGAATGTCTATGTGCCCAACTGGGATGACGCAGAATTTGTTAAGCAAATGCTGGCATCCATCCTGGACCTGGATTTGCATTGGCTGATAATGGGGGAGTAATGGGGGTGTTAGGTTCCAGGATGGAAAGGCCGAGCCCCAAGTCGTTGGCCAAACTGGAAATGGCAAAGGAGCTGGGGGTATTTATGGATCAGATGATCGGGAAAGGGGAGGAGATTCAAAACAGGTTTCACACAAAAGTCTTAATATTGCAAGTAACCGTTTTTCAGGATTAATGGCTCAAAATTCATAATTCCATGCATAATAATAATAATCTTTATTGTCACAAGTAGGCTTACATGAAGGCTGCAATTAAGTTACTGTGGAAATCCCCGAGTCGCTTAATTCCGGCGCCTGTTCGGGCACACAGAGGAAGAATTCAGAATGTCCAAATGACCTAACAGTCCGTCTTTTCGGGACTTGCGAAAGGAAACCAAAGCACCCAGAGGAAACCCACGCAGACACAGGGAGAACGTGCAGTCTTCACACAGACAGTGACCCAAGCCGGGAATCGAACCTAGGACCACAAAGAACAAAGAAAAGTACAGCACAGGAACAGGCACTTTGGCCCTCCAAGCCTGTGCCGACCATGCTGCCCATCTAAACTAAAATATTCCACACTTCCGGGGTCAGTATCCCTCTATTCCCATCCTATTCATGTGTTTGTTAAGATGCCCCTTAAATGTCACTATCGTCCCTGCTTCCACCACCTCCTACGGCAGCGAGTTCCAGGTACCCACTAACCTGTGTAAAACACTTTCCGCATACATCTCCTCTAAACCTTGCCCCTCACACCTTAAACCTATGCCCCCTTGTCATTGACCCCTCTACCCTGGGAAAAAGTCTCTGACTATCCACCCTGTCTGTGCCCCTCATAATTTTGTAGATCTCTATCAGGTTGCCCCTCAACCTCCATCGTTCCAGTGAGAACAAACCTAGTTTATTCAACCTCTCCTGATAGCTAATGCCCTCCATACCAGGCAACATCCTGGTTAATCACTTCTGCACCCTCTCTAAAGCCGCCACAACCTTCTGATAGTGTGGCGACCAGAATTGAACACTATACTCCAAGTGTGGCCTAACTAAGGTTCTATACAGCTGCAACATGACTTGCCAATTTTTATATTCAGTGCCCCGGCCATTGAAGGCAAGCATGCCGTATGCCTTCTTGACTACCTTCCCCACCTGTGTTACCCCTTTCAGTGACCTGTGGACCTATATACCTAGATCTCTCTGACTGTCAATACTCTTTGAGGGTTCTACCATTCACTGTATATTCCCTACTTGTATTAGACCTTCCAAATGCATTATCTCACATTTGTTCGGTTAAACTCCATCTGCCATCTCTCCGCCCAAGTCTCCAAACAATCTAAATCTGCTGTATTCTCTGACAGTCCTCATCGCTATCCGCAATTCCACCAACCTTTGTGTCGTCCGCAAGCTTACTAATCAGACATTTCCTCCAAATCATTTATATATACACTACGAACAGCAATGGTCCCAGCACTGATCCCTGCGGAACACCACTAGTCACAGCCCTCCAATCAGAAAAGCACCCTTCCATTGCTACTCTCTGCCTTCTATGACCTAGCCAGTTCAGTATCCATCTTGCCAGCTCACCTCTAATCCTGTGTGACTTCACCTTTTGTGCCAGTCTGCCATGAGGGACCTTGCCAAAGGCCTTACTGAAGTCCATATAGACAACATCCACTGCCCTACCTGCAACAATCATCTTTGTGACCGCCTCGAAAAACTCTATCAAGTTAGTGAGGCGTGACCTCCCCTTCACAAAACCGTGCTGCCTCTCGCTAATACATCCACTTGCTTCCAAATGGGAGTAGATCCTGTCTCGAAGAATTCTCTCCAGTAATTTCCCTACCACTGACGTAAGGCTTACCGGCCTGTAGTTCCCTGGATTATCCTTGCTATCCTTCTTAAACAAAGGAACGACATTGGCTATTCTTAGTCCTCTGGGACATCACCTGAAGACAGTGAGGATCCAAAGATTTCTGTCAAGGCCTCAGCAATTTCCTCTCTTGCCTCCTTCAGTATTCTGGAGTAGATCCTGTTATGGGAGCGGCATTTTCAGAACCCCAAAATGTATCATGGAGTTGAACCAACCTCTCCCTTTAATGGATTGTTGCTTTTGAAGCACATGGCTTGTTCCCCAGGTGTGGTAGTACAATTATGGGCACGTGGGTTTTTAAACACAAAATTATGTTTATTCCATGAACTCAAATTAACCTTTCAAAATAAACATTGGATCTCTTAACACCCCTTTCTTTTAAGATAACCTCGAAAATAATACAACATTAAATAATCCCTCAAAATGTTCCTTCAAACCTCCAAAAGACTTAACACCTTTAAACAGAAACATATCAGGTTAAATACATTACTATTATGAGTTTAAATCACCCAAATGATTCAAAGATAGTCTTTCCAGGCAGAGATCACAGCAGATCCACTTTACTGCAAGCACAGACACACCCAAGCTCTTTTCCTCAAAACTGAAACTAAAACTCCCAAAAAGCAGAAGTGATCTCAGCTCAGCTACCCCCACCCTCTGACATCACTTCAGTAATATGAGCTGCTGAATTTCTTAAAGGTACATTGCTTAAACATCCATTTCTTAAAGGTACTCTCACATGACAATCCTATCAGGCCCGGGGGACTTATCTACGTTAATATTTTTCAAGACGCCCAACACCTCATCTTTTTGGATCTCAATGTGACCCAGGCTATCTACACACCTTTCTCTAGACTCAACATCCATCAATTCCTTCTCTTTGGTGCTGATGCAAAGTATTCATTTAGTACCTCGCCCATTTCCTCTGGCTCCACACATAGATTCCCTCTCCTGTCCTTCAGTGGGCCAACCCTTTCACTGGCTACCTTCTTGCTTTTTATGTACGTGTAAAAAGCCTTGGGATTTTCCTTAACCCAACTAGCCAATGACTTTTTGTGACCCCTTTTAGCCCTCCTGACTCCTTGCTTAAGTTACTTCCTACTTTCCTTATATTCCACACAGGCTTCGTCTGTTCCCAGCCTTCGAGCCCGGACAAATACCTCCTTTTTCTTTTTAACGAGGCCCTGGAGCTGTGAAGCAACAGTGCTACCCACTGTGCTACCGTACTGTCCACATGCATCTATATCAACAATATCACTCTGCAACCTTTCATTTCTTTCCTTTATATAATAGTAAGGTTCAGGAAAACTGTACTAAACACTTTCTTGACGGGTAGACTCAAATTTTGTAGATGCAATCTTCACTTTCTCAAAGACGCATCCGTTACGTCATTCTGAAATACAACTACTCTTTTCATTTTAATGAATGTGTATCAGATTTTCAGTCAGCTTTCATTTGTGTAAGGATCAAAAGACAGGATGCTGCAAAATTATTCAATAAGAGGAGAATTTGAATGGAGTTATGCCATTCACTGAAGATGTGTATATGAATTGAATGGTACAAAATGAGAGGTGTTGCATAGAGGAAGAAAGGGCACAATAGGTTAAAAAGTAATTCTTAAAATTTACAGTCAGCGATGAAAGAACCGTGTTGGCCGCTGGCCTTGAAGAAAGGACAAATATCTAATGATCTCTGTGGTGGAGACTGTCCCTTTTCCGATGTCAGTTTTAATCTGATGCCAACTCATGGGCATCGCTATGCATCTAACAATTTCCTATCAGAATAGATTTCATTGAATTTACAGTGCAGAAGGAGACCATTCGGCCCATCTAGTCTGCACCGGCTCTTGGAAAGAGCACCCTACCCAAGGTCAACACCTCCACCCTATCCCCATAACCTCACCCAACACTAAGGGCAATTTTGGACACTAAGGGCAATTTATCATGGCCAATCCACCTAACCTGCACATCTTTGGACTGTAGGAGGAAACCGGAGCACCCGGAGGAAACCCATGCACACACGGGGAGGATGTACAGACTCCGCACAGACAGTGACCCAAGCCGGAATCGAACGTGGGACCCTGGAGTTGTGAAGCAATTGTGCTATCCACAATGCTACCGTGCTGCCCTAATACTTTGACATTGTTTCTCAACAGGCACCGCCTCCACACCTTCAACATTCATTCTCTCCACCAAGGACACACAGCAGCAGTCATGTCTACCATCTACAAGGTGCACTGCAGCAACTCACCAAGGCTCCTCAGGCAGCACGTCCCAAACCTGTGACCTGTATACCACCTAGAAGGACAAGGACAGCTGATTCATGGGGAACACCACCACCTCCAAGTTTCCTTCCAAGCCACGTACCATACTGACTCGGAAAGATATCACCGTTCCTTCACTGTCACTGGGTCATAAATCCTGGAGCATCCCTTATCAGTACTGTGGGTGTACCTACACCACATGAAATGCAGCGGTTCAACAAAGTGGCTCATCTGGTTTCCTCCCACAGTCCAAAGATGAGCAGGTTAGATGAGGTGAATAAAATTACGATGGGTTTGTGTAAAGTCATTTTTCTTTTCCAATTCCTGAATATATATGATGGCCCATCCATATACATACAGTTTATAATACCCAATTTCATTCCACAGAGGAAACTGCACTGAAATAAAATAGTTGTGCACTTGGGAGTCAAGTACATGATCGACTGACGTTTTTAGTTTTGCATTACAATCAGTTTGGTTCAGCCTTCAGAAATGCTCCCATAAATCCAGGAATTCAATCATGGAGGCCGCCAGAGAAAACTCACCGTTCCCAAATAGAAGTGAAAGATTCTACAAGGAGCTGCTCCTCTATTCACATGATTTTACTCTCAGTCTATGAGCAGCAAACACCAAGAAAAACATCCTGTGATTGGAGAAGCAGCGGAAAGGTGAATGGTGGCAATGAGTGAGGCCCAAGGACTGAAGCAGCTGCTGTGAGTGAGGACCAGTGCAGCCATGGTGAGGGAAGCCCAAGGGTAACAAACTGTCCTGGTTTTCCAGCATTTCACAGAATTTGCCCTGCTGCCCCGACCGGGACTCCATTTGTCCCACGTTTCTCTGAGCAGCAACTGAGAAGACTGCTCTTGTTGTTCAAGCATCTTTTGAGTCTACGCATGCATAAGAAGCTGCCATGCACTTGGGTGTGTGTGTGTGTGTATTTTGGGGGGGGGGGGGGGGGGTTTCCAGGTTTCAGGCTGGGGGCTGCAGGTTTCAGGCCTGTGTCAATGGTGGGTTGGAGGAGGAGGGGAGGAGGGGCGGAGGTGTCAAGAGATCCAGGCTGCAGGTCCGAGATGGCAGCAGGTAGTGGGGTGCAGGCTGAAGCCCTAAGCCAGCTGCAAGCAGGGTGAAGGGCAGGCTGCAGGCCCGATCTGGCAGTGGGGAGAGGTTAGCAATCCAGATGACAAATCTAAGGCATGCCATTGCGGGTCCAGACTGCAGGCCTAACCTGGCACCCCTGATGGTGGGGATGTTTGAAGAGGCGATAGGGAAGGGGGTGTTGCCACAAACTTTGGGGCAGGCATCGATTTCCCTGTTGCTAAAAAAAGATAAGGGCCCAACGGAGTGTGGGTCTTATAGGCCCATATCACTTTTGAAAAGTATTGGTGACAGTACTGGCGGGTAGGCTGGAGGAGTGCCTCCCGAAGGTGATAGGTGAAGATCAGGCGGGTTCATGAGAGGGAGGCAGCTCTTTTCAAACATTAGAGGGGTATTGGACGTG
Organism: Scyliorhinus canicula; assembly: GCF_902713615.1. Classification (NCBI taxonomy): domain Eukaryota; kingdom Metazoa; phylum Chordata; class Chondrichthyes; order Carcharhiniformes; family Scyliorhinidae; genus Scyliorhinus; species Scyliorhinus canicula. Next base: position 96,489,173 of record NC_052160.1, on the reverse strand, counting down.
GTTATGGCACCGGCAGGAGGGGAAGGAAACAGAGGTGGTTGTGGCATTGGATGCTGAGAAGGCATTTGACCGGGTAGAATGAGGGTACTTGATGGCAGTTCTGGAGCGGTTTGGGATTGGACCAAGATTTGCGAACTGGGTAAAGGTACTATATAAGGAGCCGAAGGAGAGTGTCCGCACAAACAAAATAAGCTCAAGATACCTTTCTCTCCACCGTGAGATGAGGCAGGGATGTCCTATGTCTCCCCTGCTGTTTGCACTCGCGATTGAGCCATTGGCCATCCATTAAGAAGTTTGGGGGTATGGAAAGGAATAGTGCGGGGGGGGGGGGGGGGGGGGGATAGAGCATAGGGTGTCCTTATATGCCGATGACGTGCTGTCTGAACTAGAGTGTATCGTTAGGGGGAATATTGGAGCTGCTTCGGGAGATTGGGTCTTTCTCTGGGTACAAACTAAATCTAGACAAGAGTGAGTATTTTGTGGTCTCTCGGCCGGGGGTGGGGACAGGGGTTGGGGGGAGTTGCCATTCAGGGACTCACTTTAGGTACCTGGGGGTGCAGGTTGCCCGGGAGTGGGGGGGGGGGGGCTCCGCAGGTACAGCATTTCTAGTTTGGTGGGGAGAGTGAAAGCTGATCTGGCAAGGTGGGATAGTCTCCCTCTGTCACTGGCGGGTTGGGTGTAGGTGGTTAAAAATGAATGTGTTGCCGCGATTTCTGTTTATTTTCCAATGCCTGCCGATTTTCCTGACAAAGGCTTTTTTAAGAGAGATTGAGGGAATGATTACTTTTGTAATCAGGTGCTGCTACAGAGGGGAAGGCAGGCAGTGGGTTTGGGTCTTCCGAACATGGGGCAGGATTCTCTCCTACCCGGTGGGGCGGGGGAACCCGGCGTAGCGGAATGGCGCCAACCACTCCGGCGTCGGGCCTCCCCTGTTGCTCGTTATGCTTTCCCTTAATTTGCTCTGTTTTAATTACCTTTGCTCAAGAGTCGCCAGGTATCTTTCTGATACCACCACAGGGTTCAAAGCCAAGTACTGATCAATAACTCGATACACCAGTTAGTAAGTTTGAAATCAATACACATACAGTCAATTATTGCTCATGCATATACTCTACTCGCTAAACTACAACTACTACTAAAAGCCTATACTTAGCTTCGAGTGGCCCACCCAGTCAGAGGAACAATGGCCGTTGTCCGGTTCTGATACTGCTGGCTTCGAACTGGTACGGAATAGTAGCTAGGAGCGTCTATCTCGTAGCGTGCATTGACCTTAGACTTACTTGGTTGATGCAGCTGTTAGGCAGGTCTCTCCTCTCTGAGAGCCAAGGCCAAGAGAGCGAACTGAACTTGGGGACTCTGCTTTATACCCCAAGGGGTTTTGCGCCCTTCTGGGCGGACACCGGACTTGGTCCCAATTAATTGGACCATGTCCCAATCGTTCGTATTGATTTTCTCCAATACCGGAGGTGTTCCCTGATCGTTGGGCGAGCCCTATGTAGCCGTTGGCCTGCCTTTGTTTTAGCTCCCACTGGCGCCGGGGAGTCTGTCCTGGTCGCGATTGTTTCAATGTTTCTTTTTGTCCCTGGAGATAGCTCATTAATATGTTAACGGCTATTGGTTTCAGTTCTGTCTGGGTTCTGTAAATCTTAATACACAGGAAACCTTGCACCTGCTTGTTTTCTCTGGTGTTGTCCATTTTTCCCTGCACTCCTGCGAGTGTCCTTTTTGGAATCGGGACGTGACCACCCCAGGTGGCTACACCCCAAAGGTGCGGAATTCTCTGCACCTTTAGGGGCCAAGCCCTCACATTGAGGGGCTAGGCCCGCGGCGGAGTGGTTGGCGCCACGCCAACTGGTGCCAAAACCGGCGCCAACGGCCTTTGACGCCTGCCGGCCGGCGTCGGGACTGTCCGAAAGGCCTTCGCCGGTTTGCGAATGCGCCGGTGCGTCAGCGGCCGCTGACATCACCACTGGCACATGCGTAGTAGGGGGAGTCTCTTCCGCCTCTGCCATGGTGGAGGCCGTGGCGGCGGCGGAAGAAAAAGAGTGCCCCCGTGGCACAGGCCCGCCGGCCGATCGGTGGGCCCCGATCGCGGGCCAGGCCACCGTGGGGGCACCCCCCGGGGTCCAATCGCCCCACGTCCCCCCCAGGACCTCGGGGGCCCGCTCGTGCTGCCAACAGAGGTGGTTGAACAATGTGGGAGAGGCCTCTCAGCGGCGGGACTTCGGCCCATCGCGGGCCGGAGAATCGCCGCGGGGGGACGCCGATCGGCGGGGCGTGATTCCCGCTCCCGACGATTCCCGGGTGGCGGAGAATTCCATCCACGGCGGGTGGTCGGAGAATTCCGCCCCTGATGTATTACTACTGGGCGGCGAATGTGGAGAAGGTGCGGAGCTGGGTCAGAGGGGTTGATTCCCAGTGGGTCAGAATGGAGGAGAGTTTGTGCAGGGGGTCGGGATTGAAAGCACTAGCAACAGCGCCACTCCCGATGGCCCCAGGGAAATACTCACGGAGTCCGGTAATAATAGCTTCATTGAGAATTTGGAGGCAGTTTCGCCAACACTTCGGGTTGGGGGCAGGGTCAAGGGAAATGCCGATTCGGGGGAACAACAGATTTGAGCCAGGGAAGTTGGATGGAAATTTTCGGAAATGGGAGGAGAAGGGGATTAAGACACCAAAAGATTTGTTTCTTAGGGGTCGGTTTGTAGGATTGAAGGAGCTGAAAGCGAAGTATGGGCTGGAGCATGGGGAAATGTTTAGATACATGCAGGTTCGAGATTTTGCCAGAAAGGAGATACAGAGCTTCCCGGTGAAGCCGGCCTCCACATGGCTGGAGGAGGTGCTGACGACAGGGGGACTGGAGAAGGGGGTAGTGTCGGCGGTTTACGGAGCTATTTTGGAAGAGGAGAAGGCACCACTGGAAGGGATCAATGCAAAATGGGAGAAGGAGTTGGGAGATGATATGTAGGTGGGGTTCTGGTGTGAGGTGCTCAGGAGGGTGAACGCCTCCACCTCGTGCGCGAGGTTGGGGCTGATACAGCTGAAGGTGGTATACAGAGCACACCTCACGAGGGCGAGGATGAGCCGATTCTTTGAAGTAGAAGATGTGTGTGAACGTTGCGGGGGGGGGGCGCTAATCATCTTCCAATGCTTCAAAACTGACTCTTCTCTGCACCCCAACAATACCACAGCCTACACTGAGAACTTTGCAATTCCTGTCAAAATCAGCACACTTGGAACACACATCCATACCTCAACAACCTCAACAAATTCTAATAATGAAAGGAAAGAAAGGAAAAATCACAATACTTACTCGTCAGAAATGTTGTATATAACTTGTCATAGACTTCACCCAGAATATTGTTGGGATGCTTTCTATGTTTTACAAATTTCTGGAATTGGATTATAAAACTTCTATTTTGTAAATACATTAAGAATAGCGAGATTGAATGCACTCACCTGACAAATTTCAAAGAGGGGAGTCTATTTTGGAATACGATAAACATTTGACTTAACTTGAATTACAAGCATTCTTCCAAAATACAATATTTGAACAAGTGTAATGCTCACACATTTTAATTTAAGAGATTATATTTCCAGAAAAATAATCTCTTAAATTAAAATATATATTTATATCCATCTGCAGTAACAAGTTTCCCACATGTCACTATCCAAATTTTATGCTCAAGTGTCTGATGCACACTTGTGGCTTTTAAAAAAAAATATTTGTGTTCTGCAGACTGCTGCCCTCCTTTTTGCCGACAGTACAACAAACGTCTCTTCACACTCCCGCTAGACTATAGACACAGACATGTCTGCTCCCAGACCTTCTCCTACTTCCCCCTGTTTCTCAACACCACCCACCCCGCCCCAAAACTGAGCGACAATGAATTGACCTTTCTACAATTAAAGCCAGTTTTCACCTTCAATCAGAACAACAGTTAACACACAAACTCACCTAATGTTTGCTTAATTAGAGATTTTGTTGCCTTAAATGACTACCAGTTTAGCAGATCAGTACATTATTCATTGCACAGTAAATGGCTTCTTTCCCTCGAGCCATTTGCTCATTACAGACAGTTAGATGGACAACACATACACTCTTTGGCTCTCTTGCATATGGTGAATCAAAGAGAATGCCTGTAAATACATAATATTGAATGAAATATTAAAATGATAAATTAATACAAGTGAAATTATGCTCTATATAAAAAATTATGGTAGCATTACTCTTCTCTTCACAGACAGCATCTACAGAGGTTATAAAAAGTATTCATTATAATACAGAAATGAAACCTCAGCAAAAATAAGTATTCATTAAAAAGGCACTTAAACTAAGGCCATAGATCCATGCTGATGCTCTAGTGAAGCTCTCCTGTCCGGTAGTCTAGAATTGCCCTCTCAATTAATTCCTGCCAGGGGATGCAAATTGCAGTGCTGTGTATTGACTGACACTTTATACTAAGAAATGGGTGACACGGTGGCACAGTGGTTAGCACTGCTGCCTCACAGCACCAAGGGCCCGGGATCAATCCCGGCCCTGGGTCCGATCCTGGCCCTGGGTCACTTCCGTTTGGAGTTTGCACATTCTCCTCGTGTCTATGTGATTCTCACCCCGACAACCCAAAGATGTGCCGCGTAGGTGGATTGGCCACACTAAATTGCCCCTTAATTTTAAAAATATAATTTTTTTAAATCTATACTCGGAAAGACCTGCTACTTTCTCCAGACATTAGATTAGCATTACGGAGGTGATGCATACTTCTGACAAATACGTAAATAATAACGGGTTTAGAGGAGGCTAAATTGGATGAGCGTAATTAGGGTACGTGTGAAAATGGGTCTGCGGCAGAGGTTCCAAGTACTTGTAGAAAAAAAAAATCAGAGATTTATTAAAATTGCTACTAGCTTTCAACTGTTCTTTTTTCATCTTTGTACATCCATCTTACACGCCAAATTGAAATACACGCTTCTCTATGTCATAATGTAGAGAATCATGGGCTGGAATTGAGTTGGCAGGCTGGATTGGCCATTCCCATTCCCATTCTAGGCTCTTCTTACACTACTTGTCACTGGTACAACATCCTGTGCCCAAGTCCAATAACCTTCTGAAGAGAGACACGGTCTCCTAACCGTTAACATTTTTGATCTTTTGGCGCTCAGCTAAATTTATCCCCTCAGTTGCCAGTTCAATCAGTGGAAATACCTCTTCCTTATTTAACCAATCAAATCCCTCAATTCTGAGCAAACAATTTTCTTCCAACCTTCATTCTAAATGAGGGGCCTCAGCTTCTCTTAAAAAGTAAAGCTTTTCATCTCTCTCACATAAATAATCTTTCTTCCCAAGGACAATGGAACAAGCTGCCAAAGGAAATAGTCACAGCCCCATCACTTGAAATCTTCAAAGACCCATCTTTGGAATATTTCCAACTAAAAGTTTTTAGGATGTGGTAGCATGGCCCCTTTAAGGTGCAATCCTTCATGGGTTACGTGACTGGACCAGAGCCTATGAGCGCGCAAACATTAGTCTATCAGGTATTTAAGCGCGGACCTGGCTATTGGGATTTGGTCAGAGTTAACTTGGGAGTCGAAGATACTAGACCTGTGCAGTAGTTGTACTGTTCTGTACATAAAGTTGTTCTTCGTTAAATAAATCACCGTTGTAATTTAACACTGCCTTTTAGCTTGTCTCACAATATAACAAAGGACTGCCATCCCAGAAGGCCACGCATGGTTTCGCCAGAACTACCCAAATAAATGTTGGCCGAATATTTTTTTTATAATCTTTATTGTCACAAGTAGGCTTACATTTAACACTGCAATGAAGTTACTGTGAAAAAGCCTCTAGTCATCACATTGGGAATGTGCCTGTTCTGGTATATGGAGGGAGAATTCAGAATATCAATTCACCTATCAGCACGGCTTTCGGGACTTGTGGGAGGAAACCGGAGCACCCGGTGGAAATCCAAACACGGGGAGAACGTGCAGACTCCACACAGATCGTGACCCAAGCGGGGATCGAACATGGGACTCTGGAGCTGTGAAACTACAGTGCCACCCACAGCATGAGTATGGATGTTAGTCTGAGATGCTGACGCAACTAAAGCACCTTTTCAGAGTAAAATGTCAAAAAGTGAACATAAAAATGCGAACCATGTCTTAACCAGTAAGTGCTATCTATCGGTTTATGTATCACCCTTTTGTTTTTGTACTCAATGTCCTGATTTATAAAACCAAGAATTAATTCTATGTATGTTTTATTTTTATAAAACAATTGGTGACTTGGTCTCTTAGTCTTAAAAGTTGGGCATTTTAAATGCCCTCAGTCTCCTTGCTCCTCAACTCGTTTTGAAGTTAGTTTCAAGTGCAAGTTTTCTTTCAATCTTCCTCATGAAATGCATCAAATCACATTTATCCATATCTATTGTCCAAATGCCCTCCAAGTCACTTAGAAAAATAACTTAAAACTTGCAGCTCCTTTAGTTTAGAACTTTCCAACGCTATCACGGACCATCAAGTATTTTTGAAGTGCAATGGTAATTGTTATTTTGGTCCTTTTCCCACAGGTAATCACTTACATGCAACAATATGGAGGTATGGTCTACAAATTTTAATGAAGTCAGGTAATTAAAATATAGTTTGCAGACAACTGATCGGGGGGGAGGGGGGGGGACCGCTGTTTACATTCTTCCTATAGAAACAACATCCATTAATCACTGCTGTTTAGTCCTTTTGTCAACCCTATTAATGCACATATCTTTCTGAACTTCTCGTTTAAGGAAGATTCCTATGCAGCATCTCAAAGATTCCTTTACACTACTCCAAGACAGTGTTCCTGTCATAATCTCCAAAGTACATTCCTTGTTTTTTTTATTTTCCTCACTTTCACCTCCCTTATCCCCACATTAGGGGCTATTTTTCTGTGATGGAGGGTCAAGAAATTTCTTGAGTAGGGAATGTCCTGTCAAGTATAATTTTCTCTTGGGTTGGGGGCTGTGTTTGGAAGGATAGAGTCTGCCTGCAGTCCCCTAAAACTGATTAGTGGCATCCAAGTGGACAGCAGAGTGCTGAGGTATGCTGTTTAGGTCCTGCATTGGTTCTCCTGTCCAGGTTGTTTTATTAAATTGTAGGCTCTTTTTTCCTCACAAGCCACCACCCCTCCCCCATATACTCCCAGGCCACCCCCAGGAGCCATGTTGAGATGAAGTAAAACAAAGGTCTAACTATCTAATACAGTCTTCATCATATTATAAAAACACTCCCCATTCATGAATGCCCATTTTTTTTTTAAAAATCACAGATAAACATGCTTTGAGGAGACTTCCTGTGGCAGCCATGGAGGATTAGGTCGCGCATTCGGCAGCTCCCGTCTGGAACGGACTCTCTAAACTTTTTCAGGAGTTTCCACGGACTTTTTGGGACCGATTGGTGAAGCGAACACTGCCAAAAGGATTGCCTCTCTGTTGTATGGATAGCTGGACCAGGAGTGGCCGGGTGAAGCGTTTAAGTCCCAGCAGACAGAAGCGCGCGGAGCGGGCGCCGAGGCACGGCATGGTGGCGGGTATAGACCAGGGTGCATGGGCGCAGTGGGCACAGGAGCAACAGGAGTTCCTTAGGGGATGCTTTGCTGATCTTAAAAAGGACATGCTGGCCCCAATGAAGGCATCAATAGACCAAATGATCGCAACTCAGGCAACACAAGGGAAAGTGGTTAAGGAGGTGGAGAAAAAGCTATCCAACCAGGAGGACGAGTTGGTCGTATTGGCCCTTCAGGTGGAGGCGCAGGATGACCTCCACAAGAAGCAGCAGGAGAGGCTGGAGGAACTAGAAAACAGGTCCAGGAGACAGAACTTGAGAATTGTGGGCCTCCCTGAAGGTGTGGAGGGGTCGGATGCAGGAGCATTTGTTTCCAAGATGCTGGAGACGCTAATCGGGGCAGGGGTATTCCCTTGACCCCTGGAGCTGGACGGGGCGCACAGAGCCCTCACAAGGAAGCCCAAGGCGAATGAACCGCCGAGGGCCATGGTGGTGAGATTTCATCGCTTCTCGGACAAGGAACTTGTCTTGCGGTGGGCAAAAGAAGAACGGAGCAGCAGGTGAGAGAACAGCGTGATACGCATCTACCAGGACCTGGGTGCAGAGCTGGCCAAGAGGCGTGCTGGATTCAACTGGGTGAAGGCGACCCACTTCAGCAATGGCGTGAAATTTGGGATGCTACACCCAGCGAGGCTATGGGTCACGTACAAGGAACGGCATCACTATTTTGAGACGCCGGACGAGGCGTGGTCATTCGTCAAACAAGAAAAGCTGGACTCGAATTAAAGGATGGCTAAGCTTTGATGGAATGCGGCGGTGGGGCTGGGTAACACGGTACCGTTTCTAATATAAGATTGTATACAATGTTGGGTGCGTGCAAGGGCTGTGGTGGTGGCTGGAGGGTGCAGTGTTTTTGGGAAAGTTGAGATACGTAGGGGGGAGGGAGCCCTGTACTTAGTACGAATTTTCGGGAAGTTGGAACCTTGGTTCAACAAGTGTCTCCTCACGGGGCAATGTCTGTGTCTTCTGTATATTTTTTGTTTTCGTATTACTATTTACTCACTGGGGCTGGAGAGGTAGTTTAATTGGTTTATTCATGTGGGGAGAAGGGTCAGGACAATCAGGCGACAGTCTGATCAGCGCCAGGGGCCGGAGCTGCCAGGGTCAGCATGGGTCAGCTGACTCTCAGGAGCGTAGTGGGGGGTGAGCAAGTGCCCAGCTGGTGCTTGCCGGGGGGTTTTGGGTCATGGGGCTGACAGAGGAGGTATCAATTGCGGGGTACCATTTGAGGGTCGGGGTCGGCTGCTCCCTGTGGGGGTGCTCGAGGAAGCGAAAGGCGCGGACTCGAGGTTGGCCAAGAAAGTGCGATGGCTAGTTGGAATGTGAGGGGTTTGAATGGGCCGGTCAAAAGAGTGCACGTGGTCTCGCATCTAAAGGGGTTAAAGACAGACGTAGCAATGCTTCAGGAGACATATTTAAAACTTAGAACACACGGGATTGAGAAAGGGATGGGTAGGCCAGGTGTTCCATTCAGGGCTGGATTCGAAGACCAGGGGGGTAGCAATTCTGATCAGTAAGGGTGTGGTATTCGAGGCTGGGAGAATTGTGGCAGATAAGGGGGGGCAGGTATACAATGGTGAGTGGAAAGTGGGAGGGGGTGTTTGTGAATGTCTATGTTCCGAATTGGGATGATGTGGGATTTATGAGACGCATGCTAGGCAAAATCCCGGACTTAGAGTCACACCACCTGGTCATGGAGGGAGTCTTTAACACAGTCATCGACCCCAAACTGGACCGGTTGAAGTCCAGGACAGTGAAGTGACCAGCAGTGGCCAAGGAACTGAAGGGTTTTATGGAGCAGATGGGGGGGGGGGGGGGGGGGGGGGGGGGGGGGTGGAATCCCTGGAGGTTCGCGTGGCCAAGAGCGAAGGAGTTCTCTTTTTGCTCCCACGTTCATAAGGTTTATTCCCGCATAGACTTCTTTGTCTTGAGCAGGGCGTTAATCCCAAAGGTGGCGGGGACAGAATACTCAGCAATCACAGTCTCAGACCATGCCCCGTACTGGGTGGACCTGCGGCTTAGTGAGGAGAGAGGGCAGCACCCACTCTGGAGACTGGATGTGGGGCTGCTGGCGGACAAAGAGGTTTGCGGGCGGATTAGCAGGAACATCCAGGACTACCTGGAAACAAGCAATACGGGTGAGGTAGCAGCGGCAACGGTCTGGGAGGCTCTGAAGGCAGTTGTCAGAGGGGAACTCATCTCAATTCGATCTCATAGGGAAAAGAGAGAAAGAGTGGAGAGGGAGAGACTGGTGGAGGAGATACTCCAAGTGGACAGGAGATACGCGGAGGCCCCCGAGGCAGGGCTACTGAGGGAACGACGGAGTCAGCAGGCGGAGTTTGAACTGCTGACCACAGGGAAAGTGGTCGCACAGCTGAGGAAGGCAAGGGGGGCAGTCTATAAGTACGGGGAGAAAGCGAGTAGAATGCTGGCACACCAACTGCGAAAGAGAGAGGCAGCCAGGGAAATCGGGGGAGTAAAGAATAAGGAGGGTAACACGTTCTTGGATACGGGGGGTGGGTGAACGGAGTCTTTAAGGAATTCTATAGTAAACTATACGAGTCAGAGCCCCCGACTGGAGTGGAAGGGATGAGGCAAGTTTTGGACCAGTTGAGGTTTCCAAAGGTGGAAGAGGACCTGGTGGAGGGGCTGGGGGCCCCAATTGAATTGGAGGAGATTGTCAAGGGTATAGAGGGCATGCAATCGGGTAAAGCCCCGGGGCCGGATGGTTACCAGGTAGAATTCTAGAAGAAATTTTCGGAAATATTGAGCCCACTCCTGATGAGGACCTTCAATGAGGCCAGAGAGAAAGAAACCCTCCCCCAACAATGTAACAGGCTTTGATCTCACTCATTCTTAAACGAGGGAAGGACCCGGAACATTGCAGGTCATACAGGCCGATTTCGCTTTTAAACGTGAATGCCACATTGCTAGCCAAGATTCTGGCCACAAGAATTGAGGATTGCGTCCCCGGGGGTGATAGAGGAAGACCAGACTGGGTTTGTTAAAGGCAGGCAACTCAATACCAATGTCCGGAGACTTTTGAATATTATTATGATGCCCTCAGAGGGAGGGGAGGCGGAGGTGGCAACAGCAATGGATGCAGAGAAAGCCTTTGACCGGGTGGAGTGGGAGTACCTGTGGGAAACGCTGGGGAGGTTCGGGTTTGGTGAGGGCTTTATTGGCTGGATGAAATTGCTGAAGTACCCCGACCTCAGCCGCCTGCAGCAAGTGTATGTACAAACCGGCTGAGGTCAGGGTACTTCAAGCTTCACCGGGAACGAGGCGGGGGGGGGGGGGGGGGGGGGGGGGAGAACATCGGATCTTGCTATACGCGGATGATTTGCTCCTGTACATTTTGGGCCCTGTGGAGGGGATGGGGGAGGTTCTGCAGATCCTGAGGGATTTTGGTAGTTTTTCAGGGTACAAACTGAACATGGGAAAATGCGAGTTGTTTGTGATCCAGGCCAAGGGCAGGAGGAGAGACTGAAAGAGCTGCCACTCAGGATTGTAGAGAAAAGTTTTCATTACCTGGGTATACAGGTGGCCAGGAAATGGGATGCCCTGTACAGGCTCGACCTGACCTGGTTGGTGGAGCAAATGGAAGGGGACTTTAAAAGGTGGGACATGCTCCCGCTGTCACTGGCAGGGAGGGTACAGACCGTGAAAATGACTGTCCTCCCCAGATTTTTGTTTGTCTTTCAGTGCCTCCCCATCTTCATCCCATAGGCCCTTTTTAAGCGGGTGAGGAGGATCATTACGGGCAGGCTTTGTGTGGGTGAATAAGACCCCGCGAATAAGATCGCTGTTGGAGCGCAGTCTGGGGGGGGGTTTGGCGCTGCCGAACTTTCGGAACTATTACTGCGTGGCCAATATAGCTATGATTAGGAAGTGGACGAAGGGGGCGCGGCGTGGGAGCAGCTGGAGGCGGCGTCCTGTAAAGGTACTAGTCTGGGAGCTTTGATAACGGCTCCTTTGCCACTCTCGCCGACCCGTTACTCCACAAAGTCCTGTGGTGGTGGCAACATTGCAGATCTGGGGACAGTGGAGGAGGCACAAGAAGGTGGAGGGAGCGTCGGTCTGGAGCGATATGCAACAACCACAGGTTTGTCCCGGGTAGGATGGATGGTGGGTTCCAGAGCTGGCAGAGGGCAGGCATCAGAAGGATGGGAGATCTGTTCATAAACTGTTCCCAGTTTGAAGGCGCTAGAGGACAAATTTAATCTGCCGGCAGGAAACGCCTTTAAATATCTGCAAGTACAAGCCTTCCTGAAAAAACAGGTAGTGGCCTTTCCGACGCTGCTGCCACTGAGGATACAGGACAGGGTGGTCTCCGGCACCAGCGTGAGGGAGGGGAAGGTGTCGGATATCTACCAGGAACTACAGGCGGCGGGGGAAACCCCGGTGGAGGAGCTCAAGGGCAAGTGGGAGGAGGAGCTAGGTGAGGAGTTGGAAGCGGGTCTGTGGGCAGAGGTCCTAGGCAGGGTTAATTCCTCATCATCATGTGTCAGGCTCAGTCTAATTCAATTTAAGGTGGTACACCGGGCACACATGACAGCAGCGAGAATGAGCAGGTTTTTTGGGGTAGAAGATAGTTGTATGAGGTGCAAGGGCAGCCCTGCAAACCATGTGATGCGACCATCAATTCACTCGAGACGGGAGTAGAAGTAAACTGTGGCTTTAATCAACTTAGAACAGTGCCTGCCTGCGACTGATCCAATACTGAGAACCGCCTACAGGTCAACTGCTCTTTATACCTCCCTTCAATGGGAGGAGCCATGGGCAGAGCCCATTCATGCCCCAATATGTTCCCCTATGGATAATGCCATACAATGGCCCATAGGAGGAGCCCACAAGGGCGAAGGCATAGCACTGATACAAAAATCAAGGGTGGATTATTGGTATAATACATTCACCACACCATGTTCACATGTTTTGGGCATGCCCGGAGCTTACAGTGTTCTGGCAAGGGTTCGCGAGGGCAATGTCCAAGGTGCTTAACACACGGGTGGTGCCGAGTCCAGAGATAGCGATCTCTGGAGTGTCAGAAGACCCGGGAGTTCAGGGGGCGAAAGAGGCCGTCGTCTTGGCCTTTGCCTCCTTAGTAGCCCGGAGATGGATTTTACTAATGTGGAGGGACTCGAAGCCCCCGAGTGTAGAGACTTGGGTTACCGACATGGCTGGGTTTCTCAACCTCAAGAAAATAAAGTTTGCCTTAAGAGGGTCTATGCAAGGGTTCTCTCGGAGGTGGCAGCCGTTCGTCGACTTATCTTGGGGAAAATTAAAATGTCAGCAGCAATCCGTGGCGTGGGGGGGTGGGGGGTGAGTGCTTCATTGGGATGGTGTGGGAAGACTGGGTTGCGTGGGGTAATGTCTATTTAATTGTCATTGTATATTCTCTTTTTGGGCTATGTTAATGTTCACTCTAGTTTGTTTTGTTATTATGGTTCTACTGTTTTATTATGAAAAATTCTGCAAAATCTTAATAAAAATACTTTAAAAAATAAATAAACATGCTTCTATTCAAAACCACACAAAGATAACAAATCCTTAATAACCTTGTGTTATAGCCTGCCTGCTTACCACTGGCTGGGGACGAATGGCGATCCCACAATCCTTCAGGAGAATGAGCTTCCCCAATGAGGGGGGGGGGGGGGGGGGGAGGGGGCGGAGAAATCATTCGCAGATTCCCTGCATAAATAGAGCTGGCCAGTTTGGAAACAACTAGAGAGGAGTGAGCAACAAGGAAGTACTGCTGCTGTTGTATATACGCATTGTAAATAAAGTTATTTCTTTCTATTCTGCAAACTCATGCTGGATTCTTTGTGGCCCTCACAAAACTGGTGACGAGGGTTATAGTGGATAGCTGTCTACGCTGCTGAAGCCACCTCCCTGGATTTTTGTTGGATACAGGTTGGAAGTTTGTTTTCTATTACACCATGCCTCTGTATGGATGTTTGGATGTCTTTGATGCTGTGCTGGAAAGTTTGAACCAGTACGCACAACGGATGCGTTACTATTTCCGGGCAAACAACATCACCGAAAACAAGCCGCAGGTGGTCATTTTGCTCACCGCCTGTGGCCCGCATACGTTTGGGGTGATTAGGAGCCTTACGTACCCAGCTGTGCCGGACACCAAGACGTTTGATGAACTGGTGACCTTAGTGGAGCAACATTTTAACCCAACCCCACCCACAATAGTCCAGCGTTACCGGTTTAATACCGCTGAGAGGACCCCAGGAGAATCCCTTACAGAGTTTCTATCCAGGCTACGCAAGATTGCGGAATATTGTGACTATGGTGAGACCTTGTCAGAAATGTTACGCGACTGTTTGGTTTGCGGTATTAACAATGCGGCCACCAAGAGAAAGTTGTTCGCCGAGCCAACGTTGATTTTTCAACAGGCCATTCAGGTAGTATTGGCCAGAGAGAGTGCAGAACGGGGAGTGCAGGAGCTACAGGGAATGAAGGTGCAGTGCACGCCTTGGAGCGCAACCCCTTCCATCCAAAAGCATCTCCCCGCATGCCCCGCACTTGGGCGGGGCAGCGTCCGGATCGATGCCAGTGGCCGCTGGACGTTCCTCCCCGAAGGGGAGCCTTCTCCAGAACCGATGGATGAGTAGCCATATCAGTGTTGGACTTGCGGGTGCTGACCCTATCACAGCCGGTCCTGGGGGCGCCAGAGGCGCCGTCGTTCCGACAGAAACTGGAGCCAGCCCAGGGGTCGTACCTCCCATTTGGATGAACCTGCGGCGACTAGCCCCGATGACGTGGAGACGGAGGATGACTGCCTGCAGCTGCATTGTGTGTCAGCTCCCCGTGTGGCCCCCATTAAGGTGACAGTACGGGTCAATGGTCACCCACTTGGGATGGAGTTGGACACTGGCGCAGCTGTCTCTGTGATCGCCCAGAGGACACTCGACATCAAGCAGGTATACAGACCCTCACATTAACCGATACACAGGCCAGGTTGGCCACCTACATGGGGGAACCATTGGACATTGCTGGAACTACGATGACCCGGTTGTTTATGGACACCAGGAGGGGTATTTCCCGCTTATTATGGTGCGCAGCCACGGACCCAGCCTGTTGGGTCGGGACTGGTTGCGCCATTTGCGGCTGCAGTGGCAGTACATCCTTCAAACAGGTTCTGGAGGGTTGACGGAGGTACTAGGACGGTACCCAGATGTATTCCAGCCCGGTTTGGGGACGCTAAAAGGGGCCGTAACCTGTATCCAGGTCGAACCAGGATACACGCCATGCTATTTCCGGGCCACCCGGTGCCTTGCGCCTTACTCGAGAAGGTAGAAGGGGAGCTTACTCGTTTGGAGTCCTTGGGTATGATCAGGCCCGTCCGTTTCACTGACTGGACAGCGCCAATTGTACCTATAATGAAGCCAGATGCCACAGTTTGCTTGTGCAGCGGCTATAAACTTAGTGAATATGGCTTCCCGACTCGACCGATACCCAATGCCTCGCATAGAGGATCTCTATGCGAAGCTTGCAGGCGGACTCTCGTTCACAAAATTAGATACGAGTCACGCCTACCTACAGTTGGAGCTGGACCCTGCCTCCCGGCCATATGTAACGATTAATACACACCGGGGCCTGTATGAATATACATGGTTGCCCTTTGGGGCATCCTCTGCCTGTGCTCTTTTTCACAGCGTCATGGAGGGCATTTTGAGAGGTTTACCGCGTGTTGCTGTCTACTTAGATGACGTTTTGATTTACAGGGATGTCGGAGCAGAAACATTCGGAAAATTTGGAGACTGTCCTTAGATGCTTCTCGGAGGCTGGAGTCCATTTACGTTGTACAAAGTGCGCCTTTCAGGCGAAGGAAGTAGTCCACCTGGGTTATCGGGTGGACCGCGAAGGTTTGCACCCTGTCGCAGAGAAGGTACGTGCAATTCAACAGGCCCCCGCCCCGACTGACACTTTGCATCTTCGTTCTTTTCTTAGCCTCGTAAACTATTACGGGAAGTTCCTCCCCAATCTGGCAACTACGCTGGCCCCATTGCACCTTCTGCTAAAGAAGAATCACACCTGGGTTTGGAGTCAGCCGCAAGAAACCGCTTTCCAGCGGATGAAACAGCAATTGTCGTTGTCTGGATTACTAACCCACTATGATCCTGGAAAGCCTTTGCTCATCACGTGTGCTGCATCCCCCCCGTATGGAATTGGGACCGTCCTATCCCACAAGATGGAGAACGGTGGTGAGCGGCCGATAGCTTTCGCCTCCCGCACATTGACTGCAGCAGAAAAGTACGCACGCGCAGATCGAGGAGGGCCTGGTGGTTGTCTTTGCGGTGAAACCTTTCCACCAGTACGTATATGGCTGCGACTTCACTATCGTGACTGATCATAAGCCTCTGCTGGGACTTTTCAGAGAGGATAAGCCAATACCGCCCATTGCTTCTGCATGGATCCAACGCTGGGCTTTGTTGCTCGCTGCCTACGAGTATTCTCTGGAGCATAAACCAGGGACCCAGATAGCAAATGCCAATGCACTGAGCTGATTGCCTTTGTCGACCGGCCCCATGTCGACCCCCATGACCGGTGAGGTGGTTGCAACCCTACATTTTATTGACTCCTTGCCTGTCACGGCATCACAGATTCGTGAGTGGACCCAGACGGATCCAGTCCTGTCAAAGGTTCGGCATATAGTCCTGTACGGTGGGCAACATAGACAGCTCCCAGGCGATTTGCAGACATTTTCCTCCAAGCTGTCAGAATTTAGCGTGGAAAACGGAATCCTCTTGTGGGGGATGCGTGTGATTGTCCCAGAAAAAGGACAGGAGCTGATACTACAGGACTTGCACAATGGGAATCCAGGTGTGACCAAAATGAAAATGTTGGCCCGGAATTATGTCTGGTGGTCAGGCCTCGATGCCGAATTGAGAAGGTGACCCAAAACTGTTCCATTGCCAGGAGAATCAGAAGCTTCCGCCGGCTGTGCCCCTGCATCACTGGGAATGGCCAGAGCGGCCTTGTGCATGCTTGCATGCGGATTTCGCCGGCCCATTTCAAGATCCATGTTCCTTCTATTAATCAATGTCCAGTCGAAATGGCTGTAGGTGCATAAGATGGTAGGCACAACGTCCTTCACAACGATCGAGAATATGCGTTTGTCTTTCAGCACGCATGGCCTCCCCGAGGTGCTGGTCACGGACAACGGCACTCCGTTCACACATGAGGAGTTGTGAGGTTCATGAAGATGAATGGCATATGCCATATTCACACCGCTCCATACCACCCGGCTTCCAATGGGTTGGCGGAGCGCGCAGTGCAGACATTCAAACAGGGCCTAAAGAAACAGTCTTCCAGCTCTATGCACGCTAAACTGGCTCGTTTTTTTTTCATATAGGATCACTCCACATGCGGTGGCTGGGGTTGCTCCTACGGAACTCCTAATGGGCCAGAGACTTCGCACCCGCCTTAACATATCTTTCCCCAGACATTGGCACAAAAGTTCGCCGCGCTCAAGAATGGCAGGGGCATGGTCTTTCTTGGCATCGGCTGATTCGGCAGTTTGCACCTGGTGTCCCAGTGTTCATTCAAAATTTTGCTGGTGATGACCACTAGGTCCCTGCCATTACCTTTCGCCGAATGGGCCTTATTTCTCACCAGGTGCAAGCCCAGGGTTGTCTCCAGCGCAAGCATGTAGACCACGTTTGGTCCAAAAGGCCGCCTCTTCCAAACATTCCCTGCCCTCAGAGCTCACTTCTACAGCCATAGAGACCAGACACAATGGAGGGTATTCCTCACGATCTTCCTCTGGCGCTGCATTCAAAGCCTGCGCAGGTCGTTGCAGTACCACGTGGAGAAAGGGACGCTGAGATGACGGAGGCAGTGGACTCCGACTCCAAAAAGGAGTATAAGCTTCCCCAATGAGGGGGGAGGAGAAATCATTAGCAGGGACCCTGCATAAATAGAGCAGGACAGTATGAACCTGCTAGAGGGGAGTGAGCAGCAAAGGGGGTTACTGCTGCTCTTGTATATCTGTAATTGTAAATAAAGTTATTTCTTTCTATTCTACAAACTCGTGCTGGATTCTTCGTGGCCCTCACAAAACCTTGGAACTATCAAACAAATTGTGATCATAGGACCCCACCCTGCGCTGCATTAAGTGGAAAGTTGCCAAGCACTGATAATGACATAATGATAGCCTTTGGTGAAATGTCAATAAACAGCTATTATAACTATTGGAACAGAGTTTCATCAGTTCGCATTTATACAAGCAGCCTGTTTTTCATTTAACATCTTTGCAAGGTTGGGGATCATGGCAGTTCAACTGACCTTATTCTCCCCTTCAGCAACATTTACATCGATGGCAAAAATTCATGACTGCCACATTGGAGGTAAGGGCCAAGCTAAATCCAAAATGAGGTTTGTTAAATGGTCCTGCAGAGTTCAGGTTCTCCTTCTGTGAGAGTAAAAATCAGTCAGAAAGTTGGGGGGTGAAATTTAGCACCAAATAGTGTCACCCGTGTTGCAATCTCTGTTTGCACAGTTATATGGGTAACCTGGAAAAGCCCCATTTTCTGTGCATCCCAGATGCCCTGCCAATGTAGCAATGATCGGACTTCTTACACCATTGCACACTTGGTTAGACGCTTAGACAGTACTGTAAGTACAGAATCCTTTGACTGTGATCTAGTGATGCAGAAGAACAGCAGCAATACATGTTCAAGCTACTAGCTGTAACAATGTGCAACCTATCAGTCTAGGTTGGAAGTGCATACAGGTGCCAGAGGTAACAGTATTCCAATTCACTGCAGTAGGCACTGCAATGTTTCATTGAATTCTAGTCTCAAAAACCCCCCACCAAATAATTAGGTGTAAGCACATTGTGCTAGGTTCTCCATTTTTGTTAGGGGAATGAATACTGCATTCAGCTGCACAGCCTAGTTGAGAACTGCCTAAAGTCATCCCATCATTAATACCTTGTTTACACCAAGTGCAAGCGTCTTGAACCAGGCTTTGTATTAAATCCATTGAGGCAGATTGAGTCGACCCAGTTTTAACAGCTAACTCATTTGGATGTTATGTTTTTTTCCTGTTTGTTCCCACACATAACCAAGACAAACACTATCCCTTCATCCTCAATTCTTCCCATTTAAGCAAATGAACAGCATGGACAACAGATTGGAGAATATGAACATGAAACAGTGAAAATACAAAAGGGGTCACAGAATAAAGGACCACTTCTGCCCCTAGGAAGGAAGACACAAATCGTTTATGCCAGCAAGTAGAAAATTAGATTTAAGCAGGTGCTCAGTCATGCTAACTAAAACCTCCAGTTTCCGATATAAACTGTGCAGCTGTAACCGGCTGTCTGCAACATAACCTCCAGTCATTTTCACTTAAGGAACACAAACTTGAAAGCTATTCTATAATGCAATTACTGAACCATATTGCAATTAATGGAATAGCAGCATGTGGAATTATTTAATACTATCATTTAATTTAGAGAGATTTCTGTATTATATAAAGAAATTACAGATAAATAGTATTTTCTAAAGAAATTGAAAAAAACAGAAGGGAAAGCCAATTTCAGTGGTTTGAAATGGACCTAGCCCAACATTGAAAAAATGGCATCAACAACAAGTAATGGACAGGTAATAAGATGTGAGAAATAGGAACTGGAGTAATCTCTTTGGACCTTATTGTCTCCTCTGCCATTCCACATGATCATTCCTGATCTTCTACATCCATTCTACATTCTCACACAACCCCATATTCCCTAGGACCAAAACATCTATGAAAAAATGAAAATGAAAATCGCTTATTGTCACGAGTAGGCTTCAATGAAGTTACTGTGAAAAGCCCCTAGTCGCCACATTCCGGCGCCTGTCCGTGGAGGCTGGTACGGGAATCGAACCGTGGTGCTGGCCTGCTTGGTCTGCTTTAAAAGCCAGCGATTTAGCCAAGTGAGCTAAATAGAGATATACTCAACTACTGAGCATCTACAACTCTAGGGTAGAGAATTCCAAATACTCACAACCCTTTTTGGTGAAGAAATTTTTCATCTCTGTCCTAAATGATGACTCCCTATTCTGAGACTGTGAACCCAGGTTCTAGATTCCCTCGCCAGGGGAAACAACTTCTTAGTATCTGTGATAGATTGCAGGATAAAAATTAACTTTTGAAGCCTCCAGAAAACAGAGGTCAACTAATACGTGGAATATATGAACCAGCGGTGTAGGTGGTCGCCATTGTGAAATATGATAACAAAACATAACACTGGTAACTAGTATCCAATTCTTTCAATAAACCATAGCTTATTAATTTATTGGACCAGCAAAGCATCTTAACTTGGATTATTCATTGCATTGGATAATGCAGAGTTCATCTAATTAATTGAGCGACTTTGGCCATGTCATCATCATACGGATGCCATTCGAGATCAGAGTCGGCACTTTCACTTTCAGATTCATCCCTCCGCAACAAATAATCTTCCACTGACTTGGATATTCCACATTTTTTAATGATCTGATGACATTGTAGCAGCCCATGATTTGATAATGAAACCACACAATACATCAGGCAGAGCAGCACTCTGTACGTGAATGATTTCTTCTCCATCAATCATTCACCTATTTCATTTGGAGTGAACATGATCTCTCAATGGCTTGCTGAAGCACACATCCAAATGTCAATATTCAAGCACCTCTCAAACTCATTTAGACAGGATCTGAACATGTCCCAGATAAACAAGCTGCATTCTTTTATAGTGGCCACCAGGACACCTATTCCATGCATTATCAATCCTAACGTTACTCCATCCTCGTCCACTCAACCGTTGTCTTGCACATGTAAAAAAGTTCCTACAGGCAATTTGGTGTCCGACAGGGTTTTACAATTGAAAATTATAATAAGCATTGATTTCATTCCATCAGCAATGCAGGCTAGTACCAATAAAAATCTTGTCTTGTCTTGCTTTCCAGAATTGGTTTTGAGCCTTTCCACTCCACAGTTCGGCAGCTGGGCATATCGAAATTCATGGGAACTTCATCCATGTTGCCATTGTGATTAATGGATCCTTGTTTGGATGCCACTTTCTGATTATGATAGCGATTATGTAACCACTCCAATACATGCTTCTCAGGATCAGGCCAATTGCTGGTCGCTGTGCCCAAGGTGCATTTCGTTTTGGGCATTTTCTTCAGGGTGGATTCTGCCTTCTTTTCTCTCACTAGTTTTTCACCTTCACCGAATTCCCTCGCAGTAGCATAGTGTTTTTAACAAGTTTGCAAATGCTTTTAGCTTGAAGACAGCTTCGTACTTCATTCTTTT